>NC_135313.1:23591759-24216759 GCF_048772815.1 Callospermophilus lateralis | reverse complement strand
TATTGCCCTGACATACAATTATTTTTTGTAATTGGAAAATTGAAAAACCTTCAATTTTAACACAAATGCATTAGCATGGCACACTTCCACTTTGACCAGAATACTGTAAGAAGAGTTTGCCATTATAGTCCACAAAACTCCTCATCTGTATGTGGTAAGCACTTTTAAATCACTTGGAAAACAAAAAGCCAGTAGCAGCTATTAGCAGGCTGTTGACATGTTTGGGGAGCTCTGACTTCTTTTAGTGTTCTGGCTATAATTCTGAACAGACTCAGTCCAAGGTTTTATGACTATAGAATGGTGGGATTTTTTTTTTCTACTTGCCAGGTGATATATAGTCTTATTTATCATCTCATGTATAGATCCTTTGAACGACAGAGTATAATACAGTATAGAGAAATGCTGAAAAGACATATTTTGAATTACGTTTCAATGTTTAAGAATAATCCAATGGCAATACAAAATAACTTAAATAATAAAAAAAATTATAGATTACTTTCTATAATCTATCCCAATGTATTTTTTAAGCAAATAAGTAACAAAACATTTGAATATAAATATGCTTTAAATGTAACCAATATTTTCCATTTCTATTGAAAATAGGTGAAGCTACTATCAAACTTTTAAAATAATAATATTGTTGTATCTTTATGAATATTTAACTTCCTTATAAATATTATCACTTTCTGCTATTATTAAGATCAGTTCCTGTTATAACAAGCAAATGTTGATTGAACTGGAGTTGTGGCACTAATTTATTTTATTTAGAACTGTTTTTTTTTTAATTTTTTTTCATATCATTAATCAACCTATATTTATGTATCTCAGAAGGAAATCTTTCTTGCTGGCCCATATGATCCCCTTAGTCCATGAAAGTAGCAGCTTAGAATGCCAGACCTGAGCAGCATCAGATGAGCCAAAAGTATAATCTGAGCATAGACAGAAAGTCTTGTTCTCAAGATTGAAAAAAGAAGGGAAAAATCAAAACCAATAACAAAGCCAAACAGAGTGGGTCTGAAAATAGAGTTAGGAAACCCATCCATCTCTTCACCCAACCATCCATTGAACAAATTCATATCTGTCAGTGAATGAGAGAGAAAATGACCCTGTTCTCTTTAGATGAATATTCTAAAGGACACAGACATACAGTAAAGAAGTTTTTAAAATATTATTATCAATTTTAAAATGAAAAAATCCACAGATAGTCAAAAAAAGGAAAACATCAGGTAAGTAGCTAGGAAGTAGGAAAAAAAATAAAACAGCATGGTTTTACAGAAAGTGACTGTTGCAGAGCAAGTGAGAAGGTGCTGGGTTGGTTTAAGTAACCAGGATTGTTAGGGAAGGCGTCTCTGAGATCATAACTTCCAAACTTAGAACTGAATGATGACAGGGAAGAGCTGGGTAAAGAGTAAGAAAAAGAAAGAGCAGTCATCAGCTATTTTATACTTTATTTCATCTATTCTAAGGTGAACACTTCTTTCATATTGTGACACCACTCTAATCAGGGTGCATGTTATAATTACTGATAGCTGAAAGGCAGTCATAACAGTCATTCTCTGTGCATCTGCAAACTTTTTTGTTATTTCCAGTGGCATTAAGGAACCAAATCAATGTTTTAATGTTTGAGCCATTCACTTAAGGAATATTTGAGGAGGAAATAGGACTTAATAGAATTTAGTACATGAAAATGTTGTGATACTACCATCTGGTAAGATCACAAAATTAGCAGCATTATTGTTAAGGAGATTGCCAACAGTGTGGAAGAATATCCCAGAAACTATATTGGAAGTCTCTTTTCATAAAACCTAAACATCAATCCTCCTGATAACACAGACGATAAAATGGATAGCTGAAAAATGACATTGGATTAGATTTGCATTGTAAGAATTCCTTAAACTATTTATTTTAATCATTTTGTAGTTTTTACAGGTGAACAGGAATGACCTGGTAAAAATTACTGTCCAAATAAGTCTGATATTAAAAGGCTTTGGCAATATATAGGAGAAAGTTCTAAGTGATAACAAAGAATTGTATTGGACTTTATTTGCTAACATCTTTTCTATGTAATCGTACCTAAATTAACAGTTCATCATGAAATCAGTTACATTTTAGAGATTGAGATATGATGGCTCTTCCCAAGGCTCTGCTACATAGTGGTAAGTAAGGCAGACGTGGTCCTAACAGTCAAAGAGCTTTTACTCTAGTGGGGAATAGAAATAATGTAACTGAGTAAATTAAATAAATTGGTAATTACAGGTTGTGATAATTACTGAGAAGACAACAATAAAAGCAATTATGCACAGTTCTCTAAGTGCTTATGGGGGATAGGGTGGGATGGTGGATCCAATTTAGATTACAGGGAGGTGCAGATTGCCACAGAAAGCCTGTCAGAGGATACAACCTTTAAAGTAAGACTTAAAGGAAGATGAGTCAGTCACATGAAGGGTAGTAGGAAAGTATTTCAGAGAAAGGAACACACACGTACAAAGTGAGATGTGTACAATGTTCCGGGAAAAGGAAGATTTGAGAGACTGAATAGCAAAAGAAAGAAAGGAGATTGGTATGAAAAGGGGTTGGTGGGGACCTGGATGAATTTCATAGAAAACAGCAATAAAAAATTCTTGTTTTACACTAAGTGTAAACAGATGGTATTAAGGTATACTGATGGGGGTCGGGCAGGGAATTATCAAAACTACATTTTAAAAAAATCACTCTGGGTGCCCTAAGGAGACTGAACTATAAGTGGACAATGGAAAAGGAAACTGAAAGTCCAGTTAGAAGGCTGCAGGTGTATTAAAATTCAGAGTTAATGATGATTTAGACTAGAATAGGCACAGTGGAGGTGAAGAGAGATGAACTGGTTCCAGATATGGTTTGTAGTAACTTGACAGGACAGTTAAGGCCTAGATAAGTTGATTAGACTGATTGCATCTCAAGAAATCAAGGATGACTTTGAAGTTTCCAATTTAAGCAATCAGATATACCATAATACAACAACAGATATTCTAGTAGGGAAGTAAGAAGGTTCAAGAATTTAGCTTTGGAAATTAAAATATTTTGTAAAAGTAAAATATTTTTGTTAATGTGCAATTATACATTTTTTTCACATGCTTTATGCCTCCTTTCTTTAAAAATATGCAAGTTTATCAAAGAACATATATAATATTTATTAAAGGTGCATATTATCTCAATGTTCTAGACAGTTTCCAGATGTACAAAGAAACTAAGTTACGTTATTAGTCTTTATTTTTTTTTACTTTACTGACCAAATTTTAATCAATATGCATTATTTACATAAAATAATAGGTTTCACAGTGACTTTCCATAAATGCATATATCATGCATTGACCATACTCACACTTTCTTTTAGCCATCCCACTCTCCCTCCCTTACTCCTTCCACCTGCCTCCTTCCCAGTTCCTAAAAGTCCCTCTCAAAATTAATTTCAGGTCATCTTAATTTGTTTTCAAATTCCATATAAGAGAGAAAACATGCCTTACTTTTTCTTCTTGACTGACTTATTTTGCTTATCAAAATGTGCTCCAGCAACCATTCATTTTCCTGCAAATGGCAGGAATTTGTTCTTTATGGCTGAATAATAATCCACTGTGTATATAGACCATATTTTCTTTATTCATTCATCTAAGAGCCCCTAAGTTTATTCTATAACTTGGCTATTGTGAATGGGTGCTGCAATAAATACCAGCATGAAGGCATTTCTTCTATAGGCTAACTTCATTACCTTTGCATACCCAGGAATGGCACAGATCCCTCTCTGTGGCATTCACATCCATTCCTGCTAGAAATGTTTGCTCTAACAGTACAGAAGCAACCAATTCTGAGTACTCCTGTGCAGTGCCCACAACAGTTAGTTTTTTTTTTCTTCTCTTACTGTTGGAATGACTAACAAGGAGTAAAATATCAGATCCCCTTATCTGTGCCCATTAGGGAAAGGGATATCAGTTGGGGTTTTTTGTTCTCCTATTCTTTAAGTGGAAGTACCTGCCAAAGTTCCAGCAGGTCAGGGCTGAGCTCCATTTAACTCCTCTTGACTGGGCTGGGAGTATAGCTCAGTGACGGAGTACCCACACAAAATGTGTGATGGCCCAGGCTCCATCTCCTCCCATATGCAAATACACAAAAGGTAAAATCAGAGCAACAAAACAAGAATAACAACAACACCCCAAAGAAAAAGAGAGTGAGAATATAGAGGATTAACAAAAAGAGATAAAATAAGTAAGATTCAAATTATCCAAAGGAAAGGACCTAAGAAAAGTTTTAGAGGGTGAGCAAAAGTTAAAAAAAAAAATTAAAAATTAATAAGAGAAGAAAAAACAGCAAAAACCAATGATAACCAAAATATTAAAAATAATAAATAAAATTTTCTTTTCCACGGAAGTATTTGAATGATGGAGACAGAGTGGATTACCTCAGTCTGGGCTGTTCATATCTTCTCTGGGTTTTCTTAGACTGTGAAGTGAAGTCTAGGGGTCATTCACCCCCACATGCTCACACATTCCTTCTCTTGTGGTGCTCTCCAGGTGACTAACAGAAGTGTTTTGTGGTTGAAGCCAGTTGGAATTCCTCTCAGCTGTTCTGCACACTGGAACAAGCTAGCTCATAATGAGGAACTCCCCAAGCAAAGATTCTGTTCAGAGATTTTGGAGCTGCACACTTCTAGGATGGGGGAAATGCCAACACTGAAGCATATCATCCAACTAGTGCAGAAAATGAAACTTCCTAAGCAAAGATTCTTTTTTTTTAATATGACAGTGGAATGCATTATAATTCTTATTACATATATAAAGCAGAATTTTTAATATCTCTGGTTGTATATATATATATACTATATTCACACCAATTCGTGTCTTCATACCTGTTCTTTGGATAATAATGATCATCACATTCCACCATCATTAATTAGCAAACAGTCTTTCTAGAGGTTTTTATACTGCTCAGATGGTCGTGGAAATGATGGTTCTCCAGGTTCCTGCACACCCTCTCTGGTGGGGAGAAACAGTGGAGCTAAAAAGATCTTCACTGAGGGTGAGGCAGGTTCCATGTCTGCTGCCCACAGTCCTAGTGCACCCAGACTTGCCTCCATTGCAAAATCAAACATACATGTTCACTCCTCTAGAGATTGATAGGTTTCCAAATCCACCAGTTTAAATGGAAAACGTTTTCTATGCCCCTTCATAGTCCCAACCTGGTTTCCTGCTGCATAGAATTCTCAGCATGTTTGTCAGAATGATTTGCCAAAGTGATTTGTGAGGCAGCTGCTTGCTGAACCAGTGCAGTGAGATTGTGCAGATCCTCAAGGTAGGAAAATGCCCTCTGACCCTCAGGGCAGTAAACTCAGACAATCTGATCCTTCCAAGGATGGCTTACCTGATAGTGCCATATATAGCAATATACTGGGTTGTGGAGAGAACTCTCTAGATCCATCTTGTAATGCAGGTCTGAGGTCTCTAATTCATTTATTCTATTTGTCTACATGGTAGCAGAATATTTTGCTAGTATACTCTCTAGGACTCTCCCTCTTTATCTCCCCTAGGGATAATCCCCCGTCCCTTTGCCATGCTACTGTGCAATCACTATTGGGATGCTGCTTCTCCCACTTTTCCATTACCCAAAGACTCTGTTTCTCCAGGTCTCTTTCTTTTGATGAACTTCAGTGCTCTCCTATAGCCAAACACCTCAAAAAGCAGCTATACACACCTAATGTTTGGGTTGCATCTTGTGGAAGAGCAGACCAATGCTGTATGCCTCTAATTTACCATCTTGAATTCTCTTCCTAATGGAGATGTTAAGGTAGAATATTTGTAAGTTATCCTATGTAAATTCTGGAGTTTCTGAGTCTAGAGTTCAGAGGAGATGTTTGATAATTATACATATATGATTTTTAACTATGTGACCATGACCAAAGAAACATCCCAACTCATTTGTGCTGTATCCTTGGTTGCTGTCCACAGTGGGTCTTGTGTTGCTGTTTTGTTTTTGTTTTCATGCTTTGTTTCTTTCTGTATAACATGAAGTGTATGAGCTTTGTTTCATCTCCTCAAATGTATCTGCAGCCAATTACTATATTCATCTGGTTGGTTAATATGTATCTAACATGCTTGAGTAATCCTAACATATAATATTCAAATGATAACTTATATTGTACTTTTTATCTACTCTTCTGTTTTTTAATATCTAAATTATACTGGAGGCCACAAAATTGTAATATTAGCTTCTCTGAGTAAATATGTATGGCACTCCCTGTTATACCACAACAATCGGGTTACAAAAGCATCTTATCTTTGAAGCTCTACTGTGTATTTGAGCCTTTTACCAGCAGCCTCCAGATTTAGTGTTCCTTCTGGAATCTAGAGAACTAATGTTAAGCAGGTCATTCCAGAATTACTTAATAAGAACCCAAACAAAGACTCTTAGTATGAAGTTTCTACAGGATGGTAAACTTGAAACAACCTCTCCTAACAGGAATGATACTTAATTGAAAACATAGGTTATAGGCAACCTTTAAAAAGTTTTAATGCAATTCTCTTTCCTTTTTTAGAAAATCCACCCAGGAGAGAGTGTACCCCTGCATATCACCTCCTACCTTCCACAAGCCATTTCTGTTTCTTCCTTTTCTTTCTTTGTTTTTCTTTGTACTCTTTTGAGCCAAGAGTGTAATGAACTTGTTTTTAATTGGAGGAACTGATCTTACAATATTCTTCATTTAACCTTAAGCTCTTCTCCTTGCCCTAATTAAATGGAACCAGATAAAACTGAAATGCAGCACTAAGGAATTTCAAGCTTCACAGCCAGTTGAAAAGGCAAAGGCCAAAGATAACTGTGATCTATTGTGGAGGGAAAGACCAAGAAGAGCTGAAGGGAGGTGGCTGAGTCAGTGTGCTCTGACCAGGTCAGTCTCAGAGCCACAGATGCTCAGTGCTTGAAAAGGCTGCTATCATAGGTGTGTACTCAGCCAGACACACACACACACACACACACACACACACACACACACACACGGTTTTCCACTTCCCTTTCTATATTAGATATTTTTTTCATTTCTGTCTAAATGGCCCTGAGCTGCTAGACATTACTAGAAAGACTAATGTCAGGCATAACTGAGTACCCCTAAAATAAGACCCATCTTTATACACAGTGCATAAATATTTTCAGAAAATTAACATACTTTGCATTTAAAATCACTGAAATATAGATTGGAAAATCATTTTTGCTTCAGTGGACACCAAATTGCTTTGTACTAAACTCTTGTTTCTTTTCTGATTATGATCTTAAGTAATCCCAACAATCAAACATACATCATTAAATTAAGGCTTTTAATTAAATGCATTGATTGCCAATTGCTTTGTCATTGCCATTTGTTTTTTGTTACTTTTTTTCTTTCCAAAAAAAGAAGTCCTTGGAGGATGTTTCTGATGAAGCTGTTTGTTGTACAAAATAAAACTCATTATGAAAGTTATGCAGAGTTGAGCTTATAAATGGAGAACAATTTTCAGTTTGGTTAACAAGCTAATGAAACATGCCTAACTAGAACTACCCCTAGCAAATTTGTTAGCAGTTTTATATTCCTTAATCATAGGAAGATTAGGAACTTCAAAAGTTTGAAGGAAAATGGCATGCATTGGGAAAAAAATTAGTATGTTTATGATTTAATGAACTATTAGGCATCACAAAGCACCTGTCTCTTGAACACATTCTCTTCTAAAGCAAACAACTGTGGATTGTTTTAGATACACAGTCATTTGGCATAAGTTATACTCTTTTCTAAGCAAAGGGTCAATGTGAGGCTGGCAGATTATTTAACTCCTTTGGATTCCCGTTTATAAACTTTTATCAAATATTTACTGGTTACCTATTTCACCCAAAGTGATTTACCAATAGCCCAGATTATATATGGCAGAACATACAAGGTTTGTTCTAAAGATGCTAATTATGAGACATTAATGTGAGGTATGTAATGCTAAACCTTGGATCTGGGAGGCAGAAAGCCTAGAATTCCAATTTAATTAGATTGAGGGCAGGATAAATGAACAAGCAAACTCTTAACTCAGCCACCTAATCCATAAATATGTTCACTATGAAAAATTAAATTATGGGGAACATGCAATGAACACTAAATAACCATTGATTCCTTTCCATCATTCAAATTTGCTCTAAATTTTCTATTCATTAAAAAACCAACCAGGAAGTTCAGTAATAAGTATTAACCTACATTATATGTTATTGTTTTTATCATTTTAAATATAACACTGGTCAATGCTCAGTGGAACATGCTTTTGAGTTTATCTTTCCAGTTATGTTGAAACAACCACATGTATATCCTCATAGAAAATGCATAAAATGGGAAGAATATTATTTCAGTGGCTTATGTATTTGATAGTTTGAGTAAATGTTTCCTTTATATGATAAAATTACTTCCAGTAATAATCATTATTTTCTTGATTTCTTCTTTGTTTTTAAAATAATTGATTCAGTATCAAGCATATATTTTAATTTTATTCAAAATCAGTAATATATTTTATATGTAAACTAAAACTTGCTAGTTAATAAGTAATTATACCCTGCTATTTTACCACCTTTATAAATTTGAACACAAAAGACATCAAATAATCACACAATCTTAGACTTCAAATAATTCAAATTCTGTTTTTATCTTCATAACTACTGTGATATTTGTTGATTTGAAACTACAGAAAAATGCAGTTATCACATATGCACAGACTAAACTTAGGGATATGTACTATTCCACATGGGTTGGTCACATAGAGTCCCATCAGAACAACTCTGAATCATTTTTATCATAAGTACTCTCTAAATCAAAGAGTACAGCTAAATCTTCGTATGAAGAGGTTTACTGTAGAATTAGAAGTCTCTAAATAAACTTCCATGTAAAATAATATTTTTATTAAGAGATAAATAATTAAAATGCCCTAAGTTAAAGCTTAAACAAAAATTTAAAAACTCAACAGAAATTATAGAATTTTTAAAACTTTGATCCATAAAACAATTTTCCACAAAGGCATATTTTATAGCAGATATTGTTTAACATTCACAGTGCACATTAATGAAAATACTGGCTTTTCTGACTATTCAGCTCTCTCCATAATGCACTCTCATGCTTCTTTTTAAGATTCACATCTACCACCCACAAGTGGTCCATTGGCACACGATTGCTCAAGAGAATGGATTTTTACTATGTGAAGGCTTGTCTTTCTCACACAGCCACAGAATTTGTTAGGGTAATATTAGCTGCTGTCATAAGAAGATTTAAAAATGCCTGAAGTCACAAACACACACAGTTACACATTTCTTGCTGGTGTAAATCTTAGGGGCTTTTAAATACTATTTATGTAAGGTAGAAGGGAGGGGTATTCCTGATGTTTGGGCAAGGGCTTGTGATAGTCACCAGAGGGGTCTACACACCACCATCAGGAATCGAGGCTGATGGTCACCTTGTGGTCTTCAACCTATCATTTTCAGCTGATGTTCACAGAAGTAAAGAGTAGAGGGGAGCATTATAAAATCTTTTTATAGGGTAGGCTTAAAAATGAGACATCTCTAAGCACATTTTATTGAATAAAGCTTACATAATCATATTAAATGGCAAAGGAACATGCAAATTTTCTTCTAACTCTATACCCAGGAAGAAAAGGAAGCATATATTGATGAGAACCTGGGAATCACTACCAGGCCTACTTAAACCTTTCGTATCTGATTTGGCAAGAATTAGCTGAGTCTCTGATATTTCCCTAAGTCTCAACCTTGTGTCTGTTACCCTTTAATATAATACCTTTCCATGTGCTTCCATGTCACTTGCCCTAGTTAAAATATATCATAATTGAGAGAAAGTGAGATGTTTAATAACAGGTGTCATGGATAGAATTTTATAGACATTTACTGGTTACATATCAGTAACAAATAAAATATTCTTTTATAAAACTCTTTTTCCTAATGACCCACACATACTGCCAAAATCCTTGACAGGAGCATGATTACACAACTGTTCTTACAAATCTCTCATCACATCACTCAGCATACCTGACCTCTAAAACCTAAGAATCAGGAAAAAATAAACTTCACTCTGTGTTCATATTGTCCTTCTCTGTACATACCTATATTGGAACACTTTCTCCAAACTCAATCCAGCTTCATACTCTAGAAACTTAGGGCTTTATTTTTAGGACACGTTAGTTTACCACCCATTCTGGGTTTCCCCTCTTCAAATAGCATACTAAACATTTCTTAACCTACTCCCTCAATGAATTCTTCCTTATTTCATGTACTATTTCCTCAAGATCTGTTCTATTCTAGGTTGCATTTGAGTTAACATGATAATCAGTGACAGCATGTTCTAATGCAAAGACCTGAAAATGATCAGAAGTACTGTTGTAAGGTAATGAGAAAAATTCATAAGCCATACATGAGAAAGCAATATTCAAAAATGATCTAAATGGTCACGATATTTTAATCGAGATGATTTGCGTTCTCTAGTACAATTGAAATGACCTCTCTTAAGTGTTGCAATTGTGAATAGGTTTAGGGTTTAGAAGACATGATGGTAGAGGGCAAGTGACTACTTCTTAAAACATAAAACATAATCTGTGTGATTTGGAAAGTAGGTTCCTAACCACTGATATTTTATTATTAAAATTAAAAATGAAATTGGTTTGTGTAAAAATTTTTTACTGTGAATATACTATATGTTTATATGAGGTGGGGACTAATTTCATTTCTAAAAGAAATAGTCACTACACACTTTTAGGACATAAATTTCTAAAATTTAGGACCAAAGCAAAGGAAAGAACATTCACTTTCACTTCTGGCCTCTGAAATAATGAGAAAATTTCATTTACTACCCTATTCATTTAAGTAATGAGATCATAAAATATACAGAAAAAAATCATCAGGCTCCATATCCTGAGGATGCCTTCAAGCAAAACGTCATGACAGTCATATAAGCTTTAGACTGTGGGGAACACAATGGTAGGATGAGGGAAATAAAACCAGGAGACAAAGCCAAACCTATCAAGTGATATCCATAACTCCACCTCCTTTGGAGAAGTCAGTTTTGCCCTCTAGAACTCAATGTGTTGGCTGTTAGTTGGATTTTTATTATTTTAGAGTTAAGGGTGTTGGGCCTTTCTCCTCATCCAGAAAAAGGAAACAATACTTTCATAAGTATAACTTTTTCTTTAACTTCCTCTATTAGAAATTGTTCAATATCCCTTTATAATACATATGGGGCCACATTAGTAACATGCATTTTTTACATAATTCTCAAACAGACGAAGAGAAGAAATTTAAATGTTTTCTCTTCTTCTAAAAATTAAGGGGAAAAGAATTCTATTTACACAATCCCAAAAGCAGCAAGAATGGTTCCCCAAGGATAGAGGCATAGCACTGATGATTCCTTAAAATTCACTGAGATTGCGTGAGTGAATATCTTGTTATATTTCATGTCCTGGGTTTCATCTGTATGTAGGATTATATTTTTGACTTGTTCCCATGAATAATAATGTAACCTTTTATCAAGAGTGTGTTTGTTCTAAGTAAAGCCAACACTCTGTCTGCCCCCCAACCTACTCACCCCAGGGAACAAAACTGCCATTGTCATGTGGAGCAGCCAGCAGTGTGAACACTGGAGGACTGCACCTGTTTGTTCCCTGTTATCAAATGCCAGCCTGGGGGCTACCCCTGGTAAGAGAGCTCTGACTTCTAAACCACAGAGCAACACAAACTCCCATGAAATGATCTTTTGTGTGCAAACAGAGGTTTAGCAGCATGCCTTCTTCCTGGGAGGAAAAAGAGCATGCCTCTTACCAACATGATTTCAGGATATATCCATCCTTTGAAGCTCAGTATATGAATAAGGCTATACCTAGCCCCATGTGGTCTCCAGGTTGTCGTTAACAGGGAAAAAAATGGAGGATTTATAACAAGAAAATGATATAATATGGCATGAAAACTGTTCATCTTGTAAAGAAGTAATTAGTTGAGCTGACTGAAATCATACAGAAGTTTTAAAAGTTTTGTCAAGTTTCAAAAATATAAATTAGGTTTACATGGTGCCGTGACAAACCGTTTTAAGGACCGCAGTGTCCTAATCTACAGCTCCTGAAAAAATGCCTCTTGGGATATAAGTCTAGAGAGACCCAAAGCCTGACTTCAATCTTTGATGACATATTAAGAATACAAGGGACAGGATTATTTTATTGGTCTCCCGTTATTGGGAGAAACATGTAAATCTAATAGTTTTTACTGGTTAAACAGGATACACTAATAAGCAAACAAAAAGAAAACTTCTTAGATGCATGGAACAGGTATTCACTCCAGTGCCTTCTTTCTTTATTCTGTCCTCAGTATAGTTTATGATCTCAAATCTGGGCATGTGATTTCAAAATACTGACTATTAACTGTGTCAAGTAACTCTGTGGATGAACATAAAGAAGGTGAAAAGTGCACGTGTGTGTCATGGAGAGGGTGGAGGTGGGGAGAGAAAAGAATGTGACTGCACAGTTCACTTGTAATTTACTCATTTACTCTTTTCCTCTTTCTCTTGGCAGGATATTTCAAAAGAAAGCCAAGTGTTTTAAAACATAAAACATAAATAAATAAATAAATAAAAGAAAACCAAAAGAGTTTCTTGCAAGACAGACCCTAGAGCAGTCTGAAAACATCAAATAAAACCCCTCCAGCATGTTCTCCCCATGTGATGCCTTTGTACATTCATTTCAGCCTGTGGGCACATTTCCCATGACACACAAAAGGTTCAGTGCCATGTTGATAGATATAAGCACATATGGATCACGCTTTTGCCATTCTACTGAGTCACATACAATGGTCTGTAGAATTAATTTTATTTAAAAATGAATTCTCCAACATTAAATATCATTTCAGATTATTAATAGAAAACTGGAATTACAACAGGTTGATTGTCTTGCTCCTTAGATACACATCAGTGACACACAACCTGCATGGTTATGCATAATAGTTACAAAGTAGGCACACATAAATATATGTGGGGATCTGTGCATTTATGTATACATATGTATCTACACACATGTATACCTATATTTTATAGGTAAATATATATGTGCACATATATTCTTTTTCTATTATCTCTTTATGAGTCGATTTTACTACAAGTCTCTTTAATCTTATTTGTCTTTTGCTTAGTGTCTGTGAGTGTTTTGGTTTTTTTTTATAGAAAACTGTTTCCTAACAAAAAGAGTAATGTTGTATACTTATAACTTTTAAGTCACAGAATTCAAGTAGTTGCAGCAAAATATAAATATAATTGTTCAATATTGTTTTCATGCTATATAAGCAAGAGAATCATGGTCATTATTTTGTTTATTTCAGAAAACAGCTGGTCTTATATTCAAAAATGTAAGAAACTAAGTGATTCTTAGATTTTACAGTGATTCTAAGTAATTAGAGTCTAATCTCTCAATTGCCTTACTTATGAAATTAAAGAACATGTACAAACATGAATTATGCTTAAAGACACAAGAAATGCCATGAAGATGCCTTTCCTAAGCCTTCATCTTTGGTGTAAGGATTCTAATTTTAGAAAACAGCTTTGTGCAGTTACTGAGTCTGGAAACCAAGTTGACTCTCTGCAGGTGTCTCACATATCTACTGTTTTGACAGCTCATGACTCACTTCTTTTTCACACATTGAAGGAGAACCCCAGCAGAGTGAGCTACCAAAAGCACTATCAGCACTAGCCTGCCCTTTCTTTAAAAGTTCAAGTTCCCAAGCAAAAAAAAGTGGATGCTTTAATTATTCTTAAAAAGCCCTCAGAAAATACCTATTAAATTAGATCTTAGCCATTTAAAATAAGTCCTCAAAAATTTTAATACAAGTTCAGCAAATAGGATGGAGTGAGAAATATACATTGCATTGTTTCTGCTACTTAGAATCAGGAACAAAATACCTAGGCATTTACATCTCATTCCTTCTTGTATAGTAGAGACTTAAAGGAAGCAATGATTAATGAATTTCAAATAGAGTATAAAAGTAATCTCTGTATAAAAAAAGAATCAATAAAACAGATTCTTTGCTGAATTGGTAGCTCTACCCAGCAGGGTCCTTTGAATACTGTGAGAGGAACTAAGAAATTAAGAAATGAACAACAATGAATAGGATTTTCTTGGCACCACTGGGAAGTCTTGGCTTAAACTCGGTATTTAAAACCAACTAAATTACTTTTGTTGCTCAACACATGTTATTTTTTCTCCCTAAAAGTCAGTCATTCAAAGTTATTTTTTTTTCTTCTTTTTCTTAAGTGTTAGTAGGAGAATAAAACAATTTATTGAAAGAACAGTAGATCTACCTTGATGACACTTTGCTGAATGTAAATGTTAGATTATTAGTATGGCATATTGTCATCCCTATGCCAGGAAGTATGTATGCAATGAAAAATTAAACCTGAACAGTGGTCCCTAGATATGCATGAGGAGTTGCATTTTTTATTAAGTGTTTGAACTTCAGTTCCCAAGTGCTCAGAAAGCAAAAATACAATGCCATTCCTTGTTGAATTGGAAGGGGTGATGTCATGTCCTCATTTATTCTAAAGAAGGAATCTGAGCAGTAAGAAAATGTGAGTCACATTTTGCCTCTGAACTTTTCCAGGAAAACAGGTAGCATAGGGTATTTTGTTTGCTTGCTTGTTTTTTTTTTTTTTTTTTTTTTTTTTGTTGTTGTTGTTGTTGTTCTTGTTTTTTTTTTTTGTTTTTTTTTTTTTTTTTTTTTGTGTGTGTGTGTGTGTGTTACTAGGGATTCAACCCAGGGTCTTGGGCATGCCATAGCTACCTCCCAAGCATGAAAACTTGTTGCTTTTAATTTTGAAAGAAGATCTTACTAAATTGCTGTCTGGCTGCTCAAACTTGTAATCCTTCTGCCTCAATCTCTCCAGTTGCTGGGATTACATGTGTGTAGTACACAGCAAATATTGCTAAGTAATAAAAGAAAAAAGGAAAAAAATCTTTCATCTCCGAATCAAAACCAGTGTCAGATGTATTTGGTGATTTATGTAAATTTACAAGTAAATTGAGAATATGAATCTAGCAATTTAGACTTACTAGTAATTTTTGACTCAGCTAAAATCAACACATTTTTGCCAAAAAAGAATCAATGAAACTATCTAAGACTCTGTGGTTGTTTTACATGTTTTCATGGAAGAAGTGATAATCAAACAACTATAAGTGGACATAATTAGAATTGCCTCTACTTATACAAATATTGTAGATATTTATGGATTTTTAGCTGTTTGTCTTGTATCTTAATAATTGTATACATTATTTTTTCCAAAGGATTTTTTCTAGTTTACAGGCTAATTGGCTTAGTCATTTGCAATTATAATTAAAAATATTTTTGAAAAGAAAGCCCTTTGGGGACATCATTCTGTGTTTATCTTTATATGCAATTAAGAAATATACTGTAGTTTAGAACTTCACTCTATTATTTTGAGGATTATAGTGTGCTTATTCCTTCTTTAAAAATTTAAGATTATGTGATTCAAAAAGAAATGGATTAAAATGTAAATGAGTGGAAAAATATATTACATCTCTTCTTGATTTCAATTTCAATTAAACATTAAAATTGATATGAAAATGGTCCAGAAAATACTGTTGTATTAATTATTGTTTCAATATTTCATATTTCATGATCAGCCAAATGTATTAGAAGATATTAATGCTTATAATAATACTGTAAAATACATAAAACAATGGTGTGGCTACTTCAATTACACACCAATGATCTTCAATAAAATCACAAAGGATTTTGATAACCTATACTGTGACCTCTAATGTATTTATTTTACAAAAGTGATAATTAGATTTTCTAATTTTTAAGAGGCACTTGAGCCAAGACACCAATTCTTGATTCACCCTTTTTCCCTGAGCATCAAAGGCCAGAATTTGAAGTATGATACAATTTTAATTACTAAGATTTGTCATTATGACATGTAATTTCTAAGTACATGGAATGACAATGTAATGCATAGATGTGAAGCTCAGCCACACATTCAGTATGTGAACTGATATCAATGACACGGGCTGCTTCCCTCCTTTATTTCATTCTCTCCCTACGCTGTATCAAAAATACACCTATAGGTCTGACACGTTCCATTTTTTTTTCTTTGCAAAACATAATAAAGAGTTCTCCAAATAAAACTAGAAAGCCCATATCAAATCTGATAATATTTCATAGATATTTGATGACATGAGATTACAATTGGGTCCCAGATGAGTTTGTAGTGATTTACACACATATTTATATTATTTAATTTACTTCCCATTTGTGAATAATGCAAACCCACTCACATATAAATGGGCATTCATTAAAAAAAAAAAAACTTTTCAAGGTTACCTTCCATTTTCTGGTTCTTGAATTGAATCATGTTTAGAATTTAGTTGAAAAACAATATCTTTTGTAAATTATTGTCCTCTCTGTAATTCAATTTCGAAATGAGAGGGATGAGAAAATCTCTAAGTTCCCTCTTGATATTGCATTCTACTATTCCCTCCAGCTTCACATTATTTTTCAACTTTGATTTTTAGAAGGAAGAGATTAAGACATTTATCATTCTTTAATCCAAAAATATGTATTATATATTTTTAAAGAGTATAATCTTACTTGGTTTATGGGTATGAAACATTTGTTTTAATAAATAAAATGAGAACTCAAAATAATATGACATGTGTTTACCTTTAGGACATACAAAAATTCTGGAACTAATTAGAGAGTTTCTAATCCTAAAGGAATTGTAAGCCCTTTAATAATTTTAATGTCTCTTTTATCTTCTTATAAAAAATAAGACCCCAAATATTATTTTTTCCAAAAGAAATTGATAATGAAAATTAATAAAACTTGAAGAGATACTTCTTAAAATTCTTCTTAAAATGTATGTGTTTTTAGGAGTCAAAAATTACCCATTACTGCTGCAGCTACAGAAGAAAAGAAGATCTATTTTATTTCACATAGAAGGCAGATAACTGAGCCTGTCCTTTTTCACTCAGACATTTCAAAATGGTATCTGGTTTTTTTTTTTTTTTTTTTTTTTTACTGCTGTCAAAGAAGAGACAAATTCAGGTAGTATGCTCGTCTTTATTTAAAAACTAAGGAAGTGTGTAGCTACTTTCATGATTAAAGTATAAAATAAACTGAGTATAGAATCATCTTCTCTACTATTTCTCTGTAATGGCAAATATAAGATTTTAAAGTAATTAATAAGAATAACTTTACAGAATAGAGATCTTCTCCATTCTGCCATTTTTGTTATATTAGTTCCTCTTTCTTCCACCTTATTCACATAAAAAGACTAAAATAAAATTAAAAGAATAATAGGATTTGTAGAAGATTCAACTGCTTGAGCAATAAAATGGTATTATCAAATATAATTATTTATCCATCTCTTTGTATTCCAGTGTTAATAAAGGAAAAGCTATGAAGTCAATGTCCAATTAGGACATTTTGATTTATTTTGTTCTCATACTCTGTTATTCTAGGAACAAGTCTAAATAACCCAATCAAATGTTTTTGAATATCATTAAAAATAATTTAATATTTTTATATAATCAACATCTTTTTTAGAATCATTTAATTTAATCATTTAATAAAAAAGAAACATTATACTGAAGTGGTAACACCTGGACCATATGAATTATTTCATGCATCCTCAACTCATTGGCACACAGCAGAAAATGATAAAAGTTTACACTATACGATATCTTTCCTTACCAAAATTTTTATCACATGGCAATAACAGGAAAATCTGGTATTTTACTACCTGGCTTCATAGTGTTCCCTGTGGTATGATGCTTAATATTTTAAAACCATAGTTTATGGAGTCCTTATCAGGATGAATGGAGATAGTGACTAGAAACAATTTCTGCAAAGTAAATGCTTATGAATTATGAATGCTATCATAATTAACATGTATATATGTATATGGTATATATTATATAACATAAATGTATACATATGTATATATATGTATATGTGCGTGTGTATATATATACATATACATATGTATATATATATATACATATGTATATATATATATACAAAATCTCTCCTAAATGCTATTATGTCATATAGAAACTTTCTTTATAGATTTATTGTGCTAAAAATAAAATTTTGTTAAAATTAAAGGCACAAACCCTTAAGGTATTCTGGCTACAGAAATAATGGTAAAGCCTAATAAGATCTAAAATTTACATTTGAATTCTTGTATCACAAAATACATGATTCATCCAATTGAACATTAAAATTAAAAAAATTAGAAAATTTGAGATGCTATTAAAATTACAGATTATTCCGTTTTGTGAATAGTTGGTAGAATATGCTGAGGCTGCCATTTTAAAATTTAAAATTTGAATTCCTTTATCTTACATAAAATCTTTGACTTCTATGCTATAATTTTTACAATATTCCTCAAAACCACAAAATTAAACCTTTCATTGGCATCACAGAGCAAATGAAATTAGATAAATTGAATGATCTTAGATAGGAGCAAAGGTTATATATCACTATTTTTCTTTATTTTTGCCTGTAAATCTTCTTCAGAATTTTTATAATTTTTTATAATACAATAACCCAAACAGTTTGATTTGATTTATAGTAAAATAAGAGCTGGAATATATAAAATATAGTGTATAGAGGAATTACAAATATTAAGGGGAAGAAAGGGAAGATATTATGAAAGTTGGAGTAACAGAAAAGTATTGTGTTGAACTTCCAGTGATATTTTGTAATAATCCTTAGACCCAGGTGATGTGTATTATTAAGAGAGGAAAGTTTAAGGGAAATGCCTATTGAAACTGATTTTTTCTACCTTTGAACTATATTCCCATCTCTTTTGCCAACAGGATTAATAAACTAGCTAAATTCAGGGGAACACAATGTTTAAAATTTTCTGGATGGTAACATTTATTATAGCCAAAGGTATTGGGCCATAAAAATTCTCAATTATCTGTTCCTTGACAGATATACATAAATGGGAAATTCCATCTCCATAATTAAAAATTGATAGTCTTTATTGCATCCTGTTTCATTAATTTCTAAGTTGTATAGTTTTTAATTGTAATTGTGGTAATTATGCTAAAGATTTTAGGAAAACCATAAGAGGGTTTTTGAACCTCTGATCTCTTGAAATATTACTATATTGCATCACTTCTAAAATACATACTTTTTCACATTACTGTCTTTAAAATACTAATTCATCTTATAATCTTTTACATTTATGTTGGGGTTTTTACTTTTTAGTGTGACCTACAAATGACAATAAAATATTGTTTCTTACAGCTGTTGCTGACTTAGATCTGAAGAAAAAAGATGGATAGCTATTTGAGGAAACATTTTCTAGAAGGGCTTCTTTTATATTACCTTGTTTGTAATTAAGTAAATATTATGTTATGAAAAACATGAACCAAGAAATCCTAAAGACATGGAGAATATGCCAGAAATATCTTTTAACAGATTGTTCAAATAATTTCTTTGTTATAACAATAATTATAATCTCCTAGGGCTTCTTGAATGACACTATATGACAAATAGACTTTGGGACTTATTTCTAACTAGATATTCATACTTTAGAAACTGAAAATAAAAGTAAAATTCTTATTTTTAGAGAGATACTTCTGGCCAAAAAACACCCAACTCATAACAACTAGCAGCTTAAGTCACATTCAGAATCAATGCATGCCACCCAGAGCCCTGCAATATAAAATATGGTTAGAACTAAATCATAAATGATACATTGTTTTATTTTATAATTTGATGATATAAGCTTAACAGGCTTCAAAAATTTTAAAATAGTAACCATTCTATTATTTGTACAAAAAGCATACCACTTAATACTCCATATGGATTTAGAATCCAATATTCATAATTATTATTATACTCATGTGAAGATGAGAAAACTGAGGCTTAGAAAGTTGCCTCAGATCAGGATTTGATCCAGAGCCAGTACTCTGACTCTTATGTTGTTCTGCTTCTAACACCTTCCCTACTGCCTTGGGTTCAGTAAACCATGCTGTCCCTGTAGTATGAACCTATCTAGTACTATGGGTATTAGCCACCACACATGGCTATTTAAATTAGTTAAAATTACACAGAATTAAAACCCTATTTCCTCAGTCAGACCAACTTCATCTCAGTTGCCACATTTGGCTATTGGCTATTCTACTGTGTAGTAAGTGAAAATGTCCATCATCACAGAAAGTTCCACTAGACAGTGCTGGTGTAGAACTAAAAGAGATGAAAATGGAGGTTCCTAGCCCCCAGACATGCATGACTATGTAAATACTCATAACAATTGGGGAAGATATTTTCACAATGCTTTCACATTGCATCTGAAGAGTAAATATTTGTCAGAAATGTAATATTTGCTGAGAGAAGACAGGAATGTAGAGATAATTTAGAATAGCTCATATCTCAGCACAATGTCTTGAATATACAAGTAGAACAAAACAAAGCTAAGAAACATTTGAATTGACATCACTTTCCAAAAGAGTCTTAAACCTTTACTAGTAACATTAAGTCAACTAAAAAATGTTTGAGAGTAATGGCTAACAGTTTAGTAACCTTGATTTTTAAGAAGCCATACTTGGATAGCAATGGTTATAGAACGAGTTCATAAATCTGTTATTTTTTAAGTAAATCTAGTATTTATAATAGTATTGTTTTATGTGTTAGCTTGTATTTTACTATCAATTTACCATCTGTCATATTTTCAAATATTTCACAAATATCACAATTTAAAAACATGATTTTCAAAATACAACTTAATACCCTGCACTTAAGTTTGGATTGTTTACATTTGGAACCAATTTAATTTGTAACCAATTTTACTCACTATGGTATTGCAAGTAGAAATTGTTTTAAACATTTCTTGGGAATGACACAATGGAAATAAATGGAAAACAGGTCTAGATTTTAGCACAAGAACTATCTTCTTAGCCACAAGACCTTAGGCCAGGTTTCCTTAGATGTAAAATTACAACAAAGATATTTGCAAGGTCAGCACTACACGGCTATTTATAAAGAAAAGGAATCTGAAAGCATTTTTTAAAGTATAAAATTCATAACAACATGAGATGTTATATTTAATTTAGCCTTTGATAAATAATTGGAAGAGAACAAAAAGTAGTCTCATTTCTGAAGTCTGACTAACCAGGGGCTTTTTTCCCTCTAACTAAAGTAGAAGATATTTATCGATTTAGCAATAGAGACCTGGCAACAATTCCAGGCAGTCTTCATTCTGTCTAAAATACAGATTCAGGGGCTGGGGATGTGGCTCAAGTGGCATGCATGCGGCCCGGGTTCGATCCTCAACACCACATACAAACAAAGATGTTGTGTCTGCCGAAAACTAAAAAATAAAAAAATATTAAAAATTCTCTCTCTCTCTCTCCCTCTCTTGCTCTCTCTTTAAAAAAAAATAAAAAATAAAATACAGATTCAATTTTTATATTTTATATTTAAATATTATTCATACTGTTTCATTCTTCTTTCATCAAATCAGAATGTGCAAGGATCTAATGATTCTGGTCCCAACATTGCTATTCCTCCCTTGGTGACTTTTACTGGATGCTAGAAATTTTTCAGTTCTAATTTATAGTTCAGTGTCTTCAAGTCAGAAAATCCTAATGCCTTGGGATGAGGATGAACACACAGAATTTTGATATATTTACTGATTTCCTCAGAGAGAAATTGCAGAGCCATAGTGATAAACAGTGATAACTAATAATTTTCTTATATTGCAATCGGAATCCTGAGATGCAAAGGTTCTCCTCCATTTTCTAAGAACTATAAGCTAATAAGCAGGCTTTCTCAATAAATGGACTGTGATAAGGGAGTGGGCTGACCTTAAAATTTTTGTTTCCTCAGACTATATATTCTTCTTCTCTTAGGAAAAGGAACATGTAGCTCTTACTATATCCTGGGAACATGAAATAATAATCACAAGGTTTATAATAATCACAAAGATCCCAAGTAAGGAATTGTCTTAAGAGACTCCCATAACATTAAGCTTCCATCATTTATTTTTTTTTCCCCTGCGGACTACTATAGAGGTTGAATGGAATATCCTTCTGAGAGTCAGGCTCTTCAGAATCCCTGGGTGGGACAGAGGTCAAGGGGGATGAGTAGTACAGCCTGAGTAGAAGACCTTAGTTATCACAACTGAAAATGAAAATTGATCTCAAAGTAGAGGATGAATTTGCTCTTTGGAACCCACCCCCCATGCCCCCAACCCAAGGCTTATTTCTCCATGTAGTCTCTTTTCTACAGTAGATAGAGAAATTCTCATCCTTCCTTCATTCAGTTCCATACATTACTCATCAGTTCCATGAAGCTGAGAAGTGCCAGAAAAACTTGCTGAGATGGCCATGATAACTCTTTAATCGCATAATTGTAAAATTTCCTCTTTAACAAAAATATGTTTCTGCCTTATCTACAGACACAAATACACCATCCTGATTTTTCTTTTGCTAACCAATATATACTGTCTCACATGACAAGTCAACAGTATTAAAAAAAAAAAAAAAAGAAACACTAATTAAAATATGATTTCTGGAAATTATGTACCCAATCTAAAAACTAACTTCTAAATAAAAAAGTACCACTCTTTTCAACGATTTTGTGTGATCATATAATATTCACTATAAATTGGTTTTCATCAAATCATTTTCCAAGTAATCTCTCCTTAAGCTTGGAGAATTCTTGGGATTTTTTTTCCTCAAATATCACAACATGCCAAGTAGTTCTTCTAATGCAAATAGAATGTCAAACATTCTATTTAACAACAATCCCTGAACTAACCTGGCTGAACCCATTCAAACAGTACTAAGACCTTTTACAAAGCCGTTGAAGAATGTTTAGCAACTTCAGCATCAGAAAAAAGAACTCAGAATGAATGAATCTTTTGTCTAGGTCAAGACAATGTCAGGGGCAATGAAGAGTGAAAGTAATGACAGAGATTTGAAATGAAGGGCTGGGGCAAGGAGGGAGGAGAGGAGGGCTATGAGGTAGTCAAGGCAGCACAGTAGAGAAGACCAGCCTCAGGCTTCTCACTGCCAGAGAAGCAGATCTTATATAGAAAGTAATTTCAAAATAGCATTAGAAGAGGCAGTAAAAATTGGAGCATCTTTTTGTCTAAACAAGTCACATCTAAAAACTCCAATGAAGCAATAGGGAGTATATTTGAATATGTAGAAACAAGCACGATAGTTTCATCCAAGTGTTGACACAAAGGAAAGCTAAAAAACAAAATAGACACAATGAGAGAGAACTAAGATTTCTGAGCATCATCTATGTGACAGGTGCTGTAGGTGACAGTTCCCTACTTCATTTCTCTACTGCCTGTTACAACACTGCAACAGAATTTTTCTTCAGAAATTTCAAGATAAAATAAATCTTGAGCATCAGAGTTACCCAGACTGTAAGTGACAGACCACACGTTTAGACAGAAAATTTTCTAAATTTTCTGATACCATATCCTTGTTGTTTGACATACAATCAATTGCAGGTGCCTTGTCCATTTTGATATTAGATTACTTATTTGACCATTACAGAATGATGTCAAGGAAGTTTGATGACCTTATATATTAAAAGGTGCTGAATTATTTAAATGACTATTCTAATCATGCATATTTGAAGGCAGGCAGTCATGTGTAGTATTCAGATGTTATATCTTTCAAAGTTTATAACATTCAGATGTTGTATCTCCTAGACATGAGAAATTTATTTTTTTATTTTAGTTTTTGTCTACCTGATTCCAGCAAGCTTAATATATCATTTATATTATTATTCAGGGCTCCCCCAAATAACTTCAACTATTTACTTTTTGTTTAAAATTTGCATTTGTCCACATCTTAAACAATGATATACTTGAGATGATCCAGTACACATGAACCCAACTGGAATTTCCCAAAACATTAAACAAATACAAAAATACATGAATGTGTTGATCTAAAATTATGTAGAATATTTAGCTAATTTTTGGAAGGTGCAAAAAAATTGTTTATCATCCTAAATTTTACATACTCAAAAGAGACATTCTCATAATTTATAAAGGTAAAACTTGGTATGATAAATATACCTATACATGTATTAAATTTATACCTAGGTTATTATAAATGGGATACTAAGAAATAGATAAGAATTTAGGTAACTCAAAAATTCTTCCATATATAAAATATAACATACATGAATTTAAATGATATTATTTAGCATTAGTAATAGATGAAGTAATTTTAAAAATTATAGGAGAGAGAAAATAGTGGCTTTTATGTCCTATAAAATGAATCTCCTTGTAGAGTTTGGCCAGACTGAAGACTAAATGAGTAGAAGTTTATAGACTTAAGGTGGAAATTTAATATAAAGCATTGATTTAGATTTTAAGTTGGAATGTTTGATTAAGAAGGACCTGATAAAATAATCAGAAGACATCATCCTTGGGAGTGACTAATTAGAACCACACCTACTTGCAAGGGAACTTCATAGAGGCCTTATGTGTTCCTCTCTAGTTCTGGACTAGTAGAACTACAGTAGGAACACTCCTAGTAGCCTAAAGGTGGAGATGGTTATGTCCCTAGGGGACACACTGACAAACATGTACCTTCCCTCTGGGGACACCTAGCATTAATGGAAACCTAGAAAATGGCAGGACAAGTTCCTTATTCTCTTTTAGAACAGTGGTCTATTTTTATTCTAGAAACCTACCTTTTCTCCACTCTACCTCACCTCACCTCACCTGTAATGGACCAGGGGAAGGTCAGTGGCAGCAGCAAAACAAGTTGTTATTTTGTTTTGTTTCACCAGAAAAAAAAAAAAAAAAAAAAAAAAAAATTAGAGTATCCTTGTAAAGTAAATGTAAAAGCATATCTAAATAAGATAGTTTATAATGTCTTTAGTACATAGAATAGCACTTGGAGAACATCAAGCTCATTAATAGTAATGTTAAACAGGGGAGTTAATTTACATATGTCTAAAGAGCATTCAACCATTAACCACTGTAAATGGCAGCCCTCTCCTTAACTGCACATCTACTTTCCACAAAGATAAGAGAGAGTATGCAGGAAACAAGTATGCTCTTCTAAAGGCATTCTGTTCTAATGCCAACAGATCAAAACAATTTTAGGAGAAATACAAACTATAACCACACACATACATACACACGCAAAACTCAAATCCTGATCCCAAAATTATTTGTTACAATACTCTACCTACTTCTCATCTTCACAGCTACTACTTGTTATTTATCTTGCTGCGAGTGTTTAAAAATAAAATCATTCAGCTTGAATGATTATTGTCTGTGTAATGGTTTATTAGTACACTAAATTGATATTGGGCAAAATGATGATACAAATGTATATTATAGCATCTCCAACACCTCTTAAGTCATTTTATACATGTTTCCTTCCAGGTTCTCAATGTGCTATTCTTCTGACACCAATCTAGGGTATATTTCTTGCCATTCAAATAAAAGCATGCCTATTCCACTCCTTTCTCTCTACAAAATGAAAAATAAATGAAAATTATTTGTATCCAGTAAGTGTAAAGAGGTTGACTAGATATTGTTCTACCATTTTGGTAACATACTTTAATTAGAATAATGTTTCTCACTCAAATGTTAGTGATCAGAATTTCTAGATGGATATTTAAACACCCATTACTGGGTCCTATTCCCAGACCTATCATTCAGTAGATTCCATGCAAAGGCCAAGAATTTGCATTTCTAACAAGTTCCCAGATGATGCTCTTTCTTTAAGAATGAGCTAAAACATTTAATACACTGTGGTACATTAGTTCAGTCAGATATCTTAATAATAAGCAGAGTTTTTACTTAGTGTGCAATTAGGTCAAGTCCATTAGTCCTAAACTTATATGACATAAAAAAATTCAAATAATTTTTTGAAATATTCTAAGAAAAAATTACTGATAGCATTTAGTGAGCTACGAATAAGAGAAATAGAAATTGAATAAATTAGCTATGTTTTCCAAAATAAGGTGATTGTGCAAACAATGAAAGAATAGTTGAACTAGATATAATGGCTTGGGTATTCCTGAGCTCTGACAAAACTGAGAGCTGTGGTGTTATTGCACAGATTTGATGATATGGTCTACTGTTCGTCTGCGACCACCCAAAAACATTCTTAAACCTGCTTCATATCTGGGTTTTCAGTCACTGAGCATTTCCTTAGAGTGCACTTCTGTTCTGCTGAGATATGGTACTATGGTATCTTTCAAACTGCACTTACAAAATCTGTAAATAAAAGCAAGGGAATCACAGGGCATCATTACGCAAAAAAAAAAATGAATAAATAGTCTATGTTTAAATGCTCTGCAGTGTAACTCTTTCTAACACATACTACAGTAACCACATTACACTGATAACGAAAGTACATTTGCTATTTCTGATGTTTTTCTTACCTGTCAAGTTCTTTAATCCAAGTTCTTGTAGTCCAAAGTTTCCATCTTTTCTGTAGTTTAGAAATATTGCCAAGGCATACCGATCTTCATAAAGTTTTGTTCCACGGATGATGCGTAAATTCTCCAGAGGCAGGTAACGAAACTGGTTAAGAGCCACTAACACATAGCCTGTGACTTCTCGAATAGACTGAAAAGACACAAACAATAGTCTCTGTTAGAAATTAAAGTTAACTTGTCAATGTGTCTGTGCAGTCATTTAGATAAAAAATAAATAACTTCATTCTAATTTTCAGTTTTTAATTTAATATACAAATTTCCATATCACATTCTTATTCTATTCCATTTTCATTTTCATAATGAAATACAAGATCATAAAGGCTTGGGATCTCATTTGAAGGATAAGTGGTATTTCTTTCAAAAAGTTATGTATCAGATTATAATAAGATAATGGATTTTGTTTTATGAGACATTCCTCATACTTGAGATTTGAAAAGAATTAAAGGAATAAAGGTCTCATCTATTGACAAACTACAATGAGGTAAGGACACATTACCATCAATCAAACTTTACATAGATAAGCAAATTGGTAAGCTTATCACAAGTAAATGAAGCTGCATTAGTTTGTATTTGGGGATAAATTCACAATGGCTATATTGGTGTTTAGTACTTTATTTATCATAGAACATTAGCCCTGCACATCTCTAGGGAACATATTTATAAAGAACATGTATTAAAAACTGATTGTTACCTCTAAATTCATTACAATAACAATATTTATTTTTACTATCTACTATTTAAATTTAATTGTCTATGAGTTAATTATTTAAAGGGTTGTGAAACATTTTAGAGCAAAACATAACAACTAAAAGCTTTGAGTTTCATCTTAAGTTATAGTTTTCAGTAAAATGATCAAGATCATCATAACAACTATGTACATAAGTTAAACATTCTTTTAAAATAAAAATAATATGAGTATTAAAGTACTTTTTACTATTTAATACCAACCACATTATTTTAAACCTTTTTGATTCAGATGTCCCAGTGTCCAGTCTTTTCTTTTTCTTTCTTTTTTTTTTCTCTATCTCTTCTCATTCCCTTGGTGATCTTACCCAGTTTCAAGTTTGATGCTGTCCCAGCATTTATCACTACACTGTACCCTAAACTGAAGACTTATATATCCAATTGTCTAGTAAATATTCTTATTTGGATGTTGAAGAGACTTTTCAGATACACTTATCAAAAGCTAAACTCCTATCTTCCCTCTTCATTCCTATAGTAGACTTGCTCAGCTTACTGGAAGTCAATCCATCCTTTCTGATTTTTAGGCCATAACATTCACCTTCTGTGACTCTCTTTTATAAAGCAAATGTGATCCATCCTATTTGTTTCACATTCAAAAAGATTGGGAACCACTCTCTCATCCACAGTTACCACCTGACCCACTACTGTTCCTTATCAAGATTATTGCAAATAGTTCTACCTGTGTCTACTCTTTTCCTTTTAAGGTGTATTTTCAGTCAAAGCTAGAAAGGATCCTCTTAAAATATGAATCAAATCATGACACTTCAATGTATTCCTTGAGCAGTCTGGCCCTTCTCTGACTAAACCCTTCACCACCAGTCTACTGGGTCAATAAAAACACTTATATGGAGTCTGCACTCCCTTCTCCCTAATCATACTTCAAACATCCTGATTCTTCAAGCTTTTAGCCAAGGCCTTTGAGATAATCTTCCCCCTCCTGGCTCCCCAGTAGTAAGCAGTCTGTGCCACCTAGGTGCACAAATCTAAGAAGAAAGGGTGGTCTTTATACATGTCTAAAGATAGAGAATTCAGATGGTGGCTATGTGGGAATTCCTATTCACTTGCAAAAAAGACCTCCTGCAGTGTGGAACAAAACTGGATTGAAAAGAAGCTGCAGTTGGAGGCCCATTTCTAGCCAGACCACTGCATTCCTAAGGAGTCAAAAATCCTAATGTTGTGCCTGGGCTACATTGGTCAAAAATCCTAATTGTTGTGCCTGGGTATAAATTTATACCTGCCAAAGTGGGATGATAAAACACTTAATTTAATAATCACTTATAACAAAAAATAAAACATAAAATATATTGGACTCCATTTATACTTTACAGCTAGCCTCCCAATCTGCCAATAATCACCTAGAAGCATGAATCTTAATGAAGCAAAATGGAAATGAAGAGGCAAGGAATGTCTGAAATTCCTAAAATCTGGCATCAGATGAAAACTTTTGAGTCACTATGGATATTCTTGAGACAGTGTCTTAGAGTAAAAAGCTGAATACTGAAGGCAAAATAAAAGGGTAGAAACTCAGCTGCAGAATGCATTGCTTGGAGGCCACTATCTGCTTGAAATTGCATGTGCCCAGAGAGCACCACACCACTATAGCTCCTCCTTCAATCACTGTTCCATTGAATTTTTACCTCTTCTAGTTCTTAGAAGAGGGATCAAAATATGTTGTGACATCATATGGTCTCAAAAGTAAAATTCATTCATTTATTATAAAATAACTTATCTTTTAACCTGTACACAATAATTATCTAGTCACTAAGGTACATGTTGGTAAATGAGGTTATATCAACAATCTTCTACCTAGAATAAGTAGAAATATCCATCATTCCTGCTCATATTTCTCCAACCCCATTTAAGAAGTGACTCTTCTTATCAAAAACTGTAAAAACCCATTCATATATTCCAGGATGGAGGAAGATGTTTTAGAAGAAAGAATTCAGGTCAAGAGCACTCAAGCAAGAAAAGGTTAATGAGCAATGTTATTAGCAATTGTGCAGCATTTATCAGAGGGAGAAATCTTTCTAGATAATAATTGATAAAGATGCTCCACTTGATAAGGCTTTTGTACCACACATTAGGCAAAGCTGCAAATAACCTATAAATATAAAGAACTCTGGCAATATAGTATGTAAAATCCAAGAACAATACTGAACACAGAGGAGGATCAATTAATACAGAAGAGGAAGTTCCAAGTACCCTTAGCTACAAGAAAAAAATAAACTACAACTAAGAATAACTTTGCTTTCACATATTAACACATTTATATTTGATTTAATTGTTTTATAAAATGTATACACTTCTCATTTCAGCATTAAATTATAATTAGAAACACTTTTGTTACCTTTATTGAGTCACATGAGAAGCAATACCTACTCCTTTGTAGAGATCGGTACTGAAGAGATTGGTTGTTACAGCTGATGTTTGTATCTCTTTCATTATCTGTTCTCTTTATTACTCTCTGGTATTGCAAAATGGCATGTATTGCTTAAATGTTAGCTCAACAAATATCCTCATTATATGTACACTGGATATCATTCCATGTTACTGCATTCATGAAAGCCATTTTGAACAAAGCCACCAGTACGAAGACCCATGTAAATTACTGGATCATTATGATGGTGAATAAGTGAATCACTTTATCTCTGACCTCCCTATTGCCTACACACAGAAATAATGTAAATAAAAGGAAACAAAAGATGATTACAAATCTCTCAACCCCAGATTTGTTGCTCGAATCTCTTACATCTAGGGGATCTCATGGAAACAAAAGATTTTTAAAGAGTTACAGCAGATAAATATAAATTTCTAATATCTAAAGGCTCTGCTTTCTCTTTTCTAGTATCCATAGTCACACTTTTTCCCCATGAACAAATATGTTGAAATAGCTCAAAAGGAAACTCTGCTGCAGAATGTGAGTTGCAATGTTCACTGACCACAAATAAAATGATAGAAAACAGTGATGGCAGGATCACTTAAATGCTGAAAGAGAGTCAATAACATGGGTTTAGCTAATATTGGCAGATCTGGGTAAGAACTTGAGCAATATCTAAGAGTGTAAATTAAGTGTTACAATATTTGATAAGGCCACGCAATCATGTCAAATACTCATTGTTACTCTCCTTTCAGCTATTGGAAAGAATCTCTATAACACTGTTTTTACCATCTCACAAATTTTATGAAAATGATAACTTTAAAAGAATAGACTTACCAAGGGTAAATAATGGTAAGGAACATGGGCTTCTCTTCCAGACAAAGCTATTCTCAAAACCTACCCTCTGAACTTATTAGTTTTGTGGACTTGATCAAGTTGTTTAACCTTAATGGTCCTCAATGTGTTCCATGTTTGAAAATGAGATACTACTAATATGTCTATAATAAAGCTGTACTAAGGATTGAACAATATAAAATAGAGTCTATCAAATAGTAATGTTTAATAGATGCTAGTCATTACCAATATTATTTCTAATAATAGTCAGGTAGATGAACTATCTAGGAAGAGCTCAGTGAAAATAAAATAACTACATAAGAAGCACTGCTATTAATCTCTCTGTTATGTAATGTTCAGAATGTTTATATCATATCTCTGCAATTTGTACTTTATTCCTGAACTTCAGGAATGACTCTTTATACTCTTTTGTGCCCATGTTATAGCTCTTAGTATAGACTTTGGCATTGAACGGATATTCAATAATGGCTGTTGAATGGAGTAGAACTGAAAAATGGAAAGCAATGCTCAAGGTCTTTGTAGATTTTGTTTTTCACAGAAAATGATTTTATGAACTTGCTACTAATAAAAAACTTTGCTTGAACAATATTATCATGATTTATGCCCAGGGACTGCAGTAGTAAATACAAATATTTGGAATATCTAGGCAAAGAGAAAACATTGACTTTGGTTCCTGCTTACTAACAGGTTAGTCCAGAAACTCTACCTATTTTAACAACCACATCTTCCTCTTCATGGGTTAAGCTTCTGCTCAATGAAACTGATTGATTCCTGTTGTCAGTGTTTGCTCCTACAGATACTTTGTTCAGGAAGTGAACACAACTGAAGATTATTAAAATCTTAAATGCTGAGAACTCTTCTAACTTAAGAGACAATTTCTTTTTCTTATAGTATCTGATAATGGAAATAAAGAAGTATGGGAAAGTGAAAGAAAAATTATCTTCCCATTCCGTATTAGCAATAATCCCAGAAAGAAAAAAGAACACAAGAATTTTTTTCTAGGTGTAAATAAATTTAATAATTATTTCTCCCAGTTATAATATTTTAGGAAAACTGTGAAATCTACAGTTATAAACTTTCTGAGATTTTCAAAGGTTGTCATTAAAAGATCAGATGAGATTGTACTGGTTCCCTAAATTATCTTTGTACCTACAGATTATTTCTGAAAAGTCCAATTCTATTATTTCTAAATTTGTATTTCATTTAACAACAGTTTAAACAACTAGTAATATTATTTTATTTGCTTTAACTGCCTTATTCTTTTCATTGTTGTTAGTGGTTTTCACTAAACTAGTCATTAGTGGAAATGGATAATAGCTCTGCTAACATTCCTTTATCTATCTTAAGATTTAAGTGATTGTGATAGCATACAAATTTTGAATATTTAATTAGCATTTAGGTAGAATTTTACAAAAATTAAAATCAATTATATATTGTATATGTGTAAAACTGATTCCTAGATTTTTTTCCTACTCCAATTATGTAGCAAATCCAGGTTTTAAGTTATCTTTCTTTGTTATAAACATCTCTTTGAAAATATAACTATTTTCTATTGTTAAAACCTTCTGCAATGAGTCCAAATAGTTCTGAATTCTAAATTGTTACTCTTTTGTCTTATGTACTCATACCCAATTAGTATCACCCACAAATTGTACTAATACATTCCATCAGTGGGGACATCCACCGACATAAGAGTGATTGTTTTAGACAGTAGACCTCAGATTAAATAAATACATAATATCACAGAGAGAAGTAAGAAACAGAGAACTATGGTGGCAGTGAGGGGAATAAATTGGGGTGTGGGCAGAAAGTCCCTCTGCTAGTAATGACAACAGAATTTATGTGTTGTCTGAGGGTGACAAATGCTGTAGTGAATTGCAGTCTCTGTATCAGTAAGGTTTTCCATTACGTTTCCCTAGACAATTAATTTCTGTCCCTGCCCCTCCTGGCACAGCTGGGAATAACTAAAGCAGAGAATGTTCTTAACTATGACATAATATTAAAAAGTTTACCAAAAAAATAAAATAAAATAATAAGCTTATAACAAATATCACATTTTCCTGCTCTTGTAGAGATAGTACATTTTGCTTTGCATTCTGATTTCCATTTGTTCACTGTTTAAAACTCTGTTTATACCACCCTAGCAAGCAGGACTCAAAGTCTGGTCTAATTAAATTTGGAAAAATAGAGCGATGTGAAATATCATATACCTGACTGCAGTAGAATAGAATTCATGCTCATTATACATTCATTCTTCACAGGCCACATAGCCAGTTCTCAGCTCATCACTTCTTTGCACTAAACACCTTTAGACCCTTTGAAAAGAGGAGTACATAACTTACCTCTCCAGAAGTACCCATCATTTTCTTTGAACTCTGTATTTTCCTGAGTTGACTAGAGAATTCTTAATAGTCCTCCTTTAGAACTACATTTCCAATTTCCCTTCATTTCCTGACCACATGTAGACTATATCTCTTCTGTATCACAGACTTGTTAGGCTAGAGTTAGGTTTGTTAAATTAAATTTAGACTTAACACTTCCTCCCTACTTTGAACTCCAACATAGAGAACTGTGACCTAAGTTAGGAAAACAAACTGCAACAAATAATTTATTCCTGTAAAAAGTTAGTCCCTAGTATTATGTAAAATCATAATGTCCCAATAAAATAAATAAAAATAATAAAAAGGTAACCAAGTCTAAGCCAATCATAGTAGGGTACCAGCTTATCAGATTTCATTCACATGAGGTAATGCCTCATCATAACCATGCTCAAATAAAGCAAATATCAAGCTACAATTAATTTGCTTCTCTAAGGCACTTTCTTTTTCTGTCTATAAATAATGCCTGCTCATATTGCTGGGTGGAGTTATTTGAACCTCTTCCTGGTTCTGAATGCTGCCTGATTCATAAATCATTCTTTGCTCACAAAATTCTGCTGTTTGTCTAAATGTTTTAATGGATTATACAAATTGTGAGCTTCTGTAGATATATTTCAATAATCATAGACATGTCTCAATTAAACCTGTATTCCAAATTTTAACAATTTGTGATCATCTGTAGTATTAAATTCATGCTTATTCTATCAAATATACATACTAAATGCCTTATAATGAATTTCACTGAACTTAGATATGCTGCAAAAATGAAAAAAAAAGTAAGAATACATGGAAATATTTGAGTTAAACTGTTTAAGTAGACAACATAAACCAAAAAGAAATTTTTAGTTATCAGCACTTTCATATAAGTGAGGCTACATATGATTCAAACATTATAATATTATTATATTGTACATGTGTTGATGAATATTACCTTCCACAGAGAAAGTGTTAGCCCAACTCAGTCTAGTGATTTAATCCATGTGCTGTAATCTGACAGATCCTGGGTTTGATACTTGTCACTGACTTTGTACAAGTTGAGTCCACAGAAAATAATCATTTTTTATTGATCAAATTTTTGCATTATTGATATCATATTATTGCATTTATTGATCAATTTTTATTGCATCATATTATTAATTTTCAACTTTAAAAATATTTTGTGTAGTTTAGGCATGTTAAATAATATATGAGCATACATGTTTGATATTAATTAGTTGATTAATAGGCATTACATAGTGCATAATGCTGTAGATTATTATGAACTGAAAGACAATCTACCCCCTAAATTCACAAGTTGAAGCACTATGCCCCAGTACCTCATATTGTGACTATGTTTGGAGACAGAGTCCTTAAAATGATGATTAAGTTAAATTGAGACCATTAGGGTGGACCCCATTCCAATGTGACTCATGTCCTTTAAAAAAAAAAGAAGTTAGATCACAGACAGGCACCAAGGAAAAACCATGTGAAGACACATGGAGAACATGGTCATTTCAAGGCAAGGAAATAAGCCTCTGAAAATATCAACCCTATGAATACATTGATCACATATGTCTAGGCTCCAGGGACTATGAGGAAATAAGTATCTGTTGTTCAAGTCACCCTGACTCTGGTTCTTTGCTAAGATAACCCAAGCAAACTAATGTACTGCCTATATCCTTATCTTGAAATTCAGTAGTGTTCCATTGAGTCAACTATTTAATCCTTCTGTGGCTCAGTTTCCTGACCTATAACATGAGAACAACTGGATCTCCAAATTCTAAGATTATTTGGAAAAGTGAATTCCTATATATTGCTTAACAAAACCCAGGCTCATAGCAGGCCCTCAGCATCAACCTTTATTGTTTTTCTGAATCCAGAATCTTAAGTTTTATCCAGTGGGTTGCCTCTGTTTGCATAGAATATATAAAAATTTCTTTTTCTATTTCTAAAGGGATAACTATGAATCACCAAAGTTTAGATGAGAAAACTGCTTGGTACCATCTCAACCTACAATTGAAAGTGACAGTTTCATGTCTGAGGTCTTTTCAAAATGTGATTTTTTCCCCCTCTCAAAATTTAAAACAAGGAAAATGGGCCTTCATAAAATGATGTCTGACAACAGCTGCCTCTGCTGAAAAGCATATGGGAAATGGCCGTTGAGGATTCAGAAGCTAGAGGTGACTGCTTCTGTGACTAGTCTGTTGTTATTTTTAAATGAAAAGGGTGAGCAATTTCAGAAATCAAAAGCCAAAGTATCAGGCTTGCATTTGACAAGATGCCAAGACACACTTTAGTATCTGTCTAATACTTGGCCATAAACACATAAAACAAAAGCCTTAATTAATTTATAAAGAACAAACACTTTCTTTAGTTATCTCCAATGACAACAAGGTCTGATGCTATTACCGTGCTCTTAATGTTCAACTTAAAACATATAGAGCATGCTTTCTATGGACGTTTGTGGGAAAAATCACAGCTACAAATATAACACAAGTTGAGACCCGGGACATACAGAAATTGATTTTTGATTTAAGTATCCTTATATAAATCAACCATTCCTAAGTTGTCATTTAGTGTTTCTACTAATTATTTTAGCTTGCACTTATCTTGTATTTTCTGTATGTAAGGCATTTTTTTTAAGAGAGAGAATTTTTTTTAATGTTAATTTTTTAGTTTTCGAAGGACACAACACCTTTATTTTTATTTTTATGTGGTGCTGAGGATCGAACCCAGCGCCCTGCTCATGCCAGGCGAGAGCGCGCTACTACTTGAGCCACATCCCCAGCCCCTATGTGAGGCATTTCTAAATTGTATCTTATATCACTTACTCATTACATCACTCTGAATGTTACTGAGTTTCACAGGTGAAAAAGCTAGATAAAGTGAGAGCACTTACACAAAGTCACACGGGTGAAAAGTGAAGGAGAAAATATTAAAATGACAACCACCACTAGGAAAAAAAAAAAAAAAACTCCTGAAAATCTTGTTATTCTGGAGATCTAAATCCCAATTTCTTTCAAAATGTGGGAACAGTTACTCCTGTGTTTAAAGTAATATCCATTGTAACACAATCTAAAATTGTGATTTAGGAATAACACTTTCCAGGGTTTCTTTATGGCAAAAATATGAACTTAGCAAGAGCATATCTTACAAGTATCTCTAGCATGCTTCACATGTTTTTAAAGGCAAAATCTGCTACAAATATACACAGTAAAATGCCTTTAAAGTCTTTAAACTGGCATTCTCTTAGGTAGTAGGAAAGTAAGGACCTTTTCATACAGATATGTAGAATCAAATGGGTTTCTATGCAAATACATGATGGAAATATGACAAAACCATCCTTACATAAAGAATTAAAAACAGCATTACTAACAGGTCCATCAGGAATAGAGATAAAAGACACTTGTGCTTCAAACTTAGGAGTTCCTCATTTGTTGCATGACCACATAATGATACTCTGCTGAACATGGGTTTTCTCAATTAAGACAAACAAACAAAAAAGCAAGGACTAATTTGCATAAAATTTGGAAAATAAACAATATCTGAAAGCAATTACCACACAGTAGGTATTTAATACATATATGCTTGACTTCCCTTCCTCCAAAAAGTTCTTAAGGCTCAATGTCTCAGCATTATCCACCCACCCACCTATCCATTCAAATATTTATTCCTCAATGTTTATTTTTCCCCTACTATGTGAAAGACATTATTCAAGGTCCTGAAGACCTAAGGGTTGGAAAAGTAATACAACAGACATAATCCCCACTTTATGGAGAATGGTTGCTTCTTTCATTATTTCCAATCTTTTTCTAATGACAAGATCAATGCAAAGAAAACAAGGTTCCCCTGAGAAAGATTAGTAATGACCTGATAGTTGACTCCTGTATCTTTAATATTTCAAATATAAACCATTTATTTTAAGATTCAACTCCCAAACATCTATTTATCTTGTTATAAAATTATTTCAGATTCTGTTACATATCATCACCTTCAACTTTTGAGCATTTATAGTTTTCCCACATGATTTCATACTGAGACATGTACTTATGTGTGTGTGTTTCTGTGTGTTCATCAGTTTCAAGTAAACAACTTCATTATCAAATATTTTCTTCAATTTTTCTCTTTTCCTGGAATTTTATAGTGAAGACATCATTATGGTATCTTCTGAGACAGCACACACATTACTTCCAAGGTAAAAATTCATTGATCTTAAACTATCTTCTTAAAATGCTATTGTCTATTTTGGTTTTACTCATTCACAAATTGTACTTTGGGTGTTTGAGAAGGTATGCTTTGTTCTGAGTGTTAAAGATATATAAAGCATGACCTTGACTCTTAGACGGTAACAACCACTGTGGAAGATAGATATGGAGGGGAAGAAAGGGAATAAAATGCTTAAGATGCCACAATGGAACTGTCATAAGGACCCTGGACATTCGAAAATAGTGACAAACATCATGGGGCATGAACAGCATCCTGTGGATATACAGGGATGAAGCAGAAACGCTGCCTGAGGAACATTAATGAAGGAAAATTTTGTTAGGGTATTAGACAATTTCCTGAGCCCTGAAAGGTGAAGTGTCCCCCAGGGATTTGGCACCTAGACTGTGATCTTGTCACACTAAAACAAAACAGGATTTCATAATTCTGGGTCTGGAGCAAGAAAAAAATACTAGATTGAAGTGTCTGATCATACCAGATAATGGGGAAACTATCAAAAACTATAAGGAAATCACAAAAGGACTTAGAATCAATTGGGAGAGATATTTTGTGGTCAATGATGAGATATTTGAATTTCAGAACTGTCAATCATTATAAATAATCAAACCCATCAACTATATTTAAATCTGAGTTCATAATAATATTATATGATATTAAACTACTAATTTTAGACAACAATAAGCCAATTCATTTTCTTAGAAGAAAATAATGAAATGCTGATCCTATTTTTAAACATGAACTATGGCACTGAATAACAAAATAATAGATTAAAGGGAGTGTCTTCGTCTATTTGGGCTTCTACAAAAACCTATCACAGACTGGATGTTTTATATACAAGAGAAATTTGTTTCTAACAATTTTGGATGCTAGGGAATCCAAGATAAAGGCAGTGGAATATTGAGTGTATAGTGAAAGTCCATTTAATGGTTCACAGAAGGCCATCTTTTGCTGTGTCTTCATATGGCAGAAGGGATAAGGGGGCCCTGTGATTTCCCTCTAATAAGGCACCCATCTGCTTCCTAATAACCTTGCAATGACCAATACTATTCTTGGTCAATAGATCTCAACATAGGAATTTTGCACAGACTTCAGCATTCACTCTTTTTAAGGCAGAAATATTTATAAAATATTCCAACTAAGAAGTTAAATCTAAATGTTAAAATTAAATCAAACTATATTTGTTAATTAATTATAACAAAAGGAAAAGATTGGAAGCTACAGGGAATTATTTTCTTCACGATTTTCCTCAAAACCTTAAACTTTTCTAAAATACAATTATCTCTTTTGAAAACTGGTGCATTACAATTCTGAAATTTCCTATGAATTAATGGCTCTAAAAAATTCAGCATCAATAGCTATATAAGAACAACTATTAGAATAGGGAAAATGGTTGGAGGCAATTCTCAATGGAATTTCTGCATGACTTCTGTCAGTTTTTGGTCAGGACTAATTTTTTTCAAGAATATTCAGATACTAAACCAGTGTTGGAAGGTAGAACATTAGCTTTCTCATCACAGAAGGCAAATTTGATAGCAGCCCTCTCTGTAACAATGGTATTTTGTGAGCTCAGTGTTCTTCAATTGTGACACAAATTCATCTTGCATAGATGTTGAACTTTTTCCTGCTTCTCAATCATCCTCATGGAATTTGTCCCCAGGAGTAATGTGAACCAATGTAAACATGAAACCTGCTCAATGCTGTGTCATGGAGTCTCATGCCTTCTACCAACACAAGTGACAGATAAACTGGTTAGTTTGAAAATGGGATAAAATCTCAGATACTTGATGGCCCCCAAAGATAAGATGACATCATGTTCCTCCTGCTACAGGAACACTACCACCTGGGGTTGCATCAGAGGGATTAAACATGGGTATAATGAACTCAGCAGATCTAACTGCCAACTTGTTGGAAGTGTAGAAAGTAGGAAAACATATTAAACTCTATCGTGAATATGCATGATACAACTAACATTCTTCAATTAAAATAAAACAAACTCTGCAAAATTCTACACACACACACACACAAAAAAAAAAAAAAAAAAAAAATCCAAAATCTCTGAACAGGTTAATTGGTAGGGAAAGGAAAGAGAGAGAAGGGGGAACTTCTAACTAAAGGCTTCAAAGAGATTCTATTAAAAAATCTTTAAAAATGAGGAAGACCAGACCATAATGTTTAAAGAGGCATACTTGGGTGATAAAACTGTTAAAAAATAAGTAAATAATTTCTACAAAGTAATGATGATGATTACTTCAGAGAAGAAAAGCATTTGACATTAAGAAGGGGTTTCTGGGGAGCTAGTCAAGTTCTATTTCTTGATGTAGGTTGATAGTTACAAGGGTGTAAGGTAAGCCTTTCAAACTTCTTAAGCTATACATTTGTTTTGTGCATTTTTTTAGTATGTGTGTTATATTTGCAGTATATGTGTGTGTATATATATATATATATATATATATATATATATATATATATATATAAAGAAGTTATCAGGTATAAACAAAAGGAAGGACATAAAGTTGTCCCTTGATTTCTACATCTCACTATATAGGAAATGTTTGATAGAGGAAATTAGGAGGTAAACAATTTCAGGTTGCATAGTATTCCTTTCTATTAAATTTTTTCAGTTCAAACTGAATGCATTAGTCAGGAACACTCAGGCAGAGAAAGTCTAAGATCGCTGAATGGAAAATGAGGCAAGAGGGACAGGTGGAAAAGGAAAGATAGGAATTCCAAACCTTATGCCACACAATGGGGAGTTAGTGGCACTGTGTACAGGGAAATTAGGCTGTAATTTGTTTTGTTTCTGCAATTATCTCCATGAATGCAGTGAAAAAATGGGGATTGTTGGTAAGTGGCTGGTGGGGAGAGAAAAGTTAGTAAATTCTTGCCAGGTAAGAGATGACACAAGAAATGAATACCCCAATAACAGGGCTAATATCCAAGTGGTATTTTGGAGGTAGAATAATAAATACATTAGTAATTTACTAGCTATGATGATTAAGGAAGAACACGACATAGAAAATGCCTGAAGGTGCTGCTGGCATCTAGTTGACAGAGATTCTAGGAGGTTGAAAGAATGGTCAGGTCCAAAATGCTAATGCCAAGGGTGAGAGAACTTAGAATAAATTTACTAATTTGAGGCAACTGTTTAATTTTATTGATTGTAAAGTTGCCTTTGGGATTTTCTAGAAGGAAATGATTATGATAATAATAATAATAATAACAACAACAACATTTTCTGCTAGTATACTATTATGATAATAAGATATTTATATAATTTTAAGAAAATTTACATTAGTATTCTTATAATAGTATCTGATTCCTTTTTGTTTGTTTGTTTTGCAGTACTTTAATCAAATCCATAGCCAGGGCAAGCACTGTGAGATATATCCCCCAATAATATCTGTTTTCTTGAACTTATCACTATAAAAATATAAGCAGGCAACAACATAGCTTGATAGACTGATAGAGATAGATGAATGGAGGTAGGTAGAATATATGTATAAATATGTATTAATATGGGTAAATTGTACAGAAATAGGTATTAATACCTTGTTTACTTTCCCCCTTTCCCTGTCTCTTCTGCTCTGCAACTTTATAACCTTATTTAGTAGTAGCAAAGCTTTCTACATTGATGTTCTTCCCATTCTCTGTTTAAAAGCTTGCCTAACACTACTTGGGAACATTAAGGCTAAGATGTTATTATAACAAATTTATATTTTAAAAAATGTCAGACATTTCTGTTACCCATTCTCTTTTCTCTCGGAGAAGATATCTTTTATTAGAAAGTATATTCTTATAGTCTTCAAGCTGTACTTTGTAACCAAATTAATTTAAATATAAAATATAGTAATATTTCCCAGTGGATCAAATGAATGGTCTCTTAGCAACTTGTTATATGTGCAGTAGAAAATGTTTGTCATCATCTATTTAGTTATTTTCACTGGCAGTTTTCCTTTTATGTTTCTCTCTTACAGCTTCCTTTTGGAAAGGGACTTACTAAGCACACCACCAGCAGAGGTGACAACACTGGGTTATTGTTCTAGAGGTAGGGGTCACAGGTTCCTAATATGCTCATCAGCACCAGAGACATCAACATCATTTTCATCTTATAGAGGAGGAATGTAGATATTGACTTGTTTTCATTCAACCTCCTCCTCCTCCTCCTTCATCATCATCACAGTGTTCATATTTTCTATGCACATTATACTTTACAAAGTCCTTTCACATAAATATCACATTTAATCTTCAATCAGCCACTTCTGAAACAATTTACTACATTTCAACCAATTTGTTTTCAGAATGATGTTAAATGATCAAATGCCTTAGGACTTTGTGTTCATGAACTACAAGAATCTTAGAAAGGAAGTGATACTAATAAAATGATGACAGGTGACATTTGATTTAACATCCTTGAATTTCACCACTGAAAAATTTTTCACCCTTCTTTCCTGCTGCATGTTCTCTTAATCCTCCACTAATTTCCTTAAGCAGACCTAGATACTGCAATCTGATGCAATCTCTACCAGCTGACATACAGAAATAAAACTTACAAAATAATTCATGGTAAAGTCTGTTTTGCTGACACAATTACCTCAAAGCCCTTATGGAAAGTGTTAGTGTGTGAAAAGATAGATAAAACAAATTAGGTCATGGGGATTAAGTTTCTGCCGAAGGACATTTTCCTAGAGCTCAAATCAACATTTGTTGCTGTAATTCACAATAACAGAACTCTTACACTAGGAGAACTAGTGTTAGTATTCTTACCAACATTACCATTACTCCTAACTGATTGTTTTCATAATTACCTAGTATAGGACTGGTAGGGTGTTGGATCTCTTTGCAGAGAATATCAAATTTAGTTACCGTGAAATTATCCCCTTTTTACTTTTATACAAAACATAACTAATTTTATTTCTTCAACTATACCACAATTCCTCTACACAGATTATTAATACCTGTATTATTTAAATACAAGGTCATTGCTGATACCTGATCATCTATTTATATATCTAATTGCTCCTGCACTACCACAAAACAATTGGCAGTGACATATCATGAGAAGGGAAACAAACACTCAGGCAGTGTATGAAAACACTTTGTGGACCAAGGATTATATTGAAAATTATATTTTCTGATATTATACCAATGTTTGAAGTATTTTACCAAAAAAGTCCACTAAAGACTTTGGGAGAGATATAAAAGTAAATATCTTATTTGAAAAATTATAAAAATAATTAAAATCATTGTACTAATTTTAATATATCATAAATGTAAATGATCAATATAATTTATTTATTAACTTAATATACACATACAAATATGCCATCTTCAAAAATATTTTTCTGAAATAATCACATTTTAATAAATTCTCTGGTGTTGAAAGATGCTTACATAAATTACAATTCCACTTTTTTTCTATTTTACTTCAGTAGCTAGAGTATAAGTAAAATGGCTACAATTAATCAAATAGTTAAATATGCAAAATTCTAAATTATAATGTAACTTAAGAAAGAAAATGGAAGTTGACACCTTACCAGAGAAAAATGGGGAGAAAAAAGAAAAACAGGATTTGAATTTCCAAATAATTGAGGTGACACTGAAACTCATTAAGAAATTAAGAAAAGCCTTTGATTTCTATACGTATTTCTACAATGTATACAAATGCAGTTACTTTTACTTATATAAAAACATAAAATAAACATGTTTAAAAAGAGCAAGCACAGTTAGCTTTATCATAATACTTAAGAAATTTGTCTCAGTTTTAAAAATTTCCACATTAAATATATTTAAAGACTAAAATGAAAAAGATAAAATATCTTGGTGATAGAGTGCTAATCAGCATTTCAAAATATTATGAAGAACACTAACTTACATATTAACAACCTTGGATGTTAATTTTTCAGATAAATATTTTTCAAGTATCACTAATTTTTAAAAAAATTTTACTTGAAAAACCAACAAACTATATGTTTCTGAGAGCAGTAGTACTGTCTTAAAAATACATTTTACCCACTTTCATCTGAACTTTATCATATCACTATAAAATACAAAGACTATATGAATGCTCATATAGGTATTGAATTTTAGTATTAGTATCCAGGTTTTGTATAATTTTGTTTCACACAAAGCTCATGAGCTTTAGGTAGCACATTACACACACACACATACACACACACACACACACAAATACACACATTTATGTATACATACACATATATACTTATATATGTTGAATTTGTCCAAAATAAACCATTCCCTCATTTTATTCACCAATTTCTTCATGAAAGGTTGCTAAGTGACAGGCCTGAGCTTCCAAATATTTAGATGAATAAAACCAAAAATCCATCTAAAATCTTGGAACAGAATAGGGTACTGAAGTTAGTATTTAAATGGCTTCACTTAAGGTACTCAGCACTTTGCAAATCTCACAAAGTGTGATAAGTTCAGCAATACTGAGAATTTTGAGGTGGTGTATCAGCAAATTATGATATAATTAGGAAAAAAATATTTACATCCTCCAGATCTTCTAATTATCATTGATAAACACAATTGATAAAATAGGTAAGTACCAAGAATTAGCAAACAGAAATAAAAACATTTATGGGACACAGCCCCAACATGATGGCCAAATTAGCTATAATAAAGAACCAGCAGAGAGCAACACCCTAAGAAAGGATCAAACATAGATTCCATTGATAAGTACAGATCCAGGTCATACATGCAGAATATTTTGAAAATGATTATAGAATGCAGTCTAACACGAAAGTGAAGAGTCAACAGGAACCTAAATTAGCCTAACCTGAAATTTAGTTTTATTGATTTCTCATGAAATTAGAACATATTTTCTTAGTAATTTATTCATTAGTTAAAACTCTGCAGGTAATCATTATATATGGCATATATTATGTACTTGATCCATTAATATGCTAAGGGTGATTAGTAATCTAAAATATGGACACACTTTTTTTGTAGTGCTGTGTAAAAAGCTAATGTCTAGTACAGTATTAAGTGATATTTATTCAAACTGCACTTAGGCTACACAATTGTACTTAAATTACATTCATTAATTATACTTGTAAAATTATATAATCTATGAGAAAATGCATTTTCACTTACAAACTACAGCAATTTAATGAAATTGTCAAACTTTTTTAAAAGTCAGTTTCTAATGCTTTTCCCTTCTAAGGGAATAGTCTTTTACTTTTTTTTTTTTTTTTTTTTCATCTCACCAACTTGTGATTCTGAACTCCTTTAGGCATCATTGGGTTTTCAAACATATGGAACAAGCTTCAATGAAAACCCTCAAGATTTAACTGTGAACAGTTTGGGGGCACAGTTCATAAAAATAGTTTTTCCAGTGCTTTGTGGTGGTGAAGCAAATGGAGCATCATTTCAAGAATCTCTTTGCCAACTCCCCCAAATTTCACATCATAAATAGTAAGAACATACGCTTGAATGCAGATCTTAGTAAAGACCAAAAAGACCACCATTAAGAGAAAGGCATTTTTATGCATCACACCAGAACATGAAACATAGAGAATAGAGATTGCTGCAGAATACTTCACCCCATTTGTTACTGCTTTGTCTTACCACTGTTTAACCAAAATATTGCAGATATATCTTATTTATTGTTCTGCTATTCTTTTGTCCATAGGTATTGAACATTTCAAATCACACACTAAATGGGACCATTAGCTTGGAGAAAATCACCAAGCCACAGGGAAATTCTAGGTTTTCACAATATCTATCAGGGAAAATAAAGCTAGTTCATTTCTTCTTCTTAAAGTTATGCATTTACTTAATTTTATTTCATATTTATTTTGGGGAGGAGGGAAATGGATTACACGTCCCTGTCACATAAGTACTTGCAAAATGACTGTTTTCATTTTATTTTCTACACTCTGCTCCCCTGCCCTTTCTCTCACTAATTTGCAAATGAAGTATCACTTTTACTTAGTGAGAGATCTTTTCAAAATAGACTCCAAACCCAAATTAAGAATGTATGTCTTCTGCCCCCCAAGAGTTAAAGGCCTCCTTTTAAAGTTAATTAATTTTGTCAGTAACAAATGGAGAATCAGCATTAGTGAGAAGTAGCATTCAAAATTTTTAAGTCGAAACATTGACTCGAAAGAAGCTTTACCTCACCTTGCCATACTGAAGATAAAAAGCATTTCACAAGTATAATAAAGCATGCCCTCTTTAGGAAAGCAGTGACAAAATAAGGACAATTGCATATGATATTGCAAACCAAGAACTCCAATAAAAGAGAAAGAAGTTGAATTACAAGCAGGGTTTGATTCACAGAAGAGTCTGCGCAATAGGTTAGAAAAACAGAATCCACTCAGGTTTGAACCAATAATATCTCTTTGCCAAAAAAAAAAAAAAATGTTCCAAGTTCCTTAAGGAGGAGAGCCTGAAACCAATTGTACATAGTTTATGGTTTATCATATGCAAGAGTAATTATGCTGATTGTATGCTAAATTATATATAATTTTTTTCTTCTAGAGTGCATTAGGTCTTTCTCAATATAATTTAAAATTGACTATACTTATAAAGTTGAGACTTGTAGTGATTCTCTAGGTGTGGTTAAAGATGCTAATGTAGGTTTTATCCTGTTTCCCAGAGTGGCTACAGGTGTGTGCTATAAGATTTACAAGGCATTGTTTTCATTAAACTTCTGTCTGGGTGAGTTTCAAACAACATTCACACTTTTATTATCAGTAACTACAAATAGACCTCTCTTTATCTTGTAACAGCAGTACCCAAGATAGATCCAGGGTAATAATACAAACTCCATGAATATGGACAAGGAGGAAGAAAGGAGGAAAAGAATGAAGAAGAGAATAAATGAGATACTGGTGGAACAATCTTGAGCTAATGCTTTTATTTTTTTCTTGTCAATAATTTGTTTTGATTTTTTAAAAACTTTTTATTTGTTTTACTTAGTTATACATGACAGTAGAATGTATTTATGCACTTTGATATATCATACATAGAATATAACTTCTCATTTTTTTGAGTGTATATGTGGCAGAATCATATTGGTCATGTAGTCACATATATACATACAGTAATAATGTCTGTTTCATTCTACTATCTTTCCTATCCCCACATCCCCTTCCCTTCCCTCCCATCACTTCCCTCTAACTAATCTAAGGTAACTCTATTCTTAAAAGTCCTTATCTGTGGTTCAAATTGTGCCAATTAGCTACAAAACCTCGGATAACCTCTTTTGTCTTTCATCTCTAAAATGAAGGATAGAGTAATCTAGCGCGGAAGGCCAGTGGGAGGCGGGCCCCCGGCATCCTGAGGAGAGATCATGGAAACCCTGGCCGAGCCTCGGTGGCCTCCTGGCCTGGCAGTGATGAAGAGAATAGATGATTTACTTCGATGTGGAATTTGCTTTGAATATTTTAACATTACAATGATTATTCCTCAGTGTTCACATAACTATTGTTCTCTCTGTATAAGAAAATTTCTATCTTATAAAACTCAGTGTCCAACTTGTTGTGTGACAGTTACAGAGCCAGACCTGAAAAATAATCGCATACTAGATGAACTGGTAAAAAGCTTGAATTTTGCACGGAATCATCTGTTGCAGTTTGCTTTAGAATCACCACCCATATCTCCTGCTTCTTCCTCTTCTAAGAAACTTGCTGTCAAAGAACATACTCCTGGAGGTTACCGAAATTCTTTAAAGCAGGGGAGCAGATTAATGGACAATTTCTTGGTTAGAGAAACTAATGGTTCTACATCAGAGTTGTCAGTGAAAGAAAATGACATTAAATTCAGCCCACAGAAAGAGGCAAGCACTTCTCTGGAGACTAAAGCAGCATGTTTTATGGGAAAGACAGCCCTTGGCTTCTCAGATACTAATGGTCATGAGATACCCTCTACGTCCACTTTGAAGCAAGTTTCTAAAGTGGATTGTCCTGTTTGCGGGGTTAGCATTCTAGAAAACCACATCAATAAACACTTAGACAGCTGTTTATCACGTGAAGAGAAGAAGGAAAGCCTCAGAAGTTTTGTTAACAAAAGGAAGCCACTGCCCAAAACAGTGTATAACTTGCTCTCTGATCGTGATTTAAAGAAAAAACTAAAACAGCATGGATTGTCTACTCAAGGAAATAAACAGCAGCTTATTAAAAGGCATCAAGAATTTGTACATATGTACAATGCCCAATGTGATGCTTTGCATCCTAAATCAGCTGCTGAAATAGTCCAGGAACTTGAAAACATGGAAAAGACCAGGATGCGTCTTGAAGCAAGTAAACTCAATGAAAGTGTAATGGTTTTTAATGAAGGACCAAACAGAAAAGAAAATAGATGAAATTCACAGTAAATATCGTAAAACGCATCAGAATGAATTTCGGCTTCTGGTGGATCAGGCAAAAAAAGGATACAAGAAAACTGATGGAATGCCAAAAAACAAAGTAATGAAAAAAAATGAATCTACAGAAAAGCTGTTATCCATGCATATGGGACAGGAAGATGATAAAATGAAATTCTCAGATACAACCTCAGTAAGAAATCACTTTCCTCCATCAAATCTATGCTCCCCAGAAAAGATGAAGCCTGATAGACAAGATGATTCTTCTAGTTGTACTGATATTCAGGAATCAGCTCTTTACACATCGGAATTAGGTTCATGCAATAGTTCCAGTTCAGACATCATAAGAGATCTTCTGGAAGAAGAGGAAGCCTGGGAAGCATCACATAAAAATGATCTTCAAGACATAGAAATAAGCCCAGGACAGAATCGCCGCACAAGAGCAGCTGAAAGTGCTGAGATTGAAACAAGCGTAATAGGAATTAGTGTGGGCTGTTGCTGATTTTTTAATTCAGTGATCAGAATGTGGTACTTTTTATTGCCATATATGGATTCCATATTTATAAATGTCCAAGGGAAGATGTTAATTCCTAAATCTTATGGTTAACTGATTTCTAGTCTCTTCCGCCTTTCCAGAAAAAGTTAAGCATCCTCACTTGGTCAGTTGCCTTCTGCCTCTAAAACGTTTCTCCTTATAAACACTATCCACATGTTCACCAGCTTTGCAGAGTGGGTAAATTATTTGGGAAAGGGATTTTGTTTGGTTTCTAAATTTCAAAATGTCCTTACACCATCCTCCTTTTCTTCCGTGGACACCAACTTCACAAAAGGATTCTTTTCTGCCTATTTACTGTAACAAGCACTAGAGTTAAGAGTGTCTGTATTTTGTCCTACTTCACATTCTTGGTGTGTGTAAGTACCTGATGCTGTTATATCAGCACACCCATGACAGCAATTCATGATAGTTATTTTCTAAGTTGAATGTAGTTATTTGGTAAACTTGTGTTTTACACATTACTCAGAATAGGATTATAATTAAAAGTCACAAAGTTAGTATTATAATTTTTAAAAAGTTACAAAGTTAGTATTATAATTTAAAGTCACAAAGCCACAATAACTTTGAAACATTGAGCTTATTCTTCTGAATGGCTCTTAAAAAAGATTATTGTTAGTATTTTTTCAGTTGAGTTGATCAAATCTCCAACATTTTGAATCCCAGCCATTTAATGAAAAGTATGTAATAAATGTATTTTGTTAATGAAAAAAAAATAAAATGAAGGATAATGCTATACTATTTCCAAGATTCCTTCCAGTTTACTTGTACTGAAAGAAAATGTTCCATTAAAAATAAAGACAACAACTAAAAATCCATCTCTCTAAGTATTTTCATCCTACAGAATATAAGTATCCAATCCCTATGTTGAAATATATATACTAATGGGATCACCACGAAAAACTAACAAAATCTGTGATTTCAAATTCTTAAAATTTGTATAATGTTTATAAGACTCAAAAAATATCCCTTCCACTCTTAAATATCTGATCTTAAGGAAAAACAATCATACCAATTTTGTAAAATCAAATCCTGGAAAAGGTTGATTTGGCTTAGTTGAAGTAATGTTATTAAAATTCGTTACAGAGGATACTAAAGAATTGGTGACAAACATTAAAACAGAGACCTAACTATGCTTTCAATAATCATTGTCCCCTGATCTGCCTTTTGGAGTAACACCTTGCTGTCTTCCCTGAACCACTTTACTTGGAAAAAAAAAAATGTGTTCAAGGAAGCAGGAGGGTACCACCAATTTGAAAAAGATAACTTATAAATCATAGGCTTATGCTCTGCTAATTTAGTTCATATCATTTTCATCTAATTATATTCTTTGAAAGGATAAGCTAATTTGTTACTCAAGAGGGTATTCTTTGACTATTTATCAATATTAGTAAGTCCTGCTCCAGGGTGTGCCTCATTGCCTTCAGTTCATTTACTTCTTGTACACAATTTTTCAAATGTTGTTAGTACCAGAATTCATAGAAAAAATAATTCTGTAAATGCCAAGGCATTTATTATCAGTAACCATGCAAGTCTCAAAAAAAACAAAGCTGATATTTGGGATTTATGCATTTTTAATTTTCAACCATAACATTCATCTAAAAAAGAAAGAATTGCAAACAAAACTAGTCTCCTTACCACTGGTCAATTATTCATTATCAACATTATTCTATGTAATGTGTATTCTGAAAATCTTTTCTGTGCCTACCTATGGGTGTATAAGAATATTTTACTTAAGATTCAGCTAACATAAGAAAAATATTCTTGATCATACAATCTATTAGAGTTCATTTCAGTTTTACTATTTTGTATTCATCTGTGCAAAGCAGCCAGACAAGTTATGTTTTCTTCTCTTGTTGAAATTAAAGTTAACTCATGGGAGGTTTACATATTAACATAATATGTCCTTTGCATCAACTGTTCCATTTGAGTTTTATAATCAAGCTGAATCAATTAAAATAGATAAATCTCTAATAAAGTACAACGTTCAACCAGAATTTCATCACTCATTCCCTGGGGAGTGAGCAAAGATACCTGAGGCCAAATTTACTTAATTGTTCCAGGATAAAGCCTTGCCTTTAATCACAGACTGCTTCAAAGAAATTCCCGACAGTTTTAATTAATTAGCTTCATTCCTTGTTCATTCATAGAATTTAAAATATTTTACATCTCTTATCTTGGCTAAAAAGTCATCATTTATTTTATTGTGTTATTTTTTTGAGCTGCAGGATATCACAGAAACCAAGTTTTTACCACTGGGGGTGGAAGTTGAACGAATATCTGTAGCTACGATTTAGAAATGAGTGAGCCATACAGAGCTTCACTGCAGAGATGTAATCAAAAGGAAATTACCATTAAAACAATTAGATCTGCTTCGATGATAAATATGATTCATGTCCTGGATTTGTTCTTTTCTAGGGGTGTGTGTGTGTGTGTGTGTGTGTGTGTGTGTGTGTGCATGCCCTTTTGTTGGATAACAAATATCATTATGAAAATCATTTGATGAAAACCAAATAAAAATACAATCATTTATAGTCAACAAATCAATGTTAACATCTAAAATAGCTAAGTGGAAAAAAAGAAGCTAAATCTCTGAAGAAGTATCTGATAATCAATTGTATATCTATAAGTCACATATTCCAGGTAAAGAAAACAGACACTAAAGGACTAAAATATTTCTGTGTGATCTTGGGCTAGTGATTAAAAAAAAAAAAGAATTTTAAGAGTGACTATATAATCTGGAGTGACAGTTATTAAATGAATGTCATTCTTAAAATTTTTACTGAAGTCTTTAAAGACAATTTAAGGCAATGTCAAAACTCCAACCAAAGACAATCAAGAAAGAAGAGGAGATGTAGCAAGGGGTTATCCCCCACAAGATTCAGCTAAGGAGGAAATGACCTGTACTCTAAACGGGTTCATAATCTGGTAGCTGCTGGTGGCCATACCCCCTAACACAGGAGCCATTCTCTGAAGTTGATGGGAAAATTGAGCCTGTGAGATGTCATTGGTTCCCCCAAGACAGACTGACTTTAGAACTTTCTGTAAACCTGCAGTTATAAAATCTGGATAAGTCCCTTTATTTCTTCTTCAAAAAGAGAAAAATTATCATGAAGCACTCTTGTGTGTACATATATTAGGTTTGTGGCTTTTAGCTAAACTGCTAAAATAGATCTATTAAATATTGGTTTTGATAACTTTTTTGATTTTTTGCATTAACTTCTCAGAGTTTCCTCTTTCCTCTTGGAAACTTCTCTATTAGACCTTATTTTGTTAAAATATTGCCCTTAAAAATGTGATTTAAAAAAGAAGATTCAGACTAGGAGTGGTGCCACCCATAATCCCAGATACTCTGGAGGCTAAGGCAAGAGATTGAAAATTCAAGGCCAGCTTGGGCAATTTAGTGAGATCTTGTCTCAGAATAAAAAGTGCTGGAGATATAGCTCAGTGGTAGAGCACTTGCCTAGCCTTCAAAGCCATAGGTTCAATCCCCAATACTGGAAAAAAAAAAAAAAAAAAAAGAGAAGAGGAGGAAGAGAAAGAAGAAGAAGAGGAGGAAAAGAAGAAGAAGAGAAGGAAGAGATGGAGGAAGAGGAGGAGGAAGATAATTTAGTGATTTAGTTGACAAGAACAAAGAAAAAAACTGTCCACATTCAAACAATTTAGGCTATTCTAAACACAGCTATTCACACTTCAATCTCATAATACGCCAATTTCTAAATCAATAAAAAATAATGTAAGTGATGCCTCCCTGATTGTGACAATTCTTTTCATTCATCTTACTCAATAATTTAAATTATAAAATGTAATAGGCATTTTACATAATTGCATTTATTCTCTATGGCCACTGTGCATTCTAAAACTTAATATGTTTTCCCCTTCACTATGACAAGTTGAAAATTCCCTCCCTGAGTTCATTAGTAAGCTTTGTGTAGCTTGATCAAAAATCTGATAAGAACAATTAGAGGAAGGAAAGATTGTTTCAGCTCACAGTTTTAGAGGTTTAGTCCATAGTCAGTCTAGATCATTGCTCTCAGCCCAAAGTAAGGCAGCACATCATGGTGGAAGAGTGTGACAGAGGAAAGCTAATCAGGACATCCAGGCAGGGAAGCAGAGAGAGGAAAGGAGAAGGAACCCCAGGGAAGAGGGACCCTTCTAGGGCAAGTCCCCAGTGATCCACCTCTTCCAGCCACACCCTACCTGCCTACAGTTACTCCAATTAGTCCATTCAAACCAGGATGGGCTGATTACTTTATGGTTCCCATAATCTAAACATTTCACATCTGAATATTCCTTCATAACACAGGAGCATTGGGGTAATACCTCACATCCTACCCATAACACTAGACATTTCCTAGCCTACCTTCCAATTAAGTGAATGAAGACTATTTAAATATAGAGGAAAGTGTTGTACACCTTTTTCAATTTCTGATTCTCTGTGTGGTTTCCTAAAGGGCAGGCTAAAGATGGCTATAGTTAGGCTCCCTCACCAAGGCTTCCAGTGGGCTATGTTTTTAGTATGTAGCCCAAATCATAAGCACTCCGATTCCTCATAGGTAGTCAAGGTCATAAACATTCCCCTGTGACCATGTGCATACTTATGTAACCTGCTGGCAATGTGCCTTTTTTGTTTGGCCTGTATAAAAAAAAAAAAAAAAATCCCGTAGAAATGACTCAGGGGGCTAAATAAAACTGGTTGTCGGGAAAATGGGGCTGAAGTTGGAGCCTGGAGGGCTGTTAACCACCTCTAAATAAAGAATGTCTACTTTTCCAACTGCATCTTGCATCTTATTCCAACTGCCAGGATCCTAAATCAGTTTTCTGGGTCTGAAAACTTGTCTGACAGTTCCCCAGCAATTGGTGAAATACAGAAGACGCAAAAGCTCTTAAGGAAGATGGAATCAACAAGTAGATGGAGTCCAGGTCTTTAAATGATCATCTTCTTGTTCCTAAACTTGGATTCTTAGATCCAGAGTTGTAGAAACAAATACTGAACCCCAAACAAATGTAGGCACAGACAAGGTTTCATTGAGGGACTTGTGCCTGAGGCTGAAGGGAGTCAAGGCACTGGCAGGAGTATATCAGGCTGGCTCCCACAGGAAAAAAGGTGGAGGGTCCTTTGCCTGAAGCCTAAAGGGAGTTAACATGGGGAACAGAGATCCCAGGCTGACACAAGGAAAGAGAAAAGGTGAATAGCTTTCATGGCATCCACAAGATAGGGAAGACCTTGACCACTTGATGCCATCATGTGTAGAGGCGGACCTCAGCCACGCTGTGCTCTTCCATTGTGAGTTTTACTACCATCTTAAGTCTCCACTCAGGGATGAGTCTTACTATGCTAATGAGGTAAAGGTAACTGTGGGTTAATATTCTATGCATGTGTTTTCCCCCTCTCCACCTGGAGTTGTTCTTATCTAGGAAAGTTTCTAATATTCTTCTTTTCAGAGCTGGCATTTCTGCTCACCACATAATCTCAAAAGACTGAGCTGACTTTTCAGCCTCCCTTCTTCTGGAATGTTATCTCATTCCCATTGTCTTGATTGAACACTGGTGCACATTCATTTTAACTCCTAATTTTCTCTTATGTCTGTTAACTCCATAAGACTGAAAATTAGCTTGGCTGTCTTATTTCTCTTGAAAAGCATGCATCCCTTTGTCTAAGGGGTCCTTTTATTCATGGGGGACTCCTGACTGTCCCATTATAGACAGGAATGCTTTAGACTTTATGTGGATAAGAAACACGTGTGGTAAACTCCCTGGAAGTTTCGTGTTGACCTATTGGAGCACTTACTGTGTCCCAAGTGCTATATTCATCCACTCTTTCTCTGGTAATCTCAAGGTAAGTTAGCATCCTAATTGATGGACATCAAGGTGTCACTCAACTACACAGGAGTCATTTCATCATCTTACATAGACCCAGACTAAAGTGGTTAAGTTTTCAAAACTTTTTAGATATCTATCTATTCTTTGAATATCATTGTTTTCTCTAATTCAGTTTCTAGAGTCAAAAGATATAACACATGTGTGCCAGGAGTGGTGGTACAGGCCTGTAATTGCAATGGCTCAGGAGGCTGAGGCAGGAGGATCAAGAGTTTAAAGCCAGACTCAGCAAAAGCTAGGCAGTAAGCAATTCAGAGAGACCCTGTCTCTAAATAAAATACAAAATAGGGATGGGAGAAGAGGGGAGGGGAGGGGGGAGGGGGGATAGTAGAGGATAGGAAAGGCAGCAGAATACAACAGACTCCAGAATGGCAATATGTAAATCAATGGTTGTGCAACTGAAGTGATTCTGCAATCTGTATATGGGGTAAAAATGGGAGTTCATATCCCACTTGAATCAAAGTGTGAAATATGATATATCAAGAACTATGTAATGTTTTGAACAACCTACAATAAAAATTAATTAAAAAAAAAAAAAAAAAAACAAAATAGGGATGGGATGTGGCTCAGTGGTCGAGTGCCCTGAGTTCAATCCCCAGTAATCCTGCCCTCCAAAAATAAAAAGAAAAGAAAAAATATATATAGCACTTGTGTAATTTTCCAAATAGAGGGGAATAAAAGAAAGAAAGCTTTGAGACAATGCTAATGCTAATTTCTATGTCTTATAAAATGATGGCTGTTTGAGAATTTCAAGGGTTTTCATGACAGTAGCAATGTACATGGTGTTATCACCAGCTCCTTCTTCCATCAACACAAAAATACGATAGGCCAAAATAAACAAACAACCAAACAAACAAATAATCATATAAATAACCTCTCTCTACACCCTAGGAATGTCTTTCTTAGAATTACTAAATTTTCATTCAAGACAGTCTTCAGAAAATTGGAGTGGAGCTCTCACATTGTTTTCTAAAAACTTGACAAGAAATTGTCAGATGTGCATAGGCTAAAATGAACAAATTTCCTACAGCAGTTGATAAATTAATTTTACATATGTTGTTTATTTTTAACCACATACTTGCTTGAAGTATAATATAAGGTTAATAACTTTTTACAGTAGCACTAAAATGCATGGCTGTTCAATTTTATTTGGGGGACTACTCTAGAATTTAGTTCTATTTCTGACAAAATGAGCTTTTGGTAATTATAAAAATTAATCAAGGTTATTAATTTTAAAAATATTAACTTAAATTTTTTTTCTTGAATGTTCTTTTTTCTTTTTGTTCTTTTTATCTGACCTAGACAGCCAAGAAGGTTGGAGTATAAAAAGTTAATAATTTGATAAATCCTCAGTTTCACCTGCTGTAATTCACATCAGATAATTTTATTATCTCCAACCAGATATTTAATTATTTGTTTACATTTTAAACTCTGATGTTTTCCCTCACAAACCCATAAGTGTGACAAAGAGAACTTGTTTACCTGTTTGCATGACTCAACATTTATTAATTGGAATATTAGACATTTTAGACATCTTTTCCCACCCAAAATTGACCAGTCAATCATTGGACTTTCATTCTCTTTTTAAATCACAAACATCAAGCCAATTCCTTGAATATATGTTTTCGATGATATTCCCAATTAGGCAGGACCACTGGCACTGAAGCTTCCTCAACACGACATTGAGTGGCAACATTATTTTAAAGATTCTTGGACACTAAGAGATAAGGTGGTCATTTGGAAACTTAAATAAAATTTAAACGATATGGACTATTATTTTGAAAGAATTTCTGGGCAAGTCTTTTTTCCTGTGAACACAAATGACAGGAGACTTAGTCCTGGGGCAAGGGAGATGACGCATCATCTACAGGTGTGGTGACCAAAGGAAAGTTAAGTGTGAAGGCATAAGTTTGTTCAAAAGAAATAAGTATCAAATTTTGAGATTAACATGCTAGAAAATTATTAATAACTGCTTAGTTATTCATAAAAGCCCTGACTTGCAATGCATCATAGAAACAGCTGACTAAACTGAAGTTAAACCAACGCCAGTAGTTGAAAATTTTTACTGAGCTTCATACTCTGATATAATCTTTTCCTCTCAAAGCACAACAGTTAATCAGTGCCATTTGCATTACCACATGTATTTACTTTTACAGGCCCAGGAAATATACTGACTTCTAAAAGCTGTTCCTTTGTTTTAAATAATGTTTGTATATAAGGGACTGTTTCCTACATGAGGAAAAATTGAGAACATCACAAATCTTTCTACTTAATCAACTCATTTACTCAAATGACAAATCATTTAAATTAGAACTGCTTGAAAACTGATCCTCCACCGTGTTCCTAGCAGTGAATTATTGTTCTCCTTCTGGATTTTGTTGTCAGAGATGGAGTGGGTGACTAGAGTCCATAACCAAGATGGAATAGTAAATTTTGTATTTTCTTTCCAATTCAAAATGAAGCTGCTAGTTTAAATGTATTTAGGTATCAATACTAATAAATTTAAGTGGCTTTTCTTTAACATATCAAATAATACATACAAAAATATGGATACCAATTTTTGCTAAATTATAAAATATACTCCTAGAATTAATTTTTTATATTAATATATATTTCTGTATGAGTTTTCAATATTAAGAAGTCCTGCTTTTTTTTTTCAGAAAACTTTTCCTTTTCAATTTTTTTTTTGTTCACACTCACCAAAAAAATTAGTCTTTTGAAAGAATATAAGTTCTCAGTCTATACTGATTAGATAATCTCATCTTTCTTCTTTAGTGGCAAATAAGGCAGCCAATTGCAAATTCTAAATCACATGCACTTTGGAAGGATAGTATTAGTCTACAGAAAATTCTGAGTATTAGAATGAATTATATATCAATTCAAGTTCTCTTCAACAATGTTGAATACAGCTCACAACAGCAGAAATATAAACAATATACAAATCCTATAATGTTCCTGATACTGATTTCTATAGTTGATAAGTCAATATACTAGTGTTCCTTTCAGTACAAAGTATTCCATTGAACACCTATGGCATATAACTATAGTTTTCTTAGAAGCTAAAATACACATAAATAAAATGTAACCCTCACCATTAAAATTTTTACTATGTATTAAATAAGCAAATAAAAATACATGAGCAAATAAAAATACAATAAATGCAATGTGTTAACTATTATGGTAACCTAGAAGAGACAATTTTTGTCAGGTAAGTTTGAGAATATTAAGAAGTATGGTATGAATGGAGGCTATGAAGAAAAAGCAATAGTAAACAATTTAAAAAATTATTACTTTCAATTACATATCATAAATTTTATGTTCACTAGATCAGAATTTGTCTCCTCTTGATAGAATTTGATTAGCAATCACCTTTTAGGAGTTACTCAATTTATTTGTTGATTAACGAATGCTGTAGGACTGTCTCTTCCCCTGGATACATTTTTGTTCATGTCTTCACATGTGTTCATTGACTATTTTTAACTGAGAAAGCCTATATAAGTCTTTTTCTGCAAATATATCAGTAGAGAAAACAGGACTCATTGAAAGAGCCTGAAATAACAACAGATGTTCATCCACTATATGAGACTACATCAATTTATCTCTTAATAAATGAAGGTCTGAATATAAAATGCAAGGTTCATATATTTGGTCGATTTCATCCATTGGTATTTTAGGAAAGAAAGGTTTTGTAATGAATTTTCTAGCCAAATATATTGCTATAAAATAGACCAAAAGATACAAAGAATTATCAGCCACTTAACAAAAAGTATTCTTACTTCATAAAAATGTACAAATGTTACCTAATAATAAAAATTAAAACAAAATTAAAAATTATTCCAATTAGATGCCTTCTCCTTGTTCTTATCTCCTTAATCTATTCACTACATAATGTCCAACTACTTAAAATATCACACCTCTATCATAACAAAAATATTATTGAGCATGCCTGTCTAATGCATATGGTTTATACTATTTATAGATGTGCTGTTTTATTAATATAACCTCAAAAATACCTTGAAAACCTTAATTCTTATGCTTAATGTAACTGGAGAAACATAACTTTAAACATTTACAGAAAACTTTTATGTATTTTTCTTTATTTTATAAATGCTTTGTTTGCAAACATCATGCAAATTCTGAAAGCCAAATATTTTGGCTGGCTTATGTCTCAAATGAGACACATTATACCTGTAGGTTAATAATTACAGATGGTATATATATATATATATATATATATATGTATATTTAACCCATATTTCATATAGTGTTTTTACTTCTTTCGGTTATTTGCTGCTTTCTTGTCAGATGTGAAGAGATCATCATTGTTTATTGCTGTTAAGTGTTGCCATGTAGTTGAAGAACAGTTAGGAGTTGAAGTATCAGGTCAGCAATACATTTTCCCTCACTTGTAACTACTCTTCAACACAAGGTTTTCTGAAAATTTAACTTAATCTATTTTGTGAAGTGTTATTTTAGATAAAATTAAATGACATTATTTGTAAAAACAACTTAACCAGAATACAATCTGCAATACTCAGAAATATGCTGAAAGAAAACCAGTGAGGGAAGCCACAAGTGGCTACCTATGCACTCTCCCTCAAAGCACATTGTGATAAGGGCTCTTCATGGCACATTTATTCATATACAAACTGAGTCAAGGCACCAGTGTCAACCACATGTTAGGACAGCTTATTTGTTTTGCATTATTTTAAATAAAAAGATACATAAGCGGCAAAATTCTCACACACAACCTTGAAGTGAAGAGTACTTTGGAAACTGCTGGGCTACTTTTTCAATAGTAAATTCATAAAATCCAAACTTACTTAGAATTCTTCAGTAGTTTATCTATGCCTACAGATTTATGTTCACATTCTTTTGTACAGCATTCAAAGCCATTTTGGACCTCTAGTCTTTATCTTAAATGCATATTATATTGTAATGACACCAAACTATTAAATTTTCCCAAAACCTTCCATACCTCTATGTTCTGTTCTTTCCCTTCTCTCAGTGGGAAAAGCCAAAAGCAATGGAAATAGAGAGAAATAGAGCAACTAATAGATATTAAGCAGGAAAACTATACAACTGGTGATGGGTAAAATTTAGGGAAGAGTGAGGGAAGTTGACCCTCATAGTTCTCTTTAGGTAAATTGCGTAAATAGTGGTTCCAATTATTGGGAGAAGAGCAGGCTTGGGTGAGAAATAAACTTGCCTTCTGGTAGGATTTTAACATAGATACAGTTTATCCAATCCATACCCAAGGAGTATTTCTTTATTGCTAGTTTATTTTGTCATGTATTTTTAAAAATACTCTGATGATTTTCCAGGATACACTACAAAGAATAAAAGCCTTACTGACAATACACAAAATCACAATCTTTTTCCATACACCAATCTATAAAGCAGTCAAGTTCAGAGCATGTTTTTTTTAGAAACCATTACTAAAACCAGAAAATATTCGTATGTGATTCAAAGTATTAGAATTGTAGGTTAATTAAAATTGTAAACTCAAGCATTTAGAAAGTATATTTATTGATAATCAAGTAACCGCTTCAATTAAGTATATTTCAAAGAATCAAGAATAAGATCTTCTAGAGAAATGAATGCTGTAAAAATTATTAATAACATTATATTACTAATGATTTGTAAGATGTTTAAAATCTTATTTTTCTATTGTAAAGGAATAGTGGTGGATTATAGGTCTATTATGCACACTATTATAGTAAATGACTTAATCTATTTCTAGTGCTATAACAAAATACTCTAGACTGGGTAATGTATAAATTGCATAAACTTATTGCTCACAGTTTTGGAGGCTGGCAAGTCTAAGATTAAGGAATCTGGGAAGTGTAAGATTAGTCACTGGTAAGGGCATGCTCAGTTCTCAAAAGTGGTACCTTCTGGCTGTTTCTTCACATGGCAGAAGGACAAAGAATTCTTTCAAGCATCTTTTTAAGGGCATTTATTTTAATACTGAGGGTAGAGATTTTAATACATAATAACTTCTCAAAGGTTTCACTTATTAGTACTATCACTTCAAATTTGGGATCATAAGATATGAATTTGAGCGGGAGAACATCAGCATTCAGAATACAGAAGTAAAATAATTTAAATAATATAAAATGAAAAGAAATATCCTTAAAACAGCATATTATGCTCTCCCCAAATTCAAAAGGTAGAGAAAGAAAATGAACCATTTAAAATACTTAGCAAAAAAATTTAAGATACTTTCTTGGTAAGTAATAGTAGTATAAACTCTGTACCCTGCATCTTTGTATCATGAAGTACTGTAGGCAGAAATTTTGCACTGAATTCAGCATTGTGACCTCAATGCCTAGCACTTTGATGGGACAAACAAGGCTCTTAACAAATGTTAATCAAACAAAATGAAAAATAATATATAGCTTTTTCTACATCATTGGACAAAAAAACTTCAAACCATGTTAAAAAATGTAACCCATAGTACTTTAAGTGTTATTATTTCATTGTATAGGCAACACTTTTGAAAGTTAGGAAAAATGAATTTAAAATAAAAGCATATAATGTACTCATTGATAAACATTTTAGTCTTGTCAAAGAAGACTCTTACCAATGTAAGAAATCTATTTACAATGTTAACCCAGAATATGTTATTTTACAAAATTACCAAGATTAGTGTACTAACAATGATATTGATATTTGTCTGAATGTGTTAGAGTGAAATATAGGAAAGAAAGAAGAAGAGAAAAGGAAGGAGAAGAGAGGGTGGAATAAAGAGAAAAGAAAGCTATTACAAAAGAATATTATTTTTACTCTTTTTTATTTTCACTTTGTGGTACTGGGTGTTTTAAAAAATTAAATCATTATAAAATTAATTCTCCCTAAAATATTCAAATCTAAATAAATATCTAACAAAAAGAAAGAAATTAAAGGGATACACGTAGGAAAAGAAGAAATCAAATTGTCCCTATTGGTTGATGACATAATTCTATGTTTAGAAGACCCAAAAAACTCCACTAGAAAACTTGTAGAAGTCATAAATGAATCCAGGAAAGTAGCAGATATAAAATGAACATCCATAAATAAATTGTATTCCTATATAACAGTGATGAATCAACTAAGAGAGAAATTATGAAAACTCTCCATTCAGAGTAGCCTCTAAAATTTAAAAAAAAATGGGAATCAGTCTTAAAAAAAAAGAGGTGAAAGACCTCTATGGTGAAAACTACAGAACTACAAAGAAAGAAAGTGAAGAATACATTAGAAGATGGAAAGATCTCCTATGTTTTTGGATAGGCAGAATTAATATTGACAAAATGGCCAAATTCATCCATAATTGCCAAAAGAATCCTCAGTGAGAAACGTGAAGCAGGACACATAAAAATATCAAAACTTATACTACAGAGCTATAGAAACAAAACTGGCATAGTATTGGCTCCAAAATAGACATGTAGACCAATGATACAGAACAGGACACAGAGACAAACCCACATAAATACAATTATCTCATACTAGACAAAGGTGCCGAAAAAATACAATAGAGAAAAGATAGTCTCTTGAACAATAGTGTTGGGGAGACTGGAAATCCATATATAGCAAAATGAAATTAAACTCCTATCTCTCACCCTGTACAAACTTAACTCAAAGTGGATCAAAGCTTTAGGCATTAGAACAGAAACCTGTAGAAGAAAAAGTAGCCCAAACCTACATCATATCAGCTTAGAAACTGAATTTCTCAACAAGACTCCTCAAGCAAGAGAAGTAAAATCAAGAACCAAAAAATAGGATGGAATCCAACTAAAAAGCTTTTTCAAAGCAAAGGAGACTATCAAGAACATAAAGAGAGAGCCTAAGAATGGGAGAAAATCTTTGCCAACTGTACCTCAGAGCAATAATCCTCAGGACATATAAAGAATTCAATACATTTAACACCAATAATAATAATAATAATAATAATAATAATAATAACAACAACAACAATAACAACACGATCAACACATGGGCAAAGGAACTGAACAGATACTTCATAGAAGAAGACGTACAATCTATCAATAATATATTTAAAAATGTTCAACATCTCTAGCAATTAGAGAAATGCAAATCAAAATCTCATTCCAGTCAGAATGGCAATTATCAAGAAAAGAGACACAGAGGCAGATCGTGTTCACTACGTGAAGTCAAAGCCAGAGGTAGGGGCAGTGTCTGAAAACCAAGAACTGGATCTCTGCTGGCAACCACCAGAAGCTTTTAAGGGAGGCAAGGGATAGATCTTGCTGTGAGCACACAGAAGGAATTAGTCCTGCTGATTCCTTGATTCTGGACATCTAACTTCCAGAACCATGACAGAATAATTTCTATCATTTAAAACCAATTAGTTTGGGGTACTTTCTCCAGGTAGCACCATGAAGTTAATAAACTACCCATGATCTTTATTGTGTAAACTGAGATCTGGAGAGGATAAATGATGGATGCAAGATTAACCAATTAGTTATTTTTAGAGCCAGTAGTAGAAGCTATTGTCTACCAACAGTTTTTTTTCCTAAGTTTATGATCTATTAGACTCACAGCAACTGAGGTCATATTGCACTAAAAACATATGTGAGAGGAACCATTATATCAAAATTGATTTCCTTTCACATTCAAGTTAAATAATTTTAATTTCACACTTGAGAGGCAGCATAGCCAGTTGCTTAAGAACGTGGGTTTCAGGGCCAAATTTCTGGGGCGTGGACTTCTCTTCTTCAGTTTTCCCCGAGGGACAAAGAGCCTTCTTACCACACCCTGGTGTTGTTCTGACTAAGTGAGATAACATGTGAAAGGGCCCAGAATAATGCCTGGCAAGCATATGTAAAGGTTATTATGCTTGTGGCTGTTTTATTTAGGAATATTCTTATTAATTACAGCTGAAGTTTTCAAATAACTGACTCTGGGTCAAGTACGTCTTATTTGGTCACCACACAGCCTATGGTGGCATTAGGAATAAGTGATAATTTGTATTCACACAAATCTTTCTTTTTCTTATTATATTTTATCTTATTCTGGAAATTGAACCAAGGGTCTCACACATGTTAGGCACGTGCTGTCCCACTAAGCTACATTCCTAGCCCCTGTTTAATTTTGGGATAGGTCTCAATAAGTTACTGAGGCTGGCCTCAAACTTGTTATCTTCTTGTCCCAGCCTCCTAAGAAGATGATATTACAGACCTGTGCCACCGCACCTAAAAAAATAAAAATTTTAGCAAGGACTCAGAATAAGAAATATTTTATGAAATATAAAATCATAAAAACATAAATACTACTAGTTCCAGCCATAAATGTGAAGAAATCCATGGCTCATGATTATTTTGTTGTTCAATAAAAAATTTAATAATAATTTTATTTATTTACTTTTATTAGCACATTATACATGTTTTTATATATGTAAATAAGAGTAAAATTATATATATATATATATATATAATAATTGAGGATCATTTTGACACAAGTATGGAATAAATTGCTGCAGTTCAGTCCCCATACTTCCCCTTTCCTTCCTCTCATCACTCACTTTCCTTTTATCTGATGACCTTTCTTCTACTTATTTGTAGTTTTGCTTTGTTTTTTAAATTAGTATATTATGTATACACAGAAAGTTGAAAGTCACTGTGGTACATTCATATATGTACATAGGGATGTTTGATCACATTCATTCTACCATTCCTCCCTTTTCCCAACCCTCACCTTCCCCCAATCCCCACACAACCCCAAACTATGGAACCAGCCTAGGCACAAGTCAACAGATGAATGGATAAAGAAAATGTAGTGTATATATACACAATGAAGTTTTACTCAGCAATAAATAACAGTAAAATTATGGTATTTGCTGGTAAATGGGTGGAAATGGAGAACATCACGCCCAGTGAAATAAACCAGACCCACAAAATCAAGAGTCAAATGTTTTCTCTCACATGCAGCAGAATGAATGTTTTTCTATGACATGTGGAAGATAGAACAAAATAAGAAAAACCTTAGGAAGGAAGGAAGGAAGGAAGGAAGGAAGGAAGGAAGGGAGGAAGGGAGGGAGGGATTCCATGAAATTAGAGATCAGTGGAAAAATAATTATTTTATTATTTTATTTATCAAGGGGTTATGCTGCTGAATGCATTCGTGTTTAAAAATTAGAGATCTTTACACCCAAATGGAAATTACAATGGGATTCAGATGAACTAAATGGGTTCCAGTTTGTTGAAATCATTGGATCTCAATTTAGATGAAAGCATCTTCCTAATTTTTTATACATTTTTCTCACCTTTTTTTTTTTTACATATTTTTGTTTTCTATGGTGACAGAGAATATGATGGTACGAGGCAAAAAAACACAATTCTCCTTTTTATCACATTTACTTTCAATATTCTCAATTTATAGTTATAAGGCACATTGCCCATTATGTGATCATTTTAAAGCCTCAAATGATGTTACACAGTTTGTGTTTCAACTGTTTCAAAACCACAACCCCTAAGGTAGTAAGGTTCAGAAATAGGACTCTTACATGGCAGTGACTAGGGCTGTAACCTCACTGGTGGCTTAGTTCATTTGCTGGATTAATAATTTGAATGTACTACTGGGTAGTAACGCTCGGCAGGTGGGCATGGCTGTGGGTCACTGGGGTGTGCTTTTGAGAATATTAGCTTCACCCTGGCTCCTCCTCATCTCTCTTGGCTTCCTGGTGCCATGTACTGAGCATATTTCATTCACCATTCCCTTCCTCCATGGATGTTCTTCTTCATTCCAGTTACAAAACAAGGAGTCAACTCCCATTTTTACCCCAAATACAGATTGCAGAATCACATCGGTTACACATCCACATTTTTACATAATGCCCTATTAGTAACTGTTGTCCACTTGAATCTAATATATGAAGTATGATATGTCAAGAGCTTTGTAATATTTTGAACAACCAAAAAAAAAAAAACAAAAAAGGAGTCAAGGGACTAAAACACCCAGAAACTTTGGCCCCACATAAATATTTCCCTCTTCTAATAAGTTCTTGTCAGGTATTTTGCTCACAGTGATTAAGAAAAAAAAAAAAAGCAGACCAACACAAATGACGTATAACATTTAATAAAAACTAACTTTACAAATTCAAGACAATAATTTTTAAAGATTTTTTTAAAGATGAACACAATACATTTTATTTATTTTTATGTGCTAAGGATCTGAGAATCTATCCCAGTACCTCAGACGTGAGAGGCAAGTGCTCTACCACTGAGCTCTAACCCCAGCCCATCAAGAAAATAATTTTAAGCAAGTTTTTAATGCCTTTAAAGGGGAATTTTACTTAAGACAACTTAACCAGTTTAGACTATATCACTAACTTTCAGAATTTTAAGGGCCATACCCTTCTGTGGCTTCATCTTTCTCAAGCAATAATCTCTCTCATTTAGGAGCTGTTGTAATTCAGTAATAGAGCATTTGCCTAGCCTGGGTGATATCCTGAATTAGATCCTCAGCATCACAAACAAACAAACAAAAAGACCCCAAATTTTTGTACTCACAACTTTCAAAATGTGTTTGACATAGAAAATAATGTAATTGTCTTTATTTTTAATGTTTTTACAAATTTAATTAGTACTTCTTTTTTGTGGTGTTGGGGATTGAACCCAGGGCCTTGTGCATATGGGGAAAGCATTCTACCAACTGAGGTCTATCCCCAGCCCTAATTAGTACTTCTTGAAGGAATTTATTAAAGCAGGAAAAATTTTTTAAAGTGCAAATATTTATACAGTTAATTCATATAATTTATGAGTCCCCATCAAATTATTAATTTTTAGAGTTATCATTATTAAAGGCATTGAGTTTTAAATACTACTTCTCAATTCTCACTTTTTTAAGTTCTAGCTCATACTAGTTGATTTTGTAATCATGGGCAAATTGAATTCCCTCCAAATCTCATTCCCATCATCCACAAAATAAAGAAATAATATCTAGCCACTTTGAAATGCTGTGAAGAGTATAAAATTATCCAAGAAACATCAACAGCAGCAGATCAGTCATATGCTTTGTTGTCAAGAAAGAATAGTTGTCATTAACATACTAGCAATTTATTTCACAAGTTAATTATTTTGATTCTGAATATTGGAAGCTAGATAAACTTTACAATTGCCCTCACATAGGCCCTATTTGAGCTATGAGGTTTTCCAGATAATTCTTTTTTTAAAAAATATTTTTAGTTGTAGATGGATATAATATCTTCATTCTAGTTATTCATCTTTATGTGATGCTGAGGACTGAACCCAATGCCTCACATATGCTAGGCAAGCCCTCTACCAATGAGTTCAAACCCAACCTTTCCAGATTACTCTTGACAATAGAAGATAGAAATAAGACAGCTATTACATAGATTCCTTTACTCCAGTCAGTTTCGTTAATGCTACATCATGTACTCACACAAAGAGTCTCCTTTTTCTGTCATCTGCTTTACATTCTACTTACCATATCCTTCCTCCACCTCTTCTCTTGAATATGAACATTGATGTTATTTTTATCTATTCTATGAATGTTTCCAATCTAATGCCATCAGATCTTGAATTTTTCCAATATTATATTTTAAGAGACCTAAGTCTCTAATTAGGTTTTGTGCTACTAATTTTATATAATAAATATAACTTATTGATAATATTAGTATCTAGGAATATGTGATAACCACATTGGTTATCACATGTGGTTATCACCTCTTGTTGTAATGCTTTTTATTATAATGTCTTAATTTCATTTTTTAGAGAACCATCTATCCATTTTGAGTGGATATAAGAAGAAAAGACCATCATGCAACTCTATGTTACTATGATAACACATAGAATTGTTGTTAATTATAATTAGAGCAAATTATATGACATGCTTTTATAATTTATGTCAAAATAAATTCTATTGTCATGTATAACTAAAAAGAATCAATAAAATGAGAAAATATAAAAATTTACTTTTCTAACAATAAACCCATGCATAAATTTGAACAGCATTCTCTTATTTACTAATTTATGAGATCATTTATTTGTTGGTTTTTTCTTTTTTTAAGGAATGAACTCCAAGCAATGAATTTTCCTCTTAGAACTGCTTTTAATGTGTCCCATAGATTCCGATATGTTGTGTCTGTGCTTTCATTTATCTCTAAGAATTTTTAAATTTCCTCCTTGATGTCTTCTATAACCCATTGATCATTTAGTAACCAATTGTTCATTCTCCAAGTGATGCATGTTTTTTCCTTCCTTCTTTTATCGTTGATTTTCAGTTTCATTCCATTATGATCAGATAAGATGCATGGTATTATCTCCACTCCTTTATATTGTCTAAGAGTTGCCCTGTGACATAATATATGATCTATTTTTGAGAAGGATCCATGTGCTGCTGAGAAAAAAGTGTAACTGCTTGATGTTGGGTGGTCTTATTTACTAATTTAAACTCTAATAATTCCATTTCTCTTTCAGATTTCTGTTTGATCTATATGCCCTTTCCTTTCTCCTTCTCCTCACCCTCTTCCTCCTCCTCCTCCCACCTCCTCCTCCTTCTCCCCCTCCTCCTCCTTCTCCCCCTCCTCCTCCTCCTCCTCTTCCTCCTCCTCCTCCTCCTTCTTCTTTTAACCAGAGCTATATCCTTAACAGAAATGACTCCACATTATCTCTCCTATTTGAATGATGGAAAACACAAAGTTAAGACAAATATTTACCAGATGACCTACTTTAATTAGAATGAGTTTCTAGGAAGACACTTACATTATTTAAGTTCCTATAAGTAAAGATTATGTCATATTTCAGAAAGAACCAGCAAAGTCATCAATATCACCAAATACTACTCAGTATGTTCCCCTAGTAAAGCATTTTTTTTTAACTTTCCTACTTGCTGCACATATTGTCAGCTTTTCATTACTGTGGCTGATACACCAACAAGAACAGGCTAGAGAAAGAAAATTGTATTTTGGCTCATGGTTTCAGCAGTGCTGTTCATGGTTAGATAATTCCATTGTTCAGGGTCTGCAGTGAGACAGAACATACTGGTGGGAGGGTGTGATGAAGGGAAGCAGAGAGACCATGAGGGAGGAGCCAATGGGACAAGATATAATTCCTAAGAGCATACTTCCTGTAATCTACTTCTTCCATCCATGCCCCAACTGCCTTCAGTTACCATTCAGAATAGTAGTGCTTTCAAATTACTAATCCATCAAATGGATTAATCCACTGATGAGGTCACAGCTCTCATAACCCAATCACTTCACCTCTGAACATTGCTACATTATATAAACCATGAGTTTTTTGGGGGGCACCTTGTGTCCAAACAAAAACAACCAAACAATTTCCTAAAATCTAATACATTGTTCATTTGGATTTTACAACTAATAAGATTTTAAACAATTGTTGCCAACATTATTATTTCTTTAGATTTATCTTATATTCCAAAGATTCTATGTGTTCTTTTGTAGTATTCCTAAATATGTTTATATTTCTCCTAATTAATAAATTTAATACAGGAAGGAAATTTTTTTCCCTTATCATTTATTTCAATTTTGCTATGATTTGTAATTCCTCCATCAAGGCTACTATCTTAAGTAACCACTATTAGGAGGGTCCATCAACTGGGACCCCTCATTAGATGACTAGCTATGCTGTGAGGCATATTGATTACCCTGGAAGGGAAGCAATTTAATGGCATTCTATTCTTTATGAATAAAAATTTTTCAGTGAATGTAGTTAATGATATGATATTAAAAGAATACTGAATTCACTTTGATAACTCCACCCATGCTGTATTTGAATGTCTTTCTCAGAAACAGAGCTCCCATTCATTTTATTGATACAAAATTGGTGTATGAAATTAGAGCAAAACAGAATCATTCATCTTTTAGCTTGCATTCTCTACCAGATTTACAAGACAAACTAAAAAAATCAATAACAGGAATATCCACAAGAACAAATAATCCCTGTAAATAGGCATGACAAGTTATAAATGAAAAAAAATATACAGAATATTGATATAAATGCTCATTAACACACTCCTCACTAAATTCTTTACAAATAGAAGGGAATGTATAAGTCTCTAGTCATGAAACAAACACTAAACGACTTGTAAGCATTTGAATAAATGTCTAAGGAGGATATGTGAAAGAGGATTTTTGTGGGGGTGGTGAATTTTATACAGCTTTAGAAGTTTGTATTGCAGTATTATAATAAAAACCTAAAAAATGTTGGTGGGATTAACATAGTTAGGCTCGTAGGAGTGTCTGCAACTTCAATGTGTTTGTGTCTTGTAAGCATCCTACTTATTTCTAACAAAGTGCTAGGAAAGAATGTTCCTAGAAGATTATCTTAAAACAGTCAAACTATTGAAAATAACTATGTAACTGACAAAAGCTCGAATAAGAATATTCTGGGTGTTTACTAAGTGTACGACATTGTGCCATATTATGCAAACAATTAAAATAATAATGAATGAATGAACTAATGAAGGAAAAAAAAGAAACAAAGGAAGAATGAAAGAAAAAAGTGAACTATTCATGTAGTTCCCAATTTAGAACAACTGAACTTCTATTAAGTTTTTAAATTTAAAATACTCAGCTAGTTACACCCATGTTATTTGAAGAAGGCAGGATACTAAAATAAATTTGGAACAAATCCACTGTAGTAGCTTCTATGCTGCTCAAGTTCAGCATTGGGCATGAAAACGGTGACTGGAACAGCTTCTCCCTAGGATGTTAGATGGTGCAAAGTTTAGAAGACAGAAATTTAAGATGTGAGAACTACAATGGTGACCCAAAAAAGTAGAAAAGCCAATAAGAATTTATTAAGTCTCGATTTCTTGTGTGCCTGCAAATTGTCCATAACATTATCCTAAAAATATTATTATTTAGGTAACTACCTAACCATCCTTCAAAGGGAAAACTTTATATGTAAATTCTAGCAAACAGAATTTTTGAAATTGTCTGAAAATTCCATAAATGACAAATATGTTATGGTCAATATCCGATACTATTTTAAAATAATTCATTAAAATTCAGTTCTGTAATGGACATAGTTGACATAACTGGCTTCCTTGGTGGACTTATTATTTACTCTCTATCTATTGAATAGTATTGTTGGTCTTATCAGACAATGCTCCAACATTATAGACACAACAGTGAATAAAATTTTATATCTGAAAAACAAGTAAATGATTTAAATATTATTATTATTATAGTATTATAGATAGTGATGAATGTTATGGGTAGATATTAAGCAAATAAAATTGCAAATAGCAAAGCCAGGAATGATGGTATATATATTTATAGTCCCAACTAACTGGGACACACACACACACATACATACACAAACACACACATATAAACAACAAACTGCTTTCATATTGTCATTTTGTATTTGACTAAGAAGGAGAGCTTTATATGTTATTACATAAATATAATGAGTGGTCTGCAAAAGAAAAAGAAGAAACAATAAAATAAATCTCATCATTCAGTAATATTCTTAAAGATGAGACTACAGAGTAATAAGAATAGCTTCTTCATAAATATTACAACAGTGCATTTAAATATATTCTATAAATATGTTCTTGCTTCTGGGTTGAAGAGTCTTATTGTCCCAGGAAAGTAGGTTTGTACTTGATTTTTTTTTTTTTACAAAATAATAGACTTAGAAACTAAACTGGAGTAGAAAGATTATTCTAAAAACATGTAATTATTTTTGGTCTGCCTGATGAAGGAAAGATTATTTGATTGGTCATTAAAGTTTATATTATAGTCTGCATAGGAATGAGAATAAGACAAAAAATGAGCAGAAAGGAAGCAGAAGAAAATAAAAATCAGAGGCATCACAGAGAAGCATTACCACCCATACCTGGATCTCTCTTTAGGTAATAAGCAGAGCTATTGTCTATTTGGGGGAGGAGTAGAATGGAGTAACAAAGTAAAAAATTTAGTAGACAGGCTGTGCTGAGACCCTTAAAGCAGAGTCTTTGCTTGGGTGGGAGCAGGAAGAGGACATGATGATGTTCAGAGACTTAGCAAATAAAAAACAGGACAGAGGGACATAACTAGTAAAGCAAGGGATCAACTATGCACTGACTACAAGGTCTTTCTCAGTTCCTAATTTGAATATAAACTAAATGGAGATTAAGCCTACTGTAGTGGGCACATATGAAGCTCCTTTAACCTCATGCAAACAATCCTTGCAGAGCTTCTAAAAAGATTGTAAGAGTTAGGGAACTGGATGTGAATGCTATGAAGAAAGACCAAGTAAGAAAGAAGGGGTCCAAGACCCCAATCAACCACCAACAAAAGCCCCATCTATCATATACATGGAGAGAGATTGTGAGTTTTCCAGAGACAGATTTTAGTGATACATATCCTCTAAATAACCCTCAGATGAAAGCTCAAAACCAGGAGCTAGCCAAACATGCCCATGAAATCAGACCCTCCACTCCTCAGGTGGGACAAGGAAGGATCTTTTGAATATACGGATACTGCATGTTTCTTTTCCCTCTGACACCATGAAGTTATTTGAATCTCCCTCACCCATACCCCCAAGACATGAGAGTATTTTAAGGGAGGAGAGAGATGAAGGCACCATTGGCTCTAAACACCAAGTATTATATTACTTAGTGTAGATGTTTAACTTTACTCCAATTTAATTAACAACAGAACAAAATTTAAAAGGCAAACAATTTTAGCCTGATCTAATGAAGTTTTATATATGAACATATAGGTCTGTATGAATGTGTGTGTGTGTGTGTGTGTGTGTGTGTGTGTGTGTGTGTATACTTTTGTTTTAAAATCCAAAATCCAGAGGGTAGAAGTTCAAAAGGAAAAGATGAATAACATTCTAAATAAACTACATCTTCTCAGCCACCTGTGAGTAAATCTGACAACTGAGTAACAGTTTTGTGCATTGACAGGCCAATGGTTCATGGAAGCAAATTCCAAAGTAAAAATAAAATACCTGCATCCTGAGCTAAATTGTGCTCTGCCCACCACCAAAACCAATTCATATATTTGAAGCCTTAGTCTTCAGTACCTTAAAAGGGTACTAATCCCAGAGGAGAGAAAGAAACACCATGGATTCTTGCTCAAAGAAGAAAGGCCATGTGAACACAGCCAGAAGGCAGCCATCTGCAAGCCAAGGGGAGTGGCCTCAAGAGAAACTAATTCTTCAGGCACCTTGCTTTTGGACTACCAGCCTCTACAAATGTGAGAAAATAAATGTCTGCTATTTGAGCCACTCAGTCTGTGGCATTTTGTTATTGTCACACTAGCAAACTAAGATGGCCCAACATCTGATTTATAAGGGAAAAGACAGGAATAAGGAAGAAAGGTAACATACACTGACTTCTTTAAAGACTTCCCAAAATGACCACTATATTATTCATCATAGATAAGATTTTTTTTTTGTTCTAATGAACTAAAAGAAACACAAGCAAATTATGATCAACTCGTATGATGCTATAATTGTTAGGCTTTACAATCATGTTAACCCAACTAGCTATATATTTATTATATGGCAGATTTATAGTAGTGACAGATTGGATTAAAAGGTGTTTAAGATCATGTCTGGAATAAAAGAAAAAAAGACCAAGAGATTATAGTGAGAAAGGTTGCCGTGTACCAGTGTACTTTAAGAAAAAAAATTTAAGCCGGGCATGCTGGTACAGGGTTGTAATGCCAGTTACTCAGGAGGCTGAGGCAGGAGGATTGCACATTTGAGGCCAGCCCAGTCTAGGAAATTTATTGAAACCCTATTTCAAAATTAAAAAAAAAAAAAAAATTAAAAGGTTTGCAGGTATAGTTCAGTGATTGAATACCCTTGGGTTCAAACTTCAGTACCACACAAAAAGGGTAAGGCTGTAGATATTGTTCAGTAATAGAACACTTGTCTACCATGTGTGAGTCTGTGGGCTTGATTCCCAGCAAAACAAGATACAAATGTAGATTTGGTATGCTATGTTAGAAAGCAAAACTATTAAATTTTCTTTTAAAAAATATTAAAATTGTTAGAGTTATTTTTCTCATACATTATTGTATGTATTAGTAAATAGTGAAATAAAAAGATATAAGTAAATTACTTAGTATTTATATGTGGGCATACAACACTGCTTTAAAATTTTATATGGTCAAATATATTTTTTCTATATCAGACATTATTTTCATATTTACAGATTCCTTACAAAAACCAGATAAATATTTTCCATATGTCTTGATATATCTAGGAGGTATTTTACCAAAAAGCTCATGTGTGAGAGAATTCAAGGAAGGTGAGGAGTTATGAGTTATAGGAGTGTTAACCTAACCAGGGTGGGAACTGTAGGCAAGGAGGGTGTGGTTGGGAAAGAGGGTCATTGGGGACATGACTTTGAGGTTAATATTTTGTCCCCTGTAGTAAGAGTCTCTGCTTCTTGAATGTCATTTCCTGAGCTGCTTTCCACCACCATGCTCTTCCGCCATGATGTCCTGCCTCACCTCAGGCACAGAGCAATGGAGCCTATCCTCTAAAGACTAAGACCTCTGAAACTGTGAACACCAAAGATACCTTTTCTCCTCTAACTGTCCTTGTGAGGTCTTTTGGTCACAGCAGTAAAAAAGCTGATGAACACACCATATCTCTTCTAGTATGTATAGGGTTTGATTTCTATATGTAACAATTTGTATTTTCTTGATGGTGAAAAGTACATACACACCATCACTTACCCTGACAAGGTTTTTGCCAGAGAAAGTCTTGGAACAGTTATATATACATTCTTATTTCTAGACATAAAACTGCATATATGTGTTTATGTGTAATTTACATAAGCACATATAATACATTTTTTAAATCAAAGCACAGTTCAGAGAGATCCTTAGATATCACACTAAAGAGAGGAACATAATTTAGTTAGAGACCAAACAACAAAAACAAAACAGAGAAGGCATTCCCAGGATACAGACAGCCATCATTGCAAAGAGTACACTTACTTCCTCATAATAAAGTTGTACTCAACACATGGACACCCAAAACTACATAGTCTTCAGGAGATTAAGGCCTGACATTCCGAGTCTCTGACATGGGTATGAAATGCTCTCATGATGCCAGCCATTATTCCAAATAGAACAGTGTGCAACATGTAACACAGAACAAAAACCCCGAGACCTGAAAAAAGCATTCACTGTTTTTCTAGACACTTAATGTCAGCAAGAACAAAATAGTTTCGTTCAGCTACACTCAATAATGTCCAAGTAAATTAAATATAATTTTTGATGTATTGTTTGGTTTCTCCTTTAATTGTTCTTCTCCTTATGAAAACTTCTGGATTAAAGAACTGACCCAAATCATTCTGAAAATATGTTTTAGTGAGGATGCACTTCAACTGATGTCTGTAATAACTCTTAAGTGTAGATTTGTTAAAAATCTCTAAAGAGCTTTCCACTGGTTGCCTACAGGGTTTGAATACAACTTCCTCAACCTTTTTTTCATTGCCTATGTTTCTAAATATTTCTAAATATATTCTTTGACAATCATGCAGGAATACTATATGCCTGAGAGTGACTCAGTCTGCTGTGCTTTCCCTTTCACTTTACTGTCTGTGTCTCTGATATGTCAAGTCCCCTGACTTCACATCACTGTAAGCCCCTCTTCAAAGCCCAAATTCTCCAGGTTTCAGATGCCATGTGACTTTACCTAGAGGGGCATCCCAGCTGCCAAGATTGAACTCAGATAACCTTCTGGGTATTCTTTATTAGCAGATCCTATCAATGGCAGCACATACACACACCATGGGTTCAGTGAATAATGTTAAATAGATTAGCTACAGATGAAGGCAGCTAAAAGGCATTTTATGTTGAGGATGGTCACCTTGGTTTAACAGGCCTCATAAGGAGGTTATCTCAAGGTATTCTCACTTGGGTCTGTTATGTATGTGGTATAAACTAGATACAACGATCCTTTCCTTACCATCCTGATAGAGAGGTTAGTTCTACAGAAAACACCCATTTTTACCTTTAGAGACTATTGAGGCAGACACTAATTAGTATCACTATTTCTCCCCAATATTCTAAAAACAATTTGAAAATCATTTTACCATGTAGGCATTTTTGGTAGAGTTTTGTCATTTTGCTATTTATATGCAATATCCCTCATCTTCTATAAAGTTAAAAATCAATTTTTATCCATATATTTTCACATGACAGAAAGCTGAAATTACATTTAGTTATTATACTTGTTTTATTATTCATTGGTATTTAGTAATTGTTTTATACAGAATGGACAATACTCAAAATTTAACAAATAAATTATATTTCTTGCTCTATTGCATTTAAGAATGAAAGCTGTTAGAGCTTTTATAACAGTAAGTTACCTGTTTTCCTGGTTATGCCTGCCAGCGAGATATTACCATAACTTAATTAAACAGGGAAATCCCATTAGAAATTGAAAGCACCCACTGTTACAGTCTAATTAAGGTTTTCCCAAAACTATGAGCATACTTGCTTAGTAAGAAAAGAAGCATTCGAAATATTTGTTCAAGACTGTGGGTTTTTAAAATACTTCTCAAATACTACAATCTTTTATGTGCAAATCCTAATTATTCCGCGTATGGTTTGTTCCCTCATTTTGCTTTACAAGTTGTCTGTGTAGCAAAATGAATTCTCACATGGTTGGTTCATTTGTCAATAGGTTCTCTTTTGGTGTCTATGCATAAGAGAAGGGTCTTCCTGGGGTCAGCTTTATTGTCATAGATGTTCAATTTTAATCAGTCACTATGTGAATTGCAAAGGCCATGCTGATACTAATGAATTTTGGGTACAAGAAAAGACCAAAGGAACTTTTAATTACTTTTGTGTCATGAATAGTGACTTAGTTGAAGAACAAGTATCACTATGAGGGATACTTGTGAAGAAAGATAATGGAAACAGAAACAGAAGGTCTGGAACTTGAAGTCTCACCAACTGAGGAAACAAGGGAGGAGGGATGTGGTCAATCGATTATTGCATGTGAATCCTTTATTTGCAGCATAAACTGCAATCATAGGTTGAGTGTATATTTTTTCATCTATTGAAGACCTGATGAACCATAACTCTTTCCTGTTAAACGTTCTAAAATTAATAGGTGTCATGTCAGACAACTTTCTTCAATTTCTGTTGTTTCCCCTCTCAAACATTCTATGAGCCCTCTGACAACTTTCACTTGTTAAAAAAAAAAAAAATGCATCAAACTATTTACCAGAGCAAGTAAGCTACCAGATCTTACTTATCAAAAAAAAAAAAAAAAAAAAAAAAAAAAAAAAAAATCCAGTCAAAATATTTTGGGAGAATTTTAAATATTTACAAAGTTCACAAAGATAAACAGCATTTATTTTGGCAAGAGCCAAACTTAAGTTAAAACTTAAAATGAGCTAGTTTTATAATTAGAGAGTAGTATTCACCAATTTGCAAATAAATATACACTATTAAGAATTTACTCTTTAGACAGCAAAATTATTCCTGCAAAAATTATTTCCTAATAAGTTGGCTGAAAAGAAGGCATGCTTATTTTTATGTCTTGGCATGAGGACCAAACATATTTCTTGGCAAAATAATATACACTATCCGTGGACTGGAAACTTGGTGAAAAACCTAGAGCAATATATGCCATTGGGATTTTCCCAAACTCTTCCTTTACAAATTTCAGGTAAATGTACTATATACAGAAGTGCTAATGAAAAGTGAATTATGTCAGTAAACATTCATACAGTCAGTCAATTAAACATCTTCTAATTTCTTGACTGTCCATAATATTCATATGCATGGTGGTGGCAGTGTGTATATGGAGAATGATGGACATACATGTTAAGTCACTTGAATACGTACACGAGAATTATATTTAGTATAATTAGTATATAACTTCATACCAACATAAAATCTGAAGAAAACAAGATAATTTATTTTAAGATTAGAATTCACAGTTGAGTTAATATAATAACATAGTTTTTGATGTCAAATAGTGTAGTAAACATATTGATGTTGTAGACAAATTAAATTGAGATCTAAATATGTTTAATAAATAATAAATTTATATTTTGTTAATGCCTATAGACAATACTATCAAACATTCCTGAAAAGATACTGGCACGGTGTTGATGACTTCCCTCATATGTTGCTTTACTATTAAGTCATCAACAATTTCCCCAATCTGTCACCTCATAAACATATGTAAATTAATTGTCATAGCTTAAATATATATGCGTTCCACCTCTCACTCTCTCCCTCCCTCTCCTCTCCCCAAAGTCTCTTATTGAAGACCAAATGCAATATGATGGATTTATTGAGTGCCACGAACAACCATATTGGCTGCTTTACCTATGTTATCTTGTCTAATCCTCAGTATGATATAATTGATAAAGAGTCTATCATTACTGAATTTCTACCACAGAATCTAAGTGTTTAGATTGTTTTGCACCTTCTACTCATCATTAAGGTTTTACACACACATGCACACATATACACAGATGTCCGAGTTTAGGTAGACTGTATATGTACAGTTCAAATTTACCTAAAAACTCAAATATAGTTTCTATTGGAAATCATTCTCAACCTGAAATCAGAATATATCTGTTGGATAAATACTCTTTTGAAATGTAAGAGAATTTTCTTTTCTTATTTAAGTTACAAAATGACACTAGTTCTTTAAAGTGAGATTTCTGTCATGAGAATTAATAGTTAATCTCATAGTCTGACTTTATGAACAAATATATTTAAAAATAATTGCATGACCACATATGTTGAGGGTGGTAGTAGGAATTAAATTATATAAATGTTACTTTTTATAATGTGATAGTGCATACAATCTTTTTTGTTGGAGATAAGGAAAGCATTCTAAGTGCAATTATTATTATTACCATTATTTAGATTTTTTCCTCACTCAATGGAGAACAAAATAACAAAAATGCCAGTTATTATCAAGTTAATATTTACTCAACAGAACATTTTTGTAGGAAGAACATTTAGTCATATCCCACATTTAAAAGTAATTATTTATTAATTTATTGCTCTGAAATTTTTATTTTAGCTGAATTATAGCAAACCTCTCAATAAAGACATAATTAAATTTTGAAGAGAATTTAATAACTGATAGTTTATTCTTTCCTGACCTGTGGCAGACTTTATTAAATAGGAAAATTAGTTTTTTCCATATAACTCTTTACTTCCCATTTATCTGATTTTATTGAATATCTTAATTAAAGTGACAGAATATATTAGTAATTGATTTTGTGATAAAATATGTAATTGTAATTAATTAGTTTTAAAATCATTAGCATAAATCAATTTTCTACAATTCTCTTTTTTGAATTTTTAAAATCCATGCTACTGGACAGAACATAAAACACAGTACCACAGCTTCCATTAACTAGATGGGTATACACAATTTCCTCTTTTTCTAAATAAATATAAATATATGTATTTATATATATGGTAATATATATAATTAGGGGTCTTCTGAATATATATATATATATATATATATATATATATATATATATATATAATTTAGGGGTCTTCTGAATAAGTCTTGAAAGTTCTTAATAATTTAGACTTCTGAGTTCTATTTAATTTTAATGAACTTCAGATGCCTTGGACTAAAGACAACTGAACATATTATGGTAAAATTAAGCAATTGAATATAGAATAATCAAATACATGGAGATAGATCCTTGTAAAGTCAGTAGATGCAACAAAACTTCCAATGTTTACAACTTTGTATAAATTAATCATTTTCATGACATACACTGTTAATTGTAGTTATAAATGAAATGTTTTGTTTCACTTTCTTTTGTTACCGTATTTTTTTGTGTTGGATATTGACTTACATTTTTTCATTTTGATAATATTTAAAGGTTAAAATAATTTAACAGAGTTATTATGCGATGAAATATTGCTTTTCTGAGTTTAATTTGATTTTCAGGAACAGTTCAATTATTATTTTTTGTCTCTTTTACTATCAGATAAATGGTTATCATGATTTTCCCAAATTAAGCACATTATAATTTTGTCTCTAGTTACAGTACAGTAGTAACTAATAGAATATTTGAGGGATTTAGTAAATTCTAAACTATGTGATTGCAGTCTCTGATTTTTATGATATTGTCTGAAAAAGATTTTATAACCTCACTTTTTAAAGAAAAGTATTACTGCTACCACTTATCTCATTTTTTTATGTCAATAAGAAAAGTGTATATATAATATACATTATTTTAATATTCATATATATAGTCTCTTAAGACTTGAACTTAAGACTGATCCTCAGATCATATAGCCTAGCACTCATTACACTGACATTAAATTTAAATGTCCAGGTATAGAACATTATAGAACATTACCTCTGGAGAATGAGAGAACACCAATTTTCTAATAACAGATTGATATTATTAAATTTTAGGCATATTTTTGCAATATTAATTCGCTACTGCAGGTTTCTGGTATCAATAGAAATTGAGCTGGTATGGTGGTGAAAACAATGTAAGACTAGATGAAGGCTTAGAAAGGAAAAATAAGAAGTTACAGTTTCCCTAATTTAGTAATCACTTGCCCTTCACACTATGGCAAATCAAGGTCAGAACTGAAACTATTTCTGAATTGGAGACCTGAAAGCAAAATAAAATTAATGTTACAATGAAATTTATGATAGGGACAGAGATAATTTATTTAAAGCTGAACTTAATTTTACCTACATGCTATGTTAAGAACCATTAGGAGGTGAGAATGTATCTTAGTACTACAACTACTTGCAGGAGCATACTCAAACCTTTGGGTTTGATCTCCAGCACCCAACAAGAGAATGATTCATAAAATCACAACATTGTAGTTGGCAAGATCAGGGGGAAAAAATACACACACACACACACACACACACACACACACACATATATGTTGTGTGTTTGTATATATAAAACTGGTTTAGAAGAAAATCTACACATCAGTTGAATTACAAATATAATTTATTATCTGTATAAAATACATTTATTTATTTAAAAGAACGAGGAGGTTAATATTGTGCAGTATTAACTCTGGACATTACAAATAACAGAAATTTTACCTTCTTCCTAAGTATAGGGTAAAACTAAATTATATACAAAACAGAGCTCCTATTCACTATTCACATTTTAAGGAAAAGAGAATATTTTGGTATCTCTCATTTTTATATTGCTTGTAGAAAATAAATATTGCAAACATTTAAAACTTTGGAAGCTGGCTTATTTGATTTTAGTATGAGATATGAATTTCAAATATATAAATTTTTTATTCAATATATCCTAATCATTGGGTTTTTTTCAAAATTTAGTTTTCTGAATACATTTTTTAATTCTTATCCTACTAGACACAAAAAGATATGAACTTGTTTCCTTAAAAAATAGTAGATTCAGGGTATAGTTTTAAAATCTAGATAAGGGCAGGAGATGTTGAAAGAAAGGGTTATTGCTTCATTTCATACTTGTAGGGTATACCCTTTAACTTTTTAATTCCTTTGAATTCAGCAATGTCTTTATTACCTAATATATTCTTAGGCCACTGTATCCTTCCCAAATATACGAGAATTCTATATTTCTTCCTTTAATTTGAATGGTTTTATAAAGGTGCTGTGTTTTCACCCTGAGAACAATATTTATTTTCTGTGGCCATTAATCAGTGTCACTTGAGCTACTAGGCTCTGTGAGGGTTTCTGCCTAATAGCCAAGGAAACTGGATTTATTGGTAGGGAAATCCTTAGCTACAGCTACTAAGCTGCCATTAGTGGGATCCTTAACAGCTCATTACCACAGGGAGATGTGCTGTGTACGCATAGTTGAATGAGAAGCACATTAAAAAAAAAAAAAGTCATTTGTTTATTATGCCCAGATAGATCTTATTCCAGCAAATTCAACTTTCAAAATGATGGCTAGAAGAAACACTATGACATGATGAAATAGTATCTTTTTTCTTGATGTAAAGCTCTACCAAAAATATGCACAAATTGCTTCATATAAGAATTCTCAATATTTAGCAGGCAGGAGCCTCTCCATATCCAACCTCAATTAATGTACTGAGAAAGTCCCAGTAAAAAGTAAATAAGATAATTAAGCCTTATATTAGAAGAATGACCATTAAATAATACATACTTGGTAGTATTAGGAATTTTCCACTTAAATTTTGGAAAATGTTAATATATCAGTTTCTAAATAAATGTTAAAATTTGAATGTTATTAACCAGATACTAGTAAAAGAAAATAAGAAATAAAAAAAATAATCTTGTAGAAGATGGTAGAATTGGCACAATGTTCTCCTCCCTCCTACTCTCAGCTCCCATTTACATGACCAAAAAATATGTGAAGAGAAATAAACCCATGATAAGGCTAATATTTGCAACACACATACTAGTTTCTCCATTTGAAGCCAGTCACAATCCCATCATTATCCCAATTCCCACACCCTTGTAATGGGCAGCAGCTGAGCCTGCTTGCCCAAGCTTGTTCTGAAATAAACTAAACCCCACAGTCGAATAACAGCATAAGTTCTAAACACAAAATCAAACAAACAACCTGGAAAATATATCAGAAAAAGCAACTCTGATAAGACAGGCCACAAACAAGCAGAATTAACATCAAAAGAAACAAAGATGATAATACAAATAGAAGAGAGTTTATAATGCACACAGAAAATCATTTTATAAGGGCCATGAGAATGCTGCATTTCTCTCAGGTAATAAATATTTGTTATGGGGAAAAATATGAGTCTTAGAAATTTTACAAATGAGTATTAAAAATTTCATGTGACAAGCTGTAGGGCAAAGAAAAAGAGCACAATTGAAAAGTAAGTGATGACTGGGCAAACTGAGCTAAAGTTTTCCCTTCTAGACTCAATGTGAAGGGACCAGTAAGTAGAATAACATAAACAAAAGGAAATCTTCTCATGCAAGGACTCTCGAATATTGATCCTGAAAAGTATGAAATTTTTTTGCATGATGGTTCTTATTATCATAACTCACCTAGTAAACTGAAAGAAAAGGGAGCCACAATTAATTTAATAGAGTGAAGTTATAGAATACTAAATACAAAGAAACTCTAAAGCCTTAAAATGAACAATTATTACTACAATAAAAATATCTAATATTTACAGAGGTTCTTGTATCTATTACATTGTGCTAAATAGTGTATTATTTAAATTTCTATAATAATTTCAGTAGTTTCATATCATTCTTCCCAATATGCCCATGAAGAAACTAAAAACAAAGTGTTATAGTTTGGATGTGAGGTGTCCCCCGAAAAGCTCATGCATGATACAATGCAAGACGGTTCAGAGGAAAAATGATTGGAATGTGAGACTCTTAACCCAATCAGTGAATTAATCCCCTGACAGAGATTTATTGAGTAGTAACTAAATTGGTAGGGTGTGGCTGGAGGAGGTGGGAATTAGGGCGTGGCTTTGGCATATATACTTGTTTCTGTCAGTGGAGAGTCTCTCTCTGGTTCTTGATCACCATGGTGTGAGCTGCTCCCTCTGCCACATACTCTGCCATGATGTTCAGCCTCATCTTGAGCCCTGAGAAATGGAGCCAGCTTTCTATGGACTAAGACCTCTGAAACCTTGAGCTTTCACATAAACTCTTCTTCTTAATAGTTGTTCAGGTTAGAACCTTTAATCACAGCAGCGAAACAGCTGACTAAAATACAAAGGCAACTTATAATTTGATCAAAGTCATAAGCAAAAAGTTTGGGACCTAGAATTTGAACAGAAACAGGCTAACTCTGTAGCCCATATTTTTAGCCACTAACATACAAGTTACTATACATAAATGTTTATTAGTGTTATCAAATTTCTTAATGCTAGTATATAATACTAAATAATAAAAACAATGTTGGGAATGGTTTTTAACTTCAATCCTAAATCTAGACAAAGTATTATTCAAAATAAGGACATCCTTAAACAATTATTTCACTTAAATAGCAGGGTGTATGATTCCAGAAAAAAGAGTACATATGCATGATTTTTAAAAAGAAGAAACAAGTAAAGTCAATTGGGGATAGTGTTTCTTACCTGGAAATACTGAGGACTCATGTCATAGACATTCAAAAAATATTTTCTTCTTTTCCATCACTATGAATCAGATATTTTAATGAGACTTCCAAGAATTTAGGGAACTAAGTTAATATTTCCAGCTAAACATTTCTAGAGTAGACTTAAAACTATGTTCATCTCATTCTGAAGCAATTTCAGGTAAACACAGTAGAGATCACATAAGCTGCTTGAAGAATGGAGAGAGCTTCAGAACTATGCAATTTTAGAATCAAAGAATAAGGAAACACGCATCAGAGAATTACAAAACATATTCATAAATTGTTCAATGAAACTCAGTTGAAGTAAATCAAAAACTTCAAGGTATCATTGACATTGGATTTTTTTTTTTCACTTTAAAATTCAATTCCAGTGTGCATCTTTTAACTACCATCATTCTGTGAAAACTTGTAATGACTAAATCCACATCTTATTTCCATCAAATTGCCTAAATCTCAGCAAACAGATACTTAAATTCTCGGTTCATCAGTGAACAGAGACTGGTAGGTATTTTATTGTCTTTTTATTTTTAATCCAGGCATAATTTGTGATGAATAAGGACATTAGAATCAATGAACCATAATGTTCAACAGATTTATGATACTTACTTTTTCCCTTTCATTTTATATCTAGGTTTACTATCTTTGACAGAGAAACTAAATGAAGTTGAAGACAAGGAAGAAGGGTGGGATCCTTCACTGCAGCTGTGTCAATTTGTAACAAATCAAGTTAATTAACATCACTATAACTTAATCACAAACACAGAGCAGAAGTAAATTTTAATGTTTAGTAATTTAGTTTTATATACTCAGAAAACTGAATGTGAAAGATTGGAGTATTCATTTCTTTTTTCCATAGTTCTGCCCAGGATGTTCTCCTGAAAGGGCAGTGTTCCAGGATGCAAGATTAGAAGCAGAAAAAAGCCTAGGTCTCTCCCTGACCAAGTGACCCTGGGCAAGATATAGATATATATATATAGATATATATATATCTATATATAGATATATATATATATATTTCCGTTTCTGTTTTTTCTTTTTCTTTCTTTTTTTTTTTCGGGGGGCAGGGGGTGCTAGGGATTGAACTTTAGGGGTATTTAGCCACTGAGCCACATCCCCAGCTAATTTTTATATTTTATTTAGAGACTGGGTATTGTTAAATTTCTTAGGGCCTGGATAAATTGCTGAGGCTGGCTTCAGTGCCCTCCAGGCAGACTACAAAGGAAGTCTCTACTTCCTGCTGTTACTGTGAAGATTAAGTCAGATAATCCATGCAAAGCAGGTAGTGAGTGCAATTTGTCTTCCATAAGCATAATAAATGTTAACTCTTTCCAGTAGTATGGCTGCTACTGGTAAAATTATTCCTATAAAGTTGCTTAGTAATCTAGATATAGATGGACTATAGAAGTGTTATTATGATAATAGACTTTTAGAAATGAAAAGTACAAAGCTAAGAGTTATGTTTTAGTCAGATTTTTACTGCTGTGACCCAAGTACATGACTAGACCAACTAAAAGGAGGAAACATTTACTTTGGCTCACAGTTTCAGAAGTTCAGTCCATTGTTAGCCAGTTCCATTACTCTGAGCTTGGGGTGAGGCAGAGCATCATCACTGAAGGGCACAGCAGAGGAATGTTGCTCACCTCCTGGCATCCAGGAAGCAGAGACAGCAAGAGAAAGAATACTTCCAGGTCACACCTCCAGTGACCCACCTCCTCTAGCCATGCCCCACCTGCCTACAGTTGCCACCCAGTAAGGTTCCAGCTCTCATAATCTAATCCTTTCACCTATGAATATTTCTGCATTAACACAGAAGCTTTGGAGGACATCTCATAGCCAGATCATAATAAGACATTTATAGTGAGGGCTAAAATGAGGCTACTTTAAGAGATATACCATCTATCACCAAGTTAGATACCCATAAAACACTAAAAAGATATCTCATTTTTGCTTCTCCCAAAGTGAGTAAATACATTAGCTTGAACCACACTAGATATCCCATGCATCCTTAATATCATGGACACTTAAATTTTTTTTTTCAAATTCTTAGTTATAAAATCCTCTCATTTTTAATTAATTTCTTATCCTTGCCAACTGGGTTTTCAATAAGTCCACCAACTCCTTTCTAGAGAACCATTTCTAAACTAGTGTTCAAACTGTATTTATTAAATTTGTGAAGTTGATGGATTAATACCAGGCCTTTGAGATTTCTATTTCCTAACACTGAATTAAGAAATCATGAAGTTTTTGAGGTAAATTACTAAAATCTGCCTTATTCAGACCAAATGAGTCATGAGAGAATAGATGGAGAAAGACCCAGTTTTATTACAGTATAGAGATTTATTAATCAAAGTTTTATCAAATGTTACGATTCCCCCAAAAGTATGTTTTAAAATTTGATTTGTATTCTAAAAGGAATCCCTCTGAGACTAATTGCAGCTTTGCTGATTACAATGAACATGTAATCAATATGTTATCAATATATAATTGGGTTAAATACAATCTCAAAAGTGTTTTGAGATTTACTGACTCCAGTACTATAGAAGTCTGGAACATCTTTTCACTGATTATCTTTTCCCTTGTTTCTCATGGTCCTAAATTAATGCTTCATTCGCATATTGGCTAGTTATTCTTTTTCTAATATAGCCTAATATTAGTTATGTGATTGGATTAATTCAATAGGTAAATTATCAACTATCAGAAAATTAATGTCTTTCAGCTCCATAAATAAACACACACCATAGACACCAACACATATAGTTGTTTGAAATCAAGATTTTTTAAAAAAGTCTATACGGCATGAAATCCTGAGCATCTTGAGTCACAGTCATACTTGTAACATGGAGTTAGCAGAATTTGAAACCTTATAGTCATGATCTCCAGAGGGCAGACCTAGGACATATAAAATAACAGCTTCCACAGTACATATTGGGGAACTGGTTACTTTACTTAACTAGGTTTTCCATATCTATACTCCAATACTATTTAATGCACATCTATAATGTATTATGCATAATAATAAGATAAAATGCATGTGGTCAAGAACTACAAACAGGAAATTATCATATGATATAATGTTCTATAATAGTGGTAAGTTATGGGGAATACATATAAGGTGCCTTGAAGGATGGAAGAAGGCTGCCTGGACAAGTTGATAACTAAGCAGAATATAAATTAGTTATACGTGGAATTTTGAAGGAATGTTTCAAACAGTGAGAACACTAGATGCAGAAGCTGCAGGCAAAAGATACTATAAGAACACTATATGTGGTTTGGAAAAGTCCTGTATAGGACAGCAAGAACACCTAACAGATTTCAATGATAAAATGCATAAAAATAGCACCTACACATGAAAAAATGTTTTCCCAGTTATTGAGCCAAATTTTATGTTTATATAGTTTTATTTTTCCATATGTCAAAGATAACCTAAAATTATTTATTGGGGCTGTGAAGAAGTCCATCTATGAAAATATATAACCTGTCTCTGAAAAGAAGGAAAAATAAGAAAAAGCAAATACCAACTTAATTTAAACCTGCACAAGCATATAACTGACTCAAATTCTGAAATGAATGAACATGATCATCAAACCAAAGCACCAAGAGAATATTTCCTGAATATGCTGTGGCTAATAGAAGTTGGAAGTATATTTTTAAGATTGTAAATCCAGGAATCATTCTAAACATTCTTTATTTTAGAATAACTAATATAAATATTTTGAAAATAATCATATTTTAACATATAAATATAGTTTCAATATACAAAATAAGTATATAAAAATAATTTCATGTGCCTCATTAAATTATACCTGTTTAGGATTTTATAAAATACTTTGTATCTACATTATGCTAAATAAGTCTCAACATAAGGTTCAACTAAAGGTTCTACATTATGACATAATGTTTGAATATGTAATTATTTTTCTAATCAAAGTCTCACCTGATAGCACTAAAATAATTTCAAACAATGTGATTCTTATTATAAACATATCTGGGGAAAACAATCCTAGACTAAAATACGGTTAGGCAGGTTTGTTATCTTTAAACATTATTTTGAAACTTTTGATTTAACACTGCTAAAGAGCATCAAGTTTAATCTGAAATTTTAAAAAAAATCTTAAAGCCCAAAAGACAGGTAAGTTCATTAACCAAGCAATGAATTTCCCCTGCTTCAGGGTTCATCACTCAGAAGCATCAATATACCAAGCTTCCTATCATCATCCATGGACCCAATTTCCAGTGTGGAACAGCAGAAGTAAAAGCTGTCCTGTGATTATAAACTCCAGATTCACTTCTCTTGCCAGTTTAAATAATTCCACTGTCAGTGCACCAACTGGAATAATATTGTATTTCATTTACTCTACGATGCACATTCCGTTATGGTTTAAACTTACTGAGAATGAAATGCATACTAAAACTAATGTTTAGAAAAGTACTGTGTTGCTGTTATAATTAGAAGAATTTTTCTTCATTACCCAAAATAATAATTCAATTTAAAATGAATGACTTCAGATTTTATAAAATATGGTTATACTCCTAAAACTCCTAATAGTAATAATGCTAATGTTAATACAGTTAGTTGCTACAATCTATTTATTACCCTCTATGTGCCAGACTTTGCTTAATTATATTATATGTATTAAATAATTTAATCTTCAAAATCTTTAATGAGCAGAGAATTTAATAAAAGCATCATTGAATTCACAATAAATCTATTTGATTACTTCTGCTGGAATTCATATTCCTTCTTCTGTTTGTAAAACAAAAAAAAAATCTTTTCAAATTCAATCAGGAAGATATTTTTACTATAAATTATTCTGCCTTAAAATTATTCAAAACACCAAAGGAATATTAATCTATACATGTTCTCTCACTTTTATTCTATTGTTCACAACGATCTCAAAAAATGTGGGAGATTGCCTTTCTACTGTTAAAATCTGAATGTAATTACTATTACATTATACACAAATTTAAAATGTTTATATATTTTTTTCTAATCAATAGACTACATTTAAAAAAAAATTTCTACTACTAAAACCATATTTCTTGCTTCTAGACATATTTTTATATATATTGGCCAATAATTTTACATTATCAGTCAACAAGGGAATGGATGCTTGTTAAAAATTAGTATTCTTCATATTCATAAATTATGCTCTCCTAATCCTTAAGTACTGTGCAATTCTAAATACAGTTGGGACTTATATCTATAATATTTTGAATTGACTCAGAGAAAGAACAATGAGGGCCACAAATAATTACTAAACATACATCTTGATAAATTCTATCACACATCAAACAGACGATATTTCCAAGTTTTTTTAAATTTAAATGTCATCAAAAACAAGTTCAAAAACCCACTCGAGAAAATTAGAATCAAGAAAATTGGTATGGTATTGATATATTGATATATTAGTTTAAAGAATGAACACACACCAGTACTATTATAAAATGAACACACATGCACATACATATAGTATAGTTAGAAAATATTTGATGAATAAATGGATAACCAAATGAGTTAGTAGCAAAAATTGCATATTCCTCTATCATTTTAAAAAATTCTTGAGTCAATATTTTTTGTTTGAAAGCTATTTCACTTACTTGCTGAACTGTATTTTGCAGCTATGCAAATGAGAATAGCACTAACCTTGTTTTCATTGATCATTTATTTTATCAAGCATTCTTTTGTTCTCCCAGTGTATAAAAAGTTCCTTAAAAGTTAAATTATGAAACAGTATAACACAAGTTATGCTAAAACAAGGACTTTGAATTTAGAGAGTATCACTTATTTTTGTCAAGATTCACATATTCATTGAAGCAGTCATTCATTCGTCAAATGTATTCTGACTACCACTATATTGGGCACTGAGATCATGGGGACAAAATTAGTTTCTCACTCTGGAGAAACTTATAGTAGGTGTTCAATGCATATTTTAAATGAATGAACACACATGAAAATAAAGAATGCACTATGAATTCAGTCATAAAGTCAACAACAAAAAGAAATTTTTTAAAGGTGACTATATTATTTTTTATTAGTTGTTGATAGACCTTTATTTATACGCTGTGCTAAGAAATGAACCCAGTGCCTCACACACATCAGGCAAGTGCGCTACTGATGAGCCCCAGCCCCAGCCCCAGACTATATTAAGAGTTCTTAAAACTGTACTGTGCTGATGAAGCCATGTATCTTAAAATGACTGAGAAACTTATAGGCTACATTAGCTCCTTTGGATTAACTTCATTGGAGCATATTTAGTGCCATTTGCAATAGTAGGATATTCATAGGAGTTGTATGGTACTTCAGAGTTGTCAAGAGTGTGAATAGAATCTTGTCCAGAGATAAAATTAAGAAACTGACAGCATTCAGAGAAATGTATTGATTCCTAGAATCTGTCTATTTATTCACTGGGTCACAGCCACGTAAACTCGAAGCTGCTCCCACTTACTCAGAGAACAAGATTTACGTTTGACTTAACCTTTGTGGACATTTCACATGATTACATTTATACTGTCCATGGCTTATTATAGAAAATTTGAATAAAATATCTATGAAACAGAAAGCTTAACATAAAAACCTTCTGAACAGAAATCTTGGTTTTATTTTCATCAAAATAAAATTATACAGCTATAATGTAGTTAGAAAACTATAATAAAAACTTTCTTAATATAGCTACTGCAATGTGTTGAATTGGTAATCCCCATTGCCCCCACCCCCCCCCAAAAAAAAAGAAAAAAAAAAAAACATATATGGCCACCTAGAAACTGTGAATGGAATGTGACCTTATGTAGAAAAAGCTTCTTTCTAGATATAATTAAATTAAGGATACTAAGAGGAAATTATCCAGGATTATTTAGACAGGCCTTAAATCCCATCCCCATTAAAAAAATAAAAATAAAAGAGAAAATAGATGTTGTTGTTATAAATTTTTAGAGAAAACTTTTATTATGCATCTTTTTAAATTTTTTTAAATTAAATTATTTATTTATTCTAATTTGTTATACATGATGGCAGAATGCAATTCATTTCATATTATACATATAGAGCTTTGAGAAGATAGTTTTTATATGAGGGAAAAGCAGAGAGAATTTAAAGCATGCAAAGAAGTTTGAATGAAAAAAAGTAGACATGGAAGTTCTGCTGCCACAAGCCAAGGAACACCTGGAGCCACCAGATGCTAGAAGAGGCAAGAATGTACTCCTCTAGCTTTCAGAGGAAGCAACACTTTGGTGTTGACCACCAGAACTGGCTTTTTGACCTCTAGAACTCTAGAAGAATACATCTCTATTATTGAAAGCCACCAAGTTTGTAGTGTGTTGTTATAGCAGCCCCAGGAAACTAATACAGCCAACAAATCAAAACAGTCTGTTTCATTTGGTATGAGGGATCTGAAAGTCAGGAATAAAGAGTTTTAGCTTTATATAGAGTTTTGCTGAGGACTTTCCCATTCTCTTCTCATTGGCATCCTATTGCTCCTAACTGTGTTTGAAATCTGTATCCTACCACCCGTTTCTACTTCTACTACCCTTCTTTAGATATATAGCAGCTCCTGTCTAATGAAATATTTTCCTTCTTCCTCTACACTTAGCCACTTTCAAATTCATTCCTCATATACCAAAATAATCCATTTTATCCACTCACTTCCTTTTTAATATCCTCTATCAGTTCTCCCCGATAACAGGATAAATTTTACCATTCTTGAATGGTATTCAAGATGTAGCCACTGCATTTCTCTCCTCTCTCTTTTTAGACTATGCCAGTACCTCCAGCACTGTGCAGGGCAGGTTAAATGCCTCCCTGTTAGCCATAGGGCATCCCAAATGACTTTGTTACCGTCTTTAGTCTTTATCACATTGCTATGTAACCCTCTGTCTCCGCTACCAGATTGACTCTCTTGAGGACAGATATTGGTTATCATTCACCTCTAAATCCTTAGAAACTAGCACTGTAGTGCAACTCTTCAATATAACTAGGGTTTTATTGGTCCAAACATATTCATTAAATGCATCTTTTTGCATGAGAAGTATCTTCATATTATAATTATTACTGCTATGATTATGACTATTAAACTTCTCAGAAGAAGATTAAGAACTTTAAGGATGACTAAGGAAGGCAGTGTTGATTAGTCAAAGTCCAAGCCCACAGGCTTTGAGAAAGGTTTGATGGATTAAGTAGAAGAATTTATCTTAGGATTTTCCATTTAGAACCTGGTAAGTGTGCTGAGTTGGAGAGTGCATGCCCACCAGAAATTGTGACTGACCGTGATCTTGCTTAAAAATAGGGTTATTGTAGACATAATCAAATTAAGATGAAGTCACGATGATTAGAATGGGCCCTGGGTCAAATATCATTGATGTCCTTATAAAAGACAGAAATTTGAACACAGACACAATCACACAGGGCAGATGAAGCTAAGACTGGAGTGAAGTATGTATAGGAACAGGGACACCAAGGGTGGCTAGTAACCACCAGAAGACTTAAGAGATAAGATGGGACTCTTTTCTAGGATCTCTGAAAGAACTAGGGCCCTGCTAACACCTTAATTTCAGATTTCTAGCCTCCAGAACCCTGAGGGAATAAATTCCTGATGTTTTAATGGTATATTGTTAAGGTGGCCCTAACAAACTAGCATAGTAACAAAACATGTTACTGAATGCTAGAAGAATTTGCCTCATTGCTATGTGGGACACAATTTTGATTAAATGCACATGGACTTTAACATCTGAACTCCGGAAACAATGGAGAAAATATCTCCAGACCTATACTAATCATTGCCACTGTGGATGCTGGCCAAAATAGCAGTTGTGAGATGCCATTCTCAAGTGGCTTCAGCAACAGTCAACATTGACAAGGAAAGGTCAAAGTGTAACATTATACAATGAAGCTAACACACACAGCTTATGTAATACCTCTCCTGGGCCACCCCAGGATTTTTGAGGAAAGATACACATCCTAATTAATCAGTAAAGGTAAGAACCAAAAGCTCATCATATTGACATCACTGTATTACTACTTTTTACCTGGTCAAAATCAGGTTAACATGTTGATGGCATTTAATAAGTGTTGTTGAATAAACAAACATTTCTCACTCACATGTTGAAAGATGACAAAGAAATAATTCAAAAGGAAGGATTATTTTTAAGAAAAAAATTCTCATTTTATGATATAAGTGCTATTTATTAATTTGGTAAATATTTTAAGAGCACCTTCATATTCCACATGTGAAGGGGAGTATAGGAAATTACGAAATAAAGAAAGCAAACATTTAAAAAATTTTTTTGCCACAGAGTTTCCTAATTTTTGAGGTAGACATGAAAACAATGATGTAATTCAGAATTGTCAAGAGGTATACTCTAAATGCTTTTGAAGTAGAGGAGACAGTCTGCAGTTCTTGTTAGGAAAACTTCTCAGAGGAAGTATGTGAAACACTTTCTGAAAACTGAATACACAGAACTTCTTTCTGAGAAGAACAGTCTAGAAACGTGACAAACCATGCCACACTCAAGAGATATTACACTATTTTGGTGTCACTGAGGTTTAGGGCTCATGAAAGGAGGTGGCAGAATGTGAAAGGTCTTCTATGTAATGCCTGGATTTATACTTTCTTATCTCAACAGAAGTGTGAGAGAATGGATTAAAGACAGAACAAGATTTGAAAGACTGTCTCATTTTATGAAAGCAAAAATATTAAAAGCTTAAAGTAAGGTTATTTGCTTATTTGTAATTGAGACGGTTTTATTTTTATGTACTAAATAACTATATGTGTAAAGAGATCTGAATACTTTTCTCATTCAATGTGCCTTCTAAATCCTAAGTGAAAACATCAAGTGGTTTTAGTTTAACATGGGCGTGAGAACTAATGCAGTGTGTCTGGGATGATGAAATGGTTGAATGCTTGAACAAAAGTGAATTTAAAAATCAGTTAAAGCTTGCCCTACCGTGAGTAGATCTCTCAAAATAGCACAGGCTTCACTGAAACCTAGATAGGTGGTGGTGCACAAGAAAAGATTGAGTGCTTAGGGACAGTGATAGTAATACGATGAGTGTCTGTGAAATGCCTGGGCCAAGGGCCTTAGCTCTAAGAATCATGAAGCAGCTGGTTCTGACAACAGCAATGAAGAAGCGTACCCTGATGATAAGAATCAATGAGGTCCTGACACAGTCCTCTCCAAAGACAGAAATTAGTTTTAAGTAGTAGCTAATAGAAAAAGATGCTTATTAGAAAGAAATGGATATTTTAAAATTGAAGGAACCAGGGAACCCTCATGGAAGAGGTGCTATTTTTTACTCTGAATCTACAATAGCCCTATCTTTCCCAATTTGCAAAAATTTTTCATCATACAATTTGCAAAAGGACAAGGAAAGTGATTTGGCTTGGGTTATCAGCCACCCAGGCATAATCCTAAGAAATAATTCTCACTATAAACAGATCACTGAATTCTTTACTGAGAATTCACAAGGAAAAGAATAAAAAGATCTAATTCCAATACTTAGTTGAGAACAATGTAAGTTCAAAGATACTGTTCTAATTCCAAAGCTTTTCCTCCCATGAGACCAAGGCAAATATAGACATACATTATTAAAAAATATATTTATGGGTATATATTATACCTTTTTTTTAAAAAAGCAGCAGTGGTTTTGCTTTTATGAGAGATGAAGCATAAATGGTGATGGAAGGCATGAAAATCTTTTAAAATACAAATGCATTCAATAATAGCAAAGGGCATTTAGAAACTGAATATGTAAACTTGTTTTTATAGAAAGCATTATTCTTTTTGAAGTTTTCTTCCATATAAAAGCTTCTATTGTGAAACTAGGTTTTCATCATCTCCTACAAGCAAACTATAATGCAAGGAAATGTTTAAAAACCATCAGAATGGCTTCTTACAGCAAAATACTGAATATGTACCCAGTCATTCCTGTTATACTGATTTTAATGAGCTTTTTTTTTTTTTCATATAACACATCTTAAAACCACTATAGTGGCACCTGCTAGTGCTGCCCAACTTTTAAGCACCAGTCTATTGCAAACTCAAATCTTAACCTTCTTTAAAGGCAGTTCAAAACAACCAGTTTCAAAATAAAACTACTCTTGAATATATCAATATTCAAATAGAAATTGACTAAGTACAAATGACTTAAAGTAACACTGGGCAATTAAATCTATATTATTCAAGATGCAATATACAAATATGCATGTAGATGTTACATTAAAAATGACAGAATGGGTATTCTATGGTATTACAAACAGAGGGTTCAATGACAAGTATTTTGATATGTATTATCTTTATGATATCATTGATCAAATCTGGGCATTGTCTTGGAAAAGAATGTGTGATACACTATATCATAAAAGTTTTCCTTCACTCCTTACCCCCATCAAAGAACCAAAAGGGAACAAATATCATGATGCATGCATTTTGAGACAATCCAAAGGTGAGATAAATTATCTGAGGAAATATAACTTAGCTTTAAATAATCTTATTTTTATTTATTATTACTTTTTTATTAATATCAATCCATGATTGTTATAAAAATTACAAAGTAGGTACATATTCATTTTCCTAATGACAAATAATGAAATCAGCATTTTGTTTTGTTTTGTTTTAAACTCACGTATAAATTATATCGACCTTTTTCCTTCCAAAGTCCTTTAAATGTTGTATTCCCTTCCTGAGCATCTTCATCAAATGAACTTACACTCATCCAACTATCCTTGTAGAATATACTCAAAAGACACTTTTTCTCATTAGTACTTGTACAAGGCCCTTATAGAAAAACAGGAGAGTGTATACTTAAACCCTATGCACATCCACATGTATATTTTAAATCATCTCTAGATAACATATAATACGAAGTCAAATGTAAAAGCTATGTAATCATGGTTATATTGTATTATTTAGGGAATAATAATAAGAAAAAATTCTATTATGCTTAGTATGGACACAGTTTTAACAAAAAGTAATTTTAATCCATGGTTGGCTGAGTCTATGGATGATGAATCCATAGATACAGAGGGATGGCTGTAATTTGTTCTCCCCTTTCAATATCTTCTTCCTTTTCAACTCACTGCCAAGAGAGATCTTTTTCTAAAGTGCAAATCTATTTCTTATCTTCAGAGTCATCAATGAGTGTTCATTGTCCTTGGGATACATTTTGAGTCCACATCAGTTGTTTCAAGGTAAACAAAAATGATCAACTCCCAGAGGAAAAAACAAAAACAAAAACAAAACCCCTTCCATTCAAAACTTTGTTCTTGGAGTCCCTTTCTCCAAATTGTCCTTAGCTGAACTCCTCTTTTAGCACTTTTCTACTCAGCAATTCTTCTGTCAATCATTGATGAAGTTATTTAGTAATCCTTTTCAAATTGCTTTGTTACTGTTTCTTTCTCTCCTGGCTCTCTTAGCCTCTCATATGATTAGGAATTCTCTAATCATATAACTCAGTTTACCACATCAACTGGGAGCATCCACACTATCAATATTAAATACAGTTTTAGCCCTCTTTCTTCAGTCCATTATGTAAGGTTTCCAACAGGATTCTTCCCTCCTTACAGTGACCTTCCAAACCCAAGTGCTTGAGACCCTTTGACCTTGAATATGTATGGAATGCAAAGCCACAAGGCTGCGAGATAATCCCTCTGCATTCTATACTCTGTTGAGAATATAACCCATTTTTTACATAGTTGACTGTCTCTATATAATTTTATACCAAAATAGAGCGTTCTCTAAATAAAGAGGAGTATCTATGTTTAGATTTTTAAGACCTAAGATCTTTGACCCTAATGGGTAAATAAAGTTACACATAACTCCCAGATATTGGTTTCTAAGAATAATGCTTTAGAAGAAAACACAATATAATAGTCCATGGTTATCAAATAGTTGTTTCCTTTCAACAATGGTTTGAAAATTTTTTAACTTTTTTTTTTTTTTCAATTTGTATGCCCCCTACTTGGTTTTCATCAAATTCACATCAGGGGAACCCTTAGATAATCAGATAGAAACAGGTTCAGCATAGGAAAAGCTCAATAACCAGTGGGAAGCAGACCCAAATCCATAATAACCAATGAAAACCTGACTCAAATCAAGGTAAATCAACTATAAAAACATACAAAAGAAATAAAAAGGGGAAAAACAGGCAACAATTAGAGATAATTACTGTTAGTTACAGAGAAATAAGTTTGCATTAAAACTGTCTTAGATTGCATTGTGTAGCATATTCACATCTAGTAGCTTTTATTCTAATTAAATTTTTGAAGAATAATACAAGAGCATATTCCACTTGCTAAAATATCTAGTATCAAATATCAATTATCATTTCAATTTTTGTTCTCTAAACTGGATTTTAAAAATTCCAAGTTTAACAGTATAATTTTGATTTCAAGATTGCAGGAAAGGGATGGATCAGTCTGTTTTTAATATGCATAAATGATGAAGTTTTAGAAAAATAGGGCCCATGTTTTACATTTTTAACTAATGAGAATTAGTTAATTAGCAGTGTAACCCACATATTCTCAATTACAAAGAAATAAGAATTTGACAAAATTTTCATGGAAAAGCTTTTCCAGGGCATTTTTCTAAATATTTTAATTCCTGAGATTGTTCACAAATTTTTTCATTTGAGTTTTTTGGTCTCCAAAAGATGGATCATGGGTCATATTGAAATAGCCTTGTATGTGGCTCAATGCATGTGAATAAAATAGGTAAATTTTATACCACTTATTATTTTAGGAGGAAAAATATATATTTTCCCAAGAAATTCAGGGATAGTGTATACTCTAGGAAGATGCATTTTATTACCTGCATAGCATTTGAGAATGCAAAATAACACACACACACACACAAACTTCATAATATTAGAAGACTGTTAATTTTTGTGTCATCTTTTTCCCCCCAAAGTAAACTGAATTTCAAATATATTGGGTATTTATCTTAAAGATTTCACTTATTTATTTATTATCTATCTATCTATCTATCTATCTATCTATTTATTTATTTGTGATACTGAGGATCAAACATTAGAACACTGTACAACTGTGCTATACTACCCAATCTTTGTATTTTTTTCATTTAGAGACAGGGCCTTTCCCTAAGTGGCCCAGGGTAGAATTGAACTTTTGATCTCCTTACTATGCCCTCCCAAATCACTGGGATTACGGGTATGTGTCACCACACTCAGATAGTAACATTTAAAAGAATTTTTTTAAATGGATTAATGAGTATAATCAGTTGATGTTTTCCATGCATGTGGAGCTTTATAATAAGGATGACAACTTCCTTTTACTGAGTGGCAATTAAAGGGCATCGCATCATTGATATGGTTTTATAAACTCCCCAAACATGCTCAAAGCTTGACACTGTACCCATTCTATCAATGATAAAATGGGGCATAGAGAAGGAGTTAAGTATGTTATTCAGAGACATTATGCAAGGTAAGATGAATTTCAACTCACTTCTGAGTACAAAGGTCATTTTTTCCCCAGTAAGCAATGTTATCATGTATATAACTTAATATTTACTTCTCTCTTTGCCTTGAGCATTTTCAGGGAGACATTCATAAAGTTTTGCATATAGGCCAAGATATTCAGCACCTAGAATAATACTTCTATGTAAGCTATGTCCTGGTGCCTCCACTCTGGTCCACAGAGAATCTCTCTCAAAGGAGCTTACCCAAATAGTTTTTCCCATCTGGAGTTTTGGAGATAACTGTCACTGTTGATCTCTAATAAATATTTGCAAAAGGACTCATCAGAAAATGATCATGCCCTATTAAAAAAAATCTACTGTTGATTGATAACAGAAATTGATGAAGAGGATCATTTAATATATAGAAGAGGTTTCTGGCATTCTTCATGTTTCACAAAGAAGACAACCATGAGGGCAAACCCTACTAGATATTTCATTAAAAGCTTGAGCAAGTTGGGAAAGACATACAGTGATTAGAGACCCATATAGTAACCTGGATAGCCAAAGCATGTCTGGGATTTCATGTCTTTAGCAGTTTTCTCACTTAAAGGTTTATACTGAGATAAATCATTCATCTAAGCAGATGTCCTGTTCCTAAATGTGGACTTCTGGGAGTGTTCCATTTTCCAAAATTTCTTGGAGGTAGGATATCTAAATGACATCAAAATACTGGGTCCTTTACAAACAATGACCTAAGGATTTGGAGAGTGAGAAAGCATTCTACTTTAATGTATTTGGTGGTAACCTAGTAGAGAAGAGAATGGCTTTAAAGTATCATCTTTACAGAACCAGGCTTTAAAGTCTAGTTTATTTTTCTTCATAGATCCCTTTGAAAACTACTGAATGTTATATACTCTCCTAAACTTGGTATAGAGAAATGCATGTACTTAGTGAAATGGACAGGTAGTTTCAGAGAATTCATAGAGCCCTGTAGGCAGAACTAGAAACTCCCGAACCCTAAAGAGAGAAATAGAAGAAGATCTTAGAAGATGGAAAAATATACCCTGTTCATGGATAGGCAGAACTAACATCATCAAAATGGCGATATTACCAAAAGTTCTCTATAGGTTTAATGCAATGCCAATCAAAATCCCAATGGCATTTCTTGTAGAAATAGATAAAGCAATCATGAAATTCATATGGAAAAATAAAAGACCCAGAATAGCAAACGCAACTCTAAGCAGGAAGTGTGAATAAGGCTGCATAGCGATACCAGTTTTCAAACTATACTACAGAGCAAGAGTAACAAAGACAGCATGGTACTGGTACCAAAACAGGCGGGTGGACCAGTGGTACAGAATAGAGGACACAGAGACTAATCCACAAAGTTACAACTATCTTATATTTGATAAAGGGGCTAAAAGCATGCAATGGAGGAAGGATAGCATCTTCAACAAATGGTGCTGGGAAAACTGGAAATCCATATGCAACAAAATGAAACTGAATCCCCTTCTCTCGCCATGCACAAAAGTTAACTCAGAATGGATCAAGGAGCTTGATATCAAATCAGAGATTCTGCGTCTGATAGAAGAAAAAGTTGGCTCTGATCTACATATTGTGGGGTCAGGCACCAAATTCCTTAATAGGACACCCATAGCACAAGAGTTAATAACAAGAATCAACAAATGGGATTTACTTAAACTAAAAAGTTTTTTCTCAGCAAGAGAAACAATAAGAGAGGTAAATGGGGAGCCTACATCATGGGAACAAATTTTTACTCCTCACACTTCAGATAGAGCCCTAATATCCAGAGTATACAAAGAACTCAAAAAATTAAACAATAAGATAACAAATAACCCAATCAACAAATGGGCCAAGGACCTGAACAGACACTTCTCAGAGGAGGACATACAATCAATCAACAAGTACATGAAAAAATGCTCACCATCTCTAGCAGTCAGAGAAATGCAAATCAAAACCACCCTAAGATACCATCTCACTCCAGTAAGATTGGCAGCCATTATGAAGTCAAACAACAACAAGTGCTGGCGAGGATGTGGGGAAAAGGGTACACTTGTACATTGCTGGTGGGACTGCAAATTGGTGTGGCCAATTTGGAAAGCAGTATGGAGATTCCTGGAAATGCTGGGAATGGAATCTCCATTTGACCCAGCTATTGCCCTTCTCGGACTATTCCCTGAAGACCTTAAAAGAGCGTACTACAGGGATACTGCTACATCGATGTGCATAGCAGCACAATTCACAATAGCTAGACTGTGGAACCAACCTAGATGTCCTTCAATAGATGAAAGGCTAAAAAAAAATGTGGCATTTATACACAATGGAGTATTACTCTGCACTAAAAAATGACAAAATCCTGAAATTTGCAGGGAAATGGATGGCACTAGAGCAGATTATGCTAAGTGAAGCTAGCCAATCCCTAAAAAACAAATGCCAAATGTCATCTTTGATATAAGGAGAGCAACTAAGAAAAGAATAGGGAGGAAGAGCATGAGAAGAAGATCACCATTAAATAGGGTCAAGAGGGGGGAGGGAAAGAGAGAGAGAAGGGAAATTGCATGGTAAAGGAAGGAGACCCTCATTGTTATACAAAATTGCATATAAGAGGAAGTGAGGGGAAAGGGGAAAAAAACAAGAGAGAGAAATGAATTACAGTAGATGGGGTAGAGAGAGAAGATGGGAGGAGAGGGGAGGGGAGGGGAGGGGGGATAGTAGGGGATAGGAAGGGCAGCAGAATACAACAGACACTAGTATGGCAATATGTAAAAAAGTGGATGTGGAACCGATGTGAATCTGCAATATGTATACGGGGTAAAAATGGGAGTTCATAATCTGCTTGAATCAAATGTATGAAATATGATATGTCAAGAGCTTTGTAATGTTTTGAACAATTAATCATAATAAAAAAAATAAAAATTACACTAATAAAAAAATAGAAACTCCCCGACACACATGCATACACACTTATATGTATATTTATCCGATTTTTAGTTACTTTTTCACAGCATTCTTAGACGATACTTAAGGAGACAGGTATTACATTCAAACTTTAAACTGGGTAATCTGAAGATAATTAGTGAAAGGATTATTTACAAAGGTGTTCATGAGATTAAGTGGAAGCGACAATAAATAGTTCAAGATCCAATGGCTAGTACTGTGGGACATCATTATGTAAAGGAGCCAAGTTAAGGTTATGTAACCACGGAGACAGGCAAACCTCTCTTGTTTCTATCATCCTGTCTCTTGCTGGTACCCACAGGCATACACAAAGCAGAAGCCATAAGGCAAGAAGCCCAGCTGACACAGTCTTGAGAGGTCAAGCTCCCAGGGCACAGATCAGCAAAGAAAAGGGTGGAGTAAGTACTTGGAGGGATAATGCAATATATCTAGGATATCAGCATAACAGATTTCTTCACAAAAATAATTTAATTCCTTCCAGAAAGGAATTTTTTGCCCCTTGACAAAGAGTATTTATCATGACTGTTACATAGCAGTCTTTAAAAAATAGCAGGGGAAACTTTTAAATCCTTCTGGGAAATGAATCTTATTTTTCTGTATGCACTTGTTTATTTATAAGATGCCTTCAAAAATATTTAATGCTGTCCAAAAAATCAAAATATATTTTCAGCAAGATAACATAAAATAGGAAGAACACATTAAAAGAAATGTAAGAATGGAAAGATACGACAGAGTTATGTATAATTCTCTTATTTGAAGTCCAAAATAAGGTAGAGAGGGGGGCTCATATTGAATGCTAAGTGTTCTAGCAATCAATGCAAAAGAGATAACTTAATCACTTAAATAATTCATAAAGTACATTTTAAAGATATATATAACCACCTGCTTGCTTAGGAAAGTATAACTTCTAGAAACAGAAAGGTGATTCTTATGTAAATTCTCATGGAGTAATTTTGTTATCCAAGTTATCCAATGGATACTCATTCTTCCTTGGTATCTTTGCTGTGAGCTTGTATCTATGGAGCATGGTATGCATTCTTGTTGCTTGAGGTTTAAGATGAGTTGAACTGTTCCTTTATTAAAGTAAAGGAGTTCTAATTATAGTGGTCTATCATCCCTTACAGAAAAAGGAGACAGTAGAATGCCATGACCCTGAATGTCTTTTTTTCTGTTCCCAAAGCACCTACACAAGTTAAGGAAATGATAAGAACAAGTCTGGGCCAGAAAGTCCAGTTACATATTATCTTGAAGGACACTGGCTTTCTCTTATGCATACTGAGAACCAGCGCAAGTTAGTGTTTTCTGTAGAAAGCTACTTTCTTGCCTGTGCACCAGTATAGTTGCTCCTTGGGATACTGGTCATATAAGCAAATTAAGCAAGCTAATGCTGATGATGTTACTCCACCTGCAGCCCAACATATGAAACTCTTTGAGTGGGGACAAATGCAGAACTGAGGGCATGGTGCCACTCATCTTGCCAGCAACCACTAGACAAAACACTATGAGGCAGAGGAGACATGTTTGGCAAAGTATCTAAGAGATGGAGGTGCTGTCAATCTGTCACCACTGAACTCTTCTTGGAGCAGTCCTGATCTCTTATAAGCTTTTCCCAATAAATTATGGCGCCCACGCTGATTTCGATCACTTATTTGGCCTGTTTGCTCTGGCACAACCAGGCTGTGGATGTAACAGTTGGGAATAGTATTTCTTCAAAGTTCAAAAGGAGAATAAACTATTAATCTTTATCATTCTCTACCTTAAAGAGAGACGGGGTGGGGGTGGGGGTGAGAAACCTTAATATGCCAAGACAATCCCCATAACATATCACAAAGTAGAGGTTAAAACAAATGTATAACTAATTAAAACAATTTTTTTAAAAAATTAAAATGCTTATTAAGTGAATGTGTTTAGGAATAATTAGCTTTCTTGCTTGTTCCAATTGATATTTCCAGATTCAGTGAATACTAGGTAACTCTAGTGAATTTCTGTCTCAAAAGTTCTCCAATGCTTCCATAAGCTTTTCAATACTGTTTTCTTATATTTAAGATAAGTGTGTGTGTATGTGTATGTGTGTATTCCTTCTTTTATTTATATATATCAAACCCAGAATTCTTTGCCAACCTGTCACCTCCAATTGTATTTTCAGCTCCTTAAGGTTCTTAGGGTTATTATGGTCTCCCAAAATTAAAGCTATCAACAATATTTTTAAAGTGCCACCAGTTTGTTTTTAAAAAATTGTAGTTATAGATGGACAGATAAATATACCTTTATTTTATTTTTTTTTTTATGTGGTGCTGAGGAAAAAACCCAGTGCCTCATGCATGGCTAGGCAAGCACTCTGCCACTGAGCTACAGCCCCAGCCCATGCCACCAGATTTTTTTGGCACAAACTTCTGCCTGCTCTCTCTAGTATTTATCTTATTGAACATTATCTTCAATCCGTGAATAATTTAGATTTGTTCAACATGCACTTGGTGTCACAGAAACAAAGTTCCCTTTCAAGTTTCTACTCAGATACCATTTTATTGTTTAATTTTTAGGAACTGGTATATATCACTTCTGACTGAAAACTTAGATTTTTGTTTTAGTTCATATTTTACCCTTCTAGATTTTTTGCACTTCTGAAAATATAATGTATTTGTGGATTTTTCTGGGGAGCAAAGATTCCATACATTTTGATCCTAAGTTTATGAATTACCTTTAGAATGCGAAAATATGGTCACGATAATTATACAGTACTTTTGCAGATGTTTCTATAAGTTGATTATTCTCTTATTCTTGATATATGGTTTCTTCTCTCATATCATATTTTTGGTATTTAAACTTGGAAATACTATGATTAAAATCATCAAACCTTTGAAATTTCTACCATATAGGCATGATAATTACTTGCATGATGCCCAGGCCTTCATAGGTAATTTCATTAGCATTCAAAATGAGCCTTTAAATAGTATTATTTGAGGGAAGACTAAAGGGGTTCAATTAAATTTTATTTGTATTATTTCTTCTCAAATTTTTGTTATAATGACTGAAGTGATCATCTAAGAAATAATTCATTTCTTCAGGTTAAGAATGCCTTCTTTTGAATACTCATACATTGCTGGGGGGACAGCAAATTGGTGCAACCAATGTAGAAACCAGTATGGAGATTCCTCAGAAAATCTTAGAATGGAACCACCACCTGACCCAGCTATCCCACTCCTCAGTCTATACCCAAACGACTTAAAAACAGCATACTTCAGGGCTGGGGTTGTGGCTCAGAGGTAGAGTGCTCGCCTATCATGTGTCAGGCACTGGGTTTGATCCTCAGCACCACATAAAGTAAAATAAAGACATTGTGTCCACCTATAATTAAAAAATAAATATTAAAAAACATCATACTAAAACGATGCAGCCACTTCAATATTTATAGCAGCATAATTCACAATTGCTAAACTGAGGAACCAACCTAGCCTTTCAATAGATGAATGGATAAAGAAACCATGGTACATATACACAATGGAATATTACTCAGCATTAAAAGAGAATCAAATTATGGCATTTTCAACGTAAATGGATAGAGTTGGAGAACATCATGCTAAGCAAAATAAACCAATCCCACAAAATCAGGGCTGAATATTTTTTCTGAAAAATGGATGGTAATCCATAACAGGGTGGGGGGGGATAAGGGGGGGAACTTTGGATGAGGCAAAGGGGGAGGAGGGGCAAATGAAGTAGAAAAGATGATGGAATGAGACAGCTGTCATTACCTTAGGTACATGTATGAGTGCACAAATGGTATGACTCTACTTCATGTACAACAAGAGAAGCAAAATATTCTCTCCATTTGTGTACAATGAACTAAAGAGCTTTCTACTGTCATGTATAAATGATTAGAGATAATAAAAAATAATAATTATTATAAATTCATATATTAAATTTTTACTAAAATATATATGCTTTTCTTCATAATTGATAATAAAATTACTTTAACCCATTTTGTTTAAAAAAGAATGCCTCATTTTGAAAAGCAAACCCCTCTCTTTCAATGAATTCACCTCGGCTTTGATTCATACCTAATGACAGCTCTTCCTCATCATTTCTTTACGGGTATGTTAGGATGTTTACCTTGATCCCAGTGAAGCACAGCAGTGCAGAGATGTAGAAGTTTTAATCCATTTTATTATTTTTTCTTTTTTGCTTTTTTCCCTTTATACTTAACTTCATGCTTAAAATATTTCATAAAATACCTAAAATATTCCACAAGAAAGATCTCTGTTATGGATTATCTGCCGAGGCAATACAGAGAAGAGTATAAAAATCTGTTTAATCTGAAGATTTCCAGCCTGGACATGAACCATCCTACCACTCTAATTTTATGCTCAACTGACGAGTTATGTTAACATCTCAGCCCTTAGATCATTCCAAACTTCAAAACTGCTCTACTACTAAGTCTTTTAAATCCATTGTAGCTCATTTTGAAATTTGATCACTAATATCTTTTGCAGTTCTGAAATTCTGTGATCCATCTTCCTCTTGGGCTGGGTATTCTTTTCTTTTTTTCCTCTCACACATACATATGAGATAATATTTCTAGATATTTATCTTTGCAGCAGCCAAGAACCTTTAACTGATAGGTGGGGGTTGTTCAAGTAGAGGAAACAGTTAGTTAAAGATGAGGTTAATAAAGATATTTACACAAGTTAATGGAAAAAGTAAATAAGTGGACTATATGTCAATATAAAACCCAATACAATAATAATACAATTATGCAATATTTCAAGCTCTATTATTAATTAATTACAGTTTCACTAAAACATGTTGTATATAAACACTGAAATGGATAATATTGATATAAAATGTCTGTTAATTAATTGCTTTAAAAAAAATCTACTAATCTAATGAGATTCAATTAAATCAGATATTTCCTTAGTGTCTGAACAGCAGTGGTACCTAAATTAAGAAGGAAACATAGTATTTTAAAAACACCTAGGGAATGAAGATGTGTCTGAGATAATTTTTAGAGAAAAATACAAAATAAAAAATATAAGAGATACACAGAAATGCTATCTTTTTTTATTTTAAAGGAAAACACGTCAGTTATAGTTTGTGAATGTTAATTAAATAAGATACCTGGTTTCTTTGACAGTGTGATTAACCTTCTTTTGTCTTTTGCCTCCAAAATTCTAGTTAGATAGCTTTCCAGTCTCTCTCTTCCCCTCTCCTTTACCCTTGTCTCTCAAACACAGTCCAAATCCAGGATATTTCAGGTGTGAGTTATTTGACTCTTTTGATTTCAAACTGCATAACCCAGCATAAGCAAACTCAAGAGTGTTTTGTTCTTTTTCTTGGACATGTTGTCTTAGCCCAAAAGGAATGACCAAAAAGAGATTCTAAAGAAACTAGCTACACATTACATTTTTTACTCTTTTCTTCCATATACCTTGCCTCATTTTTTTTCTACCTATTTTTATTTCCAAAATAGATTGTGGTTCTTCACAATAAATTTTTTTGAACTATGCTAAATACAAAAAAAAAAACATCAAAAAAGAGCTTTTTAATCTTATATTGTATCATATAATGTTACATAAGTATCATTCATAGTAATCTCTCTTATTTATTAGGCCTTGAGAAAATTAATCATAATAACCTATGAACACAAAGAAAATATTTTATTTAATCATGCTCATGCACAAGGTCTAAGACAGGCACAAGTTCACATTGTGTTGCTTAGATCTTCACACTTCTTAGAATCCCTTGCCAAATTTCTTCTAAGTCATTTTGACATTCAAAAGGAGCAGCTCAAAAAGCTTCAGTTTCCGTGTCTAAAGTCATTTTTTCCTTTTTCTTTCACTGACTGTCTAATAACACCTATAGCTTCCTAGTCACTTCTCATTCTCTTCATGAGTAGGCCCCAAATATGAGGATAAAGCAAGTGATATATTCAACTACATAAAAAGAAAAGTGATTCAAACGTTCCCACAAACAGGTTTACCAAGCAACTGGCCTAAAACCAGTTGTAAGATCTGTACTCTAGAAAAAAGATTCTATCTGGATTCTACCTAGTTTTTCATCTAGTAAAATATGTGGAACTTTCAAGGTATAGCAGTAAACGAAGTCTTGGATTCAGGACAATTTCGGTTCATGTTCTAAGCCATTCCTCTTTTGATGTGGGATGGTAAATATATAGTTAAGATTCCTTGGGCTGTCTCCCCTCTTAAAGAAGCTATTGATACCTTCTTCAAAGATTTATTGTAAGCAAATAGGTAACATTATTGTAAGCATGTTCTAGATTGCAAAATGATGGCAAATATCAGTTTCAGTAGTAAAGATAATGGTTTAGGGAAAGCAGAAGTCACTGCAGTTTTTATACATAATGGTACATGAAAAGTCTTTTGAGAATAATTAGGGTTTCTAAAGAAGAATGAGGAAGGCATTCCTATCAATTGGTGTACTTAGAGGTTTCTAATCATCCATTTATAACACCACAGCAATTATGGGAAGACACTAGAAAAGTGTTGAGAATCGCCCAATTTATAGGCAACTACCTTTGTTTTACAAAAGCACATTATAAAGTAGTATTCTTTAACAGTCAAAAAATGAAATCCAAAAGTGATTTCATTCATTGAGCTTCTCTCATATGTTCACATTTATAAAGGACTTACAAAGAGAAATAGAAAGTTTTATCCAAAGAGATATTGTTTTTAAAAAATGCTGATCCTCAAGAGCACTCATGATAAATGCAATAATTTTGCTTGCCCATTATACCACTAGGAAGTGTGAATAGTTCATCTGGGCCTGTAAGACTGTTTTCTGTTATCCTTGAAACAAAATCTTTCAATTGTATTCCTAAATTTGTTGCATTAATTATACCATAAGTCTTAATAGCCTATCAAGTACTTCTCAATTTAGGTAATAAGAGCTTCCCTAAGAGAAAAACATTGATGATGACAACGGATCAATATACTCATTTTCCTCTCTCCTTTCTAGGACAAAACATGGGCTATTTCAGAAGACTCCATATGCAAGAGACAAGTCAAAATTCATGTACAGTCTTCTCTTAGTGAAACATAATTAGAGCCATTTTCCACAGAAAGACAATCTTAAAAACTAAAGTGAGTTCAGTTTGCTATATCTTGTGTAAACTGGGACAAATCTCTGAAGTTTTTTGGAACTCAATATATTCTCTTATTTGTAAGATTAAGGTAAGAATAGCTATCCTGCTCCTCTCACAAAGTTTTAAGAGGGATCAACATAAATAATAGATATGCAAATCCTCTGGAAGATATACATCACTATACAAATATTGGTATTAATATTAAATGGATATGCAAGTCAGAGTAAGAAATGGTCCTAAGGTGAATGTGTGGCGATAGAAAAATGTTGAAGGACAAGAAATAAAAGAAGCTTTTAAAAATACTAATGTTTCATCTGCTCAGTTAATATTTAAAGAATAATGTAATGAGTAGTAAATAAGTCAGCATAAAACCACATCAGAGTGAAAATAGCAGAAATATATAAGTTTTCTAGTCATCTCAAAGCATCCTACATGATGTTTTCCTATTGCAAGTTATGTTGATAAGTTTATGTAAAGTAATAAACAGAATATTAATCTCTGAATGAGTGCATAGAACAATATTTTATACATAGATACCAGACCCTCTATAACTATTTGTGGAAAGAATATTAAATGATCAGATGAGCAAATTCTCATAATCAAAATGCATTCTAGTGTAGGAAAATAAATTTCAAACTTATTTTATAGTGAGTTAGTATAAACACAACATTTAAAATGTATCAAAACTTTCCTAGGTAGCAAATATTAAAGTTTAATGTACATGACACTAAATGGCAGATGCAGTCTTTTAAAACTAAATATTACTGTCTTCTTAGAAAAATGTTTTCCCTTATCATTTGACGTATGTGGTTGCATTAACCCTTTATATAAGAAATATATGACAATGCCTGAAATTTAAGATCACTTATGAAATCTCAGCTAGTCTATTAAAGAATGATTTTTAAATATAACCTCTGCTTAAATACAAATAAGAGTATTACCCAATATTCCTAATTTTACAAAGTAAATCTAAGAAAGTTAAAAAAGATGCATTCTTTAAAAGAAGAAAAATTATATTTTCATTTAACATACTAATTAGTGTTAAAATATTTAATTAATGCTAAAAATAATGGATGCTAATAATCCTCAACATTTACAATGGGAAATTGCATATAATCTTGCATCAACATCTCATTTAAGTCACATGAAGATAAAATATGTGGTGTGACTGCTATTCCTTAGCTTATTCATCTATAAGTAGGAGGCAACAACTGTACAATTTAACATTCTAAACCCAACTTTATTCATTTTTAAACTGAGATTAATTATAAATAACATAAACACGTGTTTTAAATTTTTCATTAAATTTAACCATAGAAAACAATTTGATAAGAAATTCTATATGTTAATGCATATACACCTATTAATACAACAATATCCCAAGAGATAGTTTTAGTGGTGAGTCATAATATCAGGTATTTAAAGGTGCATAAATCAAATTATGTGTATTTTTTAATTTCATAGAAGTGAGCGAGTTTAGACCTTGAACTTTTTAATTATAAATTTTTACTGTAGGGGACACTCAACAAAAAACAAATAATCGATTTTTTTTTTTTTAGTACAAAGGCAACAGATATAAACATGTTGTTCATGATGATCAGTTTTGTAAATCAGCAAGCGTGTGAAGAATTGGGGGTGGATAATTTTTGAAAACAAGGAATAAACTTTAGTTTACATCATTTTTGATGATTCAGTACTATTTTAATCAGTTGACTGAAGGAACATACTTTTACTCTGATAGTTACATTGTTCGGAGTTTTGTTGTATGGCCCAAAAAATCTGGATAGATCTGGGGTGTTTTCGCAGCTTTTAGAGGATTGAATGGAGGCTGTTTTTTGGTGAACCTAGTCTCTCTTTCAACATGATCTTTATTTATATTTTAAACTTTAAAATCAGTTTTCTTTTGTCGATTCATATGGAATGACCTGGAATTTCAAAAATCATAGAGCTTCCTGAATATTGAATTCTGATAGCAGGCATAGGAACTCAGCACAAGATTCACAGTCAACCAAATCCAGTAAAGTTCTGCAGTTCTTCAAAATCTGTGATTTTGTGGAGCTTAAAGACAGTTGGTCAATGGGAAATGAAAAACACACTAATAGTTCAATAGCAACTGGCAGAAAATTCCAAAATTTGTGAACATCAAATTTTCATTATTTAATTGGCAATCCCCTAATTTCTTTCATATATTCAAGTTCTGTGTGTTTTATGATGCCCTGTCACATGGGTAAGAAAAGCACAGTCTTGTGACACAACAGGGGTCTTACGAGTTTGATCCCTCTGAATTCTTTAATTCCCAAAAGTCCTTGAACAGAGGAAGCAGCTACACTGAACCCTTCAAAACTATGTCCACCACCAAACCAATGTATCATGTTAAAAGAAATGATATTGTCATACTAGGTTTCACCTTCTTTTACATGTCCCCACATGGCAATGGTACAAAGATAAGTATGATTTCTTTCTCTTACTATATGCTTTATGGAAAGAGCCCTGACTTTTAAATTTCAAAAACACAAATTTTCTCATAAATGATGCAATGAAGACTGGATAAAAAGCCTTCTCAGTTGGTTTTAATAAATCACTGAAACATTTTCGTTTTGTTTTTTATTCTAGGCAGGGGAACACAACTGGTTTCAAGGGCTGGCCACCACTAATTTAAGAGCTATTATGTATTATGGCTAAAAGACTGCACACAGAGAAGGCATTAAGCAAAATTGTGAAACAGCTTCCCTTAGTTCCCTCAGTCTCCCTAAATTGTTCCATTCCTGTTCCTTTAACCCTTTAAAATCACATCATACTCAAGTTCTCTATTTTTTTCTTTTTCCCCATAGTGGTGGCCATTCTTAGGAGCATTTGCTTTTATATTGGGCCAAGCAGACTTAACCCCAAATAATTCAGGTCTAAATATGGAATTTTATTGCAAAAAGTTGGTGGGAGAGGGAAATTCTACACTGAGGATCACACTGGCAGCTTTCTCCACTTATATTTAGAAACTTTGGCTAATACCCAAACGTAACTAACTCCTATTGTTGAAATTATAAGAACAGTGAAATCTGTGTAACATTTTCTAAAAGTAGCATTTTTTAAATGAGTCAAGATTTTATTTGGGGACTAACTTCCTAAAGCAATCTGAATGAACAAAGAGGTAAATTCTAGATATTCATTAAGACATCCTACTTTCTAGAATTTACAATATCCAGGTTAAAAATTTTAAAGGAGAATGTGCATTTGATATATATGTAATCATCCCACATACAATCTTCCAAAAGATTGCTTTTAGTCTATTATTTTTAATCTGCATTTATATTTCTGAATTTTCATCCTGCATCATGTTGATAGGAGTTATACCTAAGGGATACCTACTGAATTTGCCAAATTCATTACTTCTGTTTGCTCATCATTTTGTACAAATAACTTGCTCTATCCAATCAATCATTTAATTTTATCAAACCTACTTCAAAAGTAGCCTCGTGTTTCTCCGTTTCCTATTTTCCACTTTGCTCAGGCCTTTTCCGAGAGGATCCTGGCACAGTCTTCTAACTAGTTGATTTCCTTACCACCACTCTCTCCCCTATCTGGTCTCTCTTTCCTATTGCTGCCAGTTTTCTTACTGGAAATACAAAGTTCCTCACTCTCATGGTTATTTTTTTCTCTAATGGCCTGTTCCTTTCTTTGGCAAGCAATCAGAATCCAAATTATTTTCCTAGGACATAATGTTGTCTTAGTTTGGGTTCCTCCAGAAGCCAACCCCAATCAGAGATCCAAGCACAAATCAATCTTTGATGAGTTAATTCTAGGAAATGAGAATAGGACAATGGAAAAATATAAGAGAGGTGAGATAACAATGATAAAGAGTATGTTGTGAACCTAGTTATATTTGCTAATTCCTACCTAGAATATGTACTTCAGAGTTATTTAATATGGTGGGCAAGGGAACTGGGGATTTATCCATTGAGTTCAATTACTGGTTGTGGGCTATTCCTTGAGCATTATTCCTAGTATATTCCTAGCATTTGTGACTGCCCCAACTATAGCCAGAGCAGGTTCCAGAAGACAAAACCATCTTGCAAGAGTTGCAGTAGTGGGCAGTTTGAAATTGCGCCTGTAGCCACAAGACTCAGAGTACTGAGAAGATAAAGGAGAGCAAAAAGTCCTCCTTTTGGAGCACTGGGGGGCATCTGTCAGTTCTTTCATGTTGAATCTTATCCTACTGCTGCTGTCCAATCATTTCTCACACAATCCACTTCTCCTTTTTTCAGACATGATGGGCATCTTTTATGACTCTATGACTATACCCATCCTATTCCTCTGGCACATACTGTGCCCACCAAACTCTGATTTTAAAACCTGGCAAATTGTTAAGTTTTTTTCTAAGATATAAGATTATTGAATTATGGCTATGTCTGCAAGGTACCAAAACTATTGGTAAATTATAACTCTTTTAACCAATCACTCAAATGTATCCATGTAGTCTCAGGTGCCTTTTTATTTTTATTTTTTTAATTTTAATTTTTTAGTTGTAGTTGGACACATGCCTTTTATTTTATTTATTTATTTTCATGTGGTGCTGAGGATCGAACCCAGGGCCTTGCACATGCCAGGCAAGTGCTCTACCACTGAGCCACAACCCTAGCCCTCAGGTGCCTTTTTATATTTGAATATAAATGTAAGAGAGGTGAGATAATAATGATAGAGAGCGTGTTATAAACCTAGTTTATCAGTTTATCTTTGTGTGGTAGTGGTGGTAAGGATTAAATGACTAAAATATATTAGAAATTAGAAGAATACCTCACACATGATACCCATTATATAATGCCTACTGTTGTTATTTGTTTAATAGACTTAATCACCCAGAGAGCTGGTTAAAAAATTGAATTTCCAGGCAATGAGCACAAAGGTGTCCATTCAACACTCAGGCACCTGGAGTTCAGATTTGTAAACAATCATAACAAATGATTCTCTTTTTGGACACTTCATAGCAAGTGTGACAAGCCTTCCAGGTATGACAAAGATAAGTCTAGTTTACACATATTTTAATGGTATAACTATTAATTGTGACTCCTTTCACTCTCAGAAGTATACCAGTTTGAACAAAAAAAAAATATTACATGGTCACTGTATTTATGGTCCATACATTGAGGTCCTTGCTATACAGAAGGGTAATGGTTTAATGTATGTATCCCAAAATGTCCAAGGAATTTATTTTCTGACAATATTGTCATATAACAGAAAAGACACAGAAGTTGATTGCAAAAGGTTAATATGGCAGTTTTCCTATTTGCCAACCTCTTTCCTGCTGCATCAATGCCTGGTGAGTACAGAGTAAGAATCAGAGAGAGTCTGAAAGGAAAGCACCTTTGCTTTCTCTTGATGCCTCCTTTGAGCCTCAGCAAGGATGACTGCTGAGTATATTAGCACTGCTAAATGTCATTAAAAAAAAAATAGATGGAAATCAAGATTCAGGCCAGTAATGAACATACAGAATTTTCAAACATGCCATTTCGTATGCAGTGTTGATACATGCCTTCTCAGATAATACCAAGAAGATAATGAGACATGGCTGGCTTTTTAGTAAGTTACAGCTATTTGCAATAATGTGGTAATTGGAAGTGACACTGAAGATCTGTGTGTTTATTCTGAGTTGTCACGTTGTGGTTCTAGTGCAAACTGAGAAATGCTGAAAAACATCAAATGTATGTGTCAAGTTAATTTCCCACTCCTTTTGCCTCAGGCTGATTAGCACAAATTAAATTTCCCACTAATAAACTCAAGATGTTAAAAAGCAATATGGAAATGCCATATACCAATTCTGCTGATTGTGATTTCTTAAAAATCCATACTCTGAATAATTTTTCATGTTCAAAAATGGTTTTATTCACACTTAGGAAGAGTTTGAAAATAGGAGAAAAGTGTATATTTCAAGGCAATGATTTTATTTTTCTAGCTTTAGTGCTGGGACTTTATTTTCATATGTTAAAATTGCAAATATTCAGTAGTGGCATAACTTTAAGACAACATTTCAGCAAGCTGTTTTAATAAGCATTGACAACAGAACAGCACATGCTTGGAATTAGCATTAGGTGATACAAAATTGCATAGCTTCCTAGTTTTTTATTCAAACAAATATGAATTGAAGTTAGTTTACTACAGCACCTTCACAACTTTTTATAAGTAAATGTTTAAGCATCAGTGTTCTATCACACGGGATATTTTAGATATAGACATAACTACAATTTTATTTATTGAAAATAAAAGACGGGTAGGAAAACCCTTACTTAGAAGAATATGACTGGTGACAGGGTTGGTATTATCCTTATCCCCACAGATTTATAGTATGTTCTAAAATCAGGGTAATACCTCCTGATTTATTCCTTTTGCTCAAGTTGTCGTTGGTTTTTTGGATTTTTTTTTCCCTGTGATTCCATATAAATTTTAGAGGTTTTTTCAAGTTCTGTAAAAAAAAGTCATTGGTATACCACATATTTCCTTAAAGACATGTTTCTTAATGAGTTTAAAGATAAAGATACAAATGCATTAGAAAATGATTCTGAACTATAAAATACAAAGAAAAATATTTCTGTGGATCCAGGAAATAAAACAAGATGGAAAGTAAGTTGTCATTTGTCTTGGGAAAGAAAATAGTGGGGGAAAAAAAGAGAAGAAATTAAAGAAGATTAACCAAAAAAACAAAATCAAAAAACATTTGAGATCAGTGGATGTAGATAAGTTCAGTGGTAGAATGCTAGGTTTGATCCCTAGGATGACAAAATACAAAATAAATAAATAAATAAAACCTCAGGCCAAAGGAAATAATTTTACTTCCATTTGAGAACTGATGGGATACTGGGAGATTATATTGACTAGGAGACTATTCATTTAGTGGCCTTATCAATCAAAGATTAAAAATTAAATGATGGGGGAAATAATTCTCATAAAAATAAAAAATATTTCATTTTATTCAACTCAGAATTATATAATAATGTTAGAGATTCATTTCTGTTCACAAATCTCTAATTTATTCTTTGTACATCATTTAGGTGAAAAATTTAAAAATTATCTAATGATGCCAAGATTATTTTTCTAAGGAAGGTAGTGGACTAACCTTGGGATCCTAAGGAGAAGCTGGGTAGTAGACAGCTAATCATTAGTACCATTAAATAACATTTTATAAATTCAGTAATCCAGCTCAAAATAACCAAAATAATATCATATCAGAAAAATAAAACTGATGGTAAACAGTGAAGAACAAAACCCCTCACTGATTTTTTAAGGAGCCTAAATACTAAAATATTAAAAGCATATATTATCTAAGATTTAGATTAAAATATATACAAACACATATAACCTTCATCATATATTTTTTAAAATTATAAATTAATTATATTTAAAAAATAAATTATCACTTTAATCTTAGTCCAAAAGTGGTAAAAACTGCCAATAGAGGATAACATTTACAATACGGTATTACCAATAGTAATAACTTAAACAGTAATGTGTAAGCTACATCAGGTCATAGTTTAAAAAAAACACGCTTTAAGGTCAAGGAGACTTTAGTTTAATATCAGCTCTGCCTCTTATTAGCTATTTGATCTTTGGTAAATTATTTAATATCTCTGAGCTTGAGTTTACTCATGTGTAAAATGGGAATATTAATACTAAAAGAGGTTGTGAAGATGTTACAATGAAAGAATATAAGGAAAGAAATCCATGCCACAAAAATTATAAATAGAAAACTCAATAAGTCATAATCAATAAGGCATCATTGTGTTCCCTCATTTAACTATAGAGAAAACTGAAATCCTTTACACAGTAGAAGATTTAATGAAATGTAGACACAAAGTCTGTCTCATGTCTCTTAAAATCAGTAGGGGTTATAAGCAAACAAGCTATTGACTATGCAAAGGTAGTATGCTCCCCCCAGGTCTTATACATAATAAAGACAATTATCCACAAATTAGGGAAACCCTTTGTGTCATGTTACTAATCTCTCCTTCTTCTTTTCATATTTCCCTCCACAGAGACTTCTGTGTAGGAAATATCAATTATGCACTTTCCCTGCCTTTTCCTAAATTTGCTTTTAATTCAGTTTTCTACTTTATGATGTTAATTATCTAGCAAGGTAGACAATTAATTCTTCTCTGGACTATCAGACTATTCTAATGGACAAAATAACAGAACATAAGTATCTGCTAAGTCACTATGGCTTTGTAAGCTGATATTTTGAGGGTTGCATTTATTTTCTGATCAGAAAGGCATAGTGTTTATAATTCTTAGTTAATTGACACAGTAAAAAGATATTCTTTAGACATAACGACAAATGGAGAAATAAAACCACAGTGACCAGTACAAGGTAGTTTACTTCTTACTTCAGAAAAAAAAAAAAAAAAGTTATTAAGCAAGTAAAACGGTAGGCATGTGTTCGCCTATAAGAGTAGACAAGGGGAGCGTGAAAACTGAAATGGTTAGTAAACAAAAAAAGTAGGGGTGTGCTTTAGTTTAACAAATGCTAGGATTTCATCAACATAGTAGAGATATTAGAGCTGTGTGTTTAATGCTCTTGTTTCATAAACACAACTAAAATTATATAAACACAAATGCCTGAAAATGATATGCTGATTTTTCTCTCACTTGACTTGAGGAAATAGATGTGAGTCTGGTGCAAAAATGCTAAGCCAAATGAATAGCTTTACTTGAATAAAGTGAATTTTAACCTTTTTCAAAATTGAGTTCAGCATGAAAACTATTTATTTTATATTCCTTACACTTATTTACCCTGGATGAACAATACAAAATATCCTAGGTAATAATTTAGATAAGATAAAGGCACTATCAAATGCTCATTCAGAAGCTAATAGCTAGTAACAGAACACAAATTAACTCAATTCCCCTTTTTGAGCAACTACTCTCAAAAGTGTGATCTTTCTGCACTTTGAGGCCGACCATGTAAATCTTTTCCTTAAAGCCAGGAATGGTTCCCCAATTTCTACAGAACACAGTCCATACTCCTTAAATACTTTGATTCTGTTTATGTATAGATTCTTATCTGCTTCCTTTGTGCCCACTCAACTTCTGGAAGTTAATCATGCTTTAATGACAAATAAGAGTTGGCCTCACATGCCACCAGGCTTCTTTTCAAGCAAGGACTTTGCATCTTTTAGTCCTCTCTAAGATATCTTCTCTTTATATATCCTTTTCATCTAGTGTCATCCCCTATAAAATATTCTTCCTTTGAGTACCCAAGGCTCAAGTATCATCACCTTACAAAGCCTTTTCTGATATTTCTAGATGGGACTAGTCTTTTCCTCCTCCTCCTTAATGCCTTTATAAAATACATATATTTCATTCATTGCTCATATCATGCTGTATTATTTCTATTTTTATATCTGTCATTCTCTTCTACTGGACAATAAAATCTTCGAGGGCTGAGAAGTTGTCCTACAAGAATGTAAGACACTTCAGAGTAATAACATTGCTTTGTTCACTGTTATATCTTCAGGATTGGATAGCTCCTGGCATATAGTATGTACTCAGTACATATAATATATACTTCAAAGAATAAGTGAATTAATGAATTCATCTTATCCACACTCCTAGTAGAATACCTGACCCAAACAGACATAAAATAAGGAGTTGCCAAATTGAACTGATCCTAAAAAGAGGTTTGATTGTTATTATACTTTTGCTTTCCTATGGGTAGGAGGAGAAAATTTCTTAATAATCATATATATGCAACCTACCTTGGAGATATGTATATATAATACAAATATATATATATAATTTTATATTTATATCAATTCCTAATTTAATACTTAAACTTTCTACTATTCATCAATAATTAAGATGCTGAACTTCATATAAGACAATATTACTATGAGATAAGTCCCCTATTTTTGTGTGCTTTTTAGACACTGGGACCAAAAGAACTGACAATAAGAATTAGAGGAGGAACAGTTTATTTGAAGCTCCTAGTTTCAGAGATTCAGTTCATGATCAGCCAACTCTATAGCTCTGGTCCTAAGGCCAGGCAGAACATCATGTTGGAAGAGGCATGGTGGAGGAAAACAGCTTAGGAAATGGAGAGAGACAGGAGAGAGAGAGAGAGAGAGAGAGAGAGAGAGAGAGAGAGAGCCCTTAAATACTTTGATTCTGTTTATGTATAGATTCTTATCTGATTCCTTTGTGCCCACATGATCATGTGCGCTCCACTCACCAGGGTCAACATATAAACCCCAAAGCTATGGCCTAGACACCCACGTCCTCCAACCATTCCTCAGCTATCTCATAAAGGTTAAAGTTTTCATAATCAATCATTTCACTTGTAAACTCTTGCCTTGTTTTACAGATTGGTTTTTGTGAGACACTTCATATCTAAATCATAGCATTCCCCAATATCAGCCTCATCAGTATCTACTTGAGATACATATTGAGAAGAATGTTAACCTAGGAGCACCAACAGCTTCGTTCCAAAAACTTCTCCTAAACTGAGAGAATATGTCCAGTAACAACATGATTAAAAGAAAAAACATAAAACAATTGCTAAATATCAGTTCAATTTCTTGTATTTGTGTGTAACAGGAAAGCCTTAGTTGTTTCTGATGAGAAAGTTGACAGTACATTTTTTACCAAGCGTTTAATAATTAATATATCAACCCTTATATACACACTATACCAAATCTTATGAACAAATATATTTTTTTCATTATGCTCATATGTCACACAAATTTAAGATTCCTTTAAAAAATACTAATGATTGTCCCTTAATTGAAAGTTATAATTTTCTAAACATATAGACGAAGGAAAAGCAATTCCCATTCTGCTGCATCTAAATGTCTTTGAATTGAAAAATAAATTCTAGAGGTAAATTGAGATATAGTTAGATTTAACCAGCATGGTTTAAATGACCAATAATCATTTGGGGGTTATTTCTAGGAAGAAAAAAATAAGGGTTACAGTAAACAAAATTATTCAGCTCTTAAGATTTTCATTTTCACTAAAAATCAGCTCTTAATCAGGAAGAATCTTGAAGATTTATGTTGTTGTTGGTTTTTGTTTATATTTTAGGTTTCATTTTGCTTAATAAAAAGATTGTTTTCATCAGGGAAAAAAATCAGCAAAGTGCAGAAGAGGAGGTTGGCCCCCATTCTGGGCTCTTTCTGACCTCTGGTTTCCAAATCCGAAGAACAACATGGAGTCCAGTTATGTCAGAAAACTAACATATCTGGGAGATAAAAATGAACACATATGGGAGGTCATACTTATATAAGGGGGTATAGCCTAAGGAAGGCAACAAATTGATAATGAGAGCAAAAAGATGCAATTGTAACATCTCAAAAATACCACTGAAGTTATTATTTTAATAACCTGTGTAAGTGCATCATAAATGTATTTTAAACTGTATAAAAAGTACTTCGTTGATGCAAAATGAAAACCTAACTAATACCATTACTAATAACATTCAGTACTTATGTGTCACTATCTGAGTTAAAGTGGAAACACTGGGTCTTCCATTGCAAACTAACAGAGAACAATGCCACAAGCTTAATTGTTTGGATAAAAATTATCACCCTCTTGTTGACAATTATGTCTTTGTATTTTGAAAAATAATTCTTATATGAAGACTGATTAATTGTAAATTTTTCTATGTTAAGGGAAAAAAGAAAAAGAAAATAAAATTCAAACTTTTCCAAGAAACATTATAAATCACATAAAACTGAAATAGCCACATGAAATTCTAATCTGTATAAAAATATCTAACCCAAACAAAGCTTGGATGGATGTTAGGGCGTGGACTCACATATTTTCCAAGATACTGGTTCAAAGGGTAACACCTCAGATCAGAACTCACAGAATTTCATTGATTTTGGAAAAACAGCCAATGCATTTCATTATATTAAATCATTATACAGAAAAGTACTGTTTTTTAGTCATGTGTGTCTTAAAGTATGCAGAATCCATATATAACTTTCTAAATGATGATACTCTATTATATGATATTTTTTTCTCTCAAGTATGCAGAAACATGTGGCAACTCTTTTGAAATATATGGAAAATTTTTTGTTTCTCTTATAAATACAACATAAATATCAAATATATTCTATTACATTTGAACTGTTGGTTTTGTGTACATTATCTGTTTTTCATAAAACTAAAAGAAGAGGAAAGCCTGACATTATTCTCATTGAATAAACAGTTATTTGATGATTAATTGGATTAATAGCAGAATCTAATGATTATTATTTTAGTGAAATATGGCCTTACATGTAGTCCTATCCAGTGCTTTTAATTGTAACTGTGATGTCCAGCTGCATTCCACCTTTACCAAGTTTCCATGGTAACCAGAAAAATGTATGATTGCAATGAAGGAAACAAATGTTCGAAAGTATCTGTGTCCAAAATATCACTACCTGATTCTTAAAACAATTATAAGTTGATCAAGAATACTTTTTTTTTCCTATATAAGAAAACAAAATATAGACTCTTCTGGCTACTGGAAAAGTAGGCTCCTTTTACTATAACCATAATAACAAACCATAATGGTAAAATCACAGAGAAGGAGGCCAAGTTTGTTATATTTTTGGGTGATATTGTTCAGTTGATTCTTGGACTGAGTTTTTAAGACAGAAAAAGAAAAGAGATACACCACAGATAAGCCCATTATGCTCCCAGTTATTTAAGTCAAAACCCCCTTTTAAATATTTTCCTTATTTCACTGGATATTAACATTTTGTTGAGAGAATGATCTGTAGAATGGAAGAAAAGTAAAATTAGATATAACCTAAATATTGAATCTACAGATTTGTGGTGCAATGCTTACCTAACTTTTACCAGGGCCTGGTCTTGATTCCCAATACTGCAAACAAACAAATAAATAAATAAATGTGTGTTTCTGCATTATTGTTAACCATTGTGATGCAGATTTTGCTTAGAGAAACTTCTGGAAAATTGACATCTTATGAATTGTAAGAACTTAAATGGTCAGTAACCTTCTTAACCCTGATTTTATCTCTGCATAAAATGGATTTTTATTTATTTGCTTATTTATTTAGGTATTACATATTAGGTAGTTATTATTTTCCAAGTGGTATGCTAGTTTTGGGGAGTGTAAAGGTAAAATAATTTTAGCTTTCATGAGACTAAGTCAGGCAGAGCAAATAGGAAGGAATCACTATTGGTTACCAAATATCTTTCCAAAGAATTTAGTGGGTGTTCAGCACATACTTTTGGGGTAAATCAATGAACAATCATAATGTGATATGTTCTGTAAGTCATTTGTATCTATATATGTATGTGTGTATATAACAGTTATGGACTGTAACTGTTACTGAAGAACAGTGATGGTGTATGTTGTATTCATTGCCTTTGAATTATAAAACCTTTGAAAAATTAAGAGATAGTATTAGTCTCCCTCTTACACAGCTGAACTAACCTCTGACAACTATAATTCTCCACTTTTTGTGAAGGGTCTTGAAGAGAGTGTACTTTATATGACTGCATTTAGGTTTTTAATGCTTGGTACCCCTTTCATTACAAGTTGAGGACAACTATAATTAATATTTTAAAACAAAATCACAACATTATTTCATAGATTTGTTTTAAACTTCTAAGAACTTCTCATTAAATAGGGCTTAGCATTGTTCAGTAACTCTCTTAATGCTGAATAGCAACAATCATAGCCAACTTTAACTGAACAATTACCATGTGCCAGCTTTTGTGATAACCATTTTATATGCATTTGTAATTTCCCCATATCCTGAAACATGGAAATTATTATTATGTCTCTCACTAAAGGGAAAATAAGGTTCAGAAAGGTTAATGGAGTCAGAATATAAGATTGTTCTGACTCCAAAGTCTCTGGCTTCTTTTATTGCAGAAATGCCACCCCAAAATCATCCACAAGACAGAATCCCTATCTTCCAACTCTAGTCTACCAATGGTTTTCATCTGCATACTATATAATAAAATATGCCCAACTATCTTCTACCTCTACTAGAATTATAACGAGGAAATTGCATGAGTATATACCAAATTTAAATGAACTAATTTTCTAATGTTCACTTTTTTCCCTAAATTTCAAAAAACTAAATAGGTCATGAAAATAAACAAGTAGATACCTTCAACATACATGTCAGTTAAACGTGTTAAACTTAATACAATGGTTAAACCCGTTTATTTCAGTTTTTTTGGTTGATATTTGCTAGAACTACCTAGATCATAAATCTTTTGCTCTAATTTTCCTTTCTTTAAAAACATATGTTACTGCAAATTGGTGCAGCCAATTTGGAAAGCAGTATGGAGATTCCTTGGAAAACCGGGAATGGAACCACCATTTGACCCAGCTATTCCTCTTCTCAGATTATATCCAAAGGACCTAAAAACAGCATACTACAGGGACACAGCCATATCAATGTTTATAGCAGCACAATTCGCAATAGCTAGACTGTGGAGCCAAACTAGATGCCCTTCAATGAATAAATGGTTAAAAAAATGTGGCATTTATACACAATGAAATATTATTCAGCACTAAAAAATAATAAGATCATGGGATTTACAGGTAAATGGATGGCATTAGAGCAGATTATGTTAAGCGAAGTTAGCCACTCCCCAAAAAACAAATGCCAAATGTCTTCTCTGATATAAGGGGGGTAACTCAAAATGGGGTAGGGAGGAAGAGCATGGGAAGAAGATTACCCCTAGATAGGGAAGAGAGGTGGGAGGAAAAAGGAGGGAGAAGGGGACTTGCATGCATGGTGGAAGGAGACCCTCATTGTTATACAGAATACATGTATGATGATGTGAGAAAAAAGAAAAAAAAGAATAGCATTACCTTAGATTAGGTAGAGAGAAGTGATGGGAGGGGAGAGGAAGGGATAGGGGGATAGGAAGGATAGTAGAATGAAACAGATATTATTATTACTGGTGTATATATGTGACTGCATGACCAATGTGATTCTGAAACCTGTACACTCAGAAAAATGAGAAATTATATCCCATCTGATTCAAATGTATGATATGTCAAGGTCATGGTACTGTCATGTGTAACTAATTAAAATAAACAAACAAACAAAAAAAACCATATGTTACTGGAACTGGGGTTGTGGTTCAGGGGTAGAGCACTTGCCTAGCACATGTGAGGCACAGGGTTTGATACTCAACACCACATAAAAATAAATAAATAAAATAAAGGTATTGGGCTGGCATTGTTTCTCAGCACTTGCCTAGCATGAGTGAGGTATTGGGTTCGATTCTCAGCACCACATATAAATAAATAAAGTCCATTTACAACTAAGAAAATATTTTTTAAAAGTAAGTAGCTGGGATTGTGGCTCAACGGGAGAATGCTCGCCTAGCACAGGTGGAACCTGGGTTCTATCCTCAGCACCACATACAAACAAAGATGTTGTGTCCGCCAAGAACTGAAGAAAAAAAAAAAAATCTCTCTCTCTCTCTCTTTAAAAAAAATAAAAAATAAAGGTATTGTGTTGTGTCTATCTATACCTAAATAAATAAATAAATAAAACATTTTAAAAGGTAAGTAAACATACTGTGTCCTTCTAAAACTAAAAATAAATATTTAAATGTGTTTTATTGTGTCCATCTAAAACTAAAAAGAAATATTTAATGTGTTTAAAAAACACATTACTGTTTTTTAGCTTAAAATTTGTGTTAAATTTTAATTTAAAAATTTTAATTTTTTACTAAATTTTAATTTTTTTGATGACAAATAACATATCAGGATTTGGTAAACTGAAACAGTGTAATCCTGTTCTCCGTCTCCCCAACCCCTACTAATTTTAGGAAACAAATTGTGCTTGTATGTTTTTCTCAGTTATGTGGTTCATTTCTCTGTTAACACAATTGGATGTAAGCACTCCTAAGAACAGAATTTTGAAAACACAGTTTTCTATAAGGAATATATAAAAGTAAAATCACTAATGATAGATTTGCAGTTTGCTATCTCAAAAATAAAATACAATTTTAGCAAGGATTGTAGTCTCAGTAATCTACTCCTTTTTTTGTTAAATTGGAAGACAATTTAAAAATAGTATGCATGCATGAGGCCCTGGATTCAATCCCCAGCGCCACCAAAAGAAAAAAAAAATAGTATGGAAAAATAGCTTTCCTGTTGACTGTCCAACATTTAACTGCATATCTAGCAAGATAATCTTATGTCAGTTACAAACATTTGAGAAATCCATATACTTTCAACAGTATAAAAAATAAGCTTCTATGTGAAGTTCTCATTTTGGCTTTCAGACCGTTTATGACCTACTGTCTGCCAAAATTATACTATTTTTCTCTCTGTGTTGCTCTACAGAACTCTCACTATAATTGGTCTGATGTTTTCTTTTTTCCATTTTCAACATTTGCATACTTAATTACTTTGTCTTTTGGCTACATAGGCCCTCTTTACCCCTTACCTGCCAGATCATGAAATCTTGCTTGGCTACCCTATTCTAATTTGAATACAGAAAACTTCCAGGAGATCTTAGGACAAGCTCCTGATTGGACAACATGGAGAAGGCGTTTGTGCACAGTCTGATACCAAACCTCTCAGTTCAAATCCTACTTCTTCCACTAGGAGGGAGATATGTGATCTTGGCCAAATTATTTAACTTCTCTGTCCCAGTAGGTATTCCCACCCATAAAATGAATCAATAACAAGAGAAAGAAAAGTGGAAGCTGAGTGTGTTAAAACATGTCAAGTGTTTAGAATAAGGTCTCATCTACTATTATTTAAAAAATTAATCTGGCAAATGGTTTGCAAAATTACACCTGCCTACCACGAGTTGCCAGTGTTTAGTTTTTTTATTTTCCAAAATCTACTCAGAGAGCTTTAAAGATATTTCTGAGCTAATGAGTTTGGGGATAAAAACAAACCAACAAACAGGTTATCCATTGGTATTTAAAAACTTGTCCATCAGTATAAAAATAAAACTACCAAACCTCTCTCAGAAGGTAGGTTACAAATAATTATCATTGGCTGGGATATAGCTTAGTTGATAGAGTGCTTGCCAAGGCCCTGGTTCAATCCGCAGCACCACACACACACACACACACACACACACACACACACACACTATATATATATATATATATATATATATATATATATATATATATATATATATATATATAATTATCATCCTCCTCAGTTTACAGCAGTATTCACATACATTATTTCAGTACTTCTTAGTTAACTTTTAAATTTTTTAGCCCATTTAATGACCAGAGGAATGCAAAATGGGACAAAGCTGAAAACAACAGCAGCAACATGGATCGTACTACATAAAAAATTTAACCACCAGTAGCATCTCATACTCAAATTACTGTGTTTCTTTACAGCATACATGAGTGAAAAATAATAAATTATGAAAACGGGAACTCGGAAATAACAGTATCAATAATAGAATATTCTATTCTCTGCAAAAGCTCAAAGACGTCTCTGGAGTGTCAAAGGCATGTCCTTCAATATTTAACTTTTTCACTCTTTGTTCCCCATCTCAAGTTGAACAATACGTTAATTACCCGATGAAGCGTTATAATTACTCTAACAGTTCCACTCTTACTTATAATTACTGCATCAACACTTTCTTTTTCATATGCTTCAATCTATACCTATTACATTGTCATGATGAAGACACATTAACATTATAATACCGTATAATTAGCTGATGAGCAATTAAATTATTCCACTGCTCTTGTTCCTCTTTGCCAAGAGGTTGCTTCCAAGCCCTATTATCTCCTCTTTCTCTTCAGTGTGCTTTAGTGGTTCTTTTCCTCCCCAAAACAAAGAGACTCATAAGCTGCATTCAGAGCATTTTGATTTCAAATTCAGAACAGATAAGTGCTCAAGTTGGTGGTGGCTGAAGAAATAAATTGGCATTATAGGCAAGTTTAAATTTATTTTCATTTTTTTGTTCCATAATACAGAAGAATGGTAAATCTACATAGCACAATAAAATCTTGCAGGATTATTCTCTCTAAAAACTGATTGTTTAATTTGCTTTGAAAATTAAAAATTGTCATAATTTACTGTGAAATTGTTGAGACTCTATTAGATTCTATCTGAGATACAGCCTTTATGAATTATTTTACAAATACTCCAAATGGTTTTCATAGAAGTTTTGAAGGTTTGGAGTTTGGAAACATGAAACTGCTTTGGGGTTAGGTAGTTAACTAATGCCATCCATTCCCCAAAGAAAGCAAACAGGTGCTTTATTTATTTTTTTCTTTTTCATTATATTGCATACCAAAAAAATTTATCCTGCTATCTCACTTGTCCAGCTGGCATTTAATCTAAAGAAGCTTTCCCTTAAGTGTCCATAATCTTTCTATGTGATTTTAGATTCCTTTTTGAAGCATCCTGTGAGAAACTTTGAAACTAATTGGAATAAAATTTTAATGACTCCGAAATACTTGGTGTTCACAGTTCACCACTGTGCTAACTTGCTCTCTCTATATTACAAACTAGTTTAGTTGTTGTGTAGTCCATACTTTACAAGAGAACTAAACTTCTCTTAGATAATTATTTTGGAATAACATTATGAGCTATGAAAGAAATGTAAAATTCATTTTATAAGCAAGGCCTATTTCAGTAAGATGACCTTTGTTATTATCTCAGCTTAGTTTCTTTAGCTGTGAGGCAAAGGAAAATCTATTGAGAATAATGTTCTCATTCAGAAACTTGCCTCTTCACTGAGAAGACCCAGATGGGCCCTGCCAACTTCAGAAAGCCATTTAGGACTATTAGCATCAATATTCTGGGGAAGTAATAGCAAGTTACCTACAACTCCATGTAAGAGAATGACTTAGTCCTTGCTTCAGTGACAATTATTTTGGCTGTCATTCTGTGACTTGTAAAGTCCTTACCATCATTTGATATTTTTAAACAGACCAAGACTCAACTCATGCTTTCCTATGGACGCACTGTTCATTTTGCCTCTGATTAAAGATACCTGCCAGCCTCAGACATATTAGCACTGCCATTTGTTTCTAAATTGTAATTAGAAAACAAAGTTTATTTAACCATGAATGAATGATAATTTCTATGGAAAGGGAAGAGGTAGGCTACATCTGTATCAGATGTGACTCGGTCTCCTGAAAGGTATTAAAGTTCAAAAGGTATCAAAATGCAAACAAGATTAACACATGTCAGGATTTTGATAGAATGTTAGCTGGAATAACTTGAGACTCTCACTCAAATTATTAATATATAGTAGATAAGAATGACATATCAATATTAATCACTTATAGGCAGTTAAGATGCCTACTATTTTCAGCCATAATAAATAGAGCTCCCAGCATAGATGTGAAAAAATAAGTTAATAAGAATCAGGGAGCAAGAGCCTCGCCCTTGAAGCAGGCTGTGCTCCAACACTTACTGGGTATGTGACCTTGAACAAGTTATTTAATCTTCCTAAGCCTATGTGAGGCTATAAAATAATAGCAGTACCCATCTTGTAAGGTTATCAGAAGGATAAAATGAGAAATTTAATGTAAAGCACTTACCACAGTGCCTAGCATAATGTGATCACTCAATAAATATTAAACATTATTATTGCTCACTATGATCAGCTTAAAGGTTAGTATTCTTTCTGTGCTTTGTAAAATATACCATACAAAGTTCAGAATCATCAGGTCTATAATTTATCATAAAATATTTGATCTAAAAAATGTCTTTCTTTAAATCCAAGGGCTCTAAACTAAAAAATGTCTTTCTTTAAATCCAAGGGCTCTAAATATAATGTCCAATGTTATAAATTGTCATAAATTTGGAGCCTAACAATTATACAGCAGTATATTTTTCCATGACATTATTTTTTAAGAGATAGATGAAATTTGGATAACTAGATTATTCTTTTGTTAATAAGAAATTAATCCACATATGCAAATTAAAATATGAACACAAAATTTAATTTTATAATCATGTCTAGTGTATTTTTACTCTTGTCAGTATTCAAAATATAAAATTATGTTTATTTTATTCTATATGAGAAGGGCAATACTCCTATTTCAATGCTGATGTTTCTGCCTCTTTTCAGTTAGGGAATTGAGTTTATGCTAGTCTAGCCTTCCTAAAAGAACACCAGAATTACTATATTTCTTTTTATGATGAATTTATTTAAAGGATTCTGAAGTTTTTTCTTTCATATTTTGGATTGCTGTTATTATATCACAATGAATTTTAATATCTAAGAGGTTTTAGAACATTCTTCCACATTTTGTTGAGGATTGTATAAATTCTCAATCCCTAATCATGACAGTTTTGATGGTAGTATTCAATACTTCAAAAGCATCTCATATTTATGATTGGTTAAAGCTATTTGGAAATTCTTGCTCCCAAAACCCATAAAACTAATACTCTTGTGGTTGAGGGAATCTCTCATATCCCCAAATAATAGAAAAGACAACCGTAGATGACCAGATTGAAACTGGGAAAACTTCCCTCTCCTTTTCGGCTCCTCAATTCTAGAAGGGGTACTTGTATTTATGTCGGTGTATGTGTGTGTGTGTGTGCACATGCTGAGAAAGTCACAGAGATTAACATGACTCTCGAAAATGGTATCAATTAGCAATGGATCAAAGATATAAAGAGCCTTTAACACTTCAGTACTAGTCATGTAATGATAGTCATCATAGTAACCATCAAAATTCGGAAACACTTTATTGTCATTATTGCTTGTTTTTTTAAAATATTTTTGTAGTTGTAGTTGGACACAATACCTTTATTTAATTTATTTATTTTTATGTGGTGCTGAGGATCGGACCCAGCTCCTCACATGAGTTAGGAGAGCGCTCTACCACTAAGCCACAACCCAAGCCCCACTTGTTTAGGTTTTGCTTTATTTTGTTAAATTGATTATGCTATGTGGATCTGACATAAAAATACTGGTAATTGTGCTTTCTCAGCTTCACCACTGGGACTTGATGATTAGGCATAGTATATGAAAATGAAAGCAGCATCAATACAACCATATGCTGGTGTAACTCTCAGTTTCCAAACTCCACTCCCCACAAGGAAGTCTTCAGAAGATCCAAGCTGCCATTGTAGTTTTCACCACAAGCGGGTTAAAGAGTAGGTAATATCTGGGAATGACACTTAACAGCACTAACATGAAAGGCCAATCAGACTTAGGCAGATAGAGGAACATAACAAGCATTTTACAGATGACGCTCTGCTTTGTTCAAAAATAGCTTTTACAAATGAGGTAGTCTGTTGAAATAATCAAGAACAACAATCAATTCTTAACCAAGAGTGACATCAATTCTTAACTTCACAAGGGAACTTCATACTCCCTGATGCAATTTACAAAGGACTAGTACTGTATCTCTGATAGAGATGAGCATTTGTAGGTACATAGCTACAAAGACAGAGACACCACACTCTCCTGCTTTGTATAGCCAGCATACTCTATGAAACAAATAATCTTAGATTCAGTGGTACTAAGGGAGTCTCTGATCCCAACTGCCACAATTCCCATGGTCTTTGGGTGCTCAGGATGAGAATTTGGATAATTGAATAAAGATGGGAAACTCAGTCGTAATTAATTTTCCAGACAGGTGAAATGGAGGCAAAATCTTAGAAGGGGTGATTGTGGATGGAGAGTTCCAATCTAAAAATGGAGAGACCCACTTTCTTATGAGATATGGTAAAATAGCAAAAGGAAATAATCACAGCATTATGACTTCAAGAGCTCTTGAACACACACCAACCCTTCCACTTTACACGTGAGGGAATGAAACTCAGAGAGATGAAGGTCAATGAGCATCTACATGTAGATCAAATGGAAGTGCAACGGAGCTCAACATTGTGATCCTAAACCTTCTGCAACAACAAAACTGGTGAGGGTGTGCTTTGCTTTTTATAATATAATTGTGTGCATTTTCAAAAGAACATTAAATGAAAGCATAGGGGAATCTAGATCTGATAACACTTTAAATACATTCTCATTTTTGCATTTAATTCTACTTTGCAAAATTGTTGCTCTAGCATTTACTTTCATAATATAAATTCTATGATAAAGAATAAATTTGTATTACAAGCCAGTGATCCTTATGTTTTTCCACCAAATTGCGTTGTTATGGTTGCAAAAGTAAGGAAAAATGTGAAGTGAGGGGATTCAAGGCTCATGGCACTTATCTGTCTGGTCTAATGGAGGATTTTCTTCAGAGAGATATTATATATAAAGAGTAATATAACATTTTTTTGGGGGGGGTAAAAGAATTGAACTTAGAGGCACTCAACCACTGAGCCACATCCCCAGCCCTATTTTGTATTTTATTTAGAGAAAGGGTCTCACTGATTTGCTTAGCACTTCGCTTCTGCTGAGGCTGGTCTTGAATTCGTGATCTTCCTATCTCAGCCACCTAAACTGGCTGGGATTACAGTCCTGCATCAAGGAATAATATAACACTTTTATTTGCTTGTCTTCATGAGAACATAATGCCCTTTTCAAAAAAAAAAAAAAAGTTAAAAGAAAAATGAATGCCCTAAAAGATATATAAAGTTTGCTTTGGCTCACCTTACAAAATTGTACATATTATCAAGAGTTCATATACCTTGAATATACTGATTATAAGCCATTTACTTTCTCAATTTATAAGCCTACTATAAGAAGGAAAAAAGTACAAAGAGTTGATTGCAAAACTAATTCATTCAAAAAGTGCTTTCTGGTTTCTGTTTCACGTAACAGCAATCCTTTTCAAAAAGGAAACACAATTTCAATCAAAGAAAATTTATGTTGAATTTTAACTGACTATTCTATATTATTGTCCTAAAATCAAATAGAAATATCTTTTAAATTCTTGTATTAAATCTCATTTTCACCATACAAAATCTACCCACAATTTCCAAATTATCAAGCAATGTTAACTCAAATAATTATTTTTAATAAAATGAGTATCAGTTTATTAATTAAGCAAAACCTCCAAATTATTCTCTTAAGTTTCAATAGTTTATTTATGTGAATTTTGACAAAAGTATATAATGTGTTTCATAATAATCAAAAGATATTTCAAAACAGAAAGAAACTTAACCTTCTTCTAATTTTGTCATTTGCCTATTACCTATGATTCTCTTTAATATTAAATTTAAATGTTTGTAGAATGCTTTGTATGTAAAAGTTCTGACCTCCACTGTTCCTGTTGGCATGGAGTTTATAGTGTAGTGGTCAGACAACAAGATAAATATAAACAAACAGCAATGACAAGATGGCATTAATGTGCTTGGGAAGGGCTGCATTTTACTGGGTATCCATGAGTGGCCTCTCTGGGAGAATGATAGTTAAGTGGAGCCCTAAGCTAGCAAGAAAAACAGCACATTCAAACTCAGAAAAGAAATTTTCAGAAAAATAAAATAGCTATTACAAGCCCTTGAGCAGGAAAAGAAAGGGTGTTTCAGAGCTGAAATCTGATGGCTAAGAAGGCAGGTTTCAGAAAGGAGTAGCACTAAGTGCTGTGAAATTTTGTTATTTTACAAAATAATAACTTTGAATAATGTTACCTTAAGCACAGTGAGAACACAGAAGTACTTAAGAAGTAGATCCATGAAAGTAACTTGTATTAGCGTTGTGTGAAGTAGGATGGGCGAGGTGAGGCTGGGACCAGGAGGACAGCAATGCATGTGTTTGCGGGAGGAGCTGGTGCAGTAGCTGCAGACAGATAATTACATTTGGGTGTGCTCTGGAGGCCAAAAACATTCAATGAAACTGGTACTTAAATAAAGGAAGAAAATCAAATGTAGTGCCTAGATATTGCTTAAGCTACCACCCATGTGTGCAAGTGTCACAATTTGAAATGGAGGACACTTGGGAATAATTAGCTGTGGCTGGAGAAAAGGGAGTTAATAATTCTGTTATGACTCTGTAAATGTAAAGATCCATGTTCTCTGTCAAGATGAAGATGTCACACAGGCAGCTGCATATTTAAATGTGAAGTTGCAGGGAGGTGATAGGAAAAATTATGCAATAAAAGGATAGAAAACTGAGCTGTGGTGTAGCTCAGAGGTAGAGTACTTGCCTAGGGTGCCAAAGGCCCTGGGTTTGATCCCTAGCCCCATAAAAAATAATAATAATAAAAAATAGAAGTATAGAAAACTATATTCATCTGTTTAATTGCATTTAAATGCATCACTTACATGGGTATACATTTTAATAGTTGCTCAATACATATTTGGAAAAAATATATACATACACATATAAATATTAACTTATCAAATGAATTAATTCTTTGGTTCCCAAATAACTCCCAAATAAATTCACATATATATGTAAACACTCACAGTCCAAAAGGATAACCATTTTACAATAACTACTAGATAATCATGTTTTTGAGGCTCCCTGCCAATCTCACCATGAGAGATTTTTTTTTTTTTTTCCTACCCATTGTATGCCAAGTTCTGCAGTCTCTAGCCAATTTGCTGGCTCCTGTCTCTATTTTTCTATCCCAACATTCCATTCTTGTTTGGCCTCTACAGCCAGTCTTCACCCTCTCACCTCTGAAGAATACTTTGTCTAACGTCTCTCTAAACCTGGTACTCAGATCCATTTCCATTCCCACTTGTGTATATACAAGTCTACTGGTGTTCTGTATTTTATAGAGGGGGTTGTTGAGGTGTTAAAGGATGAAAAATGTAGCAGTATATTCAGGTTTATCCAGTACAGATGAGTTATATTGGAGAAAGCTTTCAGGAAATCTAACCAAGAGTAATTTTACCTCAAGAAGTATATTTTTCCATCAGCAGTAATTTCTGTAAATCTATTAATACAATGACTATACAGGTATTTCACTCTCATAATATAAATGTGAATAATAAAGTAACAATGATTTTGCTCCATCTTTTAGACTTAGAATCATTTGAAACAGCAATGCTCCTTTGCCAATTGTACTGAATTAAATTCATTATTGTTAAATCACATCATTGTATTATTTTATATAATTAGCGATTCAGATGATGAATTATATCCTCAAAGTTTTAAGGCTTAAGAGTAGAAAGAAAAATGAAAATAGTTTTAAGGAAATTTTATAGCTATAATTTTAAATAACATTTATTAAAACACATATTGTCACATATCTTTTAAACTTCCTGATCCTATGAATAAAAAGTAAACAGAATACTATAGGATTCTCAATGGACCCCACACCAGACAAAGAGCAACAGAATACAAATCCCTAACTCATCTGGGTAGGAGTGTGTGTGTCACATAGGTTGCTTGAAAAGTGCACTGCAGATGTTACACTTTGTGTTGGTGCTTTTGCTCAATATAGACGGTACCTGACAAGGAAATTGCTATCACTGACCAAATTTGTACATGGGCTACTGTTTTAGCGTGCGATCTGTCCTCAAGAAAGATTTTCTAGGTTTGTCCTAATTGCTCCTTGCCCAATTCCATTTCTGCTCTGGTTTGGATGTGAGGTATCCCTCAAAAGCTCACATGTGAGACAATGAAAGAGAGTTCAGAGAAGAAATAATTGTGTTAAGTAAGCCTAAACCCAATCAGTGAATTAATCACCTAATGGGTTAATTGAGTGGTAATTGAAGGCAGGTGAGGTGTGGCTGGAGGAGGTAGGGCAATAAGGGCATGGCTTTGGGGCATACATTTTGTATCTAGCCTGTGGAGTCCCTGCTCTGCTGCTTCCTGATCATCCTGTGAGCTCCTTCCCTCTGCCACACACTCCACTGTGATGTTCAGCCTCACCTCAAGCCTTGAGGAATGGAGCCACCTTCAATGGAATAAGACTTCTGAAACCGTGAGCCCTCAGAAAACTTTTCCTTGTCTACAACTGTTGTGGTTGGGTCTTTTAGTCACAGCAGCAACAAGCTGACTAAACCAATTTCCATCAGGAAGAACAACCTATCAAAGTGTCACCTTTTAACATGTGACACTTTCTGACTACTTTGTTGAAGCATTGTGTAATCCACCCAGCCTTCACAGCTGTTCAAAGATTTCCTCCACCATCAAACTTCTCTTTACCTTGGACTCCAAATTATATGATACAAAATTGGAATAACTTTCAATACATATTCCTTATTCAATAAATTGAACTAGCATCTGTTTGTTGTACATTTAAAAAAACACATTTTAGAAATGTCTCACTTTAAAAGGAAAAGTAGCTCTCACCTAGAAACTAGCAGTTATGAAAATATGAAAATGATGCTAGACTCCACAAAAAAAAATGTAAAGGTATATGATCACACAGTTGTTTGGGTGTATCATTCTCAGAATTTACAAAATGAACATCTTTTTTCTACACAGAACCTGTATTTGAGAAAATTCATTCCATTGAATAAGATCCCTGACTCTAAACTGCCTTTCTTAAAAAAAATCAAGATATCCTGTTATCTATTCAAGCCACAAACTCATTGTTTTGACATTATAACTAATTTTTCTGACCCAAATACACTAGTCTTTTTATTGACTTAAAAACACAGAAAACCAAAATCTGTGTGATCATGATCATGTTCTTTCTTATACAAGAAATATTTATCTCATTTGCTAACAAGATGTGGGTCATGTTGGGAGTCATGAGAAGCAAGAGACAAAACAATAGAAGATGTCATCAACAGACAAAGTAAATTGAAATTATAGGACAAAATATAATTTTCATTGTATAGGACAGAGTGGCCAGCCTAGGAATGTTTGGATAAATTCACTGCACATTGTAATTGATTAAATATGGTTTATAAATTCTTCTTGTGTTTATAATACTAAGTTTTGTTCTGAACATTTATAGACTATTTTCTTTAAAAAAGAAGGTAATAAGACTGCTCAGAATTTATGAGCAAATGTTTACACCTTGACTTTAAAGATGATGTCATAAATAAGAGAAATATTTAAGAATTTAAGAATTCTATCACCAAACATATTGCCCTATTTTTTTTGTATATATATATATATATATATATATATATATATATATATAGAGAGAGAGAGAGAGAGAGAGAGAGAGAGAGAGAGAGATTTAAAATATATAAAGATCATGCTTAATTTAAAATGATTCTCTGGTCATTGGCATATATAAAACATATCCAGGTGGAAATCAACTTTGTTGTCAGCATATTTCCCAGAAATATCAAGTAGGAGCAAAGAGAAAAGTAAATTTATATATTACATTAAATTGAGTATAACAATTGAGGGAATGAATAAGATGGGGTGAGAAGAGGTGACAAAATCAAAGTGTATCCTGAAGATATCTTAATCTTATAACAATGTCAAACTTCTAGATCCACTATCCCACCATAGAAACAAGAAGTGGATCTATTGAACAGTTAAATAAAGCATAATATTTACCGTCTCTCACTTGCACAAGTCCCCTGAAAAACTATGAACCTAATTTTATGTTAAAATATAAAAGTATATTAGTAAATTTCCAGCCCCCACAGCCTTGTGTTGTACAGGCCTCAAACTCCTTAATACTGGATCTATCTCATGAACCATGAGATAAAGAACTACCACTAAAGTTTTGTTACTATTGAGTTTAACTACAATGTGGATATATATGATGACCTTCACTTTTTCAAGGTATGACTATCCATCTCTTAAAGAAATAACTCAGAATTTATTTTTCTTATACCAAAAGAGGGACTGAAGAACATAACCAGATATTTTAGTTTAAATACAGCAGAAGCTTGTAAGACAGTTCAGGGTTGATCCTTGTTATGGTTTAGATATGAGATGTCACCCAAAAGTTCATGTATTAGAAAATGTGAAAATTTTCAGAGCTGAAATGGCTGGATTATGACAGACTTTACCTAACAGTGAACTAATTCACTGATATGGACTAACTGAGTGGGGACCATAGGCTGGTAGTGTGTGACTAGAAGGAGGAGGTCTGTGAGGTTTGGGGTTTATATTTTGTTCCTGGGGAGATGAACTCTCTGTTTCCTGATTTCCAAGTCCTGAGAGGCTTTCCTCCTCACCCTTCTGCCATGATGTTCTGCTTTATCTTGGGCCCAGAGCAATGCAGTTTGTCACCCATGGACCAAGGCCTCAGAAACCAGCAGCTAACATAAATGTTTCATCTTGTAAAATTGTTCTTGTCAGGTCTGTTGGTCACAGTGGTAAAAAAGCTGACTAAAACAGAAATTGGTACAGACATTGGAGTCCTTGTTGTGATTAACCTGACTGTGTGGTTCAGAAGCTTTGGGAACCTTTTGGAATTTGTGGGAGGAATTTTGAAAAGTTTAGAGATGCAAGCTGAAAAAAATTTGAACTGTTGTAAGCTGAACATTATGGGTGATTCTGGTGGGAGCTGAGAAGACCAGAATGCTGATAGGACTGTGGACAGTAGAGACTGAGTTCATGAGTTTCAGAGAAGAAAGTGGACTCTAATGGAAATTGAATTAGAGGCCATTTATGTTATATTTTGACAAATAATTTCTCTAGGTTTTGCTCACGTCTTAAGACTTTCCTGATTGTCATGTCCTGAGCTGTTCTTCTCTTCCACACCCTTCTGTCTAAATGTTCCACCTCAACTTGAGCCCAGAACAGTGGAATATAGATTGAAACCTCTGAAACCATGAGCCAAAATAAACTTTTCCTCCTCTAAAATTGTTCTTGTCAGGTTTTTTTCTTGGTCACAATAGTGGGGGAAAAAAAAAAAAGAAGACTAAAACAATCCTGAAAGGGAAAGCTCTGAGACAAAAAGAGATTAACTCCTGTGGAGCAACCCAATTTTGAGTTGACTGGATGGATAAGTGAAAGGGTGAAAAAAAAATTGAGGTATCTTTCACATGCCCAGGAAGATTCTCCCTCAAACCTGAGATTCTGTTTGTTAAAATTTCTCAACAAATAATATGTCTTCTCCTTTAAGTAAAAATTCTATGCCATTTATATTGTATCAATATTGTGGAAAAAATTCTACATTAAAGACCCTCAGCAGGAAATGCTTGGAGGAATTGTGAAGAGATCTTGGCACCATCTTTTGCTGCCTCCTTTGGTTAAAGACACAAAGCCCTCTAGAGAGGAGGACCTTTTCAGGGGAACACATTTGCATTCAGCAGCATAGTACTTTCCTGAAGCAATGGGTGTGAACAAGCCCTAGGTTAAGATATCAAGAGAGAAACAAGAAGCAATTAAGACATGTTCCTTGTCTTAGCTTCAATCATACAGAAGATGCAATACCAATAATTGATTCTTTAGTTTGGTAGTTTCTTGCAATAAAAGTAACTGTTTTGCATGATATATGGAACAGAAAATCAAATGGTAATTATGAGTCTATTAATGATACATGTTGCAGACATTTCTTCTCAGAATTTGTTGGAATTTCTTCTTAGAATGTGTAACCTAAGGCAAGTGCAATATGACTCCTAGATGGCAATATCATGGGATGCATTATATTGTTTTTAATATTTTCTCACAAACCATAGACTAAAATCCATTTTAATTCAGCATTTAAAAACCTTTTACACATGTTTTTTAACCTTTTTTGAAAATATACACTTCTTTATGCTCCATTTTGTAGCAAGCTTTTCTCCTGCATTACTTTCCCCTAAGTATTCACACACTATTCACTGTAAGGATTACGTCAAGGCTTAGTCTCCACAAAACCTCTGTAATGTTTATGGATCATGATGCACTTCTTTTACTATTTTATTTTCTTTTTTGGTAGATAATTTAGGACAAAAATGTAAGAACTGTTACACTGTTATACAACTTTTGAATTTTCTAGATAATGAAGGCTATTCTTTTTAACTGTAACAAGTAAAATTTACCCTTTTAAGTATATAGTTCTGCAATGTAGAGTATTCCCATTTTTGTGTAACAGATTCCCCAGAAATCTTTTCATCTTATGAAACTGAAACCCCATACCCATTGAATGACAATCCTTAAATACTCTCCTTCCCCCAGGTCCTGGTAACTACCACATACTTTTGGTCTCTGTGGATTTGACTATTTTGAGTACCTTATATAAATGGATCGATGCAGTATTTGTCTTTGTTTGAATCCTTAACTTCATTTAGAATAATGGTCTCAAAGATCACCAATGTGCAATGTGTGTTGGAATTTGCTTCCTTTTTAAGGATAATATCCCACTTGTATATGTAGATACATTTTGTTTAGTATTCTTCTTCAATAAACGGTTGGGTTGCTGACAATTTTTGGCTATTGTAAATAACACTGCTATGTGAAGTTTATTCTTTTAAGATCTAAACCTAGAGGGGTAGGCAGAATTCTAAAATGATTCCCATATTCTTAACCCTTGTATACACACCCAGTATAACACCTTTCCTTGAGTATAAGCAGGACTTTAATAGCAATATGATGACATTACTTTTTGTGGCAGAGGGAATTGGCAGATGAAATTAAAATCCTTAACCAGTTAGTTTTGAGCCAGTAAAAATGGAGATGAGCTAGGAGGACTAGACCTAGTTAGGTAAGCCCTTATATAATAGAGAGATTCCTTTCTTTCCATGAAAAAGTGAAGGGCCATATTTTTAACTGTTAATCAAGGGCCATATAATAAGGAATTTAGGTTGGCCTTTGGGAGCTGAGAGTAGTCCTCCAACAATTTCATGTAAAAAATGAAGACTAAGTTCAATCTGTTAACAACTAGTGGTTTTGGAAGAAAATCAAAAGCCTGATATGAGAGAGTGCACTTTGGGCAACTGCCTTGATTTCAGCATGGTGAAGCTCTGGGCTGAGGATCCAACTAATCTGCACCCAGACTCATGACCAAATGAAAGACTTACAGTTTAAAAAGTAAATTTGTGCTTTAAGTTACTAAATTTTTGGCAATATGTTGCATAGTAACAGAAAATTAATGCATCTTTGTTTGAATATTATTTAAAAATCATTCTTCATTTCCCTTCTATCTTAAAAACATGCTACAAACCATAATTATGGTGCCTATATTAAACTAAAGTCATTTGGAGGAATATCAAACATGTAAAATGTGTCATCTTTAAGGTATACCAATGATTATTCAAATTTCTACTGCATAAAAATAATTAGGCTTTGAAGAGTACTTTTTATTTTTGTTTAAATCAATGTTTCATAGATTTGTTTCCCCTGTTATTTGTTATTATTATTATTATATTTTATACATCACTAATTCTGGTAGGCAATTGTACATTTGTATTTCTAATCTGTTATGTTTGTGGAAACTAGAGGATCATCCTTGTTTGTTTGGGTCTATAGTGAGAATAATTAAGCTAAAAAGAATGTCTGAACTTAAAATATATTATTTTTATCCATCTGAGTGTCTCTCAGTATTTGAAGCTACCAGAAAAAAAATATGATGTTTCATTGAGGAAATAATATTATAAAAACACCAATTGATGGTTGATATTTTAGACTACTTTTTAAAGTTGTGATTGCTTGTTCTATACACTGAAATTACTTTCCTAGGCAAAATGACCAAACACTGTTTAATATCCTCAAATGGCTTTTGTTTTCAAATCTCTGTAGGAAGTTAGAGAAACATGTGAGGGCACGGTACAGAATGATTCCACCTCAATTTGAAAATCAGAAAAGTGGGTATCTACTACCTATGAAGTCAACACATACCATTAATAGAGAATATTGTTATGATTTCTTTTCTTAGTGGCAGCAATGCAGGTAAAAGTTGGTAAAACTTGCATATAAGAATAATAAAAGATACGATGCTAAGAGATTAGCTAAAATCCCTTTTGACAAAAATATGTAAATATTGCTGTGATAAAATATTGCTTTGAAATATCAAGTTCTGGGCTAGGGCTGTAGCTCAATTAGTAGAGTGCTTGCCTAGCACATGTGAGGCCCTGGGTTCAATCCTCAGTACCATATAAAGAGAAATAAAATAAAAGGTGTTATGTGTATCTACAACTAAAACAATATATATTTAAAAAGAAATATCAAATTCTAAGTATTTGGTCTTTAAAATGGATCCCTTGTGTTTTTACACCACCTTCTTTTCTCCCATTTTGGCATGCACATTCGAAGCCCTTTTAGGACCAAGACAGGGTATATCTACCTGAAAGATGAAATGACTAACTCAAGTTCTCCTCTCTGAAACCTCCCTGGCACAACATTTAGATTGAATGCATATAGGGAGGTTTCTATATACAAAATATAGAAATACTGGCCTTCTGAAATGCATATTTGAGTGCACACATGAAATGTGGTACCATTATTATTTTAGCTTTCTTGGTCAATGAGAAAAAAATTTATTTCCCTTCATATTTGCAGACACACAGGTGATAAAAGTGATAGAAAGCTTTGTTATCACCCTGCCCATGTACAACACTCTTCCTGATTTGACTTTATTTCCCTCCTCACCTTTTAGACATTAATGACCTTTGTACAATACTGGATAGAATATTGTTAAAAATATAAAATAAACACAGAATGTTTAAAGTGGCTTTAATGTTGCTCTGTTAAAATTTCTCCAGCAATAAACAAAGAGGGGAACCAATCCCTTCATGTTGCACTTTAAAATTAAGTATCACTGTCTTAACCATCTGGGTTTATATGAAAGTAGATGCACTCATGATTATCGTAATCAGGAATACTGTATCTTTCTCATTAATTTTTCACCTGTGTTTTTTTTTTTTCTTTTACTCTTTGTAACTAAGAACCTCAAATTTGATTTCTGTCACTTTAAATACAAGACCCTTAAAAAGTGTAAGCAAAAATAACCACTACAACCACTACCAATTCACTTCTAGATAATGGGTATCTCTGCCTTACTGACAAGTAGAGAAGATACATCTGCAAGCTTCCATAATAGACAACCAGGAAATATAAAAGAGCAATGCTTTTGTAGCAAAAAAAAAAATTACTGTAACTGGAATAGCAATCTGTCTTCTAGAGAACAAAGGCTCTGCCATACGGACTCCAAGTGTTTGCTCTTTGCCAACATCCCCCCAAATCTACAGACGTGTTTAGAAAGAATGTCTACACCTCCTATTCAGAAATTAAAAGGGAGATATTTTAAGGTTTGAAAGGTAATATTTGGGTCGTGTTGGAGCCTAGTATTTTTATTTCTTGAGTCTGCTTCTGAATTCATATTGACATACAAATCATGTAATTTCTTTAAGTTTTTAAAAATTACTTCTTTAAGTTACTTTTTATGTAATATCTTTAAGTGCTTTAAATATTCAATGTATAGAATAGCTGTAGATGTAAGGATTAAAAGTTAGGTATGAGAACAAATCATTATCATTTGAGAGGTTTTTTTTTTTTTTAAAAAAAAAGAACATGAAGCCACATAGTATTCACTATAACTGTTAAGGCTCCCAAGTATGCATTTAAAAAATAATTTTCAACAATTTTTATAATATACTAAAGCCTGATGTTACTTCTGTCTGAATATAAGATCATTTCTCATAGTAGCTCAAATGAGAAATGTACTGAATTTCTTTATTAACAAAAATACTTTCCTTCAACAATCATGGAAGCACAGGGGTTTAGTAAAATATCATATTTGCAAAACTTAAAAAAGTCACAAAACATATAATAAATGTACATATTTTCCTTATTACTTCCCAATGAAATTCTATTCTCTTTAGCTCATCATTTACTCAATATTTGCAAGATTAAATTTTATAGTTGTCTAAATTTTATTAGCATTTAAAATATTGCTACCTATAATGGTTATTTTCTTATATGTTTACTAATTACTCAATATTATGACACTGGAGTACTGCTGCAAAAGAACAATTACATTTAAAAAAAATAATAATCTGGGGCAGAGAGTTAGATTTAGGTTCAGATTCTGGCCTTACACAAAATATGTGCTCTTATTCTTTGTGTATGTAAAATATAAATAATACCTAAAAAATTATGGTGAATGTAGCTTTTTTGAATAACTGGGGACATCATTTACCTCTTCAAATTTGTTACGTCTTCAAAATTTCTGTTTTAGTAAAGAGTAAAATCATTTATCTAGTTTTCCAAATAAGAATTCAGAAATCATGATTAACTCCTCCCATTGGCCCAATTTGAACATGTCCTCTCAGGTATGCCAATTGCAAGATCTTGAAAGCAGTACTCTTCCCATCCATGTTGACTACCATATCTAGTCCAGACCACAGCTATGTTTCACATGACTGCTCTTTCCCCTCTTAACTGTCCTTGGTGCCTCTTGCCTTGCTGCTCTCCCACCCATTCTCCCACAGTGTATTGTGCCATTTCCCAGTTTAAAACCCCATCAGATTTCCTTTTGCCCTTGGAACAGAAACTGGCTCTTTAAGCAGCTCATAGGGCTCCCTTTAATCTGACCCTTCTTCTGATCCCTGCATTCTTTGTCTCAAAGTTAGTCCTACAAACTCCCTAAGACATTTTACTGGTCTGGGTCTTCAACTGGAAGACTTTTGCCTCTTTTCTATCTGGATAAATCTTATTTATATTCAAGTTTCAAGTTGCATTTTTTTAACATGCTTTTTTGGTGCCAAATTTAGCCTTAATCACCCTGCATTCTCAAGTAACAGTACTGGATTACCAATGAAACTTGCTCTTCCCCAGTAGAGTACAGACATGGTTGGAGGGAAGCTGGGAGAGTACAGAAGAAAGGAGAGAAAATCAGGCCTTAAATATCATGATGTTTATAGAAAAAAAAACTGTATAGTAAATCCTTGCCTTACCTTAATGTATTAAGAGAGTACTTACATGTCCTCATCTTAACTCCAGGGAAGGAAGTTTTCATTATGCTATACAAAGAATGTATTATTATAATACCCATGTAATTTGAAGGAGAAGGAAAAGGTAGTATGACTTCCCACCCAAGAAATCTGGAAGGTAAGAACAAGTTACGTGGGGCTGGGGATGTGGCTCAAGTGGTAGCGCGCTCGCCTGGCATGCGTGTGGCCCAGGTTCGATCCTCAGCACCACATACAAAGATGTTGTGTGTGCTGAAAATTAAAAAATAAATATTAAAAAAAAATTCTCTCTCTCTCTGTCTCTCTCTCTCTTTAAAAAAAAAAAGAACAAGTTACGTGCTTTGTTGTAGAAGGAGCTTGCCTTCTCTTTGGGTCTGAGCAAAGGATAGAGGAATATTTTTCTCTGTACAACATGTGGGCAATATAGAATAGAAAGCAGGTTCTGTTCCAGAGGACAACCTGGGAAGGTGAGAGTTTCTCATGAGCAAGAGATTGGGTAGAGTTAGCCACAAGCAAAACAGAATGGGAGCACTGAATCCAGAGACCTGGAAGCATCCTTGGCATCAAGCATTTTCACTGGAGGGAAACCTCATAATGGAAATGGATGAAGACCTCAGGATAGAGTTGTTTGTGTTGACAGGTGCTGGGCCACTTATATGGAAGAAACCTTTCCCTTCTTCCCTCTCAGGTAAAGGTCCTAGAGGGACAAAAGCTACAGTAGGCGTTTTGTGAAGGTAATGTGCAGAAAAAACAGAAGCTGTTATGCTTCCTTTTAGAACATAGTGTCCTCCAAACAGTGGCCATATCTGGCAAGAGGGAGAGAAAATTTTCTCTGAATGGAGATGAAAGTACTGATTAATAGCATCAAATAGACTCTCTTGATTGAGACAGTCACTTAAAGGTGACTACAGTATTGTTTGGAATGTCAGAATGAGAAAATTTCATGAGTATGTGTGAAAGTTCTCATGGAGGGTCAGAAGATGATTACTGGCACCAAGTAAGTGTTTAAAAGGTAATGAGAGGGGCTGAGGTTGTAGCTCAGTGGTAGAGCACTTGCCTAGCACATTTGAGGCACTGGGTTTGATCCTCAGGACTACATAAAAATAAATAAAATAAAATAAAGGTATTGTGTCCACCTACAACTAAAAAAGATATTTAAAAAAATTTTTTTTAAAGGCAATGAGAGGCAAGACTATTTTCATTAGGCCAGGTCTTGTGCTTTTCAACATTCATTACACTTCAATAATATCCATTACAATGGCCCTTAAAATGAGTCACTATGGAAGTAAGGTCAAGAGGACTGGCTGGGTGTGGATACAACTAAAAGCTGAACCTACAAAAGGGGCCCTGAGTACTGCATTAGATTAAGATTCCTTTATTAGTGCTAAAAAAGAACTCATCTGTCAAAATTACAAATTAGCTTTCTTTGTATTAGAAATGCTCATTATGAATAGCAATCAGAACCTATTTAACTATTTTAACATTATACATTTTGATTTTTTATGAGATTATAAGACATAAGTTAATTTCTCAAAAGTATCTATATACCTTAACTGAATAAGACATATAAATGGCTACTTCTCTAAAGACCTATAATTACATATCTATAAATTTGAAAGTGGACTAAATATGATCATTTAAGAGTGCCTTAACTCTGCTGAAGACAGTTTCACTCCAGCTTTCCCCTTCTTCCCATTGGTCTTCTCAATTTGTTAACAAAAAAAATTAGTATCTCAGATGGACTCACATTGTCAAGTTAATTGTAAAAATTCCAGATCAGGCTAACAGAAAGAACATAGTAGAAATGCCTTAAAGAGGCAATGGCTTTGGAACCAGCATAGGCTATGTATGATGTGATCTCCATCATTTATTTAGTAGATCCATAGGCAAGTTGATTAACTATCCTAAGTGTTATTGTCTTCATATAAAAAAAAAACAAGTAAAATTAGAACATATTTTTACTTCATGAAATTAAATGAGATAAATTTTATCAATAATTTAGCATATTGCCTAATACAATGAAAGTACTCACATGTATACACAAGAGACCTATTTAAATGTAGCATAAAATTAATTATTTAATAATATAATTACCATTAAATAATTAAATTAATAATATACCCTGAAGTACACCTTTTGGGGGGAAAAATGGAATTTTGTGTATTTCATGCATTTCAACCTGGATTCTAGCTCTCAAACATAATAATTTGTCACATTAAATTTCAAAAAAATCAAAATGTAAATGTGTATTTTACAATCCTGAGAGTTTTGTCATCACTCAATGCATGATGCTAAACATAGCAATGCTAAGAAAAATAATGAAAGAAATGGAATTATTATGATTAAAAAGTAATAGATTGCAAAAAGGAACAAAAATTTAAAACTTGATAAGATTAATCAAATAAAAATATCTGAGGTGTATTAAAGGTAGAAAACAAATGGAAAAATCATATATGCTTACACAATCATAGAGGTGAAGGATTTAACTCAGAACAAGTGTCTGTTGAGGCCTGACTACCATTTGCTGGAGGAGCCCAGCCCATCTATTGTGGACCGTTCTTTTAAATGGCACCTGAATGGCCTCCCTCAGGAGAAGACAGCTATTAAGGAACATTAAAGCTGGAGGTGACTTTACAGATCATTCTGGTCCCCACTTTGCATTTTACAGACCTGATAACTAAGACTTGATGAAGTTAAATCACTAGCTATAATAGAAATACATATAAGATGCATTAAGAGCAGAAAGTCTCCCCATGCTAGAGAATAAAGAGGTCAAAGAAATTTTTGCTAAGAAGGGACATTCCACCTGAATTTAGAAGAGAGAGTAACACCCTTTTGGGAAAGGAGATTACAGGTTAAAAAGAGAAAAGTAACAAACCCAAAGCCCTCATATACAAAGGCCTGAGGTGTAGCAGAGAAAGTGTGTCTAGCACATTATATATGGATATGCACCACTGAAGTATTTTGGGCATTAATAATGCTAAGTAGTTTTAAAATGGGCCATACACTAAATATAAACATGCCATATTAAATATACACTGTCCTACAGGTAATCTGGACCCCAAACCTTTTACAATAGGGAGTTACATCCTCTGGTTTGTGTTTTAGAAAGGAACTGTAATGGTTGTTTGAAGGTATAAAAGGGAGATTTTTGAAAATTAAAGAAGGTTTATCCCTCCTTCAAGATCCTGCTGAAATATTCTACTAAGCCCTTTGTGTTCTACTTTATCAGAATGAATCTTTCTTCCTTCTTTTCTCTTTCATTTTTTGTGGGAGTCTATTTCTCATGCATTTGTAATACATACATACATGAATTTCTAGTCCCCTCACTAATATGAGATTCCATAAGAGGAATCTGATCCATAGCAACTCTCTCTACCAAAGGAAACTCTCCTCATAACCAGCATCAAAATGTTCATTTACAAATGAGGTCAGGGACTGTTGATTTAAAAAAGGAGTGAGAACCACATCTTATGCCACTGAACCTCTTGTATGAAAAATATAGTATCTAAACAAGATATTTAACTTTAAAATAATATATTTCTTTGTGTGTGTGTGTGTGTGTGTGTGTGCATGTGCGCAGCTATAGTTGTATCAATCTATAATTGTAGTGTAAGACAAAAGTGACTCAGACAGATAAATGAATAGGAATGCAGCATTTAAGATCGCAAAGTAGAGAAGGAAGGAACATTCTAGATAAATTACCATTTGAAATAGCACTAACACACAGGCAAGACTTCAGCACAAAGTGATTTGGTAGAGAAAGGTAAGAGAGGTGATGAGATAGAGAAAAAAATGTGTAATTTCTTAATATCAAATATTCTGTCATTATTAGAACGTTTAGTTTTGCTGTTATTTTGATTATTGTTATCAGTTGTTTCTTTGAATGTGAAAATAAAGTAGGCACATAAATATTGTGATTTGTTAATGTGCTAATTACTGCTTGTTTAAACTGTAGTTTCTGCCTACATATTTCTCTTACTCTACGTGATTCTGTTCTGGTTCACTCAATCATGTAGCAAGTTTTATTAATTCCTCTTCCTAATAAAAGCACTCAACTGTAGTTCCTCACCAGAACTTTGGATGTAAACATTTATTTGCTGAGATACATTCAGACACACATCCCTGGAAGTTACTTTGCCACTGAGGACTGTTGAGTATGGATGTTAAATTATGTAAATTGGGTGAATTAATGTTTTTCTTTGTGACTTAAGGAATTTCAATTTGTATGACTAACTCTTTGACAATAAAAGAACAAATCATCCCCAAATACCTACAAAACAAAAGTAATTAAATTGGTTCAACCCAATACAAATGAAGGTAATTTTATTTCCTCAGAATTCAGTATAATATTATCAGTGTTATTGGTGATTATCTAATATATTTAACATGACATATTCCTATGCATTAATCAAACATATTTATAAATGTCTAAGCTACCCAGAGTGCTTCACTTTTCATAAATAGATTCCTGTCTTAGTTTCTACCTAATTCAGTGTCAAATTTGTGCTTAGAAGGCGACTAGAAATACTTGGCAAGATGTGATAAAGGGAAAGGAAGTGGAAACTGCGTGAATATGTCTATAATGACTTAAACAGATTACATATCATTAAGATCCCTCTGGGATATCAAGGTCAAAATGAGCAAAGGTATTTACTGCTCATCAGCGAAAGTCAGGGAGTAGAGTACAGCCACTTTCTAAGAACTATTACCCAACTTCATAGAGCTAGGATTAATTTACAGAATTTAATGCTTAGTTGAGACAGAAATGTGCTTGCTCTCAGTGAAGTGATGATGAAGGTGCTTCTAACAATTGTAGGATTGAACTGGAATTATTTAATAAGTAGTCTGGTTGGAAGCAATTGGTCTCTAAGGAATGTTAGGTAATTTTCCCTCAATTTGAGTTAAACATCATGCCAGAAAAAGAATCCTAATGACTAGTCACAAAGTGACTGCTGAACAGTCTTCTCTGTACCTTAACAAAAGCCACAAAGGAATATTGGGTTGAAAATAGCCACTATTACTCATTTGATTAAGTTTTAAGAGACTCTTTCTCTAGGATGTAGAGCAACAGAAGTAAATCTGAAATCCTTTGGTTGGCTCTGACTTGTGCCCTAAACTCTTGCAAAAGAATATATAGATTAAATGGTTTTTCAGGAAGATATAGTGATGATGGCTTCCCACAGCCACTTAACAAAGCACAGCCTCAAAAGCCTTCCATCATAAAAGCAAACATGGCAAGTAACAAGGGGAAAGTATCCATGTGTCTTTCTTCAGGGGAATAAGCACGAATATATGAATTTAGCATATCATATATGTGAATTTGCTGCTAAAATTACCATAACCTCAGCAATGTAATATACCTTTAATGGCCAGTCTGCCATGTTAATATATGCATGAGTTCCTTTGAGAATTAACCAGGAAGGCAATTACTGAAATGAGGAATCAAGTCCTTTTAATATTTTCTGATTCTGACCACAACCCTCCTCTCTGTGGTTATAGTAATCATTGAGCAAAAATCTGAACACAGACCCATAAAAATTGTTTTGAGAAGCAAAATTGATCTGCTCTTGGGTGCTACTGGTTCCAGTGATGTTGTTTCATTTCTAAGAGGATACCCAGGTGAAATACAGAAAAATGCTATTTTGCCTTAGGCTTTTGTTTCAATAGAATAAGTCCTGGTCTGGGATTCAGAGACTTTTGTCATAGTTGCATTTCTGTGATTCTTTTTCTGTGATCACTAAAAAGTCATTGTGTTTCTCCATGATTCAGTTTCAAGAATTAGGATAGATTCATACTGACAAAATAAGAAAATAGCCAGTGGAAATGAGGCCCATGAAAATGCCCCAAAATATTTGTATTGTTAACTTGCATTTGAAAAATTAGCTATAAGAAGATGACTAGAAATGAATCCAATTATATAGACTTTAGGATACAAATTGTGGGGAAACTAGAAGCAGAGACCACCACTTGAATCTTAGAATCCATGTATAACCAAGTGGAGTCTTTAGTATAAAGAGTGAGTTGAGTCACCAAATTGTAAAGATTAAAAATTTCTAAAAAAGGAAACCAATAAGGTAAAATAAATTTTCCATAGTCAAAAGTTCATGAGATTTGTGATCAAGCTCAGAGTGCCTATATCCAATTAAATATTGTTTCCACTAAACTGAAATGGGTAGTCATAAAGGAGGAAAAAATAGATATATGATTAAATTTCTGAAGATTAATTTAAAGTTTAATTAATTATATTATTTTATAAAAGCTTTCTGTAATTCTAAAATGTCAACCATAAATTTTGAGATACTGCAGTCTGCTTGTGGAATATTTAACATGTATACAGCATGGAGCTATCATTAAGTATGTAATTATTTACTAAAATTGTACTCATATGTTTAAACAAAGGTGGTTCATTTATGTTGCACTCACTGGCTAACAAAAATAGATTTTTTTTAGGTCAGAAAAAATGCTGGATAATTATTCTACAATTCTTTATGTATAGAACTTCAAGAATGAGGCTCTGTTGCAGTCAGGCATAACCCAGAAGACCAGGATTCTCATCTATCATGCTGAGAATACTGGGACACATATAGTCCTCACCACTACCACTCACTCTCCTAGCGGGCATATTGAGCCAGGAAGGCAAATTGAGACCAGGGACTAGCAGCCTCCCTTCACTGCCCATTTATGAGGCAAAGTGTTACTCCAGAAAGATTTAGTCCCCATTCCAACTCCAGTGCATTGATATAGAGATTCTGCAATGAAAAAAGATACAAGGATGAAGAGTTCTGCATATCTGCCTATGGACATGCATGCTAAATGGAGCACTCCTGTGGAAAGCATTATTTAGAACACTGGAGGAAAAAAAATGAAAAGGAAACTGGTAGCTCTGAAAGCAATCAATAGAAGACATGAAAATTTAGAAGACAGAAGGAAGGATATTCAGGATGAGTCTTAATTAAGTCATATGGAGATGTAGACAATTCAACAAAAATTGTTGCAGACTTGACCAGTTCACTTTCCTTGATAGCACAACTAAGCAGAAGATCAACAAGGAAACAGAGGGCTTTAAAAACAAAGGAAGAACACTGTGCTAAGTGAAAAAAGCCAGATTCAGAAAGTCAAAGGCCAAACATTTTCTCTCATATGCAGAAGTTAGAACAAACCAAGAAAAAAAGTGGGGGTGTCCCATGAAAATAGAAATCAGTGGAGCAGAGGAAAGGATTAATGGGGTGAGAGAGGGATGGGAAAAGAGAGGAATGGTGGAATAAAATTGACCAAATTATGTTATGTACATGTGTGAATATACCACAGTGGATTTCAATTTTAACTGTACTTATAAAGCACTAATTAAAAAAAAAAAAAACTTGTGTGGGGCCCAGTGATGTATACCTGTAATTCCAGTAGCTTAGGAGGCTGAGGCAGGAGGATTCCAAGCTCAAAGCCAGCTTAAGCAATTTAGCGAAGCCCTAATCTACTCAGCGAGACCTTGTCTCTAAATAAAATATATATATTAAAAAAAAAAAAGGCTAGCTCAGTAGATAAGTACCTCTGGGTTCAATTCCCAGTACCAAAAAAAAAAAAAAAAAAAAAAAATAGAGGAAAGAGAACAAGAGAAGCAGGAGGGGAGAGAAAGAGGAAGTACTGGAGATGGAAGTGGAGTAATGAAGTAAATTATATTCCATGCATGTATGATCATGTCAAAATGAACCTTAATATTATGCACAACTTTAATGCACAAAAACAAAAATCATAACTAGACTTAACAGATGTCCACACAACAACCCACTAGTAGCAGAACAAGCAATACAACAGAAGTGCATTCTTCTCAAGTGCATATGGCACATTATCCAGGATACAAAATACACAAGCCCCAATTAAGAAGGATTTAAATTGTACTGGTATGTTTTCTGACAATATCAATAATAGAGGAAAATTTTGGAAATCTAAAATTATGTGGAAATTAATAATATACTCTGAAATAATCCACAAATCAGAAAAAGAAGAAATCACTAGGGAATTAGAAAATACATTAAAATGGATAAAAATAAAGGCTACAACTAAAGAAGTGCTCAGAGGAAATTTTAAATAGCCGTGAACACATACAGTAAAGAAGGAAGATTTCAAATTAACAACCCAATTTTCTGCCTTCAAAAACAAGAGAAGCAGGGCATGGTGGAGAACACCTGTAATCCCAGTCACTCAGGAGGCTGAAGGAGGAGGACTGCGATTTGAAGACTACTCTCACTAACTTGGTGAGAGCCTATTTCAAAATTAAAAACAAACAAACAAAATAGGGCTGGGCATGTGGCTCAGAGGTTAAGTACCCCTGGGTTAAATCCCTAGCATCCTAAGTAAGTAAATAAATAACAAAAAACAAACAAGCTAAACCCACAGCAAGCAGAAGGGAAACAAACAATAAAATTAATTGTGGAAATAAGTAAAAATGAGAATGGAAAAACGATAGAGAAAACAAAACAAAATCAAAGTTGATTTTTTTTGGGGGGCGGGGGTTATTACCAGGGATTGAACTCAGGGGTACTCAACCACTGAGCAACACCCCCAACCCTATTTAGTATTTAATTTAGAGACAGGGTCTCACTGAGTTGCTTAGCAGCTTGGTTTTGCTGAGGCTGGCTTTGAACTCTCAATGATCCTCCGATCTCAGCCTCCTGAGCCAATGGGATTACAACAAACTTGATATTTTGATAACTTGAACAAAATTGACAACCTTGCCAACAAAATAAAAAAAGAGGAGAATCAAAATACTAAAATCAAGAATTAAAAAGAGTATGTCACCATTAATAGAAATAAAAATAATAAATGAGAATACATGAATAATTAACAATATACCCCAAAATAAATAACTTAAAATGAACAAGTCTCAGAAATACAACTTAAAGAAACAGAAAATCAGTAGAGGTGTATAAAAATGGATTTTTAAAAATTTCCAAATAAAGAAGCCTAGACCCAGATGTCTTCGTTAGTAAATTATATAAAATATTCATGGAAGAATTAATAACATTTCTTCAAAAACTTCTGTGAAATACAGACAAGGCAGGAACATTTCCCAATTACTCTACAAGGCCAATATTAACCAAACAAAGATAACACAGGAAAAGAAAAATAGAGAACAATATCCCTTATGAATAAAGATGCAAAATTTCAGAAAAAATATTAGCAAGTTAACTGCAGCAATCTGTAGATAGGATTATACATCATGGCCAATTGTGATTGATCCCAGGAATACAAAGTCAGCATAACATTTAAAAATCAATTAATGTAATTCACCATATTAAGAGAATAAAGGAGAAAATCCATGTAATCACTTTAATTCATGGAGAAAAAGCATTTGACAAAATACGAAATTATCTGATGAAGAAATTGAAAAATGTTAAGTAGACTAGGATTAACACAGAACTAACTCAACCTGGAAAGAATATCTTTGAAAAAAAAACTATGTTGAACCTCATACTTTCTAATGAAAGATTGAATACCACCATTCCTACCAGGACAGGAGCAAGGCACACACATCCATTCTTGCCATTTGTATTGAATTTTATATTGGAGGGTCTAGTCAAGGCAATTGCATTTTTTTAAGAAAGTTATTTAGTTTGGAAATTCAAAATACAAACAAAGAAGAAAAGTCCATTTTTAGATGACATGATCTTGTAAAGAGAAACCTAAGGAATACACCCATATTCACACACACACACACAAAAGAAAAAAAATAAAAACAGGGCTGGGGATGTGGCTAAAGCAATAGCGCGCTCACTTGGCATGCGTGCGGCCCGGGTTCGATCCTCAGCACCACTTACAAACAAAGATGTTGTGTCCGCCGAAAACTAAAAAATAAATATTAAAAATTCTCTCTTTCTCTCTTTCAAAAAAAAAAAAAAAAAACTTCTAGAATTCCTAAAAAAAGTTCACTAAGGCTACAGAATACAAAACAATATATTAAAATAAATTTCATTTTTATATAAGCAATAAAATATTAAAACAATTTCATTAACCATAACATCAAAATTGTTGAATAAATTTTTAGAAGTAGTGCAAGATGCATATGCTGAAAATTAAATTACAATAGATTTTTGAAAAAAAAATTAGGGATGTAAGTAAATAGAATGTTATCTTATGTTCTCAAATTGAGATCCTCTATTTTTAGCATGAAAATACTTCTCCAATTATGTACAGACTCAATGCAATCCCTATTAGAATTTGAGAAGACATTCTTATAGATATTGACAAGTTGATATTAAAATTCAAATAGAACTTAAAAGGACTCATAATAGTCAAAACATCTTTTTAAAAAATTAGAGGATTCACACTTCCTTATTTTACAACTTGCTACAAAGGCAGAACAATTAAGATATTGTGGTAATGGTATAAGATAATATATGTATGGATAAGTGGAATATATTTAGAAGTCCAGAAATAAACCCACAGTTTTTGGTCAATTGATATTTCTCCCAGGGTATCAAGAGGAGTTGATAAAGTTTTTCCAAAACACAGGAGGGAACAATGCAAAAGAATATGCAAAAGTTAGGTCTCTCTCTCTCTCTCTCTCTCTCTCCCCCATATATATATATATATATATATATATATATATATATATATATATATATATATAATAAAATTAAATAAAAATGTATAAAACAAAAGAAAACATAGAGGTGGATATTCCTGATCTTAAGGTACATATTTTGCTTTAAAAACCCTCAACTTAAAAGTTGAATTTGAATATTTTCTTTTTCTTATAAAATAATCACATCAATAGTTCTACAGTTGGTATTCTTACTCTGCAATAAAGTGTCTTTCCTTCTTCAGATTTAATATTCAGTATCATTTTAGACTTCTTTCCGTAATGTAATAACATCTGGAGATTTCCATCTTTCTCTAATATAATCTAAATATTAGTGAATTTTAAAAACTTTGCTCTCAAATTATGTTTATTTCTGTTTTTGATGTGATGAGAAACAGAACAACAAAAATTCATTTTGGTGCTTTGGCTCTGATCATGTCACTGACCTCAATTTCTCTGTTCTCCATTGAAAAGGAGATATGAAGAAAAAAATAGAAGATATAGTTTCTTTGGGAATCTATAATTTTGTCATATGGATGCTTTCTTGGTGCACGTAAAGGCACTTGATGTAAAAATATTTGTTTAATAAACGTCTCTATGGTCTAATCCATACTATATTTCCAAGATAAAGTTGACCTTCTTTATCAGTATTAAAAAACTTCAATTGAAATAGAAGAAATGGTGGAGGGGAAGCACTCTGAAATACAATTGAAATCAATATTTATTGATTTCTGGAACACTATAGTCAAAGAGCAATAAGTAGAGGCAGATCCTGAAAGAAGTGGCCATAGACATAGTCGTAGAGGTCATCCATATACGAGGTAATGCAGTCATAAGTCTTTCGGGAATGTTTGCATAATCAGGTACTAGGAACCTCATCAAGGCAGTGTTTGGGTCCACAAGACAATAATAATCTTCCCTCACCATCGCAATCATTAAAAGCTATAAACTACTGCATTAAAATATGTAGTTTTAGATAATTTTCCATCAAAATATTTATTCATGAGAAAGAATACTTTAACAATAGACTCACAAAGTATGACATTTTTCTTTTTGGCTTTTGTCATGACAGCAGTTTGCTGCTGTTATAAGGCTATTATGATACAATGTATGACATTTGAAGTAATTGTCTACATTAGCTAAATATTCTATCCCCAGTAATTTAATTTACAACTGGAAAGGCACATCTACTTTTCCAAGCTGGGCAAGTCATCCACTTAGTTGGACTGAGTTAATGAAGAAAACAAACATCATTGTAGACTTACCACATGCCAGCCATGAAAGTCACCATTAATCAATTGTTATATAATCCTCCCAGTAGCATTAATACTCTAGTTTTTCAGAAGGAGAAACTGGAGGCTCAGGGATTAAAACATTCTCTCCAATGTGAGACAGTTAGCAAAACAGCAAGGCTTAGACTTCAATTATTTTTGATTCCAATTTTGTTTTCTGTCCATAGTATTTTTTTTTTTTACATGCAGAGCTTCATTTTACATAGTGACTTCTAAATGTTTGCATTCAAGGGACAGCAAATGTGAGTATGGAAGTTACAATTCCAGTCTAATTCTACTAAACCTAATGGACAATATCCTCACTTGGGATCAAGATGATATTACTCTTTACTTTTATAATGGTTTCCTTCAGTGAATCTAGTGTTACTTCATTGAAGTAGTCCATATTAGGCTGCTCTAGATATCATGGTAGCAGAAAGACTGATAAGAAGTATACTGATAAGAAATCTTCACACTCAAAATTTCCTAATGCACAAATTCTCAAAATTTAATCTTTCTACATCCACAATATCATCTTCCTCTGTGGCAGATACACTAGTTACAGTGTACAGCAAAACCTAAATGGTAGCAGAGATAGAGAGGGCAGTTCCTTGGAAAAGATGAAGGCTTGCCAAAGCAAGCATGGGGACTTGGCAAGAAGAATTCACTTACTTTGTCAGAGAACTTAGGACTCATTTTAGATCTGCCAGTCAAATCTCATTATAATAAACTGCAGGGCTTTTCATGATTTCTCAGGGCTGCAAAGTTTTAGCCCCCATTCCTAGCTTTTTCTGCCCCTATTCACTTATTCAGTGATCCAAGTCAACAGACATTTAGTATGTACCTACTATGTGCCTAGCCTAGGCTAGCCATAGGAGATACAAAGATGAGGAAGAAAGAATGTCCCTGTTTTCATGGAAGTTGAGTAAAGTAAAGGAATAAATACTGCGCTAACAAAGCATAAACATATGAAACCTGACTTCAGCTTGAGAAAAGCTTCCTTGAGAGAATACTACTCAAACTATGTGTATACTTGAGTAGAGATCAACCAGAGTAGGAGAGTGAGAAATGTTCTAGCAGACAGAGCATCAGCACAGAGGCCTGATGGTGGGAGGAGGGAAGGGTATTGAGAATTAGGGAGATCAGTATAGGAGGGACAAAATGTCGAGCTGGGGCTAAACATTGGAAACTGGCAGACCATGTTCAAGTTTACCTATTAAGGATTTTAGTTTTGATTAAGATTTTTAAGATGCATTACTGTCATTGGCAGAGGAGAATTATTGGTTCCTATTTAAAAATCTCCACTTACTCCATAAGTTAGACATAGCTGAAGTAGATGTGGTACCCAATTATGAAACTAAATAATCCACTGGAGAAAGCAATTTTTGACCTAGTCAGTGTCTTGATGGTTATTTTATGAGGCTTTATTTATATATAGTATTCTTGGAACATTGTGGCCAGAACAATATATAACACAAAGTCAGTGATACATAAATAAATCTTTGTCTTTTAAAGATGAGAAAACTGAGGTCTAGAAAGGGGAAATCTCTGCCTCAAGTATTTACCACAGAATCAGGAGTAGAACTCAGAAATATTGGCTCTAAGACCAGTAATCTTTCCACTAATCTAAGAAGATTCGGGATAAGTGTTTTATTTGAAGGGAATAAAATCCAAAGAGTTGAGCTCAAATTACAATAATGAAATCTTTGCTAAAGGCATTGTGCTACATTCACTGGAGATGCAAAGTACTGACCAGTAAAAACTAATATCACACCCTGTACACCAGAAAGAATACCAAACAAAGGTAAGACTTGGATAAACATTGCCCTTTCTCTTAATTAAAGTCTTAGTAGAAAACATATATCATACTTATGCCAGGCAATTAAGGAGAATTTTAATAAAGAATGTTGCTCAAGTTATGGAAAGAATATTAGGGAAAGCATAAGGAATAGCAGGGTATCCAAGGCTAGCAATAATTGCTTGCTGGCTATTTGCATCTCCTGGCCTGAGATAAGAAGAGAAAAAAAATTCCTAGAGATAATTTGAAACAGCCCAGGCAGCTAGCCAACTTTAAGGGAGGGATGCAAATAATAACTACTGGTTCTCATTCACCTACTAGAGTCTCCCAATGGCTAAACACAACTGGCAGTCAGAAGAAAGATGTCCCCTTGAAGTAGCTCACATAAGAAAATTCCCTGGAATGTGGAGCATGGTAAATAAGAGTGATGAATGGTTGCTGGGGTTGTAGCTTAGTGGTAGAGCTCTTATATAGCATGTGTGAGGCACTGGGTTCGATTCTCAGCACCCCATATAAAAAAATTAAATAAAGGTCCATTGACAACTAAAAATTATTAAAAAAAAAAAAAAAAGAGTGATGAATGGATTTGGTGGGGTAAAGTGAAGGACAAACAAAAAAAGTAGAATTTTTCTTAAAAATCATTAGACTTTAAATAAGTAAATCAGCTGTAAATATAAATATGTATCAAAGCATATTTATTTTTCTGTATTTGATTAGTTTATTAATATTTAGGAATTATTGTTTAGTCCATATGTGGGAAAATACAACACTACTTTGACAAAAATCAGAGATGGCTAGGGCAGGAAAAAAAAACATGCAGTTTTGAAGATACCTTGGTCTTTGAAAATGAATGAAAATTTACTATTCACATTTTCAAATTGTGAGCAAAGGGTCATCTGTAAATACTGGTACAGCCAAGAAAGCACACGTGGAATTGTCTGTTAGCATATTATTTTCTACTGGAAGTTAGGCATAAGTAAAATTGGATAGACAAACATTCTGCCAAAACTTAGCTCAGTCCCTTGGTTTACCTTTTCAAGCTTTTCAGTACACCCAGCACTGCTCTGTGAAAATACTGAGATGCAAACCAAATTCTCTAAAAGCAATAAGAAAGCTGCATGGTGAATAACACTTGTATCCAGATAATTGGATAAGTGATGTGTCAAAATAAGATGCTTAAATTATAGCTTTTAGAAAACACTAAACAATATAAAGATGCACATATAAGTAAGAAATACATCTAAGGATTGTGGTTTATAATTCAAGAAATAGTAAATCATTCCATTAATGGTAATTCTTAGTAGGTTAATCACATATTTGTTCAACACATTTAGTGGAGAACATAGCCCAACCATCTACCCTGTGCTGTCTTTTCTTCTCACCAATCTTCTATACCTAGTTGGAAATGTGTTTACTACAGGACACTGCAATTTCAAGAAGCAAACCATCACATCTTACAACACTGTTAATGTGTCCAAATTCATAGCTAAATTGCAGAACTAACACTCAAACCCTGTCCTTAGCTTTAATTACAGGCCTCTTTCACCATATGCATCTATTTTCTCTTCTCAGACATAATGAAAATGAACATAACACAAGAAAATTTTCTTGAAACTAAAGCACTTAATATATTAAAGTTCTATGCCCTAGAAAATAATTCTACAGGATTTTCTTTTAAAGTATTAATTAATGGCTTTGGTTAATTCAATTCTTATTCATAAGACAAGCTATATTTATTTTGTAAGAATGCTTTAATTGTTATATGCTATTGAGGACTTCTTTTTGTAATAACTGTCTTGGACATAGGAGTGTAATATTTAATAGAAGTACTGTAATGGTACAGTGCAACTTGAAGGAAAAAGGGAATAAAATTATACAATCATTGATTTAATTATATGTTACACATTTTAATTAAATACCCTTCATCTTTTCTCAGAATGGCTAGGTCACCTAAAGTGAACTGTGTGTTAGACTTCATCTCTGTGGGTAGAATACCTCATTGTAGGTGGTTTATCTGAGAGCCAATAGGTCAGGGGGAAAAGAATCAAAGCAATTAGGCTTATATAAGCTATGAATAAAAAAGTAAAGAAATTGAGTTTTCTATTCCTTATACAATTACATAGTTTATAAATTTATTGGATGTAGAGAAATAAATTTTATTGGCTAATTTTATATAATGTTCATAAGAGTTAATTGAATTGAACTGCAAAATATTGATGTAGCTGCCATAGAACTACGATGACATTCTCTATGTGATCTCATTTGTTTTTTTTAATTTTATTGACAAGATTATATAAAACAAGTTCTCTTCACTTAAAAGGGGAATGGAGCACAAGTAAATCTCTTATGGCTGAAAACTAAAGTTTCAGACATTTGTATTTCTTCTATTGCAACATTTATGATAATATCAAGTTAGAATGTAGTAGCTAGGAATGTGTCTTAATTTGTTTAAAGCTCAACTAAACAGTTTTAAATTTATTCTATTAAGATAATTAAGCAAAATCAGAATTAGGAATGCATGACTAAACTGCTAAGAAACAAACATCAAATAAATCAAAATATCTTCTATGCATATCAAGTGATTTGTTAATGGTGAATCTATTATGTAATTTAGTTTAAATATTTTTAAAAATATTGCTGAAGGTCTGTATTAACCTAATTCAAATCACTATTCACATGTTAAATTAACAAAATGTCATTTTAAAATATTTTATATTTCAAACTTTAATTGCTTAAACTTTTTTGATAATTTATTATTAATTTGGAAAGGATATTCTATGATAAAGATACAAACCAATTAAGATATATATATAATTTTCCTGTTTGATTTTACCATAAATAAATGAGTTAAATTTAATTCAATCAAATGGTATTCATTAAAAGCCTATTTTAAGCAAATTAGTAAATTGGGCTACACATCAGAAAATGAATAAAATAGAATTTCTGTCCAACAAGTTACATTGTACTTCAATGAGACATAAAGTAAACAAATAATTGGAATATAATTAAATAAGTGATGTTCTTAAAATATGTAAGTTTTAAAGAGAAAGGAAACTGAAGGAGAAACTAAACTCTGAATTAATTATGTAGTTCATAGGTTCATGGGGAACCAGAAGTGAAATTAAAAATCTGGGTTTTCTTGGAAAACAGAATTCCCTGTGTTCAAAGTCACAGAAACCAAAATGCTTACTGAAGAAAGGCTAATGGGAAAAGAATTAAAAAAAAAAAATAAAAATAACACCTATGCTTCTAAAAAGATTCATCAAAGGACCATTTATGAGAGCATAAATGCAAGTCACTAAGAGTGAATACACATATATAAGACATGTAATCTATGAAGAGCTTGCAGCCCAATTATTCAAATTAGTTCTACAGTTCAATAAGAAAAAGAAGGAATACCCAATAGCAATATGGTCAAGAAAACTGAATTGATATGTTAAAAAGTAGAATATACAAATGGTCCTTGAACACATGAAATGCATGGAACCCAAATAGAAGTCAGAGAAATGCAAAATAAAACCACAGTGAGAGTCAACTATACACCTACTATATAAAACCAAGGTAGCAGAAACATGGACTAATGGGGAATCTTGTGATGATAAATATGTATTAGTAAACTATTTTGGTGGGAATATTGTTATTATAAAAGCATACCCTATGATCAGAAATTCAATTCTTAATAAGTCATACGTACCCAAGATATACAAAAATAGCTATAGAGCAATAGTCATAATAGACAAAATCTTGAAATAATAGTCTAGCTGGGCATGGTGATGCATGCCTTTAATCCCAGCAGCTCAGAATGCTGAAGCAAGAGAATTGCAAATTCAAAAACAGATTTCGCAACTTAGTAAGGCTCTAAGCAACTTAGTCAGACCCTGTCTCAAAATAAAAAAATATTAAAAGTGCTAGGGATGTGGCTTGGATGTTAAGAGCCCCTGTATTCAATCCCTGGTACCAAATACAATTTAAAAAAATAAAAATAAATGTTCATCAACAGTACATATGATACATGAAACATTTTATAAATATATTAAATAAAATGCTATACAACACTAAAAGTTAATGAAAAAAAAAATTTATAGAACATGAATGAAAATTAAAAAAAATATCTAGGGAAGGAAGTTCAGACACAAAAGAATACAAGTTGTAAGATTTGATTGCTATAAACTGCAATAACAAGTAAACTAAACTACAGTGTTAAAAGTCAGAAGGATGAAAGTGTTTGGACAATGATGAGCACAGGACTTTCAAAAGCTGGTTCCATTGATTTTCTTAAGTTGAGCTCTTTGGGATAATTTAAATTATATATTTTTGTTTTATATCCTTTTTTTTGTATATTTCTTATATTTTGCAGTTGTTAGAACAAGGAAAACTCATGCTTAACATCAGTCTTCCCCATGTAAACTATAATCCTTCCATTTTGATAGGACTTTTTAAAATTTCTGTACATATTAAAATGCTGGGTATTCTCTACTTTCTGTCATAGAACAAAGCTTATTATTCCGTTGGCATTCAGCAATTACTGAATATAAAATCATGATAGCAATGATTCAATCATCCCACTCTTGACTAAGGCTAATGTAAGAAACAGTCCATCAAGAAAGAAAGTAATTCCAAAGTAAGTTAAAGATTCTCTTGATAATTAGACAAAATCATATTACAGGCAAATAGCATTATCAATTATTTATTGTTAATTATTTGCAAATTTATTGAAGATATACTACAATTTTCATCATAGATATGGCTGGAGCTACCTCATTTTGATGAACTAAGTTTCATTTCTCTTTGTCTCAGTAATAGTCTCTAACCTTGCTTTTTATTTCAATGCTTCAGTTTCCTTGTTGTTTCATAAACCTATTTTTTTTTGTTTCACTATATATAATGGGGGTTTAGTGACACATGACTGGCAAAGTCAACCCTGAATTTTGTTTTCTTCAATTTCATATTACTTACTTGAGAATAATGTGATACACATTTCAGTATAATTAGTTATTTTGTGTATTTAATATAGTCTTTAAATATACTGTCAATTCTACTAATTTTTTGTTATATTGCTGTATTATAAGCAATTCTGTAATAGCGTTTTGTTCCTAAAGGGGTCTCATCATTTGGGCAGTCTGGAGTTCCGAATTGTGGGTGCCTGGGCTTATACTTCGATTTGTCCTTCACCAGTTATGAAGTCACCATGTTCTCTGTCCTGTGGAATTTTCTCCAACTCATTTTTATTAAACTCATTTCTCCTATGAAACTCTTGGTTTTCTTTTGAGTACTTCACTCCTCTTTAGGGAACTTCAAGACTCCATAAAGAGATCTTTTTCTCTATTTTTTCATTCTCCTTGATTTTCAATCTGCATGCTGGGTGTTTTGTTCTCTTTTCTAAATATGTTATAATACTTTTCTATATTTCTTAATAAAGAATAATATCACAGCATTAAAATCATGTCAATTCTGGGAGAGAGTGCATTCATATATTTATATCTTTATACATTTATATCAACCCTGGAATAAAACCTTGTATGTAAAAAACAATAAATATATATTGAAAAACTTTCTACAAATATATTTAATTTTACACAACTGTACAACTTTATTTTATAAAATTATAGAAATGGATATTAATTAATACTTTTTATGAATCAGCCAGTATTCTAAGTATTTGTTACATGTATTAATGACCTAATCTTTTATGGAGTTACAATTAGACAACTACAATTTTGCTATTGTTTTTTCATGTGAGGAACCCAAGGCCTGGAGAATTAAATAATCTTCATAAACTCAAGAGATTTTAGGCTACCATAGCAAGATTCAAATCCAGACTGACTGTCTTCCAACCTCACGTTTTAATTTACCTACTCTTGTGCTTTCTAATGTGAACTGTAAACAAAGGATATTCTATATTTTTCTAGAAGGAACTACTCTTCCTGATACCTCAGTGAAGGTGGGGGAAGAAATCCTTTGATAAAAATTAGATAGCAGAGTTTGAATTTGCAGCCCTGGGGCTTAGGTCCCCTAAACTTTGTCACTGAAAGAATAAAAATTTAAAAAATACCCTCAATTTGTAATGACTAGTGATTGAAGTAATTTTATTGTACTAAAATTATGGTCGATTAAACTTCTGGTGACATGAACTATTTTACCCTTGGCTTGGTTCTAGAGCCAGGAACTCTACCTACAATTGTGCACCACCTGTGAAATATAAGTTAAATGAAATAGTGCAGATCATTCCCAATTACTGGAATCTTTGAGTTTAAATATATTTTATACTAGCTTAATCATAACAGTGGTAATAAAAGACACAATTTTATTGAACTAAAATCATCTTCACAAGGAAGGAAGATCAGAAAACAGGTAAACACACATAAAAATATACATATATATAATTAATTTCATGTTTAATTTTTCTTGTAGTAATATAGTACCAGGAATTCATTATATATATTTTTATCATACTAAAATACAGAACATGAAATATGAAAGTTTTCTAAGACCTTTATCTTCAAAGACATCCACCATTTCACAGATGACTATGATTCCAGTTGTATTTTTAGATTATTTGCAAATACTAGGAGATTTACATATATTAAATAATAAAACTAATGATATTGCTATCAATTATTAATAGAATTAATGTTATTAAATATTACCAAATTAGCATTTTGTGCTTTGTTAGTTTAGTATACTATTAATACTAACATTATTACTATTAATTCTATACAAAGGAAGTTATAATACACATATTCTTTTATAACTTACTATTTCATTTAATAGAGTTACCTACCAGCATCTGTATATAAATCTACTTCATTCCTGTTCATTATTACATTTTTTTCTACCATACACAGAGCAAAATTTTACCATTTATTATTGATCAACATTTGTTCTCTTTCCTTTTATGTTACAAATAATGCTATAATAAACATTTCATATATGTCATATACACAAAATTTTCTGAAAGTGCAAATATTAGGTAAAAAAATTAAAAATTAAAAATCTATTAGGAGATATTACCAAATTCCTTCTTGTTAATTACACCTATTTTTATTATCTTTCCACTTGTCAGCAATAACCATTATTATTTTCATTCACAATAGTGCTATTTTTTAAAAAAAGTCTATATTCTAATTAGCCAAGACAACAAATATGAACATATCAAAACTTTCAGATGGGTTCCCCAAAAAGCAACCTGAGTTATCTTTAACAACTAAAGTCTATGCTATATAGAATTCACTGAATGATTCACCCTTTATTTTTTGGTATAACAGCACCCATATTCTTTTAATATCCTATAATTTAAAAACTGAATTGTAAGGATATCATGAAAAACTTAAAATACCATTAATCATAAAGCAAATAAATATCATCACATAAGCTTCAATCTAGGTAATGTATCTTCATACCCGCTTGGTTTCCTTCTACAAAGTGTGTGTATTTATAAATACACACATACACACATACACACACATATATATGAAGTAACCTAAACAATACTTGCCAACTTTCATAACTGGGTTAAGATGCAAAATTATCTATTTAATTTATAGATAGATGGATGAAACTAATTACAGTTCTGTAGATATGAATCTAAGGATATATAGGGGATCGTTCATTAATAATTGCTCTAAATCCTATAGAGTTATAAAAGTATAAAAACTTTCTATTCAGCTTATCAATCATAAAGAAAATCACCTCCTCATATAAAGGGAATTTAACACAGATCTGGTATCATCAACTCAAACAAAACAGGTAAGAAAGAATAATATATTTGAGGTGGTGTTTTAATAAACCTTTTAAGGGTAAGGTTAGCAATCTTTTTTTTCAGGTATTGGCTATTCAATCTTACAATTGCCTCATGTTATTAAGGTGTTCCTAGTGAAGACCACCCTCTTATGGTTAATTTGTATGTTTTATTTTCTAAAACCTATAGCCTCAGACTTCCCCCAATTGAAGACAGACTAGTAATCCTTCACATATCACAATTCAGCAGATGAGCCCTTGACAGAGTTTCATCTTCTGACAAAAGGAAAATAGTAAAAATTCATTCTTTACATTAAAAAACTAGCTGAAAGATTATATTACCCTCATACAAAGTTAAAAACGTTTCTGAGGGCTGGGGATGTGGCTCAAGTGGTGGCGCGCTCGCCTGGCATGCATGTGGCCCGGGTTCGATCCTTAGCACCACATACAAACAAAGATGTTGTATCCGCCGATAACTAAAAAATAAATATTAAAATTCTCTCTCTCTCACTCTCTCTTAAAAAAAAACAAAAAAAACCAAAAAACGTTTCTGACATTTATAGCTCACAGACCAAGGGTTTCAAAGTCCTGCATGAGGTTACGTTGATTAAATAGACATTTTTTACAAACTAGTTTTTGAAACAAATAAAAAGGGTCGAGGTAAGGGAGGTAGGACTGTGCCATCTGTGATCAACCCAACTATACTCAGCATGTAGGTTTTGAAAGACAAAATGCAAGTAAGCAGCTTGTGATATAACGTTTTTCTAGAAGGTTCTAGAGTCTTTGGTGATGTTTCTATGCCATACAAAAATGAGCAAGAATATTAACTCATTGAGGGATTAAAAAACACAAAAAGAAACAAATAAAAATAAACTCTTTCTGGATGGCAGTGGGGACAACTCATGTAACAACACCACATTATATCAAGGATACAAATCGCATTATATCTAGAAAAATCACAAGATTCTTTTCGTCTTCTGCCTGCTGGCAATGTTAGCCATGTTAAGAAGAGTTCTTCCTCTACTTCAGTCTAAATAACTTTTTAGCTTAAAAAGACAAAGTCCTTATAAGGGGCTCTTCCAAACACCACACTCCTACAAATTTGTTCTTTGCTTCTGACAACAGGGTGTAGGCATTTGGGGTAATTTCTTTGCAAATGAGTACTGACTGCTATTGATTCTATAAACATCTGCATACCTTGTATGCTTGAAGCTGAATCCAACCTTACATTTCCAGGGAAATTAAGAATATACGTATGTATTTAAGGAGCTGTCAGTTCTGGGGTTTTCACTTGTAACATTAATGCTTACAGGCAGCAACCATCCGACAATTATGAGGTAATTCACCCAGCAAACTTCAGCTTTCATTAGACTTAAAAAGATATTTGTTATTTACTTATGAGACTTACTTAACTTACAGTCAAGAATCAATTGTATAGCTGCCTAGCAAAGGTTTCAAAGAACAATTATGATATTAAAAGATGGATGCCTAGAAAATAAAAAGAGGCAATTTTTTATACTTATGAAATACTTTTTCAGTAAGAGATATTCCACTGAATGAGCCATTCTAAGTCCCTATTGTTTTTAAAAGGAAAATTTGATCATATAAGGAGACCATATTTACATACATCTAGGAAAACAGATGTTTACAACCTCCAGCTTTAGAACTAGATTACATACATAGCAATTAATTCACTTAAGTACAAATTATTAAATATTTATATACTCATATAAAAATATGCTTTCCTTAAAATATATTGCATCTTTAATTTTAAGAAACAAGGAGAAAATTCAAGGAGATTTTTATTTGCTTGTTAAATGTGGCAATATTGTTCAAATGATGTTAAAATTAAAGTAATAAATGCAGATTCTGAGCAAAGAAATTGAGAAATAAAGATGACTATAAAATAATATTTTATGAGAGCATTTGCATACTTTGGCATAGTAAAATGGCATATGTGGGTATTAGAATAGGGCTTTTTTATTAAAGACTATCTTTATGAAACAAAATAGCTGCAGTTTTTCAAAGTACTACTGACTTCCTATAAGAATAGTTATTTTCTACAAGATGGATACATATGACACTAAGTCTTAAAAACCTGAAGGAATAACTATCTCAACAGCGATCTAAGAAATTTTATGAAGAATTCTGATATTTCTAAAGGTGAAACACTGTCCTGGGTATAAATAGTAATATGGCAGAGAAATAAATGCATACATTTATAAATATATAGTGAGATAAGTTTTATAGAGTAGGTATGCAGACAAGACTGCACAAGACCTTCTCTGATCTTGACCAATCACCTATATATGTCAATCAGCCTCACATGTGCTTATTTGTCACATGAAGGTTTACACTAGAAACCACCCACACTGAAGGTGCTCTCCATCTACTGATGAGCAAATGAATGCAGCTAACACTTCTGTGATTGATTGCATAATAGTTATCTTAATATCATTTGCATTTTCACTAATAGGAGTCATCGAGATAAAGCACTGGTACATGGAGAGAACATAAGAGATGCCCTTTGAATAATAAATGAGTGTATGGATATATAGATATCAAATCATGCCAAACAAACCTAATTGCTTCTTCTGACAGAATTATAAAATTAATGAATGAAGGGCTGTAGTACAAGAAGTATATTTAGGTTTTCATAAAGTGTTTAATTCAATTTTTCATAAAATCTGTCTTTTAAAATTAGTTCAAATTGGCTTGAAGATGATTATCCTCAGATGGTTTGAAAACCATTTAAAAGGCTATAAAAAAGGGGTAATGATAAAAAGCAAGAGCTAGAGCTGGGGGAAGAAGTCAGCTGCCACCAATGTTTATTTAGGTCTCAGGATTTAGAGTCTTCATTACTAACATGAAAAGTGAAATAAATGCACAAATGAAATTCAAAAATGACACTAACTTGGAAGGCACCCTGAACACAGAATCAGTAAAATAATCAATGGTATGTAAGCTGGAACAAAAAATACTGCCCAAGAGATTGCCCATACTAAAAAGGCAAGTGTGTATTAATAGGTTCTTTGGATTTATTACAAAAATACAGTACCAGGTGATCCTAGCATTTCAGGTTGACAAATTATGTTTTCACAATCCTGTATTACTACATTACTGAAACCGCTCTAAAATAGTGATGCACAGATTTTTATTCAATTCAATATTGACAAATCAATAAACAGAAAGTGTTCCAGGATGATAGCTTAACCCAAAGTCTAATTTCCAATATGGTACTCCAAATATGACAATACATATCCTTATGAGTGATTTTGTTTAATTCTATGTCTTTCCTATATAAATGATTCACAGAGAAAAAAATGGTCATTTTAACCCAACTATTCTTTGACAGTGAACACACTTAATGGTCTTTTCTCCTTTATGAGTTCAAAGTGTATGTAGGAATACCACCTATACAAAAGATAAACATGAAGGTGAATCTTCTGCAAATCACTTTTGGATTATCCATGGCACAATGCTCCCTCTTTATCCACACAAATAATTGAGAGTCGATTGTACATACATATAAGGAAAGATAAATTGGAAGACAAATGACTTCCTTGAGAAGATTATTACTTTATTCCACTTTATCCCCTTATGTCGGGCAACTCTACAAATTAAGGGGAATTCAGAGAACTGAAACAAAAAATGATAAAGGCAATAAAATTATCCACTTATGAGAATGAATTTAATAAGCTAACCCATAAAGTGTATCTGACAGCCATGCACGAACCATAACAGGCAACACCCAGCTAGAGACTGAAAATCTTCAGGGGAAAGAAATTCTCTTCTTGGGAAAAGGGCAATTTTCCTCTTACTTAAATTCTCATATGAAGAAAATTACAGATTAGAGAAAAAACTATTGCATAAATTATTGTGAACAAATTTGATTTAGAACTATTTCTGAATAATTGCAGAAATATTTCTGAAGGGATGAAGAACGAACTCTTGATTACCCATTGGGAAAAACATTAAAAGTTAAAAGATATTAGTGAAAGACAAAGGAATTTTGAAACTAGAGAGATATAGGTTTAAATCCTGGCTCTGTTACTTATACAGAATAGATGGGTGTGGTTAAATGTCTTCATTTCAAAAGTGGAGAGAATAAATATGACCTCCTATGTTTTTTAAAAAAGGCACTCACAGGATGTTTAAAAAATAGAGAGTAAGGAAAAGTCACTATTATTCTGAAGTAAGTAAAAAATGCTTACATTTTCCATAAGGTTACCCTAATTATTTTTTTCCCTATCATCCTTTGTTGGAAGAAAAAGCACAACATTTGGGATCATGAAGTCCTAAGTTGAAGCACTGCTTTCTCATTTACAGACAATATGAGCTGGCTTATTTATTTGAAATCTGAGTCTCATGTGGTATTTCTCATTTTTAAACAACAGGAATGCTGTGCAGGTCAGTAGATTACAAAGCACACTCATTAACATGTAATTAATACAGAATCAATATGCATCTTCTTTGACCCCCTTGCGTATCTTTCCTCACCTAAAATATCTGCTTTTACTACTTGGTTACATTATTTTTTTTCATTGCCCTTTTAGTGCAAATGTGGCATCACCAGTCTCAACATGCAAACTAAATTTTGGGTAGGGGATGTATCCTGTCTGTGTTCTCTTCCACATTCTACCAGTTTAAAATTATCACATAAATGTATCTGAGACTACTTAAAGTAAAAGCATAACATTAATGAAAGACTATTATCAGCTTAAGCCTTTCCACATGTGTGTTGTTCTCAGAGATAAAAGGCTTTATTTATGTAGTTCATTCTGTTCAGCACTGAATACAAATGGGTGGTGAGCAAAAGTTTTTGATGAACAGAGGATAACCAAGAATATACACAGTCTCTGTGTTCTCAATCTTGACCCTTTTAGTTTGGTGTTAGTATTAAGAACCTGATACCTAACTGAGAGGTAGGGAAATAGACAGGTAGATTTTAAATATTTATTTTTGACAGATATGAACATCTTTATAGCAAAAAAATGTAAAATAATATAAAATTAAAATTTTTATTTAAAAATAAAACTGAAAACTTTAAGAGCTGAGATTCCCTCTTTTTAGGAAATGAATTTAATGTCCTTTTAAAACTATACCATCAACTAATATTTACTGAGCACTGAGTATGTTGTTTTGATATTTGAAGGAGCTAATGCATGATCAGTATTTAGAACAGCATTTAAGATGTGAACCCAATAATTATAACTATTATACTAGTATTACTGTATTGCCATTGATAAATTTTATCAAGACCATCCAGTTCTAAAGAGAAGGGATATCACTTTTTCATAAGAAAAGATAAAAGCTGATCTAGTTGATACCTATTGTGTCTAACCAATCATCTCTTCCCTAATGCATTGATTCAGTTATGACAGGAATCACTACCAATTGGCCTTGGTTGACTGGCCAAGGGTCAATTAAACTCCTCTAAAATGAATTATAGGACAGAATTTCTTTTCAAAACTCAGTGTAACCTTGAGTATCTTAACTGAAAAATTAAAAGAGCATAAAAGTGATTGGCAGCCATGTTTTCCATTATGTGGGGCAGAAGAGCATAAAATGTTAGTGTACAAAAGAAAGATAATGAAGCCAATTCCTAGGAAGAAAAAGAAATGAGATGGATCCAACATTCAGATAGTCAATAGTCTACATTTCCAATATTTTACTAAGGCCCTATCACACTCTGTCCTCCAGGAAAAAAAAAAAAAGAAAATGCCCGGATTCAATGGAGTACTTTTATGTCACCATAAAGACGTCCCTTCTTCCTCTAGCTAGTTTAGGCCCACTTCATTTTATGGATGAAGTAAGCAAGGCGTAGAGTGGATACATTTCTTTCCTAATACCAGACAATTTTCAAGTGGCTGGTGTGGAATCAAAACTAAAAGTAATTTGCATATGTTGTCCGTCGTGGTCTTACTTTTAGAGGATTTCTAATAAAACTACTGTACTTTGTATCATACCAAATAGAAAAAGAGAGATAAGGAAAAGAAATAAAGGAAGAGCTTTCCCTTCTCTAACAACTCAAAAATTTTGAAGAAAAGAGATGGTAGGCAGACTAATCTGAGGAGATTCTTTAAGCCTGATGCAAAGTATGTAAGAGAGTATCTTTTCTAAAGTCAGAAGGCTGGTGTGCAGTAGCCAAACAGCCTGTTTGCATTCTACATAAAGTTACTGGGAGGCTTCCAAAAGTCTCAAATGGAACCTGGTACAGATGATGCTTCCTAATTCTAACATTTGTCTCAAGACAGTCACATCAACTTTTATTCTCCAGAAAAGATGTGTATGTACATGCATCAGTGATATGAAGCATTTGTCAATTTTTATGGCTATAGCCCTCAATATAAGAATGGTGTCTGTATGACAGACATTGATCTCTTGCAGCATTAACACATACAAAAATCTTCCACAAAAGGCCACCCCAAAATACACTTTGTTCCAAAACAATGTGCCATATTATTTTCTATGTGGCTTATAAACTAAAGAACATTTTCAGAAACAAAGCAAATAAACCCCAAAATACAAAATTATTTTTACTGCCATAAGTAAGCTATGTGTATATTAATTTATACAAACTATTGAAATTATCTATGGTGACATTACTAATGACACCAATTTTCCAACAACCTTCTTATAGTTTTAATGCTGTCATTAGTTTTTGTTTCCATACCACATCATGGTTCCTGGCACCTAGTAAGTGCTTAACAAATGTTTGGTGAATTAATAAAATCTATTAACAATCCTCACCCTGCTGGGTTTCTCTGTGACAGTTCCAGCAGCTCAGCACTCTACACAGTCCAAACAGCTTGAGAGGTGAAAATTTGCACTCTAGTGAAAAGAGGTACAAACAAGAGGCCAGGAGACAAGATTCCTAGTCTTAGATCTGTTTGGATATTTGCATTAACTTTCCTCATCTATAAAACATGCTTGTTGCACATGACATTCCTAAGAGCTAGGAATGTCATATATGTGTGTATATATATATATATATATTTTAAGACAAGGAAGCTACCATGGGTATCTTTTTTAAGAGAGAGAAAGAGAGAGAGAGAGAGAGAGAGAGAGAGAGAGAGAGAGAGAGAGAGAGAGAGAATTTTTTAATATTTATTTTTTAGTTTTTGCCGGACACAACATCTTTATTTTATTTTTATGTGGTGCTGAGGATCAAATTCAGCGCCCTGAGCATGCCAGGCAAGCACTACTGCTTGAGCCACATCCCCAGACCCCAGGATATCTTTTAATAGCAGTTAACAGTCAGAATCCTATGGGCTGGGGCTGTAGCTCATGGGTAGAGTGCCTGCCTTACACGTATGAGGCACTGGGTTCGATCCTTAGTACTACGTAAAAATAAATAAAGGTATTCTGTCCAACTACAATTAAAAAAAAAAACTAAAAAAAAAAAAGAGAATCCTAGCTTAACCATTTACTTGTGGCCTTGGACAATTTATTTAGCCTCTCTAAACTTCAGTTCCTTCTTATTTTTAATACAGAGAATAAAAACACCTATTTCCTAGAATTGTTATGAGAGACAAAGGAAATAATGTGTGTACAGCAGCACCAGACACAGTGCCTGGCACTAAGTTCTCAAGACTATAATCTGGTAATATCATTCTTATTTGTTTATATTGTTGTTACATATCAACTCTCTTATCTTAGTCCAAAAACAAGTGGAGGCTGCTCCATCAAACTAGAATCTGGCAGGTAACAGGCCCCCAAGGAAACTAAACCCTGGCTTTAACATATATAGGACAAATCAAGTAACAGCACCAATGTATTGAACTGTGTGTCTTTGAACACTGCATCTTCATTTATTTTAGGTCATGATTAGAATTCTAAATCACAATAAAGGAGGCCTGGATGATTATGGTCTTGGAAGGGAGACACGGATTTAAAGATATAACAACACTCCTGGATGAATGGATTGTACAAAGGATATATTAATATATATCCCATTCAAGGCACTAACCATATCAAGAGGTAGAACAGAAGCGGGATTTGCTATGAACTTTCAAATGCCACAAAAACAGTGAATGGTAGAAACAAGATAGAAACCCTGGCTGGCAGTTTCTGAATGAGGACTAAGAGTCTCAGGGTCCAATTACCAACTTCTCTCTGTCTGGTATAGGTCCACCTCAAGAAACACCTTTCCGTGGAACCAACAATAAACATGGTGGTTCTGAGAGGGAACTTTGAAATCTAACAAATAAAAAACCATATGGTTCATAGGAACTAGCTAAATAGCCAGCAGAAATAGTTTTTAGTATCTGAATTTAAGAGCAGGTTGATTTAAATAGCTCAACAGGATCCTATCTTTTAAGAATATTTGCTTGAAAATGTATTGAAGACATAAAAATTTTCTTGCAAGTTTTAGAACAAATTCCAAAACATAATATAGTCAAATAAACTTTTGAGGGAAATAATCTACTTATTGTTCATTTTTAATAAGAGCTCCTATCTTTCCTATAGAATCTATTTTTCTAGAATCTCTTATTTATTTGTGTAAAATATGATTTTTTTTATAATACATAGTAGCAAAAATATTAAGAATAATTTTCCAGTTGAGTTCAGTGAATTTCTGGCACACTCGTTGGATAACACTCTGAAGTGTCTACTTTTGTGATGTCCTGAAAGAAAATCTAACATATAATTTTCCATTTAAATAATATTTATTTTAATTAATGTCAAGTTCCACACATAAAATACAGGAAAAGATAAAGAAATTCATGGAATTAAGTTATTGTTAGTGTATATTGATTAGTGACTAATGAGAAAATAGATTGGTGGTTGTTGACACAATGGAAATATTTGGGGCCCTAGAAAATCCAGTTTAATGGGGGGAGGTAGGAGTTATTTATTGGAGGTGTTTGGAAGAGGATGTAGCTTACAAAATACAATAGTAAAATTATTTTCCTTTTAAAACATTTGTGGATTGTCATTTAGGAAGACAGCAGTGTTGTGTGGGTTGCTTAAGAGTGTAGGGGTGATGCAATCAGTTCCTGTGTCTGGTATCCAAAGAACTTTTTGAGCTGCTGAGTAACTTACTCCATATATCAACTTCTTGAGAAGCACTCTGGTTCATGCTTGCTAACCAGGTTGTTCAGCTGTGCTATGCCTGAAAATTCATTTGGCTTTAAAATTTTTCTCTTTTATGGCAATCATGTGGTATATAGTATTTAGCTATCAAATGATTCTTTATTCTCCTGAAATCAATGATTGCATTCTTTTTCTGGAAAAAGTAAATAACTCAAGTCTAAAAGACTTCAACAAACAATCTAATAAATCAATTAAAGTACCATATCAGAAGGTCAGCATAACAATATTTCCATTTTTTTTCATGATGGATTTGGTAGAAAAGTGTAAAGACAATGAAGGTCTTATTTTCTATATAGTTTCATAAACAAAATCTATCCTGGTTCTTAAAAATATTTCAAAGTTCAAATTCAAACTCACTTCTACAGAAAGGCCTTTTCTGATTCCCCTATTCTACAAAAATTTTTCTCTCTTTGTTTTTAACCTTTTTATTGCCCTTGACCAATGCATAAAGCACAAGATGACCCTGAAGGTGATCTAATAACATAAGACCCTCACTTTATGTAAGAAGGAACTGAAATTGCTAATATTAAAAAAGATAGTTTCCTAAAAATTCCCCAGTTTTTTATTTGTTTCTCTTTGTAAATTTATTAAATTATTCAATTGACCCAAAGCATTAGATTTCTAAGAGAGGAAATGAAAAATATGGTTGGCATCAACAATGTAGTTCAGGGTTGTTTCCTGGAATATTCTATAAATGTGCTTCAATATGCTTCTGTTTTTCCACATATTTGACCAGATTTCTTTGATAATTATGATTTCACGCATCTGAATAATCACCACCTCTCTAATTATTATCGAAGTGATGTCCTTCCTTAATCCCGGCCCCTCTTGAGTCCATTCAGAAAAACAAGAATTATCTTTTAAAAGCCTAAATCCAACAGTTTTCCTTTCTTGCCATAAATCTTAAGGTTTTCTGACCTTCTCACAAAATCCACACCCAAGTCAACATCCCCTTCAATACCTCTCCTGCCCAAAGCCAAGCTTGATCCTGGTTCAGGGCTTGCATATGAGCCACACCGTCTGTATGGCTGTATGGACTGTTCTTCATAACTTCACACAGCTGTTTCCTTCTTGCCTATCCAGTTACACCTTAAATCCCATCTTCCAAAGACTTTCCTGAACCCTCAATCTAATTAGCTACACCCATTAAATTCTATTCCTTCTATTTCAGTTCTTTGCATGACACTTGTAGCTTTAGAACTTTGCTTTATTTTTGTAGTTTCTGGATTTCCTCAACTTCTCCTGGAATTTGAGCTTTCCGTGAGCAGGGAAACTGGACATTTTGGTCACATTTATTCACAGTCATAAATAGTGTACCTGATACATTGGAATGACTTCACAAATATCTGTTGCATAAATTAATGAAAATGTAGGTTTCTTTTTATATAGTATTATGAGGCATCTGAGTTCAAAACAGAAAGAAAAGAGTTAGATGCCAACTATTATGTTAAATATGAATATACCAGCAACATTTATGATACCAGTTTAATTCATTTGAATGGGGACCACTGAATAAAGAATTTCTGATAAATCTATTACCGTATTTTAAATTTAAATGTATGGTTGATTAGAAAGATTTTGCTTTTAAAAAAATCAAACATAAACAGTTCCTTCTTGTAAATTACTTACTACCACTGTTAGCTCAAACACAAGGGACCAGCTAGGATTGTGGCATGTTCCAATCAATTCTGTACTAACAAACAAATGTATAACAAGCAATTGCCCCACAATAGTGTATTACGATTTAATTTAAATTCAGATGTTTTTTCTCAGACTTTTATAATAATCATAAGAAATCATAAGCAGTCATTCATTATATACTTTTAGTGATTCAAGTTCAGTTCAAGAAAAAAAAAACTAAAGCAAAAATCCAAAGCAACAACAAAAAATATTTCATACTAGTCCTGAATCTTATTAAAAATAAAATTCTGAAAGTAACAACAAAACTGGTTTCCATTTGCTACTACCAGTCTACATGAGTATTAATTTTAGCAATACTTGACAAGGAAAAGCAAATAGCAAAATAAATTAGAATAAAAAAGTAGAAGGTAAAATATACTGGCTTGATTTCACATTTTATAATAATTTAAAAGGCCTAATTTTTCCTGATTAAATAGTACACATATTTAATGAATTTATAGTTACAAAGTATATGAATCAAATGAATATTTAGGAATCATTTTTCACACATTGAAAAAGAAAATTCCAGTCCATACTTCTATACTGGTGATTAGTTACTTTTTGCCTTCCTAGCTGAACTGCCCATTTTTGATCTTAAGGCATATCATCTTTGATTTTTTGGTGTATTTGTTTCATCCACATTATGTACCGGGTGAAGCTTACATGGTTCACGCCTATTTTAATTGTTCTGAAATCTCTTCCCTGAGAAGAACAATATTCTTAGAGCAACTTAGTAAGAGATCTGCTTGTAAAGCTTCTAACAGGCTTTCTCTATTAAGTTTGCTATCTTCAGAATGTTTAAATGTGACTTTTTAAGCCAAGCCCTTCCTGGTTAGATGAGTTAGCCCTATTTGCAGCTGTCAATGTTTCAGAACCTATACTCAGAGGAATGATGTCATTAGAACACAGGGCCTGGTCAACAGTCAGCCAATCCAGAAGAAATGGCACATTGATTTATTTTACTGAAAATGTATCCTATAAAAAATTCTCTAAAGATAATACCCTTCAAGAAACTTAAGCAAAATGCAATGCAATTTAAAAGAAATATTAAAGTTATAAACCCATTATTTGTAATCATGGCTATTACATCAGCTATTCAATGCCTATTATACTATATTTCTTGAAATCTCTTTGACATGCAACAATTTTAGTAATTCTCCCTTACACCCAAGATAGAAACATCTACTTCTCTATTTCTCCAGAGGTTTCCAGCTGTTGAAAGCCTCTATAGCTCCCTGGAGCTTCAGTCATTGTGAACTCATGCTGGTCTACCTTGTAGAAGCAGCTAAACTTGGAACACAATATCAGTGCTTTTAATTCCCAAAATGGATTCTCTTCCTCTGTCCCTGAAATATTGACTGGTAGCTCACCAAAATAGGCAAGTGCCTCAGTTCTCAATGCTTTTTAATAATATATTCAAACCTTAGAAACAAAAGAAGAACAAAACACTGGTACACGAATCATATCCCCAGAGATCCTGATTTAACTCTGGTGTCAGTCCATCCTAGATGGGTGTGTATTTTTTTAAAGTGTCTCATGAAGGTACAGAGCTTTCACCAGCATCTCGACTGATTGATTACTAAAAGAATTATTGATTTTAAGGTAATACTCTCAGGCTTTGTTTCCTCTCTTCCTTCTTTCCATAATTTTCAATTGTTCATTCCAATAGTTAAAATTGAATAAACATGACAGCATATGCAATGTTTCTTTTCTCTGAATCCTGCCCAAAATTAATTACCACATCTGTCCTAAGTTGTCTTGGGAATCCCCACCCTTTTGATGTGTTTAATAATGACTTTAAAATCAGGCATTCAGTTCTCAATAGAAATCCATAACAACTTTTTCCCTTAAAGCTGATAAAGACAGTGACATTTAAATGTTTTTAAGTGTCTACAACAAGGAAAAAGAAAACAAAAAAGCAATATGCTTTTCTTGGGGTGCAGAAAGGGAAAAGGAAGCAGAAAAGAAGGAGGTAAAGAAGTATAAAACATTAAGAAGGTGAAGAGACAGATTAAGATTATGGCAGATGATGTGGCAGGTTCAACTCTCTTTCCAAAATTCAAGAATATAATTATAATTTCTTTTTTGAAATGAATTTAAATGATCTTAACCTGAACTTAAATTCTGAATTCAGCCCTGCTTCCACCAGGACTCAGATGGTTAAGCAGATACCCATATTCACACTCACTGGCTTTTTCTTAGAGATTCATCAAATATCCGTGGAACAAGAAGGAACCATCAGAGACTGAGGTGGGGCAAACTGATAAGCAGTACTGTAACTACTAGCCCTTACCATTACCAATGGTTCCCATTTCATTTCACATGTCGCCTGTGTGATGAGATACTATCTCCAGTTGAGAGTAAGTAGACTACCCAAAAAGAGGAATGGACAGGTTATTTAAAAAATATTGGACCAAAAATTTGTTAAAACCCAAATGTCATGTCCAATCTATCTGTACATTTATGCACTTAAGAAAGACTAAAAAATATAAAACAAAATATTAACAGTTGCTAAATTTAAATTTGAGTAGAAGTGATTTTTTATACACTTATTTAATTCATTTATTTATTTATGTATTTATTTTTATGTGGCACTGAGGATCAAACCCAGTGTCTCACATGTGCTAGGCAAGCATGCCACACTAAGCCACAACCCCAGCCCATAGAAATGATTTTTAAAATTATTTTTGTCTTTTCATTTGCCCTCTTTAAAAAAAAACAAAACTTGATTTACTTTGTAATAGGAAAACAATTTTAAAGCATATTTTTAAAGTTAATGAAGTAAAGCAAAATGATCTACTCAGAACCCCAGATTGTGGTCTCACTCTCTAGTAAAAGAACATTGGCATGCCAAGCCTCATCCCTCTCATGCTTTCTCACTCCCTAATTATATGAGGGTCCCACACATGATATTCTTTCCAGTTCCACTTCATTTGAGGAACCTCTCTGACCTTGGGAAAATTATTACAACTCTAGGTCACAGGTGGAGAGTTATTAGTCATGTCCCGTGGGAAACACATTTCTTTCCTAAAACCGTCTAATTATGATCATTGTGTGTACATAATTTTCACATATTTTGTGAAGAACATGTTAAGTGGTTCAATTTAAATGTCATTAGAGAATTACACATCATTATTAGAATTGTAGAACAGGACAGAAAAACTATTCACATAAAAAAGAGTCTTATTTACACATAAGATATTACACTGCCTTGTTTAATACTGTTCTTTCTCAGTACTCACAAGTTAATCTTAGGAATATAAAAAAAATTCTGTTTCCTGGAAATTGGATTGATAGCAACATTTTTCCCCTATGATGTAGTTCACATTCATGAAAACACTTGGTGGAAAAATTTTGAAAACATAAATAGTCATTCTAATTTTTTTCTGATTTATGACACTTCATTGATCAGTAATAAAGACATGAGGCAAAGAGAAACCATACTGTTTCTAGGAAGATCATTTTAAAATTCATTTAAATATGTTTGGATTTAACTAACAGCAATCTGGTCTGATTATTATTATATGCCTCTACTATACCTAATATAGTAGGATATACTTGTTGGTTGAATGATTGCATAGGTTATATATGTGGAATGAAGTTTTCTTGCAAGTGACAATAATTTTATAACATTAATGTATAAACTTAGTCATAAGTGAAACAAAGGGAAATTCTACATCAACAACCTGTAGGGTATTTAATATGTCTGGCTATCTCAGTGTGTTTAACTACCAACTGTGGAGCTAGGTAAGCTTTCTTTTCTCTTCTGTATGGAAAATTGCTCCATACTTTATTCTATTCCAGAAAACAGGAACCATAACTTCAAAAGAGACCTTCTCAAAGTATATCTGAGGGCAAACCTGGTAGAAACCACATGCAGAGGGCTTATGTAACAAGAAAAGTATAACTATTTAGATTCTGCTTATCAAGTACTTACCACCACACTTTGTGCTTTTAAGAATATTAGGTCATATAAATTAATGAAAGCCCTATGAGGTAGATAATTTTGCCTTGTTTTAGAGATGCTAAAAATAAAGACAATTATTTTTCTTCATGCTTGTGGGAAAAGGAAAACATAAATGGAGCACAAAATACACAAGATGAACCTAACCAAACTTCACATGATCTGTCCGTTATGTGTTATGCTGTGGTATGAGACAAGTAAATCTTAAAAATTATTTTTGGGCACTAACAGCAAAAATATTAAGAGGCCACCCTGCTTGGGTTTGAATCTTGGCTCTGGAATTCATAAGCTTTAAAATCTCAGGCAAGCAGTACAACATGGTTGTATTTCAATCCTCTCATAAGTGGGGGAAATGATAATTCTCACTTCATAGTGTTATGGTAATTAACAGTTGACCATGTCATATATTCAATAGTCAATATAACATTATGAATATATAAGTATTTTCTCTTCTTATCATGCCATTAGATTGCTTTCATATAAGAAACGAGTTGCCATTTATTAACATTGTAGAGCAGGACAGTTGTACTTTAACTGATGGATCAAAAAAAATATGTGTTTCTAGAAACAGAAGCTATGAATCTTATCACAGGATTACCTAATAGTAAGATAAGTTAGTCAAATTTCAAATTAAGCAACTGGAAAATAAGACTCATTACTACACAAATAAAACTCTTTAAGTTAACAAAAATGTATAAATATCATTATCATGCAGGTTAATCATTAACTTTGAGTGTTTCTGAAATAAATGCATTGTTGGGTATTTTACTTTCTTTAAAACAAATCAGGACACAGCGTGTAAAGCTAGAGGAAATTTTCCTGCACTATTACCAAGTTTCTGATAGACACCTTGTTTGTTTTAAGATGAACAGCGTAAGTCCTGATACCAGGGAAGAGGGAGCATTTTTGTCCTGGAGCATTCCCAACACCCCACTGCATATGTCACTTTGATTGTTGCATTATAAGAATTGGTCTGAGAAAAAAAGTCACCAGGCACTTCCTGAGTTCTAATCTGAGATATTTTTAAGCAATTGGCATTTGGCTTCATGTTATTCTATGCACCAGAGGCCTGCCGTTATCAAAACAACTCTTGTGTGTTATTCCCTCCCTAACTACGCCAATTTTATTAAACTTGTTCCTAGCTGATTTTCTATATGCCAAACTTTCTCCTGGGATCCGTTTCCAAAGAATTCATAATGGAGGTGCTAATTTTTGATGAGTACATTTCAGAAAGTTCTAGGAGTACAACAAAACTCGCAAATTTTTTACATAAAACCCTAGAGAAAGCATCCAAGTTATATAAATGTTTTGGAAATATATGTAAGGGAGATATAAAAAGCAACAGATTATTAATTGTTTTGTGATACAAATCAAAGGAAGGATAAAAAGCTTGTGACAATTACTAATGCAGTTTTAATCTGAATCAGCGTGTCAAAATGCAGAGCATTTATGACTAAATTTTTCAAAAGAAAGTAAGCTTTATATCTAACGGGCAGAATTTCACAATGAGAAACCAGAGCTATTTCCCTCATGTCCTAATATTTTGACAAAATTGGAAATATGCAAGGAGAAGGAAAAGAGAAGATTCGAACAGCTCATGATGTCACAGCTTGAAAAAAATTTAATTTCGAAAAGAAAAATGAGAGTTATGCTTCAAAGAAAGGAGTTCAAGTTTGGACATGTTTTGAAGAGAAAGGGTATAAGAGGTCAGTTAACAACATGGTATGGAGGAAGCCAAACCTGAAAACAAAATGTTTAGAAAATCCTAGATTTTAAAACTTTAGTAGACCGAAAATAATATAGATTTTATGCAAGTCAAATAACAAGTTGAAAGTTGAAAGAGAAAGAAAAATAAAAGAAAATGCCAACGTAACACCAGGGCATCCTAAGAAAACTTGATGAGAATATTAAATAACAGATCTCATATGTTATTTATTAGTGAGGCATTAGATGTCCTCATCTCAGTGATGAGAACAGAGCTTACAGGACCATTTTGTTCTTCAAAGTAAAGTAAAAGTTGTGGATTACTGTCTGTCCCAGGCTTCCTCAAGCTTATTTAGATGAGTAACCCCTGGAAACTCACATAGCTCACATTTCATTCATTCTTTAAAATGCACTAAGCTTTTCACATTAAATATTTTATTGGTGCCAGTTTCTGGCTCATAATTTACCATTATACAAAATTAAATCTCTGGTTTGAATTATCTGCCTAGTCCTTGGAAAACAAATACAACTAGTAATTCAGAGGAAGATAAGGAAAATGTGGGATCAAGAAGCCCCCCAAAACCAAGGAGCTAGCCACACCAAAATATAAATATAAATATAAATATATATATATATATATATATATATATATATATATATATATATTATTTAGCTGGAATCTTAAATAATTTCCTATTCAAAAGCAAATTAGACTTTTGCCTATGTCTCTTCTCCATCAGTCCTACCTATGTTTCTCCTATTATTATTTCTAAATGAATTTTCAATGTCCCTCAGAGGCTCATGTGCTGAAGCCTTGGTCCCCAGCCCCATATTGCTATTGGGAAATGGCAGAACCTTCAGGAGGTAGAGCCTAGTAGAAGAAAGTCGGGTCACTAGGGCATAGCCTTAAAGGAGTTATTAGGATCTGGATCCCTCCTTTCTATCTTTGCTTCCTGATTGGTACAGTCTCTTCTGCAATGTGCTCCTGCCATGATATACTACGTTACTATAGGCTCAAAGCAACAGAACCAAGGAAAGATGAACTGAAACCATGAACCCAAATTAACCACTCTTCCTTGTATGTTGTTTATCTCAGGTATTTTGTTAAACTGATGGAAAGATAACACACTAACATCTACTTTTTTTTCCCCTTTCACTAAGTTAATAGTTAAGTAAAAAAACAATAAATCAAAATAGAAGTCATTATGGTCAAAATTTGGGCAGTTGGATTCCATTTTATATATATTAGTAAAGTAATTTAACAGATATTTATTCAATACAGAGTAACAAGGAACTTTGATAAACATTGGTGATAAAGGGATTAAAAATAAATGTTGTTGCCACAAGATAGTCATTACTTGATCATTACAATAAGAGTATGCACAAGGCACTCTAGAAGGGAGAAAGGAAAAAAATCTTCACAATTTAGGAAGTTATAGAATGTCTCTGTGGAGTTGATGCTAGAAAGACTACTAGGTCTAAAATAAATGAAGAAGGAATTAATGTAAAAAAAGACCATTTTAGAAAAAAATATATTTTTAGCAATAAAACTGATTTGAATAAAGTTCAGGATCCCTAGATGAATAGTGGTAAATAGATGATGAAAGAAAATGATTGACCAAATTATAAAGGCATTCAGATATGCCAAAAAGTTGCATTAACTTGAGAGATAGGTTTAGCAGAGAAAAATTATACATAAAAACATGCATTTTAATAATGCAAGGGAAAGATAAAACATATTGTACTATTAATATTTAAGTGGTGGTGCAGAAAAGAGTGGCTAATGAAAGAAAATAAGAAGGAAGAGACAAGTAATTGGAAAGTAACCAAGAAAGATAAATTTGGGGGGTACCTAAAAGGTTTAACAAAGAAGAAATGGTTAGCAGCATCAAAAGGCACAAAGATAGTGACTGGAAAATTGCCATTGGAATTAGCACAAAATATAAATTGGTAATCTTCATAAGAGCTTGTTTACAGAGTTAAAAAAAAAAAGTAAAAGCTATACTAGATAGTGAGCATTCATAAGAAGACAATTCATGTAAACACTTTCTGAAAGCTTGACTTCTAAAATATAAGGAGATAGGAGTGGACCAGAGATATATATGGACTTAAAGAATGTTCTCTAATTTGTATACTGTTATGGTTTAAATGTTAGGTGTCCTATAAAAACTCTTGTAATAAACAATGCAAGAACATTCAGAGGTGAAAGCCATTACCCAATCAGTGAATTAATCCCCTGATAGGGATTAACTAAGTGTAACTGAAGGTAGGGAGGATGTGGCTGAAAGAGGTGGGTCATTGGGGGTGTGCCTTTGGGGTATATATTTTGTATCTGGGGAGTCTCTCTCTGCTTCATGGTGGCCATGTCCAAATCTGCTTCCCTCTGCCATGTTCTTCGTGATGTTAAGCCTCACCTAAAGTCCTGAGGAAGGGAGCCAGCTATCTGTGGACCAAGATCTCTGAAACCATGAGCCTCCCAATAAACTTCTCCTTCTCTAAAGTTGTTCTTGTTGGATCTTTTAGTCACAGCAGCAAAAAAGCTGACTAAAACATGTATGTATCTGATAATATGTTCTATAGTTACTGTACTAATTAATGTTATAGGCCATCTAATTATAAGAAATTTATAATAATAAAAGGTATGTATTAACCTTCTCTAAATAGTAAAATAACAAATATCCTCCATTTACAATAGTTATAGTGCTTTGGAACAAATAGAGAATTGTGGATATAGATAGATGCTATATGGAAATAGTAGAGGAGTATTGTTGAGATTTCAGAAGTGTCACAGACAATGGTAGGCAAAGGAATCGCCTCAGCCTGCACCATACTATTTGCACAAAGGTAGAATATCTTGTTACTAATGAAACTTAAACTTCAGGGTTCCCTTCACCATAGGCCCCTTCCAAAGCACCATAACTTGTTTAACTTATATTTCATAAAAATAATGTACCCCAGATTTTAAAAATTTTAAGCTCAAACATATGGTGTCAATCCAATCCTCAATTTACATCTAAAATGGGATTTTTATTCCAGGCTCTGGAAAGAAAGGTTGCTGATACAATTTTTAGATGGAAAGGCATATATGGCCAGATTTTAGATAAATCCTACCTTTAAAAGACATCAGTGGGAAACGGAAAGTTTATGTAGGGCTTCTTACTACCACTGCATGCAGTTCATTGATAGAACTTTGATGTACTGTCTCCACCCCTACATGCCCCTTCCCCAAAATTCCAAACCTGCGAACACTTTGGTGAAAGTCACTTGTTTTACAAGCAATTAGAAAAGGGTTATTGGTTTTTAAAGTCCTTTCAGCCCCTTGGGTGATGATAAGGAGAAACCGATTTTTATTTTCTTTTCCAATCTCAGGGATATTACATAATGCTTATTAATAATGTGATTTGCAAGTGAATTTAGAAGATGCTCAATAAAACTATGCTAAATGTTGCAATCAATTTGGTCTTGAATTGAAATAAAACTCAATCTTATAAGACTGCTCTCCTAGAAATGGTTTAAATGCACAACCAATGACTCCTATATGTATCCAGGAATGATGCAGATAACCGAAAAAATGGAAATGGAGTGGGGAACTACATTCCATCATCTACTACACTACTAGTGTAATGCCTGCATACACTTAAACACATTGGTCTATGCATGTTCATATTTATATCATTCCAGTTAGAATGATGGCCATCAAGAATACAAACAATAATAAATGCTGGCGACGATGTGAAGAAAAAAGAAGACTTCTACTCTCTTGGTAGGATTATAAATTAGTACAACCACTATGGAAATTAGTATAGAGGTTCCTCAAAGGACTTGGAATATGATCTAGCTATATCACTGCTCAGTATTTATACTGAAGAATTAAAGTCATCATACTATAGTGATATATGCATAACCATATTTATAGCAGCACATTTACAATAGCCAAACATGAAACCAGCTTAGGTGTCCATCAGCAGATAAATATAAATAGATAAAGAAAATGTGGTGTATATACACATGGAATTTTATTCAGCCATAGGAAGAATGAAATTATGTTATTTGCAGGAAAATGGATGGAACTTGAGAATATTATGTTAAGCAAAACAGGCCAAATTCAGTAAGTCAAGGTTATATGATTTATCTCCTATGTGGAAGATACAGAAGAAAAAGGGAAAATAAACGTAGGGTGGTACAGGAGAAATCTCATGAAAACTGAAGGGAGATTAGTAGAGTAGAAGAGAAGGACCAGAGGAAAGGAGGAGGAGAGGTAAAGGAGAAATACCAGGGAAAGATACTGGCCAAATTATATAGTTATAGTGTATGCAGTATGAATACATAACAACAAAGTCCACCATTATGTACGATGATAGTTGACCAATAAAAATATGAAAAAAAAATTTAAAAAAATAAAAAGCTGCTGCTCGAGGAAATTTTTAGTCATAATATTCTTTTTGAGATGACAATATATTTAATAGTACTAAATAGCAAGTTATATGCCATCTAGCTCTAAGAAATTTTTAATTATAAAAAATTATCTATCAACCTTCTCTTAAATAGTAAAATCACAATTATGCCTCCATTTATAATAGTGCAGTGGGATGAATGGGCTTGCTGAACTACTGATAGTCAGGAAGGCCTTGCCATGGAGTTGTTTTGATGAACTTCATACCAAGAAACAATTAGTCATGTATCTCCAGCCAGCCATACATAGGAAACAATAATTTCTTCCAAGTCATATGTTGGTCTTGTTTTCCAACAAGCATCATAAAGCATTAGATTTGATTATATGGCAATGCAAATTTAGAATTCTAACATTTTAGAAGTCAATTCTACATAGCTTTGTTTAGGGAAAAAAAATTTCAGGATAAAATATCTAATTACATGTTTAAGCCCCTCGCCCTTGTGTTTTTTGCTTTGTTTTGTTTTTGGTTTCCCTGTCGTAAATTATCTGCACTAAGGCTGAGCTTTGTGGAACAAGCCTTTAATTCCAGTGACTCAGGAGGCTGAGGCAGGAGAAATGCAAGTTAGAGGCCAGTCTCAGCAACTTAGTGAGACCTTGTCTCTATCTAATAAAAAATATAAAATGCTGGAGATGTGGCTCAGTGGTTAAAGATCTCTGGGTTCCATATCCTATACCAATATATATATATATATATATATATATATATATATATATATATATATATATATATTCACATTAAGGCTGACAGGAATTGGAAGAGCTATATACAATGGGTGAGATACGTGCAGCATGCTAATACTGTTTTTAAGATTAAAGTGACATGCAGATTCCAACCTCTAGCAAACCTATACATATGGGTAAGAAGATGAATCACAGACATGCTGTAACTTCAAAACAGTCTTTCAACAGAGATTGGGTGATTATTTCCATCTTTAACAGAATTGCTGGCAAGAGATTATGTATCAATGATCTTACAGTCATTATTGAGTATTAGGATATTGTTGTTTCTGTTTTGGTTTGATGTGTGTGTCTATGTGTGTGTATAGCTCCAGGGTAATTTGACACCTGAAATAGATCTAATTGACAGGATGGCTGTTTTCATCTAATGGTTTGTTACATCGATGGACCTTAGCCTGGCCTCAATTATAGACATCAGCATTTACTACAAAAGAAAGCAACATCTAAAAGTGGGAGGATACGGTGACAGAGAGAGGATAGAAGAAAGAGAGTTCAGCCTATTTCCATCCCTATGCTGCTATAATGTTTGAAGCCAAATTATTCTCCCTTATCACTACACTTGATGCAGGAAAAAATAACTACTTTTTCTTATTCTTATGAAATAATGGGATGATATAGCCTTAATTCTGTTATTCTCACTGAAAATTTACATCCGTGGGATGTTTGCGTAAAAATATTTATAGGAGTACTCTTCTTACACTTAGAGCAAATCTATTTAATAAATCCTAAATGTCCATGATGTGCCAGGCACAATGCTTAGGTGGAGGATGCAAAGATGAATAAGTCTTAGTTCATAACATTGAACTTTAAGGGCATGGCCAAGTGCATATACAGTTGCAATATGGTATGAGAAATGAAATAGAACTGAACACTGGGAGTTGATAGAGGCCAAAGGAAGAAGAAATCACTTTGCTTGAGTGGAGTTTAAGGAAACCAGAAAATGCAAAGAACCTTTTAAGCATTTAGATAACTAGGTCTTGAGTCCTTAAGAGTCATTAGAGCAGAGTTCTGGAGGGCTGCTATTCTCAGGAGGTTCTGATTTTTGTTTATTCTGCTTATTGTAAGCCACAGGTAGATATATTTGCATTGCTAATTGTCTTATTTCAAAATCTGCTGACATGTTACTGTGGTTGTGTATGAGATGTGTGGGTTAGTCAATTTTTAATCACTATTTGTTTATCTAGATTTGGTCTGAGTCAAGGGACCAGTCCTTGATTGGTGAGCCTACTGGGAAGTCAGCACTTTTGCCATGTATGAAACTTATATATGGATGGCTAATTGTAATCTTGCATTAATGACATTAATGGAGAGGAGTGAAATGTATGATTATTTATTTATTTATTTATTTATTTTTTATGTGGTGCTGAGGATCGAACCCAGTGCCTTACATGTGCCAGGCAAGTGCTCTACCACTGAGCCACAGCCACAGCCCTATGAAATGTATAAAATTAAATATTAGAAAAAGATAAAAAGAAGAAGAAGAAGAACAACAACAACAACATCAACAACAACAACAACATTCCAGTGTGTAGCCACAGGGTAAGCACTGAAAATACCATTATTGAATGGTATTAAAATTGAGTTGGTAGAAATTTCTTATAAAAGATCCCCCACATTGCTTATTGTCCATATTACTCATGTCTTTTATTCTCTTAAGAAAAAAAAATTACTATTAGATGATCTTTTGTAAATATTTTTGGAAATTGCAGAAAGGTTGTGATGAGCTCCCTTTCCCCTGGAATCTCATCTAGGGACAGGTCTTACTTCCCTGTCACCCCCACCGCAAACCACCATGGCTCCCATCACCATGCTTCTGCTCTTCTTTGGTCCCAATTTGACTGTTCTCCTACTATATTAGCACCTTTGCAATGTTTCCAGGATTTGGAAAGTTTCCTCTTCTCCCATTAATTATGTATATAGAACTGGTCTACTTGAATGTGCCCTTATTTCTTGACTTCATGGAAAAAATACAGTAGGAAATTTAAAAAAAAATGGGTATCAACATGTATGATTAAACATGTCTTTCTTTAAAAATGTATCTTTGTTCTTCACTATTGCCATTTTCATCATTTATGACCCTCCATCCATGCCACCTGTGTATGAAATTGTTCTTGTTTTTGACAACTTATTTATCTATTGATTGTCCAACATCTTCTTTGTGCTGGTAAAATCTGATCAATTTGCTTCTGCAATCAAAATTTTTTTTCAACTAGACTAACATTAGGACATTTTATTTCATTCAACCCCTTTGACTGTAAAGCATTTATAGCTTAAAAATAACCTTGGTATTTGTTCAATCTATTTGGTCATTTTTTCCCTCTAATACATAACCAATTACCTCCAGGAATAATTCAGTCTTTTAAAATAAAATTCTCTTTTCCACGGGAGTATGTTTCCTCTCATTTATTTTATGTTTATAAATGTTGCTTCTAAAATATCATTAGTTATTTAAACAAACACATTTATCTAAAATTTTATCTTTTGCATGTGCAATTGATATAAAAATTAATAAGGTATTTTCTTAGTCTTCAAAATCCTGTGCATTCAAGCTCTTTTTCTCTTTTATAATAGAAATTTAAAAATTATATACCCCAACTTTCAACAGTATTTCTAGTTGTATAGAAAATAGAGCAGGCCAAGCCAGCCTCAGCAATTCATCAAGACTCAAAATAAAAAACAATTTGGGATGTAGCTCTGTGGTAAAACAACCCTGAATTCAATCCTTAATACCAAAACAAAAAATCTCAATTATTAAGACAGCTAAAGCAGAGCCACAGTGGGGATTGAACCTGGATTGCTTTACCATGCTTTACTACATCCACAGATGCTTTTTTTTTATTATTATTTTTTATTTTGAGACACTGTCTCACTAAGCTGCTGAGGGAAAGCTTCCTTAAGAAGCTGAGGTTGGCTTTCAACTCACGATCCTCCTCCCTTAGCCTTCTGAGTCACTGAGAATACAGGCATGCGTCACCATGCCCTGCATGAAAACACTTATAGTTCCTATCATCTATTATATGTCAGACATGTTTGTATATTCTCCGCTTTTTACAATTGCATTTGACTCCTCCTGGGTGTTGTTCTACCCCCAAAAAAGAGATTGAAAAAGTTAAGGAATCTCTTCAAGGTCAAATAAAAAATTTATCAGATACCAATATCATTTCTCTTTCAAAAAAAATCAGATGACTACTGGAAATGGCACTGCTCATTCAAAAAAATTCCATAAAACCTAAAATTCATGCAGAAAACCTAATATGAAAAATCCATTGAGTCACCAACTGTTAGAACCTCATTACATTAGTTTTTCAGATCATGGTCTCTAAAAGTGAAGACCACATGTGGGTTATTGAAGAAAACTGAGTCCTACACTTCCCAAAGGGTGGTATAAAAAGTGATTTCAGACACACAGGGAGTACATTAAGTAGCCCTGAATCACATTGTGTGGAAGTTCTTCTTTCTGATTACATCAAAGAGAAAGCCTCAGTGGTGTGTCTCTATCTCTAACTCTAGCTATTCTTTCTTCTAATAAAGAAACAAAGAAAGCCTCAGGCCTGGAGTCTTTAGCAGTCAGGCACTTAGGTTCTGCATTGATGTTTTATTACTTTATACTTATGTTGGCAATACTGAAGTTTCATTTGTTTTCATTTGTGGTAGTAAAATTAAATTTAACTTTAAAATATGTTTTTATGTAGAAAATGTTTCCATAAAAATATTAAAATAAGAATGTAGTTGCATATGGATTTGACAATTATGAACACAGTTTAATACCAACGAAAGCTATATAATATTGCCTTAATGGTAATATTTTCATTTTCGGAAAGAAAACAGAACACTCAGAGAATTAAATAAATTTGTCCCAGATCACAGCATTTAGTTGGAGAGAACAGAACCTTGGGATTTTGTTTTCCATTAACTACTTGAAAGAAGCAGTGTGGCAGAAATGAGTCATAAATAGGTACCTTTTAGATCAGAAAGAATAAGAAACAGTGCAGGCAAGAATGCTATGAAACCTACTTGTAGGATTTCCCAAAAGCAATTCAGAGAGACCTAGATGTTTCCCCTTACATCGTCTAACAGGTAAAACTATTGGTGAAGAGAGATCAGTGAAATATGTTCAACAAACTTTGGTCAAGATAAAATCTAAAGCTGAGATGTTAGAGAAAGCAGCCAAGCAGCATAACATTTTAACAATACTCCAATAATCAACAAGCCTTCTAGACTAAAGAAATTAAATTTAAAGAAAGATAAGCATGGTATTCATGAGCAATGCCAGGATTTTCTATATCACACTTTATTAAAACCCTCAAAATTCCTCTTGGACACAAATCCCATAAATGCAGAAAGTTAAAGAGGAAAACCTGGAGGGAGCATTTGGGTAAAACAGCAATTCCAGAGTGTATTCAGCTACCCCAATCACCTCACTAAACCTATCTTTGGAAGGTTAGAAATGTTACTATCTTTTCAGAAGTCACATGCCACACTTGCTGAGGCAGTGCATCATTCTCCAAGAAAATGGAAAAGTTAAAAAGACTAAAGGACTTTAGAATTTTCTAAACAACTTTCTATGAAACCCACGAAATCCTGTTCCTCCTCTCTTGATCTTACTTGGTTGTTTCCACAGTGTTATGAGAACAGATTTTTTTTTAAGTGAGAAAGAGGAGAGTGCATGGTAGAATGGACTTGATATTAGAGGAAAGAGAGATGTAGATTCTTGTCTAGCTATGCCCCCTTTCTTACTGTTTGACTTTGGGCAGACTCTCTTTTACTGAAAAATACGGAGATAAATGATGTTATTGGATTACTATGAATCTATATAAGAAACACACAGGGAAGGGAGGATAACTAATTAATATTAACTGGGTGCCTAAAATATGCTAGACTCTTGAATTTCATCTTTTCTTTTTGCTGTTCTACAGTGTAAATGGCCCAGTGCCTGGAAAATACAAGGTGTTCAATTAAGTTGTTGTCCATTTTCTCTAACTTACAAGGCACCCCATTATATTGTTAGAATGTTCTAATTGTTTGCAAATTCTTTCTTTTAAGCCAAAATCTGCCTCCTTTTAAACTTCTGCCTAATTCCCTCTTCTGGAACAACTCTAAACTGAACCACTCCCTTTTCAATGAGAGTCCTCCAAATAATCTCAAAACAATTACTACACTTCCCTTTCCTACTTTCCTCACCAGGGTCAACACACCCACTTCTTTCAACTGTTACTTTGGAGACATGGCTTTCTGGAACATATTATCCCAATTGCCTATTATAACCACACTCTAGTCAGTCAATTCTACTCTTAAACATAGGGTGTTTTTCTGAACATAAGAGTTCAAATGCAGTCTGAGAAGAACTGTTGAATCTGTGCTAAGCAGTTTATTGAGCAACGGATTTGACTATTCTTTTAGCAACATTTGTGCTAGCAGGATATGTGATTTTTTTCATATGTAGGAGACTCTTAAAGAAGACATGAACAAACAATTAAACAGTAGTAAAGAATAAGACACATTTCTGTTTGAAAACAGGTAATAATTTAATATTTGCCTTTCTATAAAGTGACAAAGGTAGTGTGAATTGTTTAATAAAGATATATGGCACAAGAATTGAGCTTAATTATCTGCAAAGTTAAACTTAGTTAAGTTCTTGAGTAAAACTCTTTAGAATGTCCTGAGTTTAAGTTCTAACAGCTATGGATACATGACCCTTGGGCAAGTTTGTTAACCTTTCTGTATCTCAGTGTCCTCATCAGCAAAATGTTATTGGCCCACTACTTCACCTGGGTGGGGAGAATCTCTCCATTAAAAAGACAGATTATACCTAAATACTAAGATACTAAGGCAAAAGGTGCCTTATTAATCTTGAGCAGAGTAGTTTAAGGTCTATAAGGTGAAACTCTACCATTCAAAAGATAAAAAATCTAAGCTATTTGGAAAACACCTTGAAACACACTTCACACATGCTTTAGTTATTAGCATATTCCTGTATTTGCAGCTTCTTCTCTGCTCACCCCAATCCAACCTATCCCATTATTCTTAATGCTTTTTCTTCTTGCCTTCCAAGCTCATTCCTTTCTAAAGGATTGAACCTCTTACCTATTACCATAGTCCTCTTTATTTTTACCACATGCTAGTTAACTTGTGCTTTCTGCTTCTTTGGGGAGAATAGTAAGTGTTGACACTTTTCCAACAGCTTGACTTCATGGGGAATAATAAAGCATTTGCTACTGTGCTACTGCCTCCTGAAATAGAATGAAACTGAGGCCAAACAGTCCACAAAGACACCACCCACTGACATCAGTTAGGTCCTTTAACTGACAAGAGGGAAATTCAAAAGGGGTTTCCCAGAAGAGTTTGCTGTGAATTTTATCACCTAGACTGCTCCCAAATATGTTCCTACTATAAAAATGAAGCTACTTATCTTGATTCTTAAATGTGTTTAAATTATATTCAGCAAATAAAAGGTTAATCCAAGCTCTCCAGGAAACTATATTTGTTGGAAAGACAACTAGGTTATTGCCCCCAAAAGGCTAAAGAACAAGCAAGTTATCATTTGCAAAGCTTAACTTCTTGTTTGCTGAATTTAATTAAGGAGAATAAACATGCAATAGTCATCTAGTTTTTGCAAATAGAATGTATACTGATAAATGCTTTAATTACAATTACATTCCCTGGCTACCTTCCTACCTGATAATTGATAGAGCCCTGGCAATGTACCTTACTTGGGATGCAGAGTACAATTCCAATAAGGAAGATTTCCTAAAAAATTGATAGGAACTCAAGAAGACTCTCACCAGATACCTTTAGCAAGAACTTGTTTTCCTGCCTCTCTCCTGTTAACTACCAGGACAACATCTGCCCTATTGCCCAGATTTGAGACCTCAGAATCTGTTATAGTTCCAATGTTGGAAGTCCCACAAAGAGCCATGTATTAAAACTTGATCTCTATGATTGACCTATTGTGAGGGTATGGAACCTTTAAGAGGTTGTAGGAGGTCCCTAAGTCTCTAAGAACATATCACCAAAGGGAACTATGAGACTCTGGTCCTATTTTGTTTGCTAGTTCATGACAAAGTGAGTAGCTTTGCTCCATCACAGGTTCCACAGGTTAAGTTGCCTTGCCATAGGCCCACTGATCATGGACTATAAACTGTGAACCAAAATTAAATCTTTCTTCTGTATAAACTGATTATTTGGGGTATTTTGTTATAGGAGGCTAAAACATTTTTTTGTTTGTTTACTTCCTCACCTATCACCTCCATATTCATATAGTAATTAGTGACTTATTTCCCTTTCTTGTCTCCACATCTGTGAATTGAATTAAAAATGGAGAAGATCTTCTGGATGTTCACTTAGAGAAACTTCTAATCTCTATCTTTTATAATCCCCATTCTTTTTTTCAACTAACTCAAGCTTTATTTCCATATAAATCTTTTTTACCCTCCCCTTGCATACTATTCAATCATTCATTATTTATCTCAGACCTTCTTTGGGTTCCAAATAGAGTGCTAAGTACTGGGGATATAAACACAATGAAAATGACACATTGTTCTCAAAGAGATTTGAGTCCATTCTGGAAATGTCTGTAGCATTGATTATACCATTCTAACATATTTACAATGTTTGGGCTCAATATTGTTAATTAACTTAGTCTGTACTCTTTATAAAACAGCACAATAAATTACAAAGAATTGCCAGTCAAGAGACATCTGCTGATGAATAAGTGAATGTTTAATTCTGATGATGGAAAATCTAAACATTAAAGTGTACATACCCCCAGTGTTCTCCATCATGTCTTTCTCATACCCACTGTCTTCAATATTGATTAATCCTGGGTCTACCAATGGCTATGGCTCTCCCAAAGCCTATCTCCTACTATAATTAATATAGTTCTGAAGTTTTATGATTTGGCTATAAAAATTTCCATGCTTTGTTTCAAACTCAGTTAGTTAATTAATAGGTTAGTTATTTCTTCTGAAATCTATTCTGAATAATAGATGCATCACTGGTACATAGTAATCAAGAATAAGGCAAAATGCAAATGTATAAATCTTGAAGCAAAAGAATGAGTAAAAATTCTCACTTTGCCTGTTAGCTCTATGGTCCAAGAAAGTCATTTAATTTCTCTGAGCCTAAATTTCATCATTTCTAAAATGGGAATCATAACACTTTGTAGCAAAGTTATAGTAAGGAGTGGGAGATGGTTAGCCACAAAACCAGCACATTGCCTTGCACCCACCTCAACAAGTGGTATTTGGGAAGTGAGTCTAAAGATGCTTACTTGTACTGTTTCTTATTAGAAAAGATATAGGTCCAGTATAATAAGATTCGCTTAAGAAAACAACTTAACCAAGCTTACTTTTTCCTATTCAACGAATAAGACTTTATTGAACATATACTCTGTCTGATATATATAAATTGACAAAAGTGAAAGTGCATCTTATAATTCAGTACATTCCCACACAATGTGACAAATGTAATAATGCAGATGTGTACTTAGTACTATAGGCAAACAATGAAAGACATCAGTTCTGCTTGTCTTCATGGTAAGCGTGAGGAAACAGACCAAATATGGAGAACATATTAATGTTGGGGAATAAATAACTTATATTTAGAATAAGTTATTAAAGAATGTATGATTTTCCAAAAGAGAAGTGTGAAAAGACATTCCATAAATGGAAAAAACTGAATGCAAAATCATAGAGACTTTATTTATTTTAAAAAATGAACTAGTAGAGGAGAACATGTTAATGGGTGGGAATTTTCGGGTATTGAAGGCAGGCCAGAGGAGATGCATAAGGCTGTGATAGTTATTTGGTTTTGTTTAAGCAACACAGTTTGGCAGCAAACTAAGCTACCTACATGTGCATTAGGCTTTTATGTATGTGTGTAAGTACATAAATTCAATTTCCAATTTTTCCACTATAGGTAGCATAACATTTATTACTAACCAAATCATTTCATAGAACATAAGATAAAAGGTATTACAGGCTCAAAAAGACACTGTGAAGAGAAACTCCAATTAGAAAAGTAAATAATGTAAAATAATTCCTTTGTATTTAATTCTGATGGACAAAGTTCTAAAGGATAAAATAATCCATTCTTATTGTTATAAAATTTACCTATTCATTCATTTCATTCATTTGCAGAGTAGTCACTACACAATAGACTCTGGGTTTTATGCAAATTCTGTAGTGAACTAGATATGACTTTTCCTACTACTTATTATTATTATAAATAGATATTAAACAGATACTTAAAGAATTGCTATAGTAGAAGTGTTACCAAAAAGCATGAGGAACTATGAATGTATGTAATAGAAAGGAATTCACTAAGACATATGAGTGCTTATAAAGAAATGATTGATAAAGAAGACCAAAAAATTGAACAGAACCTATCCAAGATAGAAGTAAGTGTGCACATGCTTGTGTTTGTGAGGGGAAAGGCCTAAGAATTAAAAAAAAAAAAAAAAGTAGTAGAAGTAGAGCTGAATTCAGAAAGGTAGGTGGCTACAATTGAAAGATGGCCAGTAAATTTAATGTCACAAATGGCAGCAAGAAGATAAGGCTTTGGGCAGGGGCCAAATAATAAAACAATTTTGGATTTTATCCTAAGAGTTTTGGCCTTCAGAGGATGAAAAAGGTTAAGAGGGAACACAATACAATTCAGGTATGTAACCCCTAGTTGCTTGGATTTTCCACTGTTCTTTCATGAACTCTTGTTAAGGCTTTATTGATGCCTCATTGATTTCTTTTATGAAGATTTCCCAGTGCTTACATGAAATGATGTCTGTTAGATTGTCAAAACAGCCCTTACTAACTTTGTAGAGCCTTTGCACATTTTTAGCAACTGACTGCCTCTTTAAGACAACCAAGCATTTGACTTATAATTTCAAGTTTCTGAAAATATGAAATCATGCTCAACCAAAGGCTGAGATTCTGAAAAATCTTTGTAAAACTGCATTGTCAAATCTTCTGGGCATGCCACTATAGTTGTTGACTTGGAGAATTAAGTAAGAAAGTAGCCCAGGAGGTTTAGACAGAACCACCTATTGCTGAAGAGCTATAAGGTACCAGGCACCAGGAAAGGCACATTTATTTCTGGAAACAAATGGGGCATCAAATTGTTAAAGAGGATTTACTTCAACACTCAATTACATATTCTGATTTTTAGGAAGAAATTTAACAGAAGTGATTTTGAAGAGGCTTATATGTACTAAAACAATTACCTTAATTTTTACCACTGTTATAATATATTTAAATGTGATATTTTATAGAAAATGGGTTCAAATTAGGGATCGGGAGAAATAATTACAGTGTTTCTAAATGCAATGGTTTTTTACATTTTATTTTTACACTTTTGATCTTTAAATTATACTCTAGGTGACCAAAGAGAGACCTTTAAAATTGATTTGGTCTCATACAAAATTATTCAAGTTTAAATCTGCTCTTTCTTTCAAAAAAACAAAAACAAAAACAAAGTGTTTCATTTTAAGAGTCAGAGAAAAATAAAGCCAATAAAAATGTACTTAGTTGTAAATTTTGAGAAAGGTTTTATTTGGTTAAATTCCAATGTTTGATTTTAGAACTAAAAGCTCACTGGAGAAATGCTTTTGTTAATCTTACAAACTCAGTTAAATGTCATTTGTTCTCACTTTGAACCAAGGACCTTGCTGCTTACAAATAAGAGAGGTGAAGAAATAACCTTTATACACTCCATTTCCATGAGTGCAAAAAGCACTAAAGAATTATAGAGTAAAATGTGTTTGTTACTTGGATTCTTCTATACTTAAGGTTGAGATCAGCCTATAAATTCATTATACTTATATTAAAGTTGAATTTAAATATGACAGGTCTCAGAATTATGTATAAAGGAACATTTTTCCTAATAAACTCACTTAAATTTAAGTACATTTGCAATAATATCATTTTTTATCTGTAGAATACATTGAAATTTGGGGAATCAAAACTTGTTAAGAGCAGCTTTATTATTAATTATTTTTATTAGAAATAAATTAGTTATTTCTCATTTTTAGTTGTTTTATTTTTAATAATATTCCCTCAGAACATGGTATATAGTTAATGTTTTATAGTAATCTAATTCTTGAGCCTAGAAAATGGTAATTTGCATTTATATATACCTCAATATAAATGGTCATGAATTTGTATTTATTTACAGATGCATTTGTAAATATTAGAGTTCTAAATAGCAATCTGTTTCTTTTTTCTATCATTTCTTCTAATACTCCCTAAAATACTTGTTTTCTGTTGAATATGTATCTTTATTAAAGGTTATGTTTTATTTAGTTTTAATATTTAAAAATATAGAGAAAACTCTTGAATATATTTTTATTTAATATTTTATTTAAATGGTTAAGAAGAAAATTTCAAAAATATGCTTAAATAAGTGCCAAATTAGGAATATGTACATTTTTAATTTTTGATTTATCTTGTAAGATTTCTGAAGAGGATCAGTATTTTGATTCAATGTATACTTTCAGATTAAATAGTACTTAAACCCTGAGTAAAAAAAAAAAAAAATATATATATATATATATATATATATATATATATATATATATATGAAGTGTAAATTGCATATTTCAAATGCAATACAAGTTCTATGATTAAATTTAGTACAAAATCAAGTTTCAATTTAAAAAGCCAGCTGTAAATACATACATACAAAATTGCATATGTATTATGTTTAACGATCTTAGGAACAGCTTGCAGAAACTATCAAAGCTTTGAAAATTCCATTTAACCCAGAATGTCTGCTTTGACCCAACTGACATGTCATATATTATTATTCTCTCTACTTCCTTTTCAGTATTCTCCATCTCGTCCAGCTAGGAGACCACCAAATATGTTCAAATACAGCAAATGCAACAAATATTTCCATTTACCACAAAGGCAATTTTGCATGTAATTCAAACCAACAAAAAACTTAAAGAAGTTGGCATACTCCACATTATTCTAATATTTGTTTACCTGACCAAGATATTTCTTAAAGTCAGAGCTTCTTTGAACCTAATGATAGTGAGTTCTAAACATGTGGACATTGATCTTTGCACCCCTCTCTTATAATCTGTCCCAATTAATGACATGGAAGAAAAATTTACACTACTATGCTCAATGAATAAATAGCTAAAGATATAAATATGTGACAAGGGAATTTTATTTACTTGTCCGTCATTTAACAGAATTACAAATATACTACTTTTCTATATTATATTTTCAGGAAAACAAATTCGTAACTGTACTCTCGTTTTTAAGTCCTGCCTCAGTCCGGCTGCAGCAAAATAACGGGGGGGGGGGGTGAGGAGCAACTGGTGTAGTTTGATACAGCAGGAGTAGGAGCCATTTATTGTAGGACCGGAGGGGTATTTACACATTACACACAGCTTATCTTAATTAACATAAACTAGATACAGCAGTCAACCAATAAGGAATCTCCACACTTAATGGCTTGCTGGCATTACTTCACAAACCACTCCCTCTGCAAAATGCCAGGCACTATCTTGACTTGTTTACAGACTCTAACAAAATCCAGTTAGAATCTATCACTGATTATTTATATGTGCTATATAAGAAAATGTCATACTCATTTTTTTGCTAATTATGAGAAGATAATACATGTGGGCCTGCTTTATGATGCCATAGATGGTTCACTGAAATGGTGTTTTTCTCTCCAATTTTTAATGATTCTAAAGTCTACTTTTATCATCCTGATTCTAATCAATCTCTCTGATGTAATCTCTCCCACACAATTCATTCTACCTGGTATTTAATGAACTAAAAACAAGCAGGCAATGGTAGCTTGTATTAAAACAAACTATTCAATAAATCATTTTATCACCCAAAGAAATAAGTGTTTTATAAATTATCTATTTATGTTTAAGTATGAATTCTAGTCATCCACTGTAAACTGCCAAAAGACAATGAAAAGTTGGCACTAAAGGTAGAGATGAAATGTGAATAATTCAGAACTTTTTATTGAGTCCCACTGGTAGTCCACCCTTACTGAAAACAGCTAAGGAACAGGTCAAAGCACAGTTACTTGCTGCAACTCAAAACGCATTATTGCCAAGCATCATTTGTGACTTTATTGTAACAAAACCATGCTAATGAATTCAAGGTCTTAGACTCCAGGAAGCCAGTCAGCATTTTTTTAGTCTGAGTTACATCTTTCTCTGCCTTCCTGCAAAAGTGTGTCATTAGCCAGAAGTGGAGGAGGTATGAGAAAGAGAGTGGAAAAGAATAAGTTCTTTACCATCAATGGAAAAGAGGTACAAATTTCATGTCCTATGGAGTGGGAGAAAAGCAACATCCTCAAGTCTGAAAAATGCCATACATATCCTAATAATAGAGGATGTGGATCACATTATAAAATGTTCATTATTAAATAAAAACAAAGACTATATATTAATTTAAGAATAGGAAATTTTCTTTTTGAGACAAATGAATTACATATTTACATGATTTTTATTTAAAAAAAGAAATTTTTAGATGATATCACAAAACACCTAGTTCTGTCAAATTATGCAATAAAAACAGATTATGCTTTTAAAAGTTTGTTACATACTCATAACACCTGTGCTTGTTATTAATTATCTGAGAGAAGATATCATATTTATCATTTTCCCTTAAAAACTATATTTTCTTTCTCTATCAATAATAGAATATAGTGGTGCTATTTTAAAATATATATCTTAAAATATTCTTTTCTTTATTTATAAAAGACATGTATAACTAGTAAACTTTAAGGCTTTTGAACTATAGCATACTGAGATCCAATAAATTTATGATGTCACTATTCCACATACATATACCAATTTCTAAACTTATCATTTCATAATCCTAACATATACAGTTTCCAAAATAATCTATGTAAAATTAAAATCAAGTCATAGATTAAAAATTACTACCTATGATAGCCATGAGTAAGGAAAGGTATTAATAGTACTTATATATACCCTACATACATACCACACTGTGTTATATATAGTTGGAAATTGATAGTTATTTGCTTAAGGTAGATAAATAGAGAAAATGAATTTAAGGTACAAAAGCTGGTGGCTCTGTCACCTTTCTAGAAGCACTGAGTTATTGAATGCCAGCAGTAGCACAGAAGACCCATGTGGTGTCAAAGAATAAAAGACTCCAAGAATTTTAATGAGGGTAAAAGGTCTAATAATTCACTCCCATTACGTGCTACATTTTGCCTTGCTTTAGAGAGTTCACTAGTGTAAGACAATAGCACAAAGTCTGTGATTTTTAAGCCTTGCTGCTTTCTATTATATGTCTTAACCTTGTGATCATGATAAAGCACACAGTAAATAAGTTTTAGGCCCTTTTTCTAGCTAACTATGTGGTATCTTGGGGGGTTGAATGTTAACATAGTCAATCTTTTCCAAAAGGAAATGTAAAAACTGAACACTGAAAAAACAAAACTGGTTAAAAGAGCATCAAGATTGTTACAATAAAAGCATCTTGAAAATAATGCCTTTAAACTTATTTCAACAAAACAGAGTATCTAACAAAGATTAAGAGTATCTAAAAAATCATTGTAACAAAGTATCTAACAAATCATTAGAGGGATTTTTTAAGGCTTATTTATGAATATATCTTCAGTCCAATTTCAAAGGCCTACTTTTGCTGCTTTCTTGAGATCTTGGGAGGTGTACTAGATGGGACATTTTAGTTATAGTAGAGGAAACAATCTTGTCCAGCTTAATGGGGAAAGGGGGAGATTATAAAATTACCATGAAGTTGCAGGAGCATTTTATGGCTGGAATGACTGGACCTAACCAGTCTTCAGAAGCACACTAGACCCTGGAAATGAATGGCTCCCACATCAGTATTTGGGTAAATAGCTCTCTTTTTCAGCTCTTTGTGTCTGTTTCAGAGTTCTGGCTTCATTCTCTTGTTTGCACATCCTCTCTGACATTCAAACCACAAGACAAAAGAAGGCTGTGTTCTGGTACCCAAGTGAATAAGAAACTAACTCCTACAGAAACTGAACACTCTTGGATACAATCCACTCATGTAAAGGGGTTCTGACTGATCCAGCCTGTCTTATTCCCAAACACCTGGCCTGTTGGTGGAGACACAACGAAATAACATGACTATGAAGAGAGATTCACATGTTCATTTAGAGAATATAACACATAGAAAGCCAGGATCCATAATTGAAGAAAAATACTCATGTGTTCATTCAACAAATATTTAACTTACTCTATTTTAGGTGCTGCTCTAAACATGGACAATGCTGATTGTATATGTAAGTTAAACAGGGTAACCTGCTTTCATGAATCTATACAACTTAGGGTGTCTTCATACAAAACAAAACAAATGACAAAACACTACTACCTTGCTGGTTAGAGATGAAAATAAGAATGGGAATTCCTTTTAAAACAAAAGTGATTTACTTGACTTCCAGAAGTAAGTAAATAAATAAATCCAGAATCATTCGAAGATCACTACCCATGATGCCTTCGCAAACACATGACAGCTTTAGGTCGTTCTTGGAGAAAGGGAAATTGTGAAACTTCTATGGAAAGTTGTTCAGTAAATTAGAGTTGTATAAATAAACCTGAGGGATATGTGATCCATATACTAGATTAATGAAAGTTTCTTACTCATTGATATAATTCAAAACATGAAGGAAATAATGGTATATTGGAAAATACACCTTCTTTACATTATAATATAGACAGATTATGTGTTTTGGAGGAAAGATACTAAGAGCCCAAATAGGCCATAATGTGGTTTGCAGAAAGAATATAATTTTATATTAAATGGAGAGCTTTTAGTATATTCTAAGGTATAATTTGGAATAATGGATTTCAATAATATACTATTATGAGGATTTTGGCAAACAGTCTCTGTTCTCAGGACTCAGTAGAAGAGTTATTGCAACACTAAACTCATCAAGTATCAAACAGTGAGGAATCCAGGGTGTTCTGTCCTTTGTCCACTTCTTTATCTTATTCCTTTCAAACTCCCTTGACTATTTCATCTAATCCCAAAATGTTAAATTGTTCTGTCGATGCTATTATTTCCTAAGTATCTGTAATATAAGACTCACCACCTTCCCAATGCAATATTTTAGTCTACCTTCAAACATTCTCTTTATTCCCACTGCATTGTAGGGCAGAAACCACATGTGATTTATTTGCATGTAAATGCCTAGTGTTTGGAACAATGCACACAAAGAACCCATTTATTAACTCTGATTTAGTCCTTCAATCTAAGTCTTAACCTAGTTACTCCCATTGGAATGTGCTAGTCTTCCACCCCACCCACCTCATGAGCTCTTATTCATTTTCTTGTGATTCAATTCAAGCACCTCTTTGATGAAAACTTTCCAGAATCCTTAGGAATTAGCCTTTCTTTTCTTTGCTCAACATGCATGCCTATTATTAACTCAAGACAATATTTTATGATTCTGGGTACTTTTTTTTTGTATTAGCAACTACATAGTTATATAACTATAAAACTTTTTTGTCTTATGCTTATTCATACTTATATAATACATAAATGCACACACAGAGAAACACACACAGTAGTTATGTATTGCACATCTGTAATCCTCTACAGACTTCAAGATCACAGAAGTCACAGACAATAGATTACTTGCTATCGTATGCTTGGATTAAGAAGTAGAAATATGTCATGAGTAGAAAATATTTTTATAAAGAAAAAAGTATGTCATCAACAAGGAAAAAGACAAAATAATACTATTAAACTATTAAAGTTAGTCTTTTTTCTTTTTCTTTCTTTTTTATTATTTTTTTAATACAAGGTCTATGTGCTCAGGCCTGCTTCAAATTTGTCATTCTCCTGTCTCTGCCTCCAGCTTCCAAGTAGCAGGGATTACAAGAGTAAACCACTGTGACCAGCTAGAATACAAAGTTTATATAAAGTTTTAAAGATGCTACTTAGGAACTAGCCATTACTTATTTGAAGAAACAACTTAGTTTTTGTTTCAGGTAGAAACCGTGGCCTTCCTTATCTTATTCACCACCAAATCTGTTTATTTTAATGCTTTCTTTCTTTCTTTTTTCTTTTTTTTTTTTTTTTGGATCAGAATGGCCACTCAAAGATATCCAACATCAACATCTATATGCTACTTTCATAAAGTTTAAAAATTGACTAAAGGCTATCTTTAGCCTTTTTAATCTATTACAAAAATGGGAATACTAAAATTATAGAAAAAGTATAAGATTTTAATGTGACTCAATTTAAAGATTGTCATTTACAATATTAATAATTATTTTAGTTGTCCAAGAAATCTAGGTACACATGCAGAAGACAAAGCAAACACACACCTGAAGAAAAGCAAAAGTCTCTAAATTGCATTTTTGAATTTTCTCATATTGCTCCAATCTAACAAACTATATAGACTACTTTTTTGGCCTGCTTCACAATTCAGTTTTCTCCATTAGTTTCCCTTCTTCCAGAATGCCATTAAGTTTCTTTTATATTAGCTAGAACAGCTTGTGTATATTCCCTTTCTGAACAAGAGCCTGCCCCCATATATACATATATATCAAATATACAATGTTTAAATATTATTTTTATTTCTTGTTTAAAAAACTATTAAAATTATCATAGTTCTCTAAATAATATAATATCCACTAAATAATTTACCATATCAGTACTGGGAATATTATCAGCTTGATTTATGCTAGACAATACTTCTAAGATATATTGAATATTGTTGAAAATAATACCAAATATGTAGTGGTAATGTTATCTAAAATGTATCTTAATAATTCTTCTCTAATAATAAATTCTTCATTGTGCAAAAACCACATTCCCAGATCACCTTGTACAGTCCATTTTAATTTTAGATTTTCCTGCAACTATTCCAGTTACAGAAAAACTGTAGGTATTAGCATTTAATAGCTTGTTTAACAGAGTAACATTAAAAAAGGCCAAAAGAAATTTCCAAAAGGATAGATTGTCTCTGGATAACTTCATCTTTACACATTATATGCATGCATACATGACCTATATAAGTATTTTCAATGTCCCATGAGATTACTTTAAATAATTTATTGGGTCTCAAAACCAAGCACCCTCCCCACTTTTGGTAACAGTCTGAGTCTTCTTATGGTAATACAAAAGAGTCTAAAAATGTCCAAAGTGACAGGAATGGAACAGAAAAGGAAGTGATTGGCTAAAGTCACCAATTCTTATCTGATTGGTCCTCTGACTCTCCTAGTCCTCAGCCTGTCAGAAAAAGACAGACTTGCAAGATGTCATGTACTACACCCTGACAGAATCTTTTATCCATCTCATGGCAGCAGTAACTGCTGTAACTCAAGGTGTCAGTCATCATGTCATTGTTACTCTTGTTCTTTTCCTGAGTGTGCTTCTGTATCTTATCTTCTTCCCCTAGTCACAAACCCTGCCGGGCAGGAAAGCATCGCTCTCAGGTCCAAGCCAGCAGGTCTCCCTTTACACATCATGACACCACTGTCATCTCATAAAGAAGAGAAAGAAAGAGACAGCTTTACCCGCAGGAAGGAGAGGTCCCGGTTGTGCTCGATGCTGGTTATCTCCAGGTTGCCCATGACTACCTCACAGTTCTCATAGTATTTGCGCAAGGCCCGGTACTGCTGTTCCAGGTCAGAGAGGGAACTCAGTTTATTCTCTGTTCCTGCACACACTGCAAAGACAAAAGATACACGTAAAGTTACATAACCTTTACATTACACCCACAATGATGATGTCTTCCTCCAAATCATTTCACAACAGCCAATTCCAACTCCCCAAATGAAAGTATTCTGAATGTCATTAAAAGGCAAAAACTCACACATGAATAAATAGCTTCACATTTATATTCCTAAATTACATATGCTAACCAAGACAGTGAGAAGGAGCAGGTTCCCCAGGAACACAGAGCAAGGAGATAGAATAATCTCACTTGCGGTGACTATATCAAGCAAGTAAATATATTTAATTTCATTTAAACATGGTTTACTTTAGGATTTGTAATTTACTCTATTTTCTAATAGAGTAATTGGACATATGTAAATAAATCAAAATAAAGAAAAGATAAAAGTAATATTTTAAAAATAGTATTTATTGTCTTTGTAAAATAAGCTGCTGAGCAATTTTTTTAGATTATTAAGATATGCTTTTGGAAGATCTCAAAATGCTCTTTTAAAAAACACGTTAAGCAATTTAGATTGATTAAGTATGTACTAAAAACAAGATATAACTTTTATTGTTATAACTGGATCATCACTGTATATTCATGAATGTTCTGAAGTATAATAAATAGATAATCAATTACCTCTGTTTTCCATTTTTCATGGAGGGAGTCTTGAGTCTGTTCAAGAGCACATATATATACACATATGTGTGGTTTGGGGTTTATATGTGTGTGTGTGATATCTTTTTGTCTCCAGAGACAGATTTTTAGTTGTTACATCTCATGGGTCCCTATTCTTACCTGTACACACTTTTTGCCCTTTAATGTACTGACCCTAATCTTCAACAGACTAAAAAAGTTATAATATAGATTTTTTAATAGTAGCTTGAGAAGTTAAATTGTAAATTAAGCTTTTTAAGTGAGTTACATAATTATATTGTACTGACTTCAAGGCAAAATTAAAAAGTACAAGTAAATTTTCAAAGCACTGAAAACAGAGATGAGGAATGAACTCATGTGTAATCTGTGTGTTATACACACAGAAATGACAGAGAAGTCTTGATGCTTATTGTGTTCAAGGGGATTAGCTTCAGTAAAGGAGGAAAACAAATCTAGATGGGTGTTTCCTAATCGTTAGGACTATCTTAAAATTCATTTTCCAACAAACACATCAAAAATAATAAAGACCTTAATCCAAAAGTCTTTAAGGATAGTGCAGATTTTTAACCATAATGGAAGTTCATTATAAAGACAAAAACAAAACACACATTTTCTAGTCTAGATTTTTAAAATTTATAGATATGCTCTGTTTAAAGTTGAATTATGTCCCGTGAAATATAAGTTGATATCTAACCCTAGTACCTATAAATGTGACTAATATGATTTGGATAAATGTCCCCCCACAAATCTATGTGTTAATAGCTTATTCTCCAGTCCATAGTGCAATCGAGAGTGTAAACTTGAAGAGAGGTAAGGCCTAGTTGGAAGTCTTTAGGTTACTTAGAACATGTCCAAAGAGAATATTGTGACAGGCCAGCCTAGTTCTCTCTCTTTGGTTTTTGCTCTCTGGCCACAGGATGAATGGTTTTATCAGGCAATGCACTATTGCTGTGATGTATTGTCTCATTATAGGCCTAAAAGAAACAGGGACAAAAAAGTATGGACTAGAACTTCTGGAACCATGAACCAAAGTAACATTCTTCTCTTTATAAGCTATTCCAGACATTTGTTATAGTAATGGAAAGCTGACCAATACATTAAGTATATTTTGAAATAAGGTCTTTATACATATACTCAGGTTGAGGGCATTAGAGTGAGCTTTAAATTCAATAAGATTGATGTCCTTTTCAAAAGAGGAAAATACTATATGAATGCAAAGACACCCAGAGAGAAAGCCCTGTCACCACAGAGACAGAGTGGAGTGATAATAGCAAAAAGTGATGGAATGCCAAGATTCCAAACTACCACCAGATTTAAAGAAAAAAAGGAAAGAACCCAACCTACAGTCTCAGAGAATATATTCTTGTTGAAACCTTGCTTTCAGATTTCCAATATCCAGAATAGTGGGGAAATAGTGCTGTTTTAAGTCACCTAGGGTGTAGCACATTGTTATGGCAGCTCTAGGAAAACAATACATAGTCTTCAGACTTTTTTTTCTCTCTGAAATCCCACATATAAGTAAGTGCTAAAAATCACTTCCTTTCTTTCTATAGTCCTATCTTCTTGTCACCTCCAATCTGTTCTCTTTCTCCCTCCTGAGTTTCAAGCCCCTCAAACACCATATTGGAAATTATTCGCTGCCTTTGAGAAAGCAATTTTTTGTAGAGTTATGATGATAGATGATATAGCAAAGACTTCTAGAATCTTAATATCACTTTCCTATTCCTTGATAGTAATCGACTGTACAATTTTCAGCTGGCATGTAGCCACTAAAAATAAAGATTTTATTTCTCTACTTGCTTGGAGGTAAGTTTGACCAAGAGACTAAGTTGTATATATTGTCTGACACCTTCTTGGAACTTTATTTAAAACAGGGTTGGAGTCTGACTTTGTGACCTTACTTCTTCATGTTCTCCTCTAGCCTTCTGCCAAGAATGCAGATGTGATAGCTAGAAGTTGACTATCATCTTGGATCGTCATTAAAGGGACACATCCTAAAGAGAGCTGAGAAATAAACTGCTGCATTCTGCAGGATTTTCAACTAATTAATGTTGTAAATTGTCACTTTATCATTACCATTAAGATAATGGTGATATTGGTCCTAATCAATAAAACACTACACTTAGGAAGGATTAAATTCTAAATAAGTTATATCCTCTTGACCTTAAGTTCTTGGTAAATACTCACTGTTCAATTAATCCAAATATCTGTATGATTTAAATATTTAGAACTGTATTTAAATTTCTCATAATGGACATACCCTACTCTGTGTTGTAATAATCTACTCATAATCATGATACCCACAAAATGCTATAAACTCTTTGAAGACAGATTCAATGCATTTATAACTATTTTGTATCTGCTGAGCTAGAAAACACAATGCTTTGCAAGAAATTATAATTAAACAATGTTAGTTTAATTGATATTAAAATAATTAAAACTGGTATTCATAAAATGACCTTTAATTCAAAAAGAATTCCCACTGTTCAACAAATGACCAGCTGTGTTTTGTATATACCTTATTAAAATGCAAAATCAGAATAAGTATGTTTTGAAATATATTTCAGCAAAATTAAGATCTTCCAATAAACAGAAAATTTGATACATCAGAACTTTTTTTTTCACTAAACATTCTAATCTTTGAGTTTTTAATATATGCTTTTGAATTTAGGTAATTTTTTTCTCTGTAAGCCTTTCATTTATATTTATGCTTGATTCAAACTATGTAGAATCGATAGTATATTCATCAGAACTTTTATCTTGGAAGACAGGCCTGATTGTTAAAGAATTAGTTTGGATAGACGCATACAAATCATTCATAGTTCTCTTCATGAGGTCTCCCCTGAATGCCTCACAACTTCCATTTGTCAATCGATTTTACAATCAGGCAATGTATACAAGACAATACTTAAGCCATCAAGTTTCATTGATTTCACAAAGCTGTTTATCAAAACAGAATTGAAAAATCTTCTTCACCAGCCAAAACAAGCTTAACAAAATTCAGTCCCCTTTGCCAACCACTATTATAAAGTCCTTAAACCATAAGCTTACAATAGTTCAAGCTTCAAAAATCCTGAATTTACTTGTGCTCCCTAGAGTTTTCATCCCAAATGTAACTCCAGGAGTAAAGCTATATGTGATAAAATCACCAATTATTCTCTTTAGTATCGATTCAGTTACAAATGTAGCTATACTTGTAAATGCTGGGCTTTTATTTTTCTGCACTTCAGCTTTACATCCAACAGTGAGTAAATGACTTAATCCTTAGTAAAAAAAAAAAAAAAAAAAAAAAAAAAAAAAAATATATATATATATATATATATATATATATATATATATATATATCTCAAGAACTAGGAATTTGTAGCAATATAAGAACTTGGTTAACAAAATTATTCATTTGATTCATAGGGAAAATAAAGCAAAATGAAGAAATGTTAACAATCTCCATATTAATACCCAAAATCAATTTTTGCCTCCAGGCCTGTTATGGCTATGAAACCAGAATTCCATTTACTGACAAAAGAGAAACAATAACAGGGGAAAAAATAATTTAAACCAATGTTTTGCCTAATTCTCAAATTAAAATGCCCATAATGTGATAGCAATTAAGAATTGAATAATTTTTTAATACCCGGTATTAAACTAGAATCATAGAAAAATATTTGTTTGTAAAAATTTCCAAGGTCTTTTGTAAAGGACTCATGCAGTTGTACAAGTCACATACAAAGAAAACAGTGATTAGTGTATACAAGCCATGCATACATTGTTTGTATGTAACTCAGAAGCTATCGCATAGAAAATATTTGAGTGCAAGGTCCTAGGTTTGATCCCCAGCAATGGTGGAAAAAAAAAAAATGAAAACCTGATGAATAAAACCTCTTTAATTTTTTTTTCTCTTCAACATAAATAAGTACTTTTTCTTTTAGAAACATTAACATATTAAAAATACTTCATATTGATGGAAATGGTCAAGCATTTAAAAATCAATGTGGTAAACCCTTAAAATATAAAATATTTAAAGAACATGTAAGAAGCAGCAAACAATTTCAACACTCATTTCTGAATCCTATTACAATTACATGGAGACTGAAAGTTTTGCCAGGCAACATATTCAAAATGTAAACCCAAATGAGGTGAAATTTGTGTTGTCCACTTCAAAATTAATTCAATCCATTCTTTGTTCTCCCCTATAATTAGGGAGTAGCATCCTAATGATTTCCAGGGATTTCTGTTTTCCCCAATTCAGAGGATGATTTTCTTTTTTGGAGAGGGAGCAAGGGGTGGTAGCAGGTGTTGAACCCAGCTGCACTTAACCTGGGAGCAACATCCCCAGGCCTTTTTATTTTTGAATTTTAGACAGGGTCTTGCTAAGTTGCTTAAGACTTCACTGAGTTGCTGAAGTTGGCCTTGAACTTGGGATCCTTCTGCCTCAGCTTCCCAAGTCACTGGGATTATAGACATGCACCACTCTACCTGCTTGAGGATGATCTTTATAAAAACATAAATTGTTCCTATCACTTCTCCAATACAAACACTTCTTGATTTCTAATACCTTTAAAAAAATCTGTGTTTATCTTTGCAAAATTGTAACCCTTTCAGAAAAGCTTTCTTCAACCATCTTATTAAATATGTACCATGTTCTCATAAAGTATACTCTACCAGGAGACACAAAAATTATTCCACTGAACAAGAGGTAAAAACTGTCACCCAGCCACTTTGGGTTCCTCCTGCCACTGAGTCACCAGCCATAGAAAAATATTATTAGGCTGTCTGGTGTAACTGAACCTAGCAAGGGGGAAACTGGGGCTACTAATCCACAATGTAGGTAAGGAAGAAAATGTCTACCAGGCAGGGGCTTCTTCCTTAGTATACCTCTTGGTACAATTATAGTGTTTCTGACAAAGGTCAGTGGAAAACTACAACAACACAGTCCAGGCAGTACTACTCAGGAATGAAGGATTAGGACACCCCATCATGTAAAGATTCATGCTTGCTGAAGGCAAAGGCAATATATAAGATGGGGAGTAAATGAGTTAATTAAAAATACTGGCTAATACTTTGTGTCTGTTACAGAAACAAATAGCCTGAAAACACCTCTATTCAAGTTTTTCTCAAATGTCACCCTTTCAGGAAAGCCTTCTCTCCAAACTTATCCAAAATAGATATCAAGTTCCATACAATGTGTTCTATCTTATTTCCCTTCTTTATTTTTGTTGTTTTGCTGTCTTAAATTGCATTACATATTTGGAGGTTTATCTTTTATTATGTTTGTACATTAGAATGCAGTTTCCATAGGAGACAAGCTCTTTGCTTGGTCACCCACCTCACCAAATCTCACCCAATGATTATTGAATAAATGGATTTGGAGCCATCGAGAACTACTGCAGAGTGAGGACCAAATGGTGGTTCCACTATTTTAAATAGCTAAATTCACTTGAACAAGTCATTTTATTGCTCTGAATCTCAGATTCTATACATATCTACAAAGTGGAGTTTTGTACTAAGTGTTTTGAAAAAAAATTGCTTTTTATGAGCATAGCACTTATGATTCTTTTAACACATAGGCATAAGAGTCATTCCTGTCTTTTCTCCTAATGTTCACAAACTGTTTCCCTTGGCTCAGCACACACTTTTATCATTTTATACATTCCAGAATCCCACTTAACTAAGTTTTTATTTAGCCTTGAGTGTTGAAGTTTATCATGTGATTTTCCCATTTTTGAGAAAAAATTTTAAGTTATTGAGATAAGTAATTAATAATTTGTAAATATTGGACCATCCTTGTATGCTGAATGAAGCACACTTAGTGATACATTAATAAAATTCTGGATAGTATTTCTCTTATTTATTTGCTCTGGGTATTTTTAACATTAAAAAGCTCTAATCACTGGTTTAAAATACTTTAATTAGATGTTATTGGACCTAGCATAATAAATAATTGAAATGGGTTTGTAATTCAGAAATTTCATATTGTACATAATTAAAATAAAAAATATTTAAGAAAAAAACATTAGTACCAAGACAAGAAATGTGCATAATAATTTATATCATATAACACTAAATATAATGTATATATACTAGATATAAAGTATTTTTCAGTGTAAAAATTGGTCATTTAAAAAACAATGATGCTATAATGTATTCTCTGCATCTTTTATCTTCTTACAGTGTTTTAATGACTCCCAAAGTGATAACACATGGAAACTGGTGAAATTAACTAAAACACTCTCTAAATCATTTGGAGCCAAAATAAAAGGACCTTTGTTGTTGTGGCTTCACTAATAGAGATATAGCTAGGGAAGACATGGCATTCTATACCACAGGTGGATAAAAGGCAAGTCCAGAGACATATGTGCAGCTCTGTGCTCATCTAGCTAAAATTAAATCACTCCTTAATTTACCTCTTTTGTTTATGGATAATAATTTTTAAATACACCAAAACATTCTTAAACTGCTGAATTGTATTGTGAATAGATTAACTTCATAATTGGAGACTATCACAGAAAATGATATAGGTGAAAATTATACATTATTCTTTCCTAACTCTGAATGGTATGGTTTTTGAGTAGTCTATCTTAATTTTTGTCTTCCCAATATAAAATGTTATCTTTGTAATGTCAGTGTTTTTTCCATTTTATATTAGTAAAATTAATTAATTAGCAATATTAATGATTTTTAATGCATTATATGAAATCTCAACAATTGACTTGTAACTGTTTATATATAATTTTAATTCATGTTTCTTCTTGTTTTCCTGTTTTAAAATATTTTTCTTAATTTATACCTCATAAAATTCCTATATTGAAAGTAGAGTACACAATAGAAAGACTTTAGTGGTGAGAAATTACATTTTATCAACTAAACCTGGATGTAATAATATTCCCCTTACCACTATCTTCTCATCATTCCCTCACGAACCTTTATATTGGTTACCCCCTCATATACACACACAAAGTCCTTCTAATTTACTCTGCCATATTTTGTTTCTGTGGAAGTGCTAGGTCCTTAACTTTAATGTAGGTACTGGACTTGACAAGCAATTAAAGCAAACAATTTCCACTCATCAAGGCTTGCCAAATTAGTCATCTGCCATCTGGCCCATCATCTGGTTCTCCTTGAGGTCTTGCTGTGAATCTGGATGCACTATCTCAGATTAAGAGGGACAGTATAAACCTCCAAGCTGGTGAAATGCCAATGGGAGCTAAGTATGTAAACATTAGCAAACATCTTTCTTCCCTAGATTATCATGCCTTCAACCATCCCCTTGTGTGTAATCAAAACCAGCCTGATTCTGATGCCTTATCACTGTGAGACCTTTGCTACTCAGTGTAATTAAAGTGGCAGTGTATGGGACTTTTTCCTGTTAGATTTAAAATAAAAAAAAAAAATAGAGAGTTGGTGTTGCCAATATGATACTATGCTCACATATCAAGGCTGATTTTGTAAGCAATTGATGAAGAAATACATAAAGAAACAGACAATGGCCTGTCTCTTGCACTGCTTTCATTGAGAGACTTCCTTTTTGTTAACTTGGCTAATTATATGCAATAGGAACATTCTAGGGACAATCAAGTTGAACAGTAATGGGAAGACATGAGAGAGACAAGAATGAAACATTGTACTGTTATCACCACCATGCTCCAACTCAGCATAAGGGCAATAGGTACATTTCTGCAAATGCACTAGGTAAGGTACCCTTCTTCAGAATGGAATAAACCCCATACCAGGACCCATGACCTGCTATCAAAATGTGGGCTGCATTTTATCACCCTCTGTGTCTTGGTCTGTGTATCGGTAGTAATAAGCATGCACAACTGTAAATAGAAGACTTAGTAGGCCCCACTATCCTTGTTTATCCATCCATACTTGCTCATTCATGGTAAAGGTAGGTAGAAATAAGTAACACACCTTCAAATCAAAGGTCCACTAATATCGAACTTTGGTGAGAAGGAGAAGTGCAGCAGATATACTTCTTCACTGAAGATCCTTTACTGTATCTTCAGATAATCTACCTGTAAAGCCTAAATTGAGATTTTCTTCTAACAAACTTTTCTGGAATGTTTTAGAAAGCATTTTTTTTTTTTTTTTTTTTGTACCAGGGATTGAATCCAGAGGCGCTTAACCACTAAGCCATATCCACAGCCCCCCACCCCTTTTTAAATATTTTTAGTTGTAGATGGACACATGCTTTATTTTGTTAATTTAGGGTTTTTTGTTGTTGTTGTTGTTGTTTTTTAAGTGGTGGTGGGGATTGAACCCAGGGCCTCACACATGCTAGGTGAGTGCTCTACCCCTGAGCTATAACCCCAGCCCCACAGCCCATTTTTATGTTTTATTTAGAAACAGGATCTCACCGAGTTGCTGAGGGCCTCAGTAATTTGCTGAGGCTGGCTTTGAACTGGAGATCCTCCTGTGTCAGCTTCCCAAGCCCCTGGGATGACACCATGAGTCACCATGCCTGGTTTAGACAGCAATTCTTAATTCACATTTTTGTCTTGAATGATAAACCTACCAGACATTAATACAGATTCATCATAAAATACATCATGTTATAATTTATTTTAAATTATTTCCTTATAACCTAAATTCTATTATTCAAGAAGATTCTATAATCTCTAGTATATTGGTCCCTCTAAAACCAGATTTAGCACAGTAGTTAGTGGTTAATTTAATAACATAATTATACTTTAAAGTATGATTGCAAACAATTTCCAAGTATCAATTGTAACTGAGAACTTGATCAGGAAATAGCCACCAATAGGGCACTATCTGTCATTCATTCATTTGTTCTGACATGCATCTATTTAACAAATGGTAATTGGGCAACCACAATATATGTTATGGTGCTCTGAACTAAGTGTAAAATGAATAATAAATAAAGACAGCTATATCTCAAATCTAGATCATTTTACATTATAATAAAAATGCTGTATAAAATTTTTAGAAATTACAATATTATACAGATTAATAAGACCTATTAAAGAGAAATGTTTTTTTTTAATGATTCAATGCCACTAGCCAAGATTTAAAGTCAAAATCAAAATTTATCTTCCCTTCAATAATACATAAAGAAGGATGTCTTTCCACACACACAAGATCTATATCATTTTGAATTTTAAAAGGTAGGTATCACTCTGAAAAGCAATTTTCGGGAAGGTCTTTTCCTGTAATAGTAGAAAATGGTGCTATCAATTCATTCAGTAGCATCTACATCTTAAAACATAGCACTGTACCTTAAAAAAACTATGCCCAGCCAGATTCATGTGTATCAGTTCTAAGATCATTCATGTGTGAAGAAAGACAGGGAAAAATTGCTTCAATAGAGTCAAGATACATGCATTGTTCAAAACTATTCCATTCAGGACTCAGTTTAATCAAATTCCCATTCCAAATCACTTAATAATTATATGATGGAATATGTTGTGGATTTTGTTGTGTTTATAGACCTTTCCCTTTTCTTTAATTCAAAGATCTGATGTTATAGTTGGAGGGTATTCCCAAGACAATCCACAGTTGGTGTCACTAGCAACTTCCCTATCACCCCATACACTGAAAGGTCAGAAAGCAGAGCATTAGCCTCTATATAGACATTCACTTAATTTGGGATGTTTTCCAATCTAAGTTTCGCCGATCTTTGAATTTAAGAATCTGATATTCTATTTGGGTCTTTGTTATAATGAAGAAGCAAGGGATAAGATCCGTAAGAGACTTGGAAGTAAAAGCCCAACCTTTTAATGGAGTCTGCCTCATTCGACATGACACATAAAGAGCAGAGTTGACATTTAACACATTTTTTGTTGATGTTAAACATGAGCTCAGAAATGTCTTTTTCATTTAAAAGTAAACTTTTTTAAAAACTAAATATTATATGTGCTATGTAATAACACAGTTAAACTTTTTTACTTGTTCTTTTGTCATAAGTTTTAAGCAATGATAAAATAATAAATACTAAAACACATTGAAAGTTGTTTAATTTATCTTATCTCTGATAATTTGGCAAACGAAGGTATTAAAATATCAGGTTTGACACTAAAAATACCCCAATTCTCCCTAACACTAATAGAAGTTCCATAGTATCTGGTTTAGTTTTTAAAGAAGAAAATGACTTATGACTTCCTTTCTTTATATAAGTTGTGGCCAGTAATAAGGGAGAAAGCCTTTAATTATAGGTTTTACATCATTTATTACTTGCATTGGTATTTTAATTAAATGTGAATACTTGAGAGCCTGTGAAAATAAACATAATTTTATGTATTAAAATTTTATATATTTAGTGATTGACAAGGTTTATAAGTACAAAAATACTTTCTAGACAGTAAATAAAAAGTTTAAACTAAATTGCTTGCCTTTTACCTAGAACTAGAGGTAGGAACAGAAACTATATACTGCTATTTTTAATCCTACCACAGCACAAATCTTATCAATTTTTAAGAGGTGAAGGTTACCTATATGAATATGACTCATTTTCAATTCCTGCCAAATATATCTTTTGTTATACAAAATAATGTGTACTTTATGATAAATTATTCAAATAAATATTTTTGCTATAGAATTCAGGTTTTACTATACCTTTTCTGCCAAGACTAAACAGAACCAATTTTCAGTTATATTCTTTGTAAATGCTCATTGTTTTAGATATATTTACCATAACATTATAATTTGTAAACATTTCACCAAATCAAATAAAATTCTAAAATATTTTCTTAAAAATACAATTATCTGGGGCTGGAGTTGTGGCTCAGCATTAGAGTGCTTCCCTAGCATGTGGGAGGTGCCGGGTTCAATCCTCAGCAACACATAAAAATAAATAAATAAAATAAAGGTATTGTGTCCAACTACAACTAATATATATATGGATATATGGGTACATGTATATGTGTATATACATAAAACATTAATTTAGAAAGATATATAGTGATATATTAAAATGTTTTCTTTTAACTCAAATATTTGTGAGTGATAATTGCTGTGAATGTTTATCTGCCATTTCCATTTTTGCCAATTATAAATAGGGACTTTTATATTTAAAATGTGATTTTCATCATTAAAAATGATTTTTTAAATATTTTAATAAAAACTACATAGAAAACCATTCCAGATTATTCCAGTTCTTTATAGGTATGTGTATGTTAATCAAAATTACCAAAATTTTGATAATCCTATAATTTAATACATCAGTCCTATAATTTAATACATTGACATTTTCCATAAAATCATGACTTACATTACTTTTTGAATATAAACTCTTGAGAAATTTTGTTTTATAGCATTAAAAGTAGAAGTGTAAAAGAATATATTCTCTAAAAATATACTGTGATATATACCTAGTCATCTAGAGGAAAGTTGAAAAAAAAAACTAATTTGCTAGCTGAGTAGAAGAGGAAACTTGATAGTGTGTGTGTATGCATGTGTGTTTATATCAGTATTCTAGCTTCAATAAGTGCTATAGGTTCTTCATTAATTTTTACTATGTGATATAAATTTTGTGATATTGCTTCAGATTTATCAGTAACATCAACTTAAATTTTGTACCTTAAATTATGTTATTCTGATTTTTAAGTATTAAATTAAATAATTATCAGAAGTACTTCTGATCAAAATATTAATAGTGTCATAAATTATAAGTGCCTTACATGCATATAGCCATAATCCTCAGAGCAACCATATTAGAACATAATTTTCTCTTTTTTTTAACAGATAAGGAAACTGAGACTCAGAAAGTTATATAATATAACCATAGAATTAACTAGTGAAAGATGGAGGAATCAAAATTAGTTTTGATTTCATGAAGAGTTCTTGTGGCAAAATATGGCATTGGTTAACAGACATCTGCTAATACTCATTTTGAATTATTTGGGTTCTACACTAGTATGTATTATTCAAGTGAAAATGCCCTAAAATCATGTAAGCGATTTATATGTTGAGGACATGTTACCTTTCATAAATTTAGAATTATATTGTTGTACTTTTGTCATGCATTTCCTAGAAGTCTACAGGGGGTGCTACAGGTGATTGTCATTAGATTTTGAAACCATATCAGAAGGATTTTAGAGTAGTCCAATCTCGACAAGAACAATTCGATTTTACAGACACAGAAACATGGCTCCCTGAACAAGGACTTTGTGACTCACTCCTCTCTCATTTTTTATTCCACATTGGAAAAAGAAAAGAGGTGCAAAAATAGCCAAGTTTCTAAAAATACCTTTTAGTTACAAATGAAATTCAATCAAGTGCACATTGAAAATCTGCTCCAACACTTTAAGATCAGCATTTTCTCTCTTTTTTTTTTTAACTAGAAAGGTTTTTTTTTTCCTCTAAAAGATTTATCTACTCCTTCCTTCCAATTTCCTTCAACCTCCAATCTCATTTTAATAAATGTCATCCCTTTCACCCATTACTCAGGTAAAAATCTAGGCAACCAATTCCCCTCCCTTTTTTTTCCACATTAATCTAAAGCACACACAAATCCTGTAGGCACCACCAGAGATTGTATTAGTTCCACATGAATAACACCCCTAATTCAATACCAAGGTCTTGCTGTAGGCAGTGTCACGCACTTATAATCCTGTAACTTGGGAGGCTGAGGCATGAGGCTCCCAAGTTCAAGGCCAGGTTCAGTGATTTAGGGAAGCGCACAGTTAATCTCTATCTGAATATTGTAATAGCTTCTACTCTGATGTACCTGCTTTTCCTGCCCCTTTAGATTCTATTTTATAACAGATAGAAAACAACTTTATATTATTTAACCTTTAAATCGGATCATTTCTCTCCTTTGCTCAAATAACCCCACTGATTTTCAAATCACTCAAATGAAATTAAAAGTCCTTATCTAAAGCAGCAAAGCTCTGGTACTGTCTGAACCTCTTTACTTTTAAGATATCATCTCTTATGGTGTTTCCATTCATGCACTAAGATCCTACCATGGGACCATTTGCTTGTCTTTGAACGTGGATATAGAATTTTCTAAATGCTTATTATTGACTTGTAGATTTATCTATGGATCCGGAACAGACCAACATTGGTCTGCATATGGCCCTTGGAGTGCCCAAAACATTGTAATGCTCCAAAACATTATACCTAATATCTCTCAATCTCTATATGCCATATTATATCTTTATTTATAATGTAAATTTTATTAGGAAGAGACTATTTTGTTCACCACTCTTTTATAGCATTTAGAAATTCTTTACTCTTAGTAGAAATCTAATAAATACTTAATGAATGGATGGATGGATGTGTGGGAGGCCATCCTCGCATGTGATTTGAGTTACCTCCCTGGCTAGGTGAGAGGTGCTTGGACACAGCAGTGTTAAAGCTATCCCATACCCTTTCCCAGGTACGAGGGCTTGTCCTTGCAGAGGCATGCCTGGCCACTGACCTGAAGACCCAATTGCTGGCCCTGACCTTGGGATGCTGTCCCCCTTAACTTTCATTGGATGGGATTTTCCCTGGAACTTTTTGTTCCCCAATAAAAGCTCACTCCTCTCTCTTGCTAGTCTCTTCTGTAAACCTTGCCACCACATTAGGGGGCTAGAGGCAGGAGCTAGGAGAAGCAGTCTCAGAGCTGGGGTTTAAAGGTAAATGAGAGTCTGTCTCTTTAATTTAAAACTCACTAGCAATTTTTTATGCATGGAACCTTCTTTTATGAAGCTTGCACTGGTCACGTGGCAGAGATGGATGGATGGATGGATGAATGAATGGATGGATGGATGGATGGATGGATGGATGAATGAATGGTTATTGCAATGATGGAATTATAGCTGGAAATCATGTGTCATATTTAACCCAACTGTTATTTTTTTAATACTCATAATGTCAAAATCACAAATTTTTTTAGGAGATCAACAAGTCCAATTTATATCTCATTTATGTTATCAGAATTCAAAGTTAATAAAAGAACTCAACAAATAGCTAGTCAGGGACAAAAATGTCATATGCTTCACATTCCACTGAAGATTTTCATGAACCTGTCCAGTTTTGTGGAAAGAACTCCCAAGCATGATGCTCTGCTGCCAGAAGGAAAACTATATTATGAAAGTTGTCATGGGTACTTAAGAGCATTTGGCTAAACAGCACTAGTCACTTAAGTAATTAGAAAATAGATCCTTAGTAACATCTTATTTTTTTTCAAGTACTTTTTAAATAAAGTCAAATGAATCTTGTTAAGAGGCAAGTTGTTTTGTCTTTTAACAGTGGTTTAACAAAAGGAGGTAGCATATGTAAACAGGAGCTAAACAATATTGCATGATAAATACAATCCTCAAACATTTTGAATCAAAACATGTATTTCAATGCATTTTATTTTTAATGCATTTTACATTGAAAGGATCCTTGTGGAGATCATTTTATTTTTAAATAAATACCTCCTAATTTAACTCTTTTGTAAATTTATATATCAAAGGTCACATTTGCTTAAATATAATCACACCTGCACCAAACGATTGTATAACAATGAAATATCAATGGATTAGAATATTAAATTATTATAGCTATTATTATAGTTAATAATATTCATAAGATGTTATGAATTTTACAAATCTGTTATATCCATATTAACTACATTATCCTAAATCATAGAAGAAATGGTTTAAAGAACCAACATTATTAGATTAAGTCCCAGGTCTCAAAATTGGGGTATCCTGGAAAAGATGACTTTCAGAGTTATTTTGAAATTTTTCATGAATTAGCAATAAAGTGATCCAATGTCCATAAATTCTAGATAGCTTTACCTTGGTATTATTTGTGACTTATGGGCAAGGAATAGAAGAAATTGTGAAAATAGATTAAGTTCTTTTATATCCGTAAAAAATGGGAATGAATAATAAAACTTTCAACTGACTGTATTATAAACCTTTTTATATTTGCACTTTATTCAAATATAAGTTAATTAAATATAGGAAAGTTACCAGAAATGTATCAGGGACAGAAAATGGACTTGATGTCATCACAACTTTGGTTGTTGTTCCAGGGAAACTGCTCAGTGGATTCTACTGCATGCATGCCAATGATATTCTTTCAATATTGTGATTTATTGTGATTTTGCTTTGAGAATGAATTCTACAAGTTATGTTCCAGGTTTCTTGGTGTGTGTGTGTGTGTGTGTGTGTGTGTGTGTGTACAGACATATATAATGTGTGTGTATATATGTATATATGTGCATCTATTCATTTGAAATTGATTTAAACTTTACTAATTCTTCATTACCTATTAAATCAAATCCTGGTGACCTGCCTCATATTCAAGATTTGTCATAAATTGAAATTCTGCTAAAACACTCAAAATATAAACAAAATCTGATTAAACTGCCATCCATCATTCAACTCACCTACAACTATTCCTTTTAAAAAATTCATTACATTGACATCACTTTGAAATTCTTTGACAAAATTCATATCTATCATTATCTCCAATATCTAAATACTTTTCTTTTTTCAGAAAAGATGTGAATTACTCAGTCCCTAAAATTCTCATACAATGATTCATTCTATTTTCATTTGCATGATTATTTTACTTGTTTTCCAGTAAGTGGAAATTAATTCTCCCCTATATAATTAGCCAGTTCACGGAACCCTAAGATTCTGTTTGCTATTATCTTTTTAGGTAGACAAGACATGGTGCTTCTGTCATGCAAAAAGTACATGAAGTTTTGTAGGTATATGCCTAGTTTACTGTGTCTCAGAAAAAGTACATATTAATAATAAAATAAAATATCAAAATAATAGAAAGTAAGACATAATATATCTAACATCCAAGGTATACCTTTTTTAGTTTCTAGTCTAAAAGCTTATCTTTATTTAACAATATTTCACACTTGTAAACTAGCTTTTCAGAATTAAAAAAGAAAACTTTAAATGTAATTGCATGGTTACTCTTCACACTTCTATAAAACTTAAAAAATTCTGAAACATAAGTCAAAAATTTTTGCACATATGTGAGCACAGAGATATAAGTTCCAATTGTCCTTGTATATTAAGTTTAGTAATTGTAGTTAGAGGGGAAAAATGCACTTGGAATGTCAGATACTAGAGAATAGTTTAAGGTTTTCTCAAGCCGCAGTGCTCTGACTCATGAAGCTGGGTTGGGAATGATATTTCCCAGACATTGCTAGATTAGTGGTCACATAATGATTGTTCATTCATCTGCAATCACAGCCTCCTTTTACCTCATGATTATACCATCATCTTCCCAAATGAAGAATATTTTGGTACTATTTGTTTTAAATTTCAGGCATGTCTAGTATGTCCAGTATAAACTCAGTTCTCCTCCAGTAGCAAAAACCTTTTACCCAAGTGTGGTGGCACATGCCTGAAACCCCCACAGCTCAGAAGGCTGAGGCAGGAGGATCACAAGTTCAAAGCCAGCCTCAGCAACTTAGTGAGATCCTGTCTCAAAATAAAAAAATAAAATAAAAAAAAAATAAAAAGGGGCTGAGAAAAAAAAAAATCACATGCCATACTAGAATTACATAAAAACACTGAAGAGATTGCTATACCGGTTTCCTTTGATAAATCAAACATTTACTATAGACCTAGTAGCTTTAGAATAACCTAGTCCACTCACCCTACAACTTTGCCCCTAATGCATCTTACTCTCGAAACCCAGTAGTCAAGTGTATGGTCTTGGCTTTGTCCACTCAGTCCTGGACAAGTCACTGGCATTTAATGAGGAAAATCCACAGGAGCTCTTGTGCTACTTTCTAATCCTTGACCTCTTATTTCTTCATTTTTATCAATATGTTGCAGAACTCTGATTTCAGATTTGCTTTGTTGTGCATACTCACATTCCCCTCATATCACTGTTCTGGAAAATTCTGGTTAATTTGACCAGATCAACCTGAGAACCAATGAATCTGTTCCCAGTCTATACATTCCTTCTCCAATCTATACAATCTTCCAAGGAGCATAGTCCATGTGTGCTTCCTGCTGTGTCTCCACTAGGGGGCCTGGTTACTCTTGCCTCTGATTTAGCTTTACATTGTCCTGGCATCGTGACAATATTGATCCATTTTGCTATGGTCAATATCTCCAACTTTCAGCCCACGAATCTAACTGAGGAAAGGAACTAATTGTTTAATGTTCCAGTAACGGTTTTTTAGAGTGGACTCCTTCAGAACACCAAAGTCCACCAAGTCTGTTACCCAAAATGGCCACAGACTGAGTATTGCATCATTTTCTTTCTTTCTTTTTTTTTTTCTTTTTTGTTATTTTTACATATACATGACAGTATAATGTATTTTAACATATTATACATACATGGAGTATAGCTTATTGTAATTCAGATCCCATTCTTGGGAATTACATTGACTTGTTTTTATTCCATTCTCTGCCTTCTGTTGATGTCACCCTGTTTTCAAACTCAACATTAAATAGATAGCCAATATAGGAATGCCAAACTTTGTTGAGAATAGTATTCTTGAAGCATATGGTGTTAAGATAGTAGAAAAACAATTCTTAGCTAAGTAAGTATACTTCATTTGAAAATATGTACTATTCTTTCTCTTTCCTCTGTGAAAAGTCAGCACACTTGAGGGCCAAGTGTCGCCTGGGGACCTTAACTAGCATAAAACATCCCGTTGGTTCTGAAGCTGTGAAGCTCCATAGCAACACTGGCAACACTTAAACTCCTCTGGGACTCCTACATTATTTATCTCTGAATAGCTAGGGGGCTTTTTGCAGAGAGGCCCCTAACTACTGCAAGCATTTACTCTATTTAATGCTTTTTAATTAACAGTGTACAAACACCAATTCAGTGTGAGCAAGTAAAGTCTATGCACATTCCCGGATTTGTTTTCTCAACAGATTTGAAATTCAGGAGTAGAATGGTGCCAGAATTTTCATTCTCAGTCTAGCTATCCCTCTTAACAGGAAAATGTGTTTATTCAAGAAGACACTGGTTAAAATAGAATAAAGCTGACATATACACAACATAGAGAAATGAGATATCTGGGAGAAGTTGCTCCAGGAAAGCTCTCTTGTTGTTATTGATCTATTGTCAAGGAAAGAATTACAATTTAATATTAAACAATTGCATTTTCCCATAATATAATTTGTGGAGTTATAACTCTGAGTAATTAAAAGGTTAGGTAAGATCAACTTTGAACCCATTGCCAGCTTTAACATTCTATGTTCAGAATCTCCTAGAGAGTTTCTATGTAGCACCCAGTAATGGGACATCAACTGAGTATTATTACATCCTAAAGCACACATGATAAAACTCAAATCAGGCAAATCTGAGATAAAAAATTAAGTATCCTCAAACTACCGTATACCATAAACCATATAACCATATACCCTAGAACTCCCTTTGTAAATACCTGAGAAAGAATTTTTTTAAAAAAGAAGCATCCTCTTAAGCACAGTTTCAAAAATTGAGAACATATGCACTGAAAAATTCCTATAGAGTATAAGACTTCTCATAATACAACTGAATCCATTAAAATAAAGTTCTATTAGTTTGAGAACATTGTAAAGCCTTGTGTAGCTCTCATCTTCTGTATGAAGCTCACCATAACCTTCAATGGAAACAATGACTTTCTAACTACAGTGGCTGAAAGTTTCCTCATGGTTGCACTTGTGAGGATGTGGAAACTGTAATCTTCTCAAGACTTCTGTCAGTCTTCTATGATTTACCTTTCTTGCCTCTTCTTTTCATTTGTAAAATATACCAAATAATCCTTGAAATATTAGAGATCCAAGTGGCACCCTACATCCTAAATTGCTTTTGATGGAAATACTTTTTCTATAGACTGTTATGTTGGAATTTGCACTTATTAATGGATAATAGGTGGTTAAAAATTAATTTCTCTTTTGTTTTGTACTAATAAACTTAGTCTCTATTTTACTACTGCATGCATCACCAGGTGGCAGCATAATTCCCAAAGAGTAACTTTTGGTGAACAGAGAAATGCTACAATGGCAAGATTGTATCATTCTCTGCCACAGCTATAGGCATTTTTTCCTACAGTGAATAAGACTAAAAACTAGCTGTATTCAGGTAATCATATTAATAAAGAGGAGTACACATGTTAGCATATACCAACAACACAACCAACATAAGCTAACAGGGAAGGGGGAAGGTATCATTAGATGTGTTTGTGTATTACCTCTGTGAAGCACAAGAATAATAAAGTTATTATTACTTTCTGAAAAGCTTTACAGTTTGAAGGTAACAGTGACCAAGAAAAATCATATCACATGACATAACTTTTCCCTTAATATTAGGGAATGGAAGTATCAGGGGGAAAAAGTACCCATTCTGCAAAGAATTGACAATGAAAACTGGGAAATGGGTAGAGTAGTAGAGAATATCATAGTTTGAGAAGAATTATAAACTATAACATTTTAATATTTACATTTGATCTTATACATTAAAATTAATGATATATGGAAAAAATAGTTTATTATGAATTTATCTTTCCATGCCATTCCAGTTTATAAAATGTCTACCTGGCACATCATTGCTACCTGGCATGTCATCATGTCATCCTTAAAAGCTCACATTATGTTGACATGAAAATTTTAAAAGACTATACTCAGTACATGAATTATCTTTGAAAGAATTATATATATATAAAATGAAATGGGTCATAAAATGTTAAAAGGTATTGTAAATTTTATAGGAAAATAAACAACTTTTAAAATTCAATAGTATGGCAACAAAGTCTACAATATCACCAAAGAGATTAAAATATTTTGCTAACTTACAGAAAGGAAGAAACAGTAGCACTTTAGTATATATAACTGAAAATAGTTCAAACTTGTCTTTACTCTCAATGTGCAAACATGCCAAGACGTTTTAATTTTAAAAAAATCAAACACACATAGCCCACCAACTTACACACTTCCATTAAACCATAAAATATCATTTTCATTCACCCCCTCCTGAATTTATTCATTCTCTTTTATTCGATAACCATATATTTTTAGAACTTATTCTCCTATCCTAAATGTTTGATTAATTTCTGGGACAAACAGACATGCAACAAATTCTTTGACATAATTTCTCAGTTGTTCAGACCCAACAAAAATACCATGAGGGTAAGAACATGGAGGGCACAGACTATAAACCCCTTCAGAGCAGGGACTGTGTTTATCTTGTTCATTGATGATTAACTAAAGTAATAGGAAGTAAACAAAAGGCACTCAACAGATTCCCGTGCATGTATACTATGCCCAAATTTCTCCAGAAATTGAGCAAGAGATAAAACTTACAACACTATTATATTAATTTCCTGGTGCTGCCATGATAAAGCACCACAATCTGGTGTTAGAACAAAGAGAAGATGAAAATCTTGGTGCCAGGAGAAACAGACTCCCACAGGATCCCCACCCTGGGCATCATAGCTCCACTTTCTACCTCCACCTCCAAACAGCTCTCCCAATTTCTGTCTTTACATGACTATTTCTTATGCAGACCACTCACTTTGATTAGAAGTCTACCTTCTCCTCTATGACCTCATTTCACTATTACATTTACATTCCTGTTTCCAAAGAAGGTCACATTCTGTGGTACAAAAGGTTAGGATTTCAACATATTCAAACCAGAACAACTAGTAACATTACTTTTGTCTTCTTCTGCACTTCCACTTTTTTCCTCAGTCCTCCTTCACTGGCCTTCCTTCCCATAAAATGAGATCATTTGGGGATCATGCTGTGGATGGAGGGCCAGTGTGCTAAGAACTTAGATTAACCTCTCATTGCTCAACCTGAGATTATCTGTTGTTTTGCCAGATTCATTCTGCTTGCGCTGGGTTTGGCTATGGTAAAATCATACAAATTACCATCATTTACGAGAACTGCTTACAGTCATGCCTAATTATCATGCAGTAGAATAACAATTATGCATATCATTAAATTCATGTGAGATGATCTTTGATGCAAGTTTTATTTGATTATGGCACTAAACTCTGTTCATGCATGCCTGGCCTTCATAGTGGGTTGCTTGCTCAGGAAGAATGGTTGTCTCTGCTACTTTAAATATAATGACAGTAATATTGGCCACAACTCTAACTTTCTTCACTAGAAATATCAGTTCCATAACTTGGTATCCACTTTGTGAAAGTTTACTGCAATCACATCTGGATTTAAAATACAATTATTTCATTTATAAAAATCTGAATTAAAAAGCACTCAGTTTTAAAGCAAAGTGTGGTGATATGTATCAAATCAGGGATGTCATTGTATTCAATATCTAATATGTGCACAATATTTTTTCATGCACATCATATACACTAGCTCCTTTATTTCAGGAACACCTTTAAGTGGATAAATTAAAATTATATTTAATTTTTTAAATTATAAAAATAATATATGTGAATTTTAGAAAATTTAGGAATTATAAAGGGGTAAAAGTAAGAATAATCTAGAGTCACATCACACCATCCAAAAATTGCTGCTCTAACTTTTTTTTTTGTTTTTAAAGAGAGAGAAAGAGAGAAAGAGAGAGAGAGAGAGAGAGAGAGAGAGAGAGAGAGAGAGAGAGAGAGAGAACTTTTAATATTTATTTTTTAGCTTTCGGCAGACACAACATCTTTGTTTGTATGTGGTGCTGAGGATCGAACCCGGGCCGCAGGCATGCCAGGTGAGCGTGCTACTACTTGAGCCACATTCCCAGTCCAACTACTCTAACTTTTAAAAGAGCATTGGCGCCAATAACTTGGCAAATCCCCAGTCCCACTCATTCTGGGTCGCCTTGATCCTTTCATTCTGATATGTCTGAACTGAGATTCTGTTTTAGAAAAATTTGATCGATTTTTACTTAATAGATCACATAACTGTATTGTTGTTTGAACATTAAGATTGACTTAGAATTTTGAATATTTGTAAAATGTAGCTAAGAGTATGGCTCTAGATAAGAGTTCCTGTGGTCAAATGTGTCTCTATAACATCTACTTTACTGACCGCTTGCTAATTACTTTTCTCTGACTAAAAATTTCCTTTATAATAGGAAGTTAATAATAATTTGTTAAAGAATTACTATGCTGGTTAAATGAAACAACCTATATAAAGCAGTCAGGAGCAATATAGTACCTAGCACATCCTAGGGCTCAAAGAAATAGCAACTGTTGAAGAATTATTTTACAGAACATGGAAGTGTCTATGGCACTCATTCATTTTCCTCTTTCTCTCTGGACTTCCCTTCCATCCTTCATTCCGAGTGTCTCTTCCTTTGTCATTTAAATATTTGCCTATAGAACTTAGACATCATCTCTTATCCTACATTCTTTCCCTAGAGAACCTTACCCACTCCAGTGATTTCCATTAGTATCTAGACACTGATAGGGCCTGTATTTCTATTTACAGCCCATATCATACTTCCTGAGCTTTCTGCCCCGTATCTACTTACTGCACATCTCTATTTGGAAGTCTAAAGGCTTTTCAAAACACAACAAGTTCAAAATTAAACTTTCTCCTTTTCTCAAAATGAGCTTCTGCTCTTATGTTTCCTCATTCGGTAAATAACCATGAATAGCTCTTAGCTACTTCAGGCAGAAGACTGTTATTTTCCACTCAGTTCTCCCTCACCCAACAGCAAATCCATCCAGTCTCTGTTATTCCAAATCCCAAACAGCTTTCATACCTTTATTTCTCTGGTTCCCAACTGACACTGCCCAACTACCCTGGTCTGCATTATTCTCATCTTTTATCTAAATTATTGTAACATCCATCTGAACAGAATTCATTCAAACCATCCCACACAGTGCTGTGATTTTCTTAAAAATAGAAATCTGATCATGTAGTACTCTGGTGTAAAGTCTGTCAATAGTTTCTCTCAGTTTCTCTGATGAAAGGCTTAAAAGGTATGGATCTTCCAGCCTTGCCTTCCTGCCCAGCCTACTGCTGGGTATTCCCAACTCCCACTTCATCTCATTTAATCAGCACTCTCCACACCATAGTGTCTTCCCATGAACTCCTCTCACTACACAGGAACTATAATTTCTACCCTTTCTTCACCAAGCTAACTTCTTATTTACTCAATTCTCAGCTGATGGTCAAAACAGTTTTAAAAAGCAACATCTACTGTTACAGTTCCACTAAGGACACTAAATGTCATATTGTGATAGGTTGTACAGATAAATGGCTTTGCCATTAATGATATATTTTAAACTCAGTGGAATGAATATTCTCTATTGTCCAAGTCCTGAATATATATGCATTTATATATATTCAAAGGTAGAGTTACATGTCAAGTTAGAGTTTGTAGAAGGAAGTACCAGATGTGAAAAAAGCACATTTTTTATTTGAAAAGAGATACAAAATGGGATTTCTCAACACATCTCACCACTTTGTGAAAATACATCAGGCATAAGCTGATGGATGATGCCTCTAGTCTCCACAATAGTAAGTACTTCAGGAGATAATAGTTATCTATGCAACAGGTCAACTCTATTGCAATGTCCCCAATGATTAGATTCCACCTAACATTAGATAGGTTTTTAATTATAATTCTCTCCAAGCCAAGAAAACTAAATCATTTTTCTCCATCCCAATAACTTACAAACATATGCTATATTCAGAACCCTCATTTGTTGCCAGTGATGAAAAATACGTAGATCACTAGAAAGTTTGTTTTTGTTTCATTTCACTTGAGAGTCCACTGGCAAAAAGGGAACATTAAAATACTTGAAGATTCCCACATTCTAACACTGATGTCAAGCATCTTAGAAGCACAATGCTCTTCTGGAGACAGTGAATAAACTATAACTCAACTAAATATATTCTGCACTTCTCACTCCATATTCCTGACTCCTCTAGTCCTACTAAATGAGGCTATTATTAGCTTTCATAGATTGTATTTTTCTTCCCAATTCTTCCCTCCTACCCTAACCACCCAATATCCCTTCCTTTTGTACTGTGACATTGTACTTCCTCTTTCTAAAAGTAGAGTATATTTGCCCACCAAACTGATGCTGGGTTTACCCTTCTCATAAACTGTGATCTGGCTAACAGAATGTATGCAAGAAGTGAAAATCCCAATTCTCAGCATAGGGATCATGAAACATTACATGTTCCACTGTCCCTATATTTCATTACTACTCTCTAAAAGAGAACAGGTCCCAGCAAGGATGAAAGACACAGAGGGGCATCGAGGACCTATGACTTGGAAACAAGCCCAGACTAGATCAGCCATTTCACAGACAAATGATTGAGAATAGGACCATCTTCCTAAGGCACTCTGAGTTTGGGATTGCCTTTTATGCAGTATTATTTTGTAAAATGTTAAATGACAAATCTTAAGCTTCACTTACCTCTTTTCCAAAAATCAGTCTTGGCACCATCAAAGTAAATTTTGGTAAGATTCCCCATTTTTCCTCCTCTGGATTCTACATGTATCAATACAACAAGGGCCTAAACTTCCACAGGCTTACCAAACACAGTACCCAGAAATATTCTTCAGTGAGTACTTACTGATCTTAAATAAAGTCCACATTCTTTGAAAGGTACAGAACCTATGGGGAAAAAGGATACTTCCCCATAGGTTTTATTTATTGATACTTATTACACTGAGTTACAATATAATAAATCCTATGGAAAGAAAAATACAATGTATTAAAACCAACATAGCATATTATATTTTTATATCTTTTAAATAAAACAATTATAATTTATGCACATGGATATTATATAACCATCTTACAGAAATCCAACCTCCATCTCACAATATATGTTTTTGGTACATTCTAGTTCATAAAGCATGATTGCTCCCATTACTATGTATGAAACTTCTCCTACAAGGTAGGAAAACAGATATAAAATTTATGCATTTTAAAGAAAGTAAAAGTGAAAATGACTCGGAAGAAGTAAAAACCAATTACATTCATTGAGCTCTTATATCTGCTCAGCTCTCTGCTTAACACTTCACAGGAAAAGATTCCATTCTATCATTACAATGAAAAGTAGAAAAGTACTATTATTTCTCACTTTTCAAATGAGAAAATCAAGCTGAAGTAACATGTTTAGATCACGTTATTTGTAAATGTTGGAGGCAGGTTTTAATTTTTTGTTGTTATTGTTATTGCATTTGTTTTTTGTTTCTTTGTTTGGGACATGGGGGGAGGTTGAACTTAGAGACACTTAATCACTTAGCCATATCCCCAACCCCTTTTTAGTTTTTTATTTTGAGACAGGGTCTTGCTAAGTTTCTCTTACTTAGAGTGTTGCTAAGTTGCTGAGGCTGGCCTTGGACTTGTGATCCTCCTGACTCAGCCTCTTAAACTGGTAGGATTATAGCTATGTGCTATCATGCTTGGCTAGAGGCAGGTTTTGTGCCATTCATATATTTACATGCATTTATTCAATAAGTAATTAATAAATCCTCACAACATGAAAAACAGTGAGGTCTGAAGCCCTGATCCTTAACAAACTATATTAGTATGAAGGGAAATGAGAAATATGTGTGAACTCTGCAGTGGTTCCCCAAAACTGATGCCTCCAAATATCAGTGAGAATCTATGTTGAAAAGATAGTGATTCTTGGAGAAGCTCAGAGACCTGTGTTTTTAACAGCTTCTAAATTATCTAGATAAATACAGCCAATTGAGAGCCCAGTGGTTCCCAGGTGTGTATTCCCTGATGGTGCTGGGAGAATTAAAAAATAAAAAAAAGGCTTAAATTAGCTTTTCATGAGGCCATATATTTATCATTTTTTATTTCTAACTGCAGAAAATAAAATATGAGTGCTACATTAATCACATAATATAGGCACAGAAAAGGTTGGTCAAAGAAATCCCCAAGTCTGGAAATTTTGGTTTGTGGTTTATTTTCATATCTTATTCTTTAAGGGAACAATAACTAAAAAGTGTATGTGGAGGTTCATATTTTCTAACCTTCTTTACTTCCCACATGTAGAATTTGTTGGTTTAAACACTGTCATAAACTTAAGCTTGCAGAATTGTCATAAAAACAACAAAAAAAATGACTGGAAAAAGGAGAAATATTCTATGCTGCAGGGTAGAGAGTGTCAGAGATTGTCTCCCCTCCAGGTCAGCGTAATAAATAAATTATAGAGTGCAGGAAAACTAGCATGGAACAAGCTGTTTCATCCCAGTAAAATAAGGCAGATAAAAAACCTGTAACAATTAACCTCATATCAAGAGGTTAAGCAGATAAAGAGAATGTTTCACTTTACAACATTGTCAGTTTATTATTCAAGATTTATCAATGATCAATTACTAGAAACACCTAGCATAATACCTACTATATCCTCTCTAACATGCAATATTTAGAAATGTGTCTTTATATGACATATATCTAGAATAGAGACTGGCATTTAGTAGGCCCTAAAAAATATCAATAGGTGCTATGGTTTAAATGTGTCCTCCAAAGATGATAGGTTGGAAACTTAATCCTTAATGCAGCAGTTTTGCAAAGAGGGACCTTGAAGTGGTTATTAGGTTTGGGAAGCTCTGACCTCATAAATGTATTGATTCCATTAATATTCAGTGAGTTCCATACCCCAGCAGTGAGTTCCTAATAAAAGTACTGAGTTGAGCCTCCTCCTCTCCTTCTTCCCTCTTTTACATTCACACATATGCACACACCCTCCTCTTGCCCTTCCACCTTCCACTATGGGATGATGCAGCAAGAAAGCTCTTACCACATGTAGGTCCCTCAGTCTTAAACCTTCTGGCCTCCTTCTAGAAAACAAATGTATTTTCCTTATTAATTACCCAGTCAATAATATAGTGTAATAACAATACAAAATAAACTGAGATAATGAGTGAATGAATGAGTGAATTCCAACAGCAACAGCAATTCTACCAAGGCTACTCTCCTGTCCTAGCACTGAGTTAAAAGGAAAATGACTTGGAAATTGAGAGGGAGGAAAGTGATTCATATGTCTCAATGGTTTAAAAGGAAATATATTTTTAGTATATTATTATTTAGGGGAATAATGACTAAAAATGTATGTGGTGGTTCATGAAATATAATATATATGTTTGTTTCATTTTGTTTTTTAATTTACTACAAACTGTGACCCATGCCAGCCCAGTTTCAATGTATAAGGAAACCATCAACTTCTTCTAAAATTTGGGAAATTGTGGATTTTATTCACAAGTGCTGAGAGTGTTTTGTGTTTTGTGTGTGTCCTTTGAAATAAAATTTATGTCAAAAATAAAACGTGCATAGATTTAAATATACATTGCCCACTTAAATCAAAGTATCATAGTATTTAATATGCTAAGAGTTAAAAATCCAATGTGTTAAAACAGCACAAAGGTATGTCTGAGCTAGTTACTGTTGAGTGGCACTAACTATGGATTTACTCACTGCAAACCGTCCTTGATATGCTGCCTGTCTCTTCCTGGTAAATGGCAGTGAAGGTCAGTGAATCTAATTTGACAATAATGAGCCTGCTCTGCAATGTGTTATAATATTGTGCCCCCTCTTCTTCTTTTTTTAAAGGTATCAGCCAATCAAAAAGGCTATTCAATGACACCAGGGAAACCCCAGGAGAGCTGGAGAGAGTCAAAGAATGCTACTCTCTTATTTTTCCTTTCCAATAATGGAGACAGGGGAGGTTATGAACATGTTCAATATGCATTAAAACAAAACCCAGCCTGATAGGAATGCTTTAATTAATAACAATTATCTTCTGCAGCATTATGATTCAAGCCAGGTCTCTGAGCATGAAGGAGAAACTTGACACTTGTGCTTCTTTGTGGACAGAGAGATTTTAAGCAAAGTTAATGGAAACTCAGCGGATGAATGGTGCCGCAATTCAAATGTACTGTAAAATTACTGAAATGATTTCAATGTCACAGGACTACACTGCATTGCATTTATGATTATTACCCCTTTCTACGCTTTACTGATATTTTGTCAAATATCTTAAAGCTTGTCTTCAAAAAATGGTATCCTTCAGATAAGAATGTTATGCAACAAATAATAATAATAATCCATTATTGTTTCTATAATAGATTATAAAATATATCCTATAATATATTCTATACACATGTAAACAGCCTACTATAATTTCTACATATAATTTTTATAATAACATGAATAATACTAATGATTATTATTATTGGTGAAGATAAAAAAAGTCAAAATGTTGACCTAAGGGTAATGACCCACCAAAGGCCAAATCCCACCCCAAATATCTTTGTAAATCATTTTCTATATCCTGAAATTTTATTTATCAAAAAATGTTATTTATCAAAACATAATTTGTGAGAATCATTTGGTGTTTATGCTTAAAATATATACTCCTGAGCCCCACGCCACACCTTCCACCTTACCATCTCTTAGGAGAGTGTCCATAAATCTGCATTGTAACAAGTTCTCAAGATAATTCTCATGTACCCTAAAACTTAAAAAGCATTGTCCTACAGTAGAGGTTCTTAAACTGGGAGCCATCAAATTCAGGGGTCCATGAACTTTAGATGGAAAAAATGCACCTTCAATGAAGTCTAAAATTTAGCTATCCCTTCAGTTATGAAAATAGTAAAAAAAAAAAAATCACAGTAGTTTTAGAACATCTGAGTTTATCAGCAGTAAAAATTATAGAAAATCTCCTATTATATTTGTTGTAGATATCTCAAAATATTATTAACATTGATCACTAGTTTGAAAGATGTTAGTTATTACACTCCCTGTTAGAGCTTTTAATTTAATGAATTATAAAATGAGCATATAAAATATTTAAATATTTTGACAACTGTATTTCAATACAATATGTTTCTTTTGTAATCCTCTGTATTTAATATATTTAAAGATAATTTTCCAATGGAGTCCACAGGCTTCGTGAGACTAGCAATAAGGATTCATGACACATACGAAGTTCAGAAGCCCCTGCATTTTTGCAGAGGGAGAATGAAAACATGGAGAGAGCTAGATGCAAGCTGTGCGTCTGCATCACACAAACCCTTCCTGGCATTTCCTTTGAACGGATATAGATGTGGGAGCATAAAGGAAGGTGGTTTATAAAATGCCAATGTGTTTAAAAGTGAGGTGGGGGAAACAGGACCAGAAACACCTGTCAGTCACGAATGGCTTATTGGCCGAGTTCATCAGCAGGAGACCTGAGTTTGATCAGTTCTGCCATGATTAGTGTCACTACAGTCAAGTGTAATTTCTGTATAAATAGAAGTGGTGGATTGGAAAATAATTCAGTCCATCCCTCCAAATTGTCTCAGTCAGCACAGACATCAAAATCTGTCAGCCTGAGGGGGGAAGCACACATATGCAACGAAGCCTATAATTGTATTCAGTATTCAAATATTTCAAACTACAGAATATTATTTGCAATATAAAACCAAAGAAAAATCAATGTTGATTGTGCAGCTTATCTAATTGTGAAAACAAGGTTTATGCATTTTTCATTGTCTTCTTTGATAAAAGTGAGCAAATATAAATTTTTGTATTTCATCACTTTTGCACTGATTGGATATTTTCAACTCTAAACCTGTTTGTCATCTAATTGTTTGACTTAATCCAATCAGTTGTTCAAGACAGAGACCTACAGACCTCTGTTCCCTCCTAAATCCTATTGCTTTTATCTCCTTAATACCCTTGAAGTAATTCACTTCTTTCAGGTCCATTGCTACTGGGTTAGTTCAGACCATCATTATTTTACCTAGTGTTACAGAAATGAGTCCTAATTGGCATCCTTGACTCCAAACCTGCTTGTCTCCAATCTTTTCTCCATATGGTATAAAATAACATTTTGAAAATGCAAGTTTTGGTGTCAGGCCCCTGAAAAAACATATCTATGGAATTCCACTGCTCTTAGACTACATGCCATACTTCTAAAAATAGCACAGCAGCCTTTGAAGATCAGCCCCACTCTTATATGTCTAGCATCTCTCCCCCCATGCTGTAGACTTCACAAACACTAACTTCTTCCCAGGCATTTCTGGGCTTGGGGACATGCCTTTCCTCTGATTAGGATGCTCTGCTTATAGGACTAATTTCACCTATCATCTCCTGTGGAAAGTAATCTATGTCCTCTTCAAGCTGAGACATCCTACCTAAGTGCTTGCCTAGTATTTGGCATTGGCCCTTTCCCTCTATTCATTACATCAGACTTGTCTAATTGTAAAATTGTGAACTTGCATTTTTTGTTGGATTAGCTAAATTAATAAGCAGTATTAGTGTCAACACAACTGTATTTGACACCTATTGGTAGTTGCAATCTGAACTTATGCTTTAATAAATTAAGAATGAGATACAAAACCATAAAATTTACCAAGGGAGATGTATCACATAGAAGAATGTATTTCCACCATTAAAAAAGATGTGTATGTATGTATATATATATATATGAATCCTCTTAATTTTTAAGTAGCCTCAGGCCCTCAGTCTGTCTTCTCAGCCTTCACAGGGGCTGATGTCAAAGGCATCAAAATTGACTAATGTTGCCTTAAGTGCCTTACTTCTTCTGGGCAGAATTCCATTGATAAGGAAGTCTAATCAATGGCAGTAAAACCCATGGCAGGGGTGCTTTTTTTAGTGCCTGGAGCACAGTAAAACTTTTAGGAAGTATTTGCTCAATGAATGATGAACCATTTTCCACTTAAGTCAGAGCTCTACCTAAGCCCTTGTCCTTGAGGCCCTCAGACTAGAACAAAGGAGAGCAGAAAGGTAAAGAAACTGGTTCTGAACACTTGATCTGATATCAGTGAAGATAACTACACAAATTTGATTGTGTCACCCTGTTGCTTATACAACTTATATAGGCTCCTCCAAATTACAAAACAGATATTATAATCCTTGGAAGAAACTAATAATTATGATGAGAACTAATGTTTGCTGAATACCTTCTGAATACAGACACTATGCCAAGAGATTTGCACCTGTCTCATTGAATCCTTTCAACACAGTGGGGTGGGCAATAATATTACATCCATTTTAAAGACAAGAAAACCAAGAAAAAGTTACTTGTCCAGAGTTGCATAGTTAGTGAAGAGCAGAGACGAAAATAATCAGCAAGTAATCTAATTCCAGAGATTGCATAGTGACTCATTTTAGTATATAAATTATGAAACATTTACTGCCAACCTAGATCACTAGATACAAACTTTTGAAACCAAAATGTTTTTCATCCCTCATCTACTGATCTACCAAGAACCAATCCATTTAACTATTGGAAATACTTGAAACCAGCCATATCCTTATAAGATTTCTGTGAGATCCTATGTTATCTCCTTTGCCAAGGATTCCCCTGTATCCAACATGTCCCCAATTGTTCATCCTATAAGCTCCATATCTAATATTCCCTGATTTGAGAGCCTACCCCAACTCCCTCAGAAAGATTAAATTCTGGAACCTCATTATACCTTGTACCATATTATCATTGCCATTGTCAAGTAATCATATCTCTCTGGGCCACCCTTCTCCCTAATAAGATAGACAACAGGTTCTCTGAAGAAAGCGATAATGTCTAATTGACCTTTGTATATTATTTACTAGTGCAGCTCCATGCCTCAGTTCAAGCTCAATAAATATTCCTTAATATAAAATGAGGTGGGTGGAGGGGAGTTTGCTTACCACAAGATTAAGAAGTGACTTCAAAAAGCTGAAAATGCAATATATACAAAAATACAATATATTATGAAGAGTGAAATGGGACCATTAATGTAAGAAAAAAACAATAAGCCAGGACAATGTCACTGTGTGTCCTGATGAGAATATACACAATACTCCTAATATTGACTGCAACATGAGTAAATGGCTGAATTATGGTCAATATACTGTTTTTAAGGAAGCATTTAAAAATAATGCATCTTGGAACATCTGCCACCTAGAAAATTTAGAACCAATTTTTTTTTCACTTAAAAGAGCAAATATAAATCATTTATAACAATAAATACTTATTATCTGATTATAGTTGGATAAATAAGTTCTGTTTGTAAACATGAACATACAAGGCATACACTTTTCAAAGAGCAGATGGGTATATTGGCTCTGTCTCAAATGATTGCATGTACTTGGACAAGTCACCTAACTTCATTAGGCCTTGAATTCCTCATCTGTGATATGAGGATAAGAAATACATGTCTGTCTTTAAAATCCCTCATCCATGTGGTTATTTAATATATATATTCATCAATTGCTAGGTTCTTCTCCATGTAAGAGGTGTGACTGAATTTTCCTTTGAGCATGGGCTGGACTTAATGACTCACTTTCAACCAAAACGGTGCTGTGGCACTGGGCTCCCTTTTGGCAACACTCTTCTATGTAAAACAAGGTGCCAGGTCATAAAAACAAAAGATGTCCAAATAGTGAAAAAAGTAGGTCTCCAGTCAACAGCCAACAAGAAAGTGAAGTATGCCAACAATGCAAGTGACCTTGGAATTGCATTTTCTACCCTGGTTAAGCTGTGAGTGGACAGCAGCACTAGCAACATCTTCACTGCAATCTTGCACCTTCGCAGAATCATAAGTAATTGAGAAATGACTTTACAGAGCCACTCTCAGCCCCTGATCTTCAAAATCTACAATATTATGTTTGCTGTTTTAAGATGCTAAATTTTGATATGATTTTTATGCAGAAATAGATAAGTTATAGACACCAGAATCCTATGTATTAATTTTGTAATATCATTATTTTTTTCAGATATTTCCTTATTCTTGATGACTATTATTTTCACAATATCTCGGATGGTAAATTAATTGCTACTGCAGATTTACTTCTTAACTAAAATTACTGAGGTTAGAAAACAGATTTTACACTTGTACAATGGAGATTTACACATGCATTACTTATACACTTAAAAGGATTAGAGTTAATATATTTTCAATGAAAAGGAACTCATCTAAATGCCAGCCCAAGTTGCATAATGTGGACCCCATGCTGTGGAATTTGCTGCTTTCCTGAGTTGTGCATGACAGGCTAGTTGCAATTACATAAATGAATTGTTTTCTATCATCCTCACTGGTGCATTAATGAAAGGCTACACAATTAAAGAAAAGATCATACTGCTTGAAGAAGGCAGAGCAACCAGTTTAAACAAGGAGATGAAATTAAAATCATTTTACTAGCACTATTTTCCAATCCAGTAATTGCTGAAACAACTCTGAAATCCTATGTACATCCATATTCAAGAGTTTTACCCAGAGCCAAATTTACCATTAAAAATATGATGGATGCCTAATATTCTTTCCTTAATTATTCTATCAAACCAGAAAATGGAAAATTTATAAAACAATGAAACAGGAAAGAGATTAGTTTTAGGGTTATCCCATGTCCAAAGCCTTAATTCAAACTCTCTTCAACAACAGGCTTCTCATCCATGGTAAACCCGATGTGATATCTTCAACACTATTTCTTCTGTATTTCATTCATCATCCTTTTTTCTACCTAAAATTTCTATCTTGATTTTAGCATCACTTTTTCATGAGCAGAGGGACTACGTATAATAAGTATTGGGCTCAACTATTTCAGATGAGAGAAGGACTAGTTAGTGTGTTGTCAATCATAAAGAACCCTGGGTTGGGAGCTTCAGGCTCATCCCTGTGCTTTTAGGAGGTTGTAGGATACTTGTAAACTCAGATAGGTAGCAGCATAGGAAGATGGGAGAAAAATGAAAACTAAAAACTATTAAAAATTGACTTGTAATCTAGTGGCTCATAATATAATTCCCTGACCTTTCTCATTTCTCTCGCTTCCTGTTAAAGAGAGTGGAGTTTTATCAATGAATCCTACCCTAACCAAATAAAGCCTTTTTAAAAATATGCATTTACCATACATAAAAGTCTTATAAATGTATGTGAACATGAATGAAAAATTGAAAGGTTAAATTGCCATTTTCTACATTCCTTTTGTAATTACATCCACATTTTTATTACATTGTAATTATAATGTGATTACACTCTACCATTCTATATTTTCCTCTTCCGAAAAGAGGATGTGCATCCAATGCTAAATTTCACTGGAAATGCATAAGTCTGGGCCTAAGGGCTTTTCTTTGTTGAGAGAATTGGAGACACTCTTCACAGAGTCTCTTAATCAAGTTACTGACCATTTTTCTCTGAGGCCTAAGGCCTTCTGACACGTGATGGCCTCTTCTTAATTGATACTGTGACCTTTAGGAGACATCACCACAATCTTATCCATCACTAGGAGTAGATAGAGAAGGGGGGAACACTTGATTTTAAAAGCAGCACTACAATATCTACATTTGAAAGTACAAACTAAGAAATTCCAAAAAGGCACTGCAAATGCTACAAAATCAAGAGTAAAATAAAATTAGAAAGAGGAAAATATGCATTACCAAAAAGGAGCAGTGATGTGCTTGATATACCATAAATGTTCAAGATTTTTCATATCCAGAAGAATATAATCCCAGTTTTATCATTTAAAGATGGAAGAATGCTTATGACAAGAAGCAAAATAACAATAACTCAAAGAGCCTTTAATCTCCATCTGCTATACAACTAAGATCACATAAAATATTTGTAGTCTCCTCACTCATCTATCTTCATATTTAAGATTCATTGAGTAAAAAGAAACCGTTTTATGTAATTTCCTTTATTTTTTTATTTTATTTTAAAGAGAGAGAGAGAGAGAGAGAGAGAGAGAGAGAATTTTAATATTTATTTTTTTTTAGTTTTTCGGCAGACATAACATCTTTGTTTGTATGTGGTGCTGAGGATTGAACCCAGGCCGCATGCATGCCACGCAAGTGCGTTACCGCTTGAGTCACATCCCCAGCCCTGTAATTTCCTTTATTAATATTTCTCTATAAAGAGAATTTCTACTAACATAATGAACTTTATTAAAAGTTATACCACACCCATCTGCCTAAGTTTCCAATTATCTTTGCCTCCAGATAGGAGTAGCCACTTGGTAAAATGAAATCATCAGAATAATTCCTCCAGATTCATAATGCCTTATTTTCCTTCACAGCTTTACATACATAGTAATGATTAAAGTAGGAAAGTGTTCCACTAAACTCTGAACTATTTTGTATTAAGAGTTTATGTCTTAATTTAAGCATCTCTGAATGTAAGACTTCATGTAGCTAAAAACCTTCAATTCTTGGAGGATCACATGCTTAATCTTTTTCACCAATTGCTTTTTAGATATGAAAGAAATATATACTTAAAGGAAATTTTGAATGAAAAGATAAGGAAAGCACTTCTTATTAACTACCTGACCCTAGCATACTAGTCCTTTGGGTTATATGATTATCAATAATTCAGTAATGCAAACTAAATAAGTGAAACCAACACTAAACCTTAACATGATAAAAATAGCCTATGAATGGAACCTAATTCCTATAGTAACTGGTAGTAAACTATAAATTCATTAGCCTTTTTTTTCCATGTTATATTATTTCATAAAAGACTACAGACAAATACTGAACTCTACTATTAAATATGCTAAAGCATTTAGGGGAAGTTTACTGAGTTCTGAAATTCATTATGAAAATAATTATAAATTAAATTAAAATAGTGGTTAGAGGGATATGGTGATAGTAGATAAATGAAAATGTAAGTATGATAGAATGTCCATGGTAAAATCTAGATGGCAAGTAAGTCTTTCAAAACACTCTATTTAATAATTTTCACACTAAAATATGAAGAAGAACCAATGCAATTTAGCCTTTAATCATATGAATTAAGGAGTTGATTATTTTGAAATTCAGGCAAAACAATTTTACAGAAATGACAACATAGTAGCTGGTAGCTCCCTTGGCCTTCACAAAAGATTTCTTTTTTGTTTACTTTGGGTAACATTTGAGGGCAAGAATACCAATTCTCTTCACTTACATCAGCATTCTTCTGCAAACAATTTGCAAACTAGGCAATAATTCAGTTTATCTCCTTCTTTTGGAATCTCAGAACTAGAGACTCTTATCTATGAGAAAGTACCAAGTTTTATTTTATGGCATGTTTTTTGCTGTTTCCATTTTTCATTCAGATGAAAAAAACCAATGAATCCTTATTAGTCCATATTCTAATACTCCCTGTTAATTTTCTTTCCCTATTAGTTACTCTTTTACACCATATTTTCAGAACATGATAATAAAAAGAATAAATAATATAGAATCACTATTCATTAAAAAGAGGGAAAAGCTGAAACAAGAATTATTTTCCAGTTTTCCACATGCTTGTAATCCCAGAAGCTCACTCTGCTGAGGCCAGAGGATAGTGAGTTCAGAGCCAGCCTCAGCAAAAGCAAGGCGCTAAGCAACTCATTGATAACCTGTATCACTGATACAAAATACAAAAAAGACTTGGGTATGTGGCTCAGTGGTTGAGTGCCCCTGAGTTCAATTCCAAGTGCTCGTCTCCCAACCAAAAAAAATATTTTCTATTAATTTAACTTGATCACTGCTACAAAGCCTACAGCTTTTTGGTGGTATTTTGAACATATCTGCAATTCAATTTTTGATCTAATGTATAAATAAAGGACTGACAGATTTTATTTTTAAAAATCTTAAAAGGTAATAAGAATTTAACTGGTCAGTCTATAATAAACACAGGCTGTCCCAAAGAATAATGAAAAGTTTTAATGGAATTACATGGATTGATATAATTTGAGATGGCACATGAAAACAGCTTTAGCAATCGGACATTATGTCTGTCTCCTCACTAGATTTCTACCAGTAAGTCCAGTCACACAAGTAATGTGATAGGCCCTTCATATAGCTTGTGCCTCTCCAGATAAGTTTTATTTTATTTTTTTTGCCTTTTTTTTTTTTTATGGTACTAGGGATTGAACCCTGGTTGGGGTGGAGGGTTTAACCACTGAGCCACACCCCCAGCCCTTTTTAAATATATTTTATTTAGAGACAGAGTCTTCATAAATTGCTTAGGTTCTCGTTAAATTGATGAGGCTGAACTTGAAATCCTCCTGCCTCAGCCTCAGGAGGCACTGGGATTATAGGCATGCACCACTACAGCTGGCTCAGTATTACTGTCCTGTTTTTATACATTAAAAAAAAATTTTTTATGAACAATTTTTATGTCAAATAGGCTATTTGACATACACTAAGCATTAAAGTTAGACAAACATGTAGTCGCACTAATACAATTAGTCACTAATCACATGTGAATCAGTGTGTCTGAAGAGGTATGTGCCAGTAACTGTGAAATGAACACCAAGTCTTAAAGATGTATTAGGAAAAAAAAAGTAAATTTCAGTACTTTTTAATTTTAATATTTCAGGCATAGTCAATTAAATAAACTATATTATCACATAGTTTTTATGTTTATTATTTATTTTTATTACGCCTATTGGAAATTTAAAATTACATTTGTGGCTCTTTTATTTCTAAAATAAAAGAGTTGTTAATAGCAGTGTTAATGCAGAGATTGAGCATTTGGCAGGAATAGTTTGATATTTAAACATTATGATTCCCTAACTATGAAACACTGTCCAGACAAAAAAGAAGACAGTTGGGTAAGATATGATGAGATACTTCGCTGAAGCACCAAGAATCCTGACTTTCATTTATACTGATTAATATTTTATTGTATACGTTTTTTGAACCTTGTTTTCTAACTCTTAGAAAAGATGAATATTCTTCCCTTAGGGGAAAATAAATAAATAAATACTTATTTCCTTCCTCTTTTAAGTTTGTATGTATTGGACAGCTTAATATTATTAGTCCTCTTTTTCATTTTTAGAAGTATAATCCCTTCATCTATCATTCTGGTTAATTGCAGGATTGATTATAATGTGGTTTTCTGGCCTGTTATTAATCTCTTGTAATTTCTTTAAAGAAGATTTAAACCACATGAAGTTGCAATTTTTTCTAAAAATAATTTTAACTTGATCATTTTTAATTAATAAAATATGCATCCACTTTGTTTTTGGTTGAGTTAGCCTCTAACTGTGCATTATTATTTAAATAACTTAACCAATATACTATTACAAACTACTTTTTCTATGGGCAAACCACATTTTTATTTTTTAGTATTTCTAAAACACAAAACTCCAAAGATAACACAAAGCACAATTAAAATAAAAGACTATTTTTGATTAACTGTATTTAGTCAAACAAGCAGCAGATGTCCATCTATTTTTCCTGACTTGTTCCTTCATTCCCTAATTTTCCTATTTTATTCCTGATAAATTATCCTTTATTTGATAAGTAATTAACTGAGACTAAGAAAAAAGCTCAATGAGTCATGTAAGTTGAGGGTAGAATGCTTTCCTTATTTAAACTTCTGATTTTTTGTTGTTGTTGTTCTTCATTGTAGATCTTTGATATGAATTTTATTTTTAATTTTCCTCCCCAAATTACTTATCTTTATCACTGAGTTTTTGGCACTGCCAGAAATTTTACATCAGAGGCAAATGTGTCAATCACCTCATCCTACTTCCAACCCAGCAAGGTGATGAAAAACGTTGTTGTAGGGAGGATAGATCCTTTCATGCATCCCAATGTACAAATAGTGACTGTTCTCAAAAAGAAACAGCAATGTCATTTCTCTAGTCAATGAAATCTTTTTAGGTTCTAAGAAAGCTTTCTGAGAGAGCTTTTTCTTTTCCTTTTTCCTGAAAAAATGTCACAGAATTGACTGGCATACCCTTAAACTCTCTTTCATCCCTCCTGCATCTTCGTTCCATCAATATGGACACATCATATTGATGCAACAACTGTATTTTAACCATGCAGAGGGAAAACCAATGAGATAAGATGGAAGAACAGATATATTAAAAGGAAATTTCCTAAAACCATCTATAAACACCTGCTCCATTCCTAGACTACATACCCCTCAAGTGCACAATAACAAAAAAACAAATTGTTTTTGATTTAAACTTCTGCAGTTGGATTTTCTGTTCCTGAAACTTGAATATCATGCATCTAACACATATAAAATTAAATCCCCAAGTATTTTAAACCAATTTTTGTTCCTAATACTTTAACTTTTACTTCAGTAACAAACAGCAAATCAGAATCTGTTTCACAACAACCTATGTTTTGAAAATAAATCTATTCTTTTCTTCATGGCTACATAATTCTTATTTCAATTTTGGGAATTTTTAATTCATAAGATCACTCTCACTTTCTTTGTTTCAAATTTTATTCAGTCCTGCCCACAAATTAATTTGTTTCAATAAATACTGAGTACCTATTCTCTGTTAGATACTAAATCAATCATTTTTTTAAAAAAATAAACAACCCCTGCTCTTTGATATCTTATAGATCATTCCTCGATCTATATATATGACTATTCCTTGATATTAAACTTAAAGCTGTATTATAAGCTGTATCACACCCTAACAGTCTGGAAATCTTGGAAGACATCATTCCTAGCTCTATAGAAGTAGATGAGACCATCTCAGACATGTGTACTTAAAATATGACATTTTGACTGTCCTAATGAAAGGAATATAATGACTTACTATTTGTTTGGTACTTTCCATTCATAAGCACTTCCACAAAGATGGCCTCATTTTTCTTTGAAACCCCTACTGTTTGAAACAAGTTAGTGAAAATCAAATCTTTAAAATTATGTCTACTTAAGCAGCAGTTAGTCTGTTCTCTTCTTTATAAATAAAATCATTCATGTCTCCATTCTCAAAACCCTGAAGAATGCACTGGAATAGTTTTAGATTTCACTCTTTCAAGAGTAAAGAGAAAAAAAAAAAAACAAACTTCTTCTTCTTCGTAGATTTAAATGAGTTTTATATAGAGAATGTTATAGGGAATGAATACCAATTTGTTTTCATTAGAATTGTTCTCCTGGCGTGGCATCTCTTTTTCCTCAGTGATGCCTGTGTGTTCACTGGGCAGTGTTAGACATGCATGCATGCCTTCTTTCAAGGGTTTCTAATGGAAGGCACCATGCTATGAGCTGTGGGAGAGGAAGACACGCGACTCATAATTCAAGATTCTTGGGGATCTTAAAATCTGGTAGGAAAAATTAGGTGTGTAGGCAAATGAGGACAAAGGAACCATAGAGAAAAATAAAATTTAATAACAAGGAAACAGAAAAAGTAACTTCAACTGAACTTATCCTAGAACACATATGACACGTAAACCATGACTAAAATGATGCCTAGAATTTGAAGAAATGGAGAATTAAGGTGAAAAGAAAATTCTTCTATGAGAAAACTAAAAAACAAAGAAATGATCAAGTGGACCCCAACAGTTAATGAGGCTGAGGCCTGAAAAGAGTCATGGTAAAGAATAATGGAGTTTGAAGCTAAAATTACTATAAGATGTCAGATCAAAGTTTACATTTTTGCAGATGGAAGTAACTAATAGTTACAAATCTCAGTGATCTATCATATTTGATAGATCAATGATAATCATATTTGAAAAAATAAATTAAAGGAAACATAACATTGGGCTTTCCAAATATATTAAAGATTAAAATCTTGTTAATACCCAGTGATGGTAAATATGTGAGGAAACAGGTTCAGTCATTTGTCCCTGGAGAATATGTATACCATTTCTTCCATTTTGGAAGAAAATTCATTAGTATGTGTAAGAATTTAAATTCACATACTCTTTGATTTGACGCAGTATATCCAATTTTGGAAATTTATTCTACAGAAATATTGGCATAAGTATGTAAAGATGTATGTATAGAAATATTTACTTTAACAAAGATATACTTAGCAAAAAGAAGAGAAACCTTCCTATTCATCAATAGATAATAACAATTAATAAATCAGGGAACACCTATATTAATATTCAGATTTTTTTATTTTTGTGTATGTGTGTGTGGTGCTGGGGATTGAACCCAGGGCCTTGTGCATATGAGGCAAACATTTTACCAACTGAGGGATATCCTGAGCCCTAATATTCAGATTTTTAAAGTAGGTCTATATTTACTAACATGCAAAGAAATTCAAGGTATATTGTTATGTAAGAAAAGATCAGGTGCAGAATTAAATGTATAATATGAAAAACATTTTTAAAAATTATTAAACAAAGGTCTGCCCCACTCTATGTTGTGTATATATACATAATTGATATCCATTTCCTTGGAAAACTTAATTGAGCTCTCATCATGTCAGAGATATGGTTCTATCTGCTAGTGAAACCACAGAGAACAAAACAGATGAATCCCAGTGTGTGTGGAATTTATATTATACATACAAAGGAAATAAATATCATAATAATTACAAGTTAGGATCAATCACCATGACATAAGAAAAATAGGACAGGGAGATAGTGTGTTAAATAGGAGAGAACAGAGTGAAGTGAGCCCTGGGGCTCTATCTTTGGGAAGAGTACCCCAGGCTGAGAGAAGAGCAAAGGCACAAGCCCGAGGCATGCAGGAACAAAGAGGACAGCTTGAAGGGACACAGTGAACCAGGGGGAAGATGGTGGGTAATGGCAGCCAGTTACTGCCAAGAAACATACTAATGTGACTATAGCTGCCTAAAACAATAGGAATACCTGTATATAACAATGACTACTGCACAACAGAGACTTCCATTGAATGTGTGTGCATATGTGCACACACACACACACAGTTTTGCTTTTATTATCAAGAAATGAATCTACAAACCACTTGACCTCTAGTAGAGAGTGGATTTTATTTTGACTGACATAAAGGCAAATCATAAAAGATTCCAAATTTCCCTGAGCTGGATAAAAGGAGGTAGGAGGGGCAGATGGAGAGAACAATGCTGGTTGCACATGGACAAGTCTGTTTGAAATCTCTTCCAGATAGCCAAAGAGAAAAAAGAAAAAGACTACAAAGTATACAGCCAGGGCATTGAAGGTTAAATATGAGCTCCTACTGCCATGATTTATCCACTGAAACAGCTGGGAAACTTCAGAAGTAGTTCATATATCACAGGAGTAGAGGAAGTGAGTCTGACTATATAAACACACCTCAGGGCTGCTACTGTTCCCATTAACTGTCTGTCTCAGTAAAGGTCTGCCATTAGACAGATTCCTGCTGTAGCTGAACTGATAGAAAACCACAGGTACAGATAAAAATTAGTAGGAGACGCATGTCAGAAACACTCATGAGAAATTTTTCAGGGGAAAGGAAGAAAAGGAGATGATTTGACCATTTTAAAATCTGACACCTTTGGATTTTTCAGCCTCCATATTTAATATTTTGCTACTTAAGGAACCACATCCTCAGTTAACTATGGCAGACATTGTTAATTATGGAATAAGTACATCTGATGAGTGTTTTGAGAACTTTCCTTGAATTCCACAGGACTGAATGATATATATCAGGTAAAATAAACAAATTAAAAGACATTTCAGAATGAAGTCAGACTTCCAAGGACCAAATTTATGTGAATGGGATCACTTATCTCACATTGACATGTACTTATTTCCATTGAAAGAGTAAATCCCCAAAGCCTTCAATGTATGGAAAACTCACATCGGTTGTGATTCTTCTTTGAAGATCTATGCTGGTTGTACCACTTGATTAAATTAGAATCAAAGACTACATCTGTGGACATTCCCATTTGAACCAGGTTGTTTTTGCAAAGAGACTACTTTATCTTCTAAAGGCATGATTCTCTGCAAGTCCTTTCCAAAAACTGTTCTGAATGTATCCTTGGTCACAAGACATACCAGTTGGGAAGGGTGAAATGTTTATGGATTGTGCAACCTATTCCTCAGGGAAAAGAGTGAAAGGTACCTGCAAACTGTGAGATTAAGGATATAAAAATGTCATTTGTGCTTAATTGATTTATGGTACTCTACTAATAACTTTTAACTCAAGGTTGTTTGACATACATATCTTTAAATAGTTTTAAATGTTATACCCTACATTATATTACCATGTGTATTCTTACTACTCTTCCATTAAGATGAGCACTTTTTCAAAAGCACTAATATATGTAATGCAAAAATGATGCTAAATGTATATGTAATCATATTTTTATTACATATACAATAAATGTTAAGATGCTTATTCCATAAAAACTAATCTATTTATATTTTTGTTCAAAGCAAGAAAAATTATTTTAAAGAGGTCTTGGATAAGAATTTTTAATGAAATTCACTCTATCTTTCCTTTAGCTAAATGTTACAGTTTTAAATTTTTAAAAAAAGTTTCTTAGTTGTACATGGACACAATACCTTTATTTTATTTATTTTATTATGTGGTGTTGAGGATTGAACCCAATGCCTCACAAATGCTAGACAAGTGCTCTGCCAAAGAGCTATAAGTCCAGCTCCTACGTTTTTTAATTTTCTTTTCTTGGGGGGTGGGGGGGTATACCAGGTATTAAACTCAGGGGCACTTGATCACTGAGCCCTATACCTAGCCCTATTTTGTATTTGATTTAGAGACAGGGTCTCACTGAGTTGCTTAGCGCCTTGTCATTGCTGAATCTGGCTTTGAACTCACGACCCTCCTTTCTCAGCCTCTGAAGCTGCTGGGATGACAGGCATGCACCACCGTGCCTGGCCATTTTTTAATTTTCTAATGCAAATTTTTCCTACTAAGAGGCTCAGGATATTAAAATATACAGGTATAAAAAAGTAAAAATTATAATTCTTTAAATTAAAATGTAGAGATTTAAAAAGATTTCTTATAAATGCTTACTATAATCCACTTATTTACCTTCCTAGATATAAAGCAATATGTGTGCATTTTGTTTTCTTTAATAAATTATATTTTTTCATGGATTAGCTTAAATGGCATCAAAAACAATTTCATATATGAAATAATTTCATAATTTCATATATGCCAGTCTCCTATCTTTTCTATGACAAAATAATGTTGACTGCCAACTACTTCCTAAAAATCTTCATTTTCTTAGGAGAGATAATGCTTTCCTGGTACTTTTAATACTTCTATTTTTTTTTCCCTTGGTCTTGTTTCCCAGGTGAACTTCCTCACATCTTAAACATGAGTGTTCCCCTGTGTTCTGTCCTAAATTCTCTTTTCTTTTCCTCCCCATGGGTGATGTTACTCAATTCTAGGCCTTAATTTGTAGCCTCAAGGATTCCCAAATCTATAGTTCTAGCTCCCACATCTAAGCTTAAGTGTACATTTTTATGTAATTTATTCTATACCCTCTGCTTCTGCCTATTCTTTCCCTATATTTTATATATTAAATATTAACACACCACATCTCTTCAGATTCAGATCATGTAAGTATACTCACATGCTTCTGCACTAATGTTAGATTTTCCCCATCCTTCCCACTTCCCCTTCTCTCAATTCTACTACAGAAAAGTCCTTTTAATGCATCTCTCCCTTTCTATCCTGACCATTTTCCCTCTAACTCAAGGTCTTGTTTTTCTTTCTGATTCACTGGGCATCCCATTGTGTATGTTTGTTTCAAGCATCCACTCTATAAAGTTGACCATGTTATTTGTTAGGAAGGAGTATCTGATCTCCCAGGCCTCATATTTCCAAGTGAACTCTCTGGACAAGAGCTAACTTTTTGGGTCCCTACCTTCAGAGGTGGAATGATTTACTGGGAGTTTAGAAGGAAAAAAAAAAAAAAAAAACCTAAGAAAACTCAGACCAGTCCCTTTCATCTCTCTGGAGACAGTCTTTCTGCAGTACTTCAAGTTGTTCTGTACATTCTTTATTTCTGAGACAAGAGGCCTGACATTTTGGAGGACAAGACTAATTCTAGAATGAGTTATTAGAAAGCTAGTTTGCCCACACACTAAAGGCTGTGATTATTTTGATCTCTGGTACATCTTTCAGTTGGTTCCACACTTGGATGCAGGAAGAGTGTTAAAAACAGAACTTCCATTACCAACATCAAACTATTGTTTAAAAAAATCTTTAAATTGTTCCTGTTGACTAAAAATAAATTAAAAATTCCTTACCATTGCCTACAAAATATTTTGTAATTTGGTCCAAATATACTTTTTTAGGTGAATCTCTTGCTATTCCACCTGAATCATCCCAAACTGTTAAGTTACACCAATTGGGTTTAGTCTAAGATTTCCACGGACAAATTCCGACTTCTTGCAGGTCGGGTTTTGCCTTTGCTATTTTTCTCCCAGGAATGACAGTCCTATTTTCTCTGTCTGCACTGTTGCAATTCTTTCTTCAAGATTCCGTGTAAATGTCACTATATTACATGTAAAGTTTTCTCTTCATATCTCAGAAAGAATTATTCACTTTTTTTTCTATTGACTCTAGAGACAATGCCCTTTCACCTTATGTCAACATATAACTAACAGAACAGTATCTGACTGGTAGTGAATGGGCAATAAATGAAGAATGAATGAAGCCCACTTCATTCAACTGAGGAGAAAATTGGCATGTGGCTTAGATCTATTCAACACCAAACAACTTACTGATACAGCTAAATCCCCATTCCCTATTTCTCTATTTCTCTGTTGCTTTTTTCCTATCCCCTGCCTCCCACTGTCCCTCTTTTACTGTCTCTGCCTGGCTCTCTCCCTCCTTTCTCTGTGTATGTTTGTATGTGATTCAAGGGTAGTTAATGGAAAATATCTGACTTATTTTTTTCTGTAAACTGGATTTTTTATTGCATGAAAACAAAAACATAGAATTCTAAAACATTTGTAAAATATTTGAAGCTCAAAATGGATGGCTTCAATAACACATCAATATAATATTCCCTCAACTACCTAGAACAAAACTAAGCAGAAGCTTTATTTATGCATTTTAGTAGGAAGAAAAAAAGAAGAGAAAATGACATCACAGATTTACTTTTATTAAACTTCCAAGATGAATTCTCCTAATTTAGCAGAACTTCTATAAAATCTTTTACTTCCCCAAGTATAGGATGGTATATCTACACAGAATCACAGTTCAAGGTAAACATTCTCACCATTTTTTAAAGTCTCTTGGCAGTTCCAGGGGACTTAGAGATCATCTACAAATAACTACGCTTACTATTTTTCATGTCAGAATGCTAAATTCCAGAGAGGTAAAGTTAATGGTATAAAGGAGTCTTACATATACCAAAGGTACATACAACAAAGCTATCTACCTTACAACAGGGTAGTTAGGACCAATTCAAGGCCAGGAGACAAGGATTCCTAACTATCAGCTCTTATCATTTTTTTTTCCATAAAGTTCTCTCTACCAATTAAATAAATTGCTTCTGTTCTTTTCACAATATTTTATTTCCCTACTTAAAACTATGCCAGAGGCTTCCAGTTTTGCTCAGTTTAGAGTCTAAACTCAGTAGTAACAGAGGGTGTATTCATGATCTAGCCCCTGATTATAGCTCTAACCTCAGGCTAACTCTTCCTGTATTTGCATTCTGTGCTTTTAAAAAGTGACTCTCCTGTCTTAAACTTTTTGATCTCTGAAGACAGATGTGGTTATGGACTGAATGTTCATGCCAAATTCATTTGCTGAATCACTGATCCTCAGTGTGACAGAATTGGAGGGTGGAATCTTTGGAAGATAAATAGGTTTAGAAGAGGCAATAGGGACCCTGATAAGATTAGAGTCCTTATAAGAAAAGAGACCCATGCTTGCTCACTTCCACCATGTGAAGATATAGCAATTTAGCCATCTGCAAACCAGGAGACAGGCCCTCATTAAGAACATGGCCATGCCAGCACCCTCTTAAACTTCCCAGTCTCCAGGATGGTGAGAAATAAATTTCTGTTTTTTTGAACCACCCAGTCCCTGATATTTTGGTATAGTAGCTCAAGAAGACTAATACAGAAATTCAACACGCCATCTCCCTTTTCCACTTTCCTAATTTCTATTCCTCCTTCAGCTTCCCCCTTGTTTACACTTACTCAAGAAAATCTCCCATAAAGTTCCAAGTTCATAAGTGGTGACCCTACATGTACCTCATAACATTGAACATCCCATTCCATGACACATATAGCAATATATTGATCACCCCACAATATACCTAATGTCCTTCCAGCAAAGTACAAGCTCAGATGCAAAAAATCCATCAATTCTGCTCCATGTTCTACTCTGAGCATTAATAGAACCTGGTAAGCGGCAGTCACCAAAGAATGAATACACACACACACACACACACACACACACACACACTCCAATCATTAAGATAGGAATGTTTTTTAATTAAAATATTATTTACTCTTTATATACAAAATAAAATTTCTGGAGCAGAGAGACAAAGATAGACAGAGGGTGGACTGACTATTACCCTAAGAAGCAATACCTTAAACTCAAATTTAAATGAAAACACTCATAAGCGTTATGGTTAATATGACTAATACTTCATTTGAAAAAATGTACATAAAGTGGTCAAGTTTTCATATTTCTGTTGTCAGCTTATTAGCAAGTAGTAACTGTAGGCTTTTTTTGTAAGATGAAAAAATTTACATATGGAACTTTTAATTAAATTCTAAATACCAAATCCCTATGATGTTTTCATTAAAAAGAAATCTGTAATACCCTTTTATCCAACAACATCTCAGTGGTTCTGCCTGTCATCTAAGCCTGCTAAGAATCATGCATTACAAAAATAATTAAATCAAAGTTACAATATTTAGTCTCTGAGCTGAATCTAGATCCACTTTGCAAATTTAGTACTATGAAAATGATTTTGAGGGGCTGGGGATGTGGCTCAAGCGGTGGCACACTCGCCTGGCATGCATGTGGCCCGGGTTCGATCCTCAGCACCACATACAAACGAAGATGTGTCCGCCGACTACTAAAATAAATAAATATTAAAAATTTTCTCTCTCTCTCTCTCTCTCTCTCTCTCTCTCTCTTTCTCTCTCTCTCATCTCTCATCTCTCTCTTTAAAAAAAAAGAAAAGAAAATGATTTTGAAATGCTCTGAACAGTGTTCTTATTTATTCAATGTTAGTAGAATGCCAACTCAGGGTGACATATCATCTTAAGAGACAGTGGCCATCCCTAGTCCTTTTTCCCTTAATACAAGATCATGCTAAAGTTTCACTCTCGTTTTTTTTAATTGTTCAGGAAATTTATCCATCACCTGCACCTAACAACACCAGTTCAATCATTCAGTCTTTCATTGACAGATCAACATGGGACTGTGATAGGTATGAGCGATAAAATGGTGAGCAAATTTTATATTCTTGGAATTAATAATCTAGAAAGATGATACATGTTAGTTACATTAAAGAAGTTCAACTGTCACTTAAGTATTCTGTGTCTCACCAAGAACACTTTGCTCAAAGAGGTCAGAAGAAGGCAGCCTCTAGGATAAAATGCTTAAGCTAAATTCTGAAGAACAAGATAATACTTAAAAGGTACAGGGTGGGTATGTTGAGAAACACATGGAGGAATGTTCCAAACAGAAGAACTAACTCTGTGAAAGTGTCCTGTGCCTGAAGAGAGTATGGTTGAGTCCAGATAAGGGTAAAAATGCAAGTGGTAACAGATAGAGCTGAAGATAGAAGAGGCTACTAGTATCTTGGGGCTTGGATACTATGTTAAGAATTCATCTCTACCTTAAAAGCATTGATAATCCACTGAAGCCTCTTAGGCAAGAATGAATGGGGTGACTTAATCAGATGTTCATTGTGGAAAGAGTTATCTGAAAGAGTTATCTGTGGAAAACCAGTTAGGATAATACTAAGTACTCTAAAGACAAGTGATGATGTTAGCAAGATGATAACACCATAAAGTGAGAGTCATAGAGAAGGAAGAACATGAAAACACTCACAAAATACTTTAATGCAAAATGGCTAAGACCTGATGATAAACTGAATGTAGATAGAAGCATCAAAGTAAGAAGTGTCAGTCACATCTAACACTTCTGCATTTTACTTACTTATAATTTACTTTGACCTCTTAATGTGTTTATGTGTACAAGGTAAATACGTGAAACTCCTAATTCAAATATCCCTGAACGATGTGGATGAAAACAAAACATATAACATGAAATTCATTTGAATGATAAAGTAAGTGCTTAACAGCAAGCATGAAGGAATGACTAGTGAGCTTCAAACTTTCATTCAGGACACCACATATGCATTATCACTGATATGCAGAGAAATGAAAAAAAGAGCAGGTGCTTTATGTTTTCTTGTTTGTTTCTTTTATGCTAAAAGCCCCCCCTTCCCTGACAAAATATGCCAACAATTTAAAAACATAAGTAACTTTCTCACTGAGAACAAATTGTAGTCTACATAATGGTACTACAAACTAATACAACTTTTTCATAAAAATCCTATGAACAGAGATTCCTGAATTTGATTCTTATCATTTGATAAAAATGATCAGAAATATTACAATCCAATATAAAAAATAAAAATACATCCTTTTTAGTATACTGTTCCTTAAATTACATTCACATGAATAAAATGCTTACTAAACATCATGGTTGGTATGATACGACACAAAATCATTATAGGATAGTATATAAGGCTCCTATATCATTTGAAACAAATAAATCCAAAAAAGGAAAGCATCAGAATTTTGGAATGCAGGAAGCCTGCTCTGCTACTGTCAAGGAAACTCTGGGGAAGACATAAAGATACTTGATGACTCTTTGAGGAGTCAAAATTTGTTGTTGTTTTATATATATACATATATATGTATATATATAAAATTTATATACTAGCCCCCCTTATTTTTTAAGAAAATATTCCAAGACCCCAATTGGATTCCTGAAATTGAGGATAGTACTGAACCTATACATCAACTATGCTTTTTCCTATACATACATGAATATGATCAAGTTTAGTTTATGAATTAGGCCCAGTGAGTTTATAAACAATAAAATAGAACAACTGGAATAACACACTGTTAGAAAAGCTATGAGTATGTGGTCTCTCTGAAAATGTCTTATTGTACTGGGCTCACCCTCCTATGATGGTGAGTGATGACAGGATGACCAAGTGAGGAGATAAAGAGAGCAGAGCAGGATGTGGCCCTGGGGTGCAGCACCGGGCTACTATTTAAGGGTTATATAAAGACAAGCACTGAGATGCCAGGACAGTGGATCTGATCACCCAGATAGCTACTAAGTGACAAGAGAGTGAGCAGAGTGGCAATGGTGGACAAAGAGACCATTCATATGCCAGACAGGACACAGCAGGACTGCATGAGCTTTCATCATGCTACTCAGGGTGGCACACCATTAAATTTATGAATTATTTCTGGAATTTTCTGTATGAAATTTTGGATTATGGTTGACCATGGATCAATGAAACCATGGAAAATGAAACTGTGGATAAGGGGTACTAACTGTACACCCAGTCTAATGACATGACCTTTTATTTAATTTTTTTATGAATGTGTTAAGCAAACATGACCTTGTGTATGACAGTGTTTGTTTTTTTTAAAGAGTAAAGTGTAGGCTATGGTTATTAGATTATCCGAACATTATATTTTAAAACACTAAGATAGAATAATAAGGACAAGGTAGATATATTCTAGGAGAGAGCAATAACCAAGTGGAAAAGATTATGTGGGTTGATGGGATTGGGGATTAGAGATCTAGTTGCTGGCCCATGGGCTACAATATGTGCCTGGATTAATTCCTCAAAAGTGAATGATAACTTATGTTAATTTGTGAGGTGGTGTTTATAAGTGCTAAATTAATGTGAATTATTTTAAGTCAAGTTGCCATAAATCAAACATGATAGATATTTGATTTAGAAAACACCTCTCCATGGAACAGACACCAACTGCAAACAAACATTATGATAAAATATTTCACTAGGTTGATCTTCTTGTATGACTCTAAATTATCTCTCAAATCTATATATATCCCTGGAATTATTTTTCACAATATAGGGAAAACCCTTCAGAAAATGATGATGATGTCCTAAATGTGATGAGAAAGCAAGTAATTGATAATAAGAAATAAATCTCATTGAATGACATCTAGAAAACTGGCCCATTGCAGTAAAAGTTAATACATTCCTAAAACAACAACAACAACAATACAATTACACCTAAAAATGATAGTGTAAAGCCACACAGCTCTCTTTGAAAGAGAAATGTGGTGATAATTGCTGGCCCATGCCAAAAAAATTGGTTTTGCTCATCAAAAAACCTCCTGTTAGGAACCCAAATGTAACATCTGCCACTGATATAATGGACTGATAATTGAAGCATATAGTATATCCTCACAGGGGCTACACTGCTGTTTTATTTATTTTTGACCAACTGTGAAGATAAACTTCACTAAATGCATGTGATACTCTGTCAATTCGGGAGAAGCAAATATTTCCTTGGGCAGATGGCTGGCTAGTGAAACACCTGGATCATCCCAAGGTCTCAAAATTATAATCACCGTGGATCTATGATCTCAGAAACAAGTCCACGTAGATTGAAAACATCCTCCTCAAGAACAAGTAGGGGCAAAACCCTCTGTCTTCTTAACTCTGCGGTAAGGAACACTATCTCAGTAGCCTTTAAAAGTACATATTTCAACATGACATGTTTATATCCATAGGTCGCTCCATCACAGCTTTCTTACCCTCTGTCTGAAAACTTATTAATCAGAAACAAATCATTATGTTGAATATGGTTTTTCAATTGGGACATTCATCTTAAAATACAGGATGAATTCCTATCCTCTAGAACATTTCCCTAACATCACCAATTCTTTAGCTCCCTATAAACGCACTTTAGGTTTGTCATTTCCTAATAGCATACTATTCTCTTAGAAACACATATTTCTAATTACATCATCTTCTGCCTCATTTGCAGATTCAACAGTATATTTCCTCAGATTCTTAGACTGAACTCTTGGGGGCATTTAGTGAATGTTTGCTGTCTACAGTTTTATGGTTAACTGGATTTCCATGCCCCCTACAGTTGCACTCCCCATAATAGCTCCATTATACTAACGACTAGTATTTACTGAGAGTTTTTATTTGATGATCTAGACTCTGTTCTAGGAGGCTTACATACAATCAATCATTTAATTCTCATAACTTCCAATGATGTCAGAGCTATTATTCAATTCTACTGATTAAACTGAGACCCAAGGCTGTTTAAAAAGTTGCCCAAGGCTTTGTAGCCACAAGGCTGTAGAGCCAGAATAGGGACCTAGGGTGTCTTTTTCCAAATCACTGACCTTTGACCACATTTCCACACTGCTCTCTTTTAGATGGATTTGATTTACATAAAAGCATATATCTCAATTTACGTTTCTCTTTTTCAGATGTTTAGCAATGCTTACATCAAATAGCTATCACAAAGAAACATTTTTCCATTAGGCTGCTTACATTAAATGTAAGATAGAAAAGATATATAATAAACATTTAAACGGGTACATTTATATATTTCTGAAAGTTACCACACTACACAAAAAAAATTAAATAACATTCAGGACTTAGCAAAAGGCAGATATCTATCAGTTTCTCCTAGAAAACTATAAATGATTTAATTAATAAATTACTATTGACTCATAATAATAACACCTACTGTTACTACTAACAATATACATTTGTTTGCCGCCCCAGAATGTCAGCCTACACTATACAGTCCTACGTTCATCCAGCAGGAGTCTTCTGATTTAGCTTCAGTGTGTGGCAGTTATGTCTCATGACTGACAATTATGTCATAATGAAAAACAAGTCACAGTTAATAAAAATCAAAACTAGTACCTGCTACATCCATTTAATGATTTAACAAACTAGGAGAGAGTTTCGTGAAAATCATTAAATGGATAAAAGCAAGATTCAACTTCCAATTAGAATCAACATTCATGATTCTTTAGGCTCCTAAGGGTGAGGAGAAACTGATCAGTTCTTTCTTCTTTGATTTTCAGTCCGCCCATAAAAGAATATTAACAGTAAAAGAAAATCATGTTTGAAACATCTTTTCCATCTACATGGATTAAAGATATTTTTATGAAATAGCTAATAAACTATAAAAAATACTGCAAGCATAAGATCAGAAATTATTTATGTAAAATCTTAACATTTTGATATCTTATTATTATAGATTCACATGGAAAATTAAATTAATAGCTAAAATACCCCTTAAATGAATATATGTTAACATTATGATAAAAAATATTAGGTAAAATTCCCCAAGTGCTCATTAAATGCCAGGGATAGTCTAAATTCCTAACACCTCTTAACTCATTTAATATTAATAATGACATATAATATTAATGACTATTAATATTATAAGCACAGAGAAGCTAAATAAATTGCCCTACATCAAAATCATTGCTCAGGATGATATTTGAACCCAAATGATGTTCCTTTGGAACCTCTTCCTTGACAGCAATTCTAGACTGTTTCTTAAATCCATCCTATTTTATAAAGTATTCATTTATTTCCAATTTTTCACTCTTACAAATAATGGTATAATGAGCACATTGATACCCACACCTTGTTTGAACTTGTTGTGTTTATTTTAGGGTAACCTCCTAGAGATGTAAATGCTGGATCAAAGGACATGCATATTCATGTTTGTCATATCTGTGGATGAAAAATAATACTTTGAACTGGGTTTTAATTTGCATTTTTTTATGAGTGAGATTGAGTATATATTTTATTTCACTGGTGTGTAAGGATCAGCTCACACAGGCTTTAAGTCTCTCTCCCCAAATCCTCAAGTGACATGAAGTCTGTAGCTTGAGGTTGACCATATGTGAGAGTATTGACATCTTTGAAATCAGAACAAGATAAAAATCAGATTGTTTGGTTTTATTTTGTTTTGTTTGGAAGAGACACTTAAAAGCACACCTCTACATGTAATAGCCATTTGTATTCTACTTTGAGTATTCTACTGACATACTTTGTCCAAGTAAAAGTTATGTTGCATTTATTTCTTATCTACTTATAATTTGGGTATTTTTAATCTAGAAAATTAGAAAGGGGAAGGGTAATATTATCTCTGGTATCCATGATTTGAAATCTTGGCCCTATAATAACTAGGCCATTTGTTCAAATATAAAAAAGATAAATCTAAAGTAAAAAGGATTATCAGTTTCAATTTAAAATATGCTAAAATTTCAAATAAATCTTTAGATATCCTTTTCTCAAATAATATTTAGGTTTTATTTAAGTTGTTTTATAATAAATGCATGTGATAAAATATGCCTTTTAGAAATTCTATTACTACAACATAGAAATTGGCAAAAGAATTTGAAAGCTCTACCATAACATGGAGACTTGAGGTTGTAATATATAAAAGAAAAACATATTGTAAAATTATTTACCTAACACTTCACATTTCTGTAGAGTTTTATTTCTTAATGTTAATGTTGCAGTATTAAAACTGGACAACTGGTGTCTGGACAACTTGATATATAATTTTTAAATAATAGGTAACAGCATATTTATTCAGTCTCAAAAAAGAACAATATTCCTGAAGATGCACATATTCAGTGAAAAATATTTCAGTTACAAAATCAATTATAAATGTGATTAAAGTAGATGGCATAAAACAAATAGAGTTTGAACATTACCCTTCAAACAATGATCTTGAGTTTTGAAAGGAACTTCACCACTATCATCATTTATATTCAAATGCATTGAAATATTGCATTATAGAGAAAAAAAATTGGCTACACTTTTAGCTAATTTTACAGAAGTAGACTATGCAAGGTTTTAAAATTACATTATATTAAAATGAAAAGCCATTCTTTCAGGACAAAGAAATTAAAATTCTTTGAAGAAGAAAATCCACAAAACCAAGTGACCATGAAATTCACCTACATATAATTTTGCCATTACTGGTCAAGAACAATCAGAAAATAAGCTAGACCTATTTTCTCCAAAGATGCTTTTTATAGATTAAATATAGCAGTAAGGTCTATTCTTTTTCATTCTGAATTTATGATTTAAGAACATGACATTTGTGAAAAATTCCTTATTCCTGCTTTTAGCTTGCTCTGTTTCCAATCAGTCGGTTTTCAAAATCATTAAATCATATTTGTGAAGTGGCCATACACATCACTAGTAATTTTGATAACTGTTTTTCTCCTGCCTTAGGCCATTAGTGGACTGAACATTTTAAAATGAAATAAAACATTTTATTCATCACAGGATAAGAAATGGACTGAAGAAAGGGCCATGGTTCTTGGTGTTCTCTGCTATTACCTGGGGCAAATTCCCATTTCCAGAACCTTGCTTAATTCTTGTTTTTTTCCTGACATGACTCTGTCCTCTTTTCCCAACCAAAACTTAACCTCATCTGTCTCTAAGGCCATCAAAGATGTTATCTTCTTAACTGGTTCAACCATTATTCATTTCCTCCTTGAGACCTCTGACTCTACTCAAAGCTATATCAAACACTTTGATACTTATTCATATGAAGCTGTGAATTGGTGGACTTTTTTTTTTAGTGCCATTTAAGTGACAAATGGTGAATACCAGTAGGCAGAAAGTATATTATATATCTTTCTAAACTTCATTTTCCTGTCCACCTCCCTGAAACATAAACACTTCTATCAAAACTAGCAGTTTGGAACATGTAGGCAATGCTCACCATCAGCCTAACTGATTATGTAAAAATGCACGCAGCAACCTTTTTACTTGTTTGCTTTATCCATAATGCAGTCTCACAACAGTGAAAGAAAATTCCCATTTTAGATAGGTTTTGATGTGATAATAAAAAATATAGTATTGCATTAACAAAACCTTATATTCAACACCCAATATTTCACAAATGCCTTCTAATAATTACATCTTACTTCAAAAATAGGTTCAAAAATCAGTTCATGTGGCTTTCTTAAATAGATGTCAGGTAAATTTCATGAGAAGTCTTTCCAGTAGATTCTACTTACTTGGTTTTACCAACTGACAAAATGTCAGAACTAACAAGGCCCAATCTTGAACACCTTACTCATGGCTCCATCTTTGTTCACAGCATTCATATGTATACCTACACACACATCCACATATACATGAATACTTAACACTCATCACACCAGTTATTTGCTCTTGAGATATGTGCTTGGTAGGATTCAGATAAAAAAATTGTCTATCTATTTAAAATCACATTAAAACTACAATTTTAACTGAGCATATCAATTTTCTAGATGAATGAAAATCATGTGCAATTAAAATATAATCATCCCTGAAAGAGATTTTTGTCTAAATCTGCTAACACATTATAAGTTCTTCTAGTCTTACTAAGTGTCAGCCAAAAGTAATTCATGATGATTTTGGCAACAGGATGAGCTGCTTAGGAAGAACAGATCTTCAACAAAAGTTCAAAGTCTATTTGCTGGGAACTTGGGACTGGTCTGGGGATACTGGATGTTTCCAAGGAATGGGAAAAAATATCAGTAATAACAGAAATTGGGAGAAATTCAGCTAAAAGGGGAAACAGGATAATCTGAAAAATAATCAAATTTGTCTTAGCTGTAGATCAGGTATGAGGCACTGGGAAGGGAAGAAAGTTTAATTTACAAATTATAGGCATATTTTGGAAAAAAGTTTATTTCTCCCATGCATATAAAGCACATATTTTAATATCTTATAAATTCATTTTATTGTTCTAGAAATGCAAATAAATACATAAAAATTTCTTAGGCAGTTGTCTAATGAATGTTTAAACAGTTAATTATCCTACAACTTAAAGTAATTTGTGTTTGATCAAAACAGCTATTTTAGCATTGAATTCAAATGTTTGCTTACAAGAACTACATTCCTTTTAATTGTCACTTAAAGAAACCCAAGGCATTTTGAAATAAAATAGGTTTGTGTCCTTCATATAGATCAAAAAATTACAATTAAATTAGATGAGAAACATAGAAACAGAAAATGCCTCCAGAGGTCATTTAGTCCATTCCTGCTTCTGGCAAACTTCACTGAAATCCTCTCAAACATATGGCTAACTACCTGCTTCCATATTTCTTGAGCAATCCCAGTTCTTGATGGCTTGCATTAATGATGCATGTGCCTACAAACTGGTTTAACTATTCTGTCTAATTTAGCTAGTCAAGAGTGTCATATAAAATATCTAGTCAGTAAGATATCTTTTGCTTAAATCAGTCAAACTGGGTATTACTGAATTTAAACAATTTTTGGATTTATTTTGCTGATTAATTCAATTAATACACCCAAGTGTAGGTGAGAAGAGACAACCAATATATCAGGTTCTTTTTTTTTTTTTTTTTTGCTTTTTTTGTGGTGCAGGGGTTTGAAACCAGGGCTTTGTGCACTCAAGGTAAGAGGAGCTCTACCAACTGAGCTATATCCCCAGCCCTCAGGTTCTTTCTTAATGTGGCTAAATTGTTCTTGACTGATTCTAATCAAATTTTATTCATTCTGAAGCAATAAGGTGTCTAATTAGTTCATATTTTTTCCCTTGCTGCTTCCATAGGCAAAACAAACTGAAGGGTCCAAGAATAAATCAGGGATCATAATATATATATATGATATATATATATATATATATATATATATATATATATATATATATATATATATATATACATACACACACACACACACACACACACACATACACACACACATATATATATGGGAATATCCAAAAAATAGTTTCCTATTGTTTTCTACATCAAAACACTCAACAATTATATTGAGAATAATGCAGATATGCAACAAAATAACATCAAAATGTTTACTATTATTTTATATTACTGCAGGTCTTACTGAAATAAAAATTTCACACATCTCTTCCTTTATTTTCTATTCCCTTTCTTCTGAAAACAATGGAAAATTTTTTAACTTTAATTTCTAAAAAATAACATATCTACCTCCAAATCAAATTTAAAGTAGTGTGACTTGCGTTGTTTTCTTTGCTTTTGATTCACAACAGAATTTAGATATGACTAAAGCTGAGCCCTAGGGTCAAAAATAGTTGGGGTACTTGACTCTAATGTTTAAAAGGGAAAGAGAGGAGTGCAGACTAAGATGATGGTCTAAAAAGGTCCACAAAATGCAATAGAGTTGTGCTTTAATAATATACAAAACATTGTTATTGCTTATAGTGGAGACTATCATTTAAAATACTGAGTTATAATTACCAGCATGTGAGATAGTAATTATGAAATTAAAATTCTCAGGCAGGAAAAAATGCTATTTGTTCTTTATGAGTTGTCAATAAATACTACAAAATATGGAATCACTGAAGTAGCTTATGTCAAAAAATAATAAATATAAAACCAGAATAGTAGTCTTTAATTGTTTAAAATTTTAAAAATACTTCGTTTTAAAATATTCAGGGCTAAATCTGTTACTATTATCTAAAATTGATGGCATGTAACTCCAAAGGAATAAAAGATATTTAACTGACTTCAACTTGGATAATATTGTAAGTTTTTTGCAGATACTATGGCCAGTGTGGTAAAGGAGAAAAAATAATAATGCAAAAGCAGATACAAATTATTCTCAGAGGCATGAGTGATCTTCAAGGTGAAATATTAGAAGTGACGTTGTGAAATGCAAATAATGTGACTGAGAGCTCCTAATGTTCTGATATATGGCAATATGTTCTCACCCATTAAAGTCTAATTTTAGTGCATTGACAGTTAACAACCTTGAGAAATAAGACATCTAATTTCAATCTTATAATAATCTTTGGTAGATATATTCTTGTAATATCTTACATACCCTACCAAGAAAACATTAAAATCTGAATTTACCATCCATCCCACCCGCTCCCCAGACATGGCTGTAGAATTCCCTATCTTGTTGAAAAGAGCCACAGTCATTCCAGTTACTCAAGTCAGAAATCACACAGCTATCCGTGTCAGACCCCATATCCTATGTCCTGTCAATTCTCCCTTATAATATTTCTCTCTCTCCACCCCAGTCACTCTCTCTCTCTCTCTCTCTCTCTCTCTCTCTCTCTCTTTATTTCCCCACCACCCCCCACCCCTTGCTGAACTATCTAAATGGTCTAGATGAACACTCTCTACCACCTACTACCCCAACTCACCACCCTCTTCTAATCGTTCTCTCAAATCCAGCCAGCGTACTTTTCGTAAATAGCAAAGCAAACAATGACAGACTTCTATACAAAATTATTCCAGGGATTCCCATTGTTTTAGTGAAATTGGCCTTTAACACAGACAATTTTGCCTCTGTCTGCCTATTTAGTTTCATCTAGTGCCACTTTCCCCCTTGTTCAATAGATTTGAATCATAGTTTATGTAGCTGTTTATGTAGCTGTTTAGTTTATGTTACTGGAACAAGCTTTCTCCTTGGTCTCACCTGGATCCTTCAGATCTCAGCTCAAGTATTCTTAGTTTAGATGATCTTCCCCAAAGATTCCTCAGACTAGGTAAACATTTATTACCTCATAAGTCTCCCATACACTCAGCACAATTTTAATATGTACCATGTCAGAACACCAGCCACAAGATAAAGATAAACTCAATGTTCCTCTCTAACATATAGGCTTTAAGTAAATGCATTTTGACCATTAATTGAGAACTAAAAATTATACATATAAAAACAATTTATTTTTCTACATATGCTGCCTAATTTTTGCTGCTGTGCCTAATATGATTATTTTATTATTTGAAATAATTGGAGACATAATCATCCCTTACATCAGTTAATTAAATGATGGCTCCCTTTTCTTCTACAATATCCAGATCTTTATTCCCATCATGTCTTCTAATTATCTTTCCTGACTTTAACTATTTCTAGTTCCATGTTATTTCAAGAATCCTATCAGACTTTTTTCTTCATTACTCTAATTAAAATTATAAAATCTTCCAAAAACTTTCCTCCTTCTTCAACTCCTTCCTTCCTTCCTTCCTTCCTTCCTTCCTTCCTTCCTTCCTTCCTTCCTTCCTTCCTTCCTTCCTTCCTTCCTTCCTTTTATCCATCTTTGAAACCCTTGCAAGGATCTTCCTTGAGTGAGACTTCTCAAAGCCTTTGTAATAAGAATCTTCAATGTCCCAAATTACAAGCAAGTTTATAATCTACAAAATGTGTGATACACTGCATTTTCTAATCCTCATACTTATATCTGCTAATACTTTATAATCAGAACTGTACTGACCCTTAAGGAGCAAAATATATAACACATTTATATAATCATCTCTAATCTTAATCAATTTTAGATATAAGGTTATTCATCATATTGGAATATGATAGCATATCTTTTTGGTAGCAAATCTTACTTTACTAGAAACAATGTAATTACATTTCCACAAGAATATATTACTACTTTTTTTTTTTTTGTACTAGGGATTGAACCCAGGGAGCTATACTGCAGGGCTACATGCTCAGTCCTTTTTAATTAATTAATTAATTAATCAATTTATTTATTTATTTATTTATTTTGAGAAAGGGTCTTGATAAGTTGCTTAGGGTCTGTCTAAATTGCTGAGGCTTGCCTTAAACTTGTAATCCTCCTGCCTTAGCCTTCTGAGTTGCTGATATTATAGGCATGGGCCACTCTGCCCTGCTAAAGGTAACTACATTCTAAGTGAGAGCTATGCTATTCTTTATGTTATAGGACAGCATATCATACTATTTTAAACATTGATTACTATTGTATTATTAAACATCTTATTTCCTGAATTAGAAAAAATTTTAAATTTTATTATGGATTACTTTTATTGTCCTGCATCAGCAATATCATTGGAGATTATTTTAAATGGTACAATTCATTTGAATGATTTCTACCTTCTAAGAGCCTGGGGCCTATGGAATATAAGGGTACTTAAGTCAAGTGAGATGTTGAAGATTATTTACATGGCCAACACTTTCTTTACAGTGAATGTTGCTGTCTTTAAAATCAATGTCAACCAATTAAAATTCATATACAAAGACCTGGGGGGGGGGAAATCCCAGTAAATCAATTTCATATGTTAATGATGAAAACCTTTATCTTAAATGAAAATATTCTGGATAATTAAAGTAGATGACACTTTTGTAAGATATAATGTGCCTATTTCAGACCTGGGACACTTTTGTAAGATATAATGTGCCTATTTCAGAGCTGGATATTATTTTAGGAATTATGGAGTCAACCTGGTTCCCATTCATTTAGAAAGCATTTTCAGAGCTGTGCTTTAAAACACATACAGATCCCATAACACATAATATCCAAACACATCTCAATTAGGTTTATTTAAAACTACTAGTTTCTCTAAATATTATGGCTCCTGATTAACAATAAGTATACTGATCCTTGCAAGACTATGGCCTTTTTTAATGTTAAGATATACCCTCAGATAATTACCAAGCTTCCTAGTAAGTATATCATTTCACTGGTGAATGTATCTCCAAAAGACAAAGGTCCAAAGAAGTAATTATCCAAGTTTAAACCATGGAAGGATTATTTCTAATAGTATTATTTCTAACACATATTGCTGGGTCTTATTCCATGTCAAATTATGTAGCTTTGGCCTGGAATATTCATTTCTAATGAGTCCCTAGATAATAATGATGCTGTTGGTCTGGGGACTGCATAGTGAGAACCACTGGTGTAAGAAATCATCCTACTTTTCTGCCACTGAAAATGAGTTTTGAGGTATTTTTATAATAAAGTATGTTTAAAAGTAGAAAATTTTAGGTCCTACTTGTAGGTATATGTATATCAATGTCAACCAATTAAAATTCATATATAAATACCTGAGGGGAAAAATCCCAGTAAATCAATTTCATATGTTAATGATGAAAACATTTATCTTAAATGAAAGTATTCTGGAAAATTAAAGTTGATGACACTTTTGTAAGATATAAGGTGCCTATTTCAGAGCTGGACATTTTTTTCATTACAACCTCTTGCTGTAATTCTAATTTCTCCTCTATTCAGTCTTCAAAATCAAGATAGACTAGCTATATGAGGCCGTTGTCCAAACTAGAATAGAACTTTGTTAATTTTTCATATCAATTTAGGTAGGTCTTGGTGTGAGCAATTTCTTTTTTATACATATTTAATCTCAATTTTCTTTCTTCAAAGTTTAGTAATCATACTATCATTATATGTCTATAAGATCATATTTTGGTCTATTTAATTTGGTTTTCCATATATGTCTCCTTTTAGTCATTATATTTTCTCAGAATTCCTTGATAAGGGCTATTGGACAAATAGTGAGAAATACAGAAAAAGAGATTAAATAGAAAAATAAAACAACAATACCTTTTCTATTAAGCCATTTCTTATCTTTCATGGTCTCATCATGGACAGATCCCACATTTTTTGAAAGAGTCATACTGGGATACTCAGGAGGTCTCTGAGGAGCTATCCACCACACCTACTAGTAGAGTAGCTTTATTTGTATTCTCAGCTAGTCCACCTGATATCTGAAAATTTTATGCAGTTAGACTGTAGACGAATCAATAGTGTGATTTGCTATCCATAGGGAGGAGGGGAACACCCTCTGATACTTCCTATTTTTAAGCAACTGAAGTTGTTTTGTATTCCCTAAACCATATTGATCCATGGAGCTAATGATAGTTTTTACTAAAGCTCCCTTTTGTAAACTCTGTCACAGAGGAAACCTTGGAAAATTACAATTAACGGCAGGGAAAATGTTGGAAATCTATTTCTCTGTGTAACTTTACTGCCAACTCCTGCTATGTACAAAATAAAGCAAGGCCCACATGTTTTTTCCCTCCTGGGTTTGAGTATGGCTGGACTGATGCAGTGGCAACGAAGATGGCTTATACTTATCTCCAGGGTGCTTTAACTCTCTCCCAACACAATTGCCATCCTGTCCATTATGTGAATGAGCGGTAACAGCTGAATTGGCATTGCCCTCACTTTACCATTTCAATTTTAAAGGGAAGTTGTCATTCTGTACCATCTGCTTTTACATTTGGGGAAATGCATGTAAAAATGGTGGGGGAGATGGTGGGGGAGATGTTTGATATTAATTAGAGGTGAATTATCTGGTTTCCCACTTTTCTCTAGTTTGACACCTGCTGGGTCACACACAGAATACAAATAAGACCAAAAAAAAAAAAGTGTATGAGTTCTTATGGAAGAAAAACCAAAATTATGTTGGTCATGAAGTATGACAAATGCATATTTTCCTATTAATCCAATCACAAATATTTATTTGATGTGAAAAGTAGAAGGACTCAGAACACAATTCCAGTTCTCAAGAAAGTAGCTATATTACATTGACTCTGAATTTAATTTAATACACAAATACACACACACAAACTTTCCACACTACATAATAATAGTTCAAATTTAAGATGGAATTACTAATTATCAATAACAGATGTCTCTTATCGACAAAATTTCCTACCTACGGATGTATGTATGTGTGTACATATATGTATATATATATATATATATATATATATATACATATAAACACATCTATTTATCTCTCTCTCTCTCTCTCTCTCTCTATGTATATATATATATATATATATATATATATATATATATATATATTTGTAATTCTTCACTTATAATACCAAAAGATGTATCATCATAATTACAACTTCAATGGATCAGTATTATGTATGATATACATTCACACTCTTGAGTATATAGTTTATACAACTACTGTAGATATTTTTTCCTTACAATTCAGATCCACACTGTTGTTCTGCTATGGCACAAATGGAATGCACATTCCAATAAAACAGTACAGCTGGGAATTAACAGGCTAATAAAAAGGACTTTAAAGGTGCATTAAATTAGAATTTAAGATGTCTCTTGCATTTGCAGCATAAATGCTAATAAAAATAAATCTGTTATTAACTTTTTATAGCCATGCAATGTGATGAAAGCTAAAAAATATTGAAGATTTATCAGTACCTATATATAATGGACAGAATGGGACAAATATAGATGGGAAAAAAAGGAGATAAGAAGAGGAGAGAAAATTTTAGATAGAAGTGAGGAGTAATTACATACATGTTTGTCTGTGTGTATGTGTTTGTATTTTCAAAATTATCATTTTTATCTTGACCCCCAAGGCAGCCTGAGATTGATTTTTCATGAACATAAAGGCCAAGAAAATATTTTCTATCTTTTAAAGACTGGAGCATTAGGCTATGAGATTCTGTGCCAGGGGCAATACTATGTAACATGTTACTGTTTCTCTAACCATACAATATAGCTTTTGTGTCAAATGTGTGCTGACAATGCAACGAGGTTCATGAGGACCCTGTAACCAGCTAGCTGTTGATTCCAAATATATGAAACTACTCAGAATGTTTGTTAAGTCAAAATTGCACTAATCTAACTGTTAGATGTAGTTAAGAAACTTAAATTATGGTCTTTGGAGACAGTTCTGCTTCAAAATTAATATAATAATTTAAGGGAAAAATAAATTATATTTTTGATGGCAAATCTAAAGGCTTTTAAGAACTTCTTATGCCGGTTTTAAAAGAAAAGTCATGGATCTCAAAAACAGTATTGAACTAATACACTTCCATGTCTTCAGCCACATGGAAGAGAAAAATGTTAGCGTTTTAAGCTTCTAAATGCTGTAAATTTTTAAGATGAAAAAAATTGACACTTATTTCTCACAAAAATTATTTTAGTTAAAATATATAGAATTAAGAATGTTCTAAAAAATATAGAAGTCCAGAGACTGCCCACATACTACTTTGAAGAGGTGAAAATTTGCAAAATGTTAAATTGCAATAAAATTCAAATAAAAGTTAAAATTTTTGTATTAAAAATTTGGTTAAATGTATCATTAACATTATGAATGATTATTTCATTGTAGGTATTAATAGAATACACATTTGTCAGAACAAATTATAAAATTAGTAGTATAATTATTTTTCCCTCATTTAAAAATGCCAACTTGCCAATATTTGAGAAGAGTTAGAATAATAATAGTTACTACTTCTAAGTTCCATTGGACAATTAAAAACTACTCATGATGCTACTTTATCAGAAAACTAAATAAAAATCACTCTCAGTTTTATAAAAAAAAAGTATGTTATTGATTCTTTAATCTACCATTTATAGTTGATCACAAACACTTCAAATAGTAAATATACTATTTTTCCTGTAAATTTTTTAATCAGGCTATTTTAAATTAATTAAATAAAAAGAACATTTTAAAAGGTGTAATTGTAGTTCTCAGAAAATATGTAGATCAATTTAAGTTTCCTATTTTAGATAAAATAGAGGTGGTTATAATAATTTTCTGGGGCATAATAGTACATGATACAAGCACCATTAATAAGTTCATTATTTTTTCATTGCACATTGTCTTTGGATAATAAACATACCACAAACAGATCAGCATACTTCATACCTCACCTGCATAAATAATATTAAAAGTTTATCTCAAGAACTAATTTCAGAAATGTTAAACTCATGTATTGTAAGTAACCAGGGAAGCATTAAACTGCCCAGAACTAAGAAAATACATGATTAAATAGTCCTGTTTAGTCATACTGTTGTTTGTATCACAGCTGAGGAGCAGAGGTTGGCTAGGAAAAAGTAAAGCTTTAGTCAACCACACATTCCAGAAATACCAACCTAATCATAAAATTATTTAGAAGTATGTCCAATTCTAATAAATACAAGTAATTTTAATGTAGAAATGTATATAAATGGGATTATTTGGACTGAGAAATTTAAATGATGCAACATAATTATACATTGTATGGAAAAGAAGCAGGAACCTCATTAAGGTACTCACCCTCAGGTAATAGCACTTGTTCATTGATCTGGCAAAAATTACATCAATTCAAGTGACTCTTTTGATGATACTTTAAATGAAATAGCATGGTTTCTTTTGAACTTCAAACACTCACACGTGCCCAAATTAATAATCATGATAGCTACTCTAAATGTTGGATATGTATATTATTAAGTGCTTCCTATATAGCCACATTATCCTTTATTAAGTCTTGAAGCCATATATGTGTGGGAATTCAGTAGGTCTGGATTTTACATAGGGGAACATTATATACACACCACAGATATCCAAGTCTTACTTGGGTTGGGTAGCTACCCATAGCCAATCACTTTTAACCTATGAGATAAATGAGAATAAATAAATAAACAAATGGGAAAAATAAAAATTAAAAATTGTATTAGGTCAACTTAGGTAAGGACTTTGTGCTAAATTAATTTTGGAGACATCTTATGGGGGGGGTAGCTTTGATAACTATGTAGTTTGGAATCAAAGATAAGCCAATGTGGACCTGGATTTCTCATTTAATCTTTAATCATTTAATCATTTAATCTTTTATACCTGTGAAAAAGGTAATGCTGTTACCATCTAAGAGGAAAATGAGATTTAACACAGATTAATATCTTGCCCCAAATTATATGGCTAGTAGCATAAGTGCAGAATAATATTTTCAACCAAGAATTAGGTCTTTGAGGCTGACACTGATTGGGAGAATTGCCAATCATCAGTTTGATACTCTAAAGACAAGACTGTGTCTTTACTCCAGGCTTTTTATTAGCTTTTAGTTGAAAGTCATTTCTCATTTTAAAAGGTGGATTTATAAGTTTATGTTTATTGAAAGCCCTGAAACTATGTAGCTAAGTAATACTTCTAAGGGTCTGTGAAAAAGTGAGTCATGGAGCATATTTTAAAATTCATTTTTGTGAATTGTAAGTAAGTTCTAACTTGAACATTCTGATAAAACTTGCTACTATGAATAGGGCATTTTAAAGTAAAATAGGACAAATTTGATGGATAAATAAACATTTAAATTTTTATTTCACATAGTTAAGACAGCTTCCCTCAGGAACCAAGGAATGCTTAATGTATAAGACATTTCATAAGGGGATTCTTGTGACAGTTAAACAAACTCAAGTCAAGATAGGCCATAATTTATATAACAGAATGTTCATGCAGGAATGCTTAACTTCTAGGGGTGGGGGGTCCATTATTATAAAGAAATCATTATCATTATACTACTGAGATTCACTACTAACTTTTATAAAATGTTTTTTAACAATTAATTTGTATTGTAAAATATACATAACGCAACATTAACTATTCTAATCCTTTTAAGTCTCCACAGTTCAGTGGTAAGACTGAATAATATTCTTTGTGTTTGATTTTTTGTTTTGTCTGTCTGTTTGTTTGTTTGTTTGTTTTTTAAGAGGCAGGGTATTTCTAAGTTGTCCAGGCTGATCTAGAATCCCGAGTCTCAGATGACCTTCCAGCCTCAGCCTCCCAACTAGCTAGAACTAGAATAATGATTTATTGTATCCATATGAGACACTTTGGTTATCCATTTATCTGCTGATATTTGGGTGGTTTTCAACTTTTGGCTACTGTGAATACTACTGCAGTGGGTTTTAGTTCACAGTCATATATATATATATATATATATATATATATATATATATATATATTTATTTATTTATTTAAGTCTCCACTTTCAAATTTTGGAGGCAAACCCCAGAATTGCAATTTTTGAATTAGTGAGGTAATTAAGTGTTTTTTTTTCTAGTTTCTCTATATTCTCACCACTTGTTAAATCAATCAAATATTTGAATATTATAATTTGCATTATCAAGAGATCCCAAACTTTTTATAGCTATTAACTCATTAATGATCACCAATATGTACTTGAGTTTCCTGTTTATTTTCTTACACATTGCTCTATTAATTCGTTTTTACTCCTAGTATGTTGCACAATATCTATTACATTAAGTCAATATATTTACTTCCATTTCTTTTTTCCTCCATTTTTGTTTAAATTTATTTAAGACCACTTCCTTACATTTTCCAGAGAGAAAATACAAAACAAGAAACAGTCTAAGTTTCCAATACATAAACAAGGTGCTGAACTTTAAAATATTACTGATAACATTGTTCCAGAAGAATGTCCGCTTGCCCCTGGGCACTTCAATATCCCTGAGGAATAAACATGTTTTCTCTTGTCCTCCCACCAAGATGTTCTCAGCCTATATCTTTGTTTAAGCTCTTTGACATATCTTCCGTGTAGAAGATACAGAGCCTGGAAATCATGAGGGCAGTTGGGTTGGGCCATCCAAAGAACCAAAGGCTAAGGGCCACATTCTTCTTTTAAAGAAGGCAAGTGAGAAAACAATTCCTGATACAAAATCCAGTACCTATCTTCACCATTGCATCAGCCCTATATCTGTCCTTGTTCCCGAGGAGGTCTGACTCCTGGGGGCTCCAGCTTTGCTCACTCTTAGAACCATACCCCGACTCCCAGCAAGTCACCAAGTTCCATTTTTTAAAAGTTTGCATAAATTCATGAATGAACCTCATTAGAGATTGTATATGGTCATATGGCCAGGCCCAAGTAAGCAATTCACCTAGATTCCCAGAAAAGAATAATTTAATAGAATTTGAAGGGAGTAAACAACAACAACAACAACAAAAAACTGTAGAATCCTTGAGGCTTATGAATCTAGTACTTCTGTTTGCAGAGGAGGAAGGAACATTCAGACCAAATTTCTCAGGCTAAATGTCTTTTGGGGATGGGGGGCAGAAGTGGGAATTGAATTCAGGGGCACTAGACCACTGAGCTACATCCCAAGCCCTACTTTGTATTTTATTTAGAGACAGGTTCTCACTGAGTTGCTTAGCGCCTCCCTATTGCTGATGTTGACTGAAGATCCTCCTGCCTCAGCCTCTGAACCACTGGGATTACAGGCCTGTGTCACCACGTCCAGCTACATGTCTTTTCTGTCATTGCCCTGCACATTATGAATGAATAAGCTTTAGGTCATTAAGTATTAAAGAGCCTGGCCTAGCATCTTAAGACCAGATTCAATGGAGTAAACAGAGAAACAGCAGACTTTGGGGTTTCTTAACATAAATGGGAAAATATCAACCAGAAATATTATAGTTTCAAATCATTTGGGATAAACAATTAGCATACCCAACTCAAAGTTATTGAAAGAAAGAAAGAAAGAAAGAAAGAAAGAAAGAAAGAAAGAAAGAAAGAAAGAGAATTTACTGTTTTTTCTAGTCTGAGAGATTTCAGGGAACAGTCCAAAAAATTAATCAGAATTAACTGCATGCCAGTCTTGCTCTGTCTATCATATGGAGTCAAGGTAGTGAACAAAGGTATTAGTTAGCATGAGGAACACAGATAAAAAACTTCATGTCGTTAAGCTATATGAAGACAAGTTAAGGTAAGTTAATAAGTGTATGAAACTGAAGAAAGTTTTGTTTTTGTGGGCAATAGAAGTAAAATTAGTTAGCAATTTATTTCTTTTTTAAACACTGCACATTTTATTAGTACATTATAATTATAAATAATAGTGGGATTTGTTGTGCCATTTTTGTACACACATATAATTTGATGAATTATGCTCCCCAGTACCTTCCTTACTCCCCCTCTTCCCCCAACCCCCATCCACTTGCTCTATTCTACTGAGCTTCCTTTTATTATCACTGTGGTTATTATTATTGTTATTTTAATTAGTACATTACCATTACACATAAAAGCAAAATTCCTCTTGATGTAATCATACATGGACAGCATAATTCTGTAGATTATATTCCCCAGTACTTCTCCATGCCCTCTCCTTCTTCCCCTCAATTTTCTTCCTCTACTCTATTGGTCTCCCTTATATTTTGATGAGATTGCCCTGCTCCACTGTTTTTTAATCTTCATTCCCTCCTTAACTCTTTCTTTCTTTCCCTCCTCTCTCCTTTCCTTCCTTCCTTCCTTTTCTTTTTTTCTTTCCCTCTCTCCTCTCCTCAGCCCACACATATGAAAGAAAACCTTTGACTGACTTTCTGAGTCTGGTTTATACTACTCCAATGGGAGAGTAATACCCAGAATTTATAAAGAACTTAAAAAATTTAACACCAAATAAAAAACTAATAAATGGGAAAATGACCTAGCATACATTATTCAAAAGATGAAACACAAATGGCCAACAAATATATGAAGAAAGGTTCAACATCCTTAGCAATCAGAGATATGCAAATCAAAATTATACTGAGATTTATTTCATCTCACTCCAGTTAAAATGGCAATCATTTACAGTGTATTAATAATAAACCTTGGTGAGGGTGCAGAGAAGAAGGTAGGTACACTTATACATTGTTGGTGAGACTGCAAATTAGTACAAATTTGGAATTTATTCCCAATTTGGAAAGCAGTATGGAGATTCTTTAAAAAGACTTAGGAATGGAAAACATCGCATGACCCAGCTACATAATTTTTAACAAAGCCAAAACTTCATTGAAAATCCTTAGCTATCTGGACACTTGTTTAAAAGTCAGTAAAGGTCTTAAGCAGCAAATAATCATAGGACATTAATTTCATCTCAGAAATCAGTAGTGGTCTCAGTTTAACAAAGGCCCTCTTTTTGTAGACAACATAAAATAGGAAGGATCTATTTAATTTCATTCTACTTTGAAGACATTAACCTACTCAGGTACACTTGGTGACAACCAATCACTTGAAGGAACACAGGAGAAAATGAATGTGTATATAAGTAGGAAAAATTAAATTAATTTTAATATGACTCCAATCACAATTATAAAAACTGTATTATAATTCTTCTTGACATTTAGTTCTATATACATGTTTCGAGAAAAATTTCATTTTGTAAAGTTTTTCAGGAAGCTAAAATTGAAACCTATCTATAAGGTCATCTTGGTTATTGGTTATTTTTATTTACAGTCTATGTTTAAGTATTGATTAATAAGAAAGTTGTATTAATTAAAGTTAGTACTCTTACTACTTATAGAGCTATTATGAAGATTAACTAAGCTAATATTTGTAAAGACCTTGGAACAGAGTCTAGCATAAAAGTGCTTTTCTAAGTAAATACCACAATTTACTTAGAAAATTTTACAGGCAACTTTGCAATATCTGCTGATCAAAACGTATAGGAAAGTTTGCTAGTGTTACGAACAAGTGGAATTTAAAACTTAGTTATTTCATAATCTCTTCCTAACAGAAAATATGACAATATTTCCTCTGAAGTAACATCTAAAAAGAAATACTTTCACTGAAGACAATTGGAGGGTGCTAACTAATTTGTATGATGCAATTTATTAATTAGCATTCTACATACCTATAATTAAAAAAATCTTAATATATTCTTCACCAGAGTGATTGTCTAAACTTGGCCTGAGGAATAAGTCCAATAATGTTTGCTTCTGAGTTTTAAAGTACACTTGTGAAACTCCAGGAAGAATTTACAAGAATGTCTACTTCTGGATCCAAGATAAAAGGAAACAACCTAAAATCCAAATATATGCACATTACTTTTCTATCTTTTTAGAAGTAGTCAACTAAGTACCAAAGGGGTTTATCTAAAATTTAATTATCTAAGTTTTTCTTCTTTTATAATTTACCCTGTATATTATATTAGTCTACATTTGTTGATTATTTTCCATCTTTCTTATGAATATATAAACATATTAGCATGCAACCATTACTATGTTAAATTACCTTTAAAAACACATAAAAATCAGTGGAGCATAATGTTTTCCTCTTCACACTACATGAAGTCCACTCTAAATATATTAGAATATTTCAGCAGAGTTTGGGAGTGTTTATTTTAGCCCTAACACAAGTCAGGCTGATTGAACCTGTTAAGTGGAGCCTGTGATTCTCAGTATGATATTCTAAGCTGTTATAAAAAAGGTATCTTCAAGGTGAATTTTAACTTTTCAATCTCGATATGATCAATAAGCATTTTCAGAAATGATTAGAAAAATATAAGACTTACTGGATAAACTTAGATTTTTGTATCTAGTGTTCTTGCAATAATTTCTTTTACCAAATAGATTAGACAAAATATTTCCTTCTTTAAAAACAGTACATTTGAATTATTGAAGAATTATTCTGTATTTTATAATTCATCTAAAGGGAGTTTTTTTTTAATCTATCCTTCATTTTACACTATCTGCTTCCATACTAAATCAACCTTTGGTATCTTCTAACTGGTATACCACCCTACATTTTTGGCTTGCAAATCACTTGCATAGCAGTGATTTATGGATATTCAGTAAAATATCAGTTCTTTGAGTTTTGTCACTTTTGAGTAACTGTCATGAGTACCTCAAATTTATAGCAGATTTTCCCTTTTTGTTGGTGGTGGTACTTACAGTGCATGAGTATGTATGTAAATGAGAGACTAATAGGGAATCAGGAAGAGAAAGATGAAGGGGTAAGGAGTCTGCCTCATACCCTATTTTGAAAACTAACAGTAACACTCAGGAAATGTTAAATGTTTCCATTTAAATGAATACTAATTTTGTTAAAAAGCTAGAACAGTAATATAACTTGCACTAGGAGATATGGTAAAGTCATTTAAACAATGTATTCTACCTCTCTTAATTTGCATGGGTATTTAATTTTATTTAAAATGATGGTGCTGGTTTTTATCAGTATTGTTGTAAATGTTCATTGGTTTTATTCAGAGTGCACATTTATCATTTCTATGTTCATTCATGGATATATTCAATAAATATTTATGGAGTACCTACTGGATATCTGGCATAAGCACTGAGACTGTTTTGATGCTGGAATGTTTAAATAAACATTCATTAAGTCCATCTTAGTGATACAATATATATTGGTATTAATACAGGGCTGTAAATAAAGATAAGAATGAACATGTATAGTTTGTTGCAGTCATATATATGGAAGAATGAAAATGAGAGAAGAGAGATGTAGGTTGTAATTCTAGAAATGGTAACACATGGAATGAGTCTTTGCTGGAAAGTGCTTTTTGAATGAATACCTCAAGTAAGAGAAGAAATTTTACCTTTGCAGTTAAGGAAGATGAGAAATCTAGGCAAATCAACAAGAAGACCCTAAAGCCAAGTGTCCAGCACGTTCATGAGAAGCTGAGGTGGTTGATGTAGCTGGAACTGAGTGAGGAAGTGGGAGAGTAATAGGATATGAGTTCATGACACAGTGGAGTTCCAGGTCATATAGGAACTCTCAGGTCATTATACAGATTAGGGATTTTACTGTGCAAGACATGGGAAGGCACTGGAAAAGTTCTGAAAAGAGGAATAATGTGCTCATAACAAAGTTTTAATGAATCACACTGCTATTGAGACATCTGTGCATATTTTGAGATTACAAAACAGACCAATCCCTAAGAAAACAATTAAAATCCTTACTAAAATATATGAGCCTAATTGTACTTTCTTAATTTGCTCATTGTCTGTCCACCTTCATATCTGTTCATAACAAGAAAATAAATCATTAATCAGACATGGAGGTAATTCTAAACTTCATGTTGTGCAGTGGCAGAAAGATGCCCCTGCCTTCATCTCCCAGCTTACCTGCTAACAAGAGATGTTTACGTGATTTTGGGCACAGGAGGATATCCTATTAGCTCCCCTTCTAGATAAATAACCACTGACATTCACAGAACAAGTAACAATGATGGAAGATTGTTTGCTGTATCCTTCATCTTTTTTTTATTTTTTTATGTTATTTTATTTGTTTGAAGTTAGCCAAACATATGTCTTCCAAAATGATAAAAGATTATCAACAAAAATTCAAAGAATTTAATTTTAACATTGCATATGGGTTAGCAATCGGTAAAATATATTCAGATTACTTTTCTACATTTATTAAATAAGCCAGTAAGTGATTTTTCAAAAAAAAAAATTCTGATTTGTGGAGCATTCTACTCTTTAAATACTAAGGATTCTAATACTGTGAGAAAAAATTATTTTTCACATTGGAAACTGGCCTCTTAATGAGGCAAAAAGACTCATTTAAAAATTACAAAATGATAATTATTTTATTTCAATTTTTTAAAAAATGATAATTGTTTTTGTTTTTAAGCAAAATATGTTTTTTTCCATTCTGTTTGGCTGTGGGTGAATAAAATATTGTGAACCCCAAATAATGACTCCTTCAAATATCAATATTTGTGATTGGTGTCCAGAGATAACATTAATATCCATTGGGAACAAGACTCTAAATTTTTCTGGTCCATAAGACATCATTTGGTTGTAAAATTTTCTATAAATCAGTTTATGCAGTTCCCCTGCTTTTATTTCAGTCATTATTTCTAACCAAAGCATTTTTTTTAAAAAAGCAAAACCAATAGGTTTTAGAAATTCTGTGAACCTCTCAATAAGCCATGGAAAACCCATTTTAGAATAAATATGATATATAAACTATTCAGTTATATTTTTAGAAATATCATTTACTTTGTATATCCTTCATCTTCTGAATTCAAAGAAAAAATCCTCAAATACTGAAATTTAAATTGATGGATATAAATTAACTCCATTAAGTTATCAAATATCACAACTTCATCTGTGATAAGCATTGTTACATGTCAATAGAAACAAGTGTAGTGTCTTTTTTATAATAGAGCCTTTTGAAAAGAAGAAGTTAGATAACAAGCTGAACCAAATCATCAAATAAAGAATTTTTAAATGGCTATTCATAAGGCAAAAACAGTCATGTTTTAAAAGCATAATTAGTGGCTAAGATTTTCTAAAACTGATTTGGTTATATAATATTTTAAGGCTTGCTATCAGATGTCTTGTTATAGAAATTTCTGAGCAGTAATCTCAAAGCTCAAGAAGAAAGACAACTTAGTTCTTTAAATAGCCTAACATATAAGAGAGAATTTCCTCTTGTGAATTCTCTTATTACACCTAAGATCATTTTTTTCATATTTTCATAATGTGTGGTTCTGATTTCTCATAATTTCACTGGCTACAGAACTAAGCCAATAAAGATTTGCAAGTTCACCCAATTCTCATATGGGCCTAATTCCACTGACCTGTTTCAGCAGAAGCAAACAGCTAGCTTGCACCACTATAGCCTCAGCTCCATGCCCAGGCTCTGACACAAGCTGTGGAGGGTGCTACCTAGAGGTAGCCAAATAATGCTTAAGAAATGGACCTCACTAGAGTCAGGTCATCTGAGTTCAAATAATAGGACAGTTCTCACTCTGTAATCACTATAATGTTTTAATGTTTATAACTTTTTCATGGGATTAAATGAAGAAATGCGTATGTTTAGCACTGATCATTTTAATGCTTATTATTAAAAGTTTGTTAGTATTATTATACACTGAATTTTAAAAAAGGAAAGAACTAGAGATGGTTCAGCTCTAATGACATACAGTTTTTGTTGACATGCACTATGAACTATCTTAGTGTGATCTATTATTAAAAGTCCCTTTTACTCATAATGCTAAGGAACTATAATATACAGCATGATTGCCAATTCTATGCTTTGCAGAATCCCATGTTGATTTATGAGGAGCATGAAAAACATTTTAATAACTTTCCTACAATTACAATTATGTAGGGTATTTATAAATACTAATATTGCATGGATTCCTAAATTGGAATTAGAGATAAACACATTCTAGAAAAGTCATCTCAAATTCTTTCATCTTGTTCCTACTAATAGTAAGTATAAGTGATCTGTGATGATATAATAAAGCTTTTCTGTCAAGAATAAAAGATCTTGCTTTTTAAAAAATGCAATAAGAATAAGAGAAATGTAGAAAACTGAGTCATATTAAAAAGCTTTTTAAAAAAGAGAAGTCAATATAAGCAATGATAGGACATCAGATTTATATTAAAATGTTTTTTCTACAAATAAATTAAACATTATTTATTTTCTAGTGAATAATCCTGTATATTTGAAAGCAGGAGTATCTGTTCTTACATGATAATTCATGAAAAAAGAATTTTCTTTGACCAGATGCTGTAAAACATATTAATAGTATATTCAAAGAAAAGTGAAGCTTTATTTCAACTGAAGGAGAATCAGATAAAGGTTTGTTAATACACTTCAATGCCACATTAAATATGGGCAATAAATAACAAGTATAAAAACTAAAACAAAAAGAAATGAGGAGTTTGGGGATAAAATTGGTGATACACAATTATATAAATAAATTGATAGTTATGGAAGGCATAGAGATTGTACGTAAAGCCTTAGGGTTGCCATTTATGACTTTTTTGACCTTGGGCAAGATATTCAAATTCTTCATATCTAATCTTCTCCTCCTTAAAATGGATAGAATTTCACCTATAATATGCTGAAGGGGATCTGTTATAATTTTAACTATTATCTACTTTAAGAGTTTGTAGACCAGCACCTAAATTGTATTATTTAAAGTTAAATGTAAGTTCCTTTTTTCCATATTGCCTTTCTTTTCTAAAAAGCATATGAGTCTCTGAGTAACTTTTCATTCTTGTGAAACTTTATTAAGTGAAATACCAAAATAGACTTATGAAAGTCATATGCATATCTTTAATACTAATTTTCAGAAGTTAATATATGCTTCTGTGAATAATATTACATATGATATTACATATACTACATACAATATTGCAAGTGTAGTACATAAAACATAGCTACTGTGCAAAGTTTCTGTTTGCATTTTTATGTCCATCTGATCTCTTTGTTTTAGGATTTGTGCCATCTTTATTTAAGGAATATCTATGAAACTTGAAAACAGAAGAAACAACTGACTAATGATCAGTCTCCGGCATATAGAGGGACTTTTCTTCCTTATATGTTCCCTTCCCTTCCCTCTATGTGCGGTGTCCATCCCTCTTACACTTGAAAGGCTCATTCCTTCTCTCCTTTAGGATTTTACTCAAAAGTCACTTCCCAAGTGAAGTCTTTGACTTGCCACTTTATCTAGAATTTCAATTCATACCCCTCTTCTCTCATTATTTTTTCACCTTAGTATCTATTACTATCACATATTGTATAATGTACTCACCTTGGAGGAAGATTTCACAGAAGGAAAGTCCTTCATAAAGGAGTTGGAACTTTTTAAATACATAATATGGCTAATGCAAGAACTTAGGTTGGGATAGGATACAATTGAGAATTTAAAACCAGAGAAAAGAATTATAAGGATAAGGAAGAGCCTCACTAGTCTTGAAATACAATATAAGAATGATGGATTTGATATGAGGATCTTGAACATATTAATGGGTGGTTGGAGGCAGTGGGAATTCAAAACATTAAGAAGACAAGCTTTACTGAATGCTGAATTTATCAGAATTTATCAGGAAAGGAGACAGACATCTTAAAATAGAAACTGCCAAAATATGCCAATAACAATTGCAGCCTTTTGAATAATTTTCAACACTTCAGAACTTAAATAGATATCTACTCATTTAAGAGAAATAATATACCTAACCTCTTTCTTTCATAGCATTTCAATTAAAGAAAAGTACCTTTATATAAGTAATTAAATATATAGCTTAAGGACCTTTCTTCTTTTTCACTACTTTGTACTTTAAAGAAACTATACAAATAGAGTTTAAAAAATAATTTTGAAACCTGGTAAAATTACTCTCTCAGTTGGGTGTGGCAGTTAAACTTGTAATCTAAATTCCTCAGGAGGCTGAGGCAGGAGAAAGGCAAATTCAAGGACAGACTTAAAGTTAGCCAGCCCTGACTCAAAATGAAATAAAAAAAAAAGATCTGGGGAAGAAGTTTAGTGGTGCAGCACTTGCCCAGCATGCAGGAGAGCTTGGGTTCAATCCTCAGCATAGAAAAAAAGGGGATATATATATTTTTTTCTCCATTTATCTCTATTTCACTGGATTATATTTAAATTTTCTTGTATCTCAAAACATACTAGAAAAGTTGTAGAGAATTCCACTTTCTAAACTTTGATAGCATCTGTGCTATTTTGGAGACTTTCTGACCCCACAATTTCTTTACATGAAGTCTCATAATCCTTCTTATAGCAATAAAATTGATGTCACAGACACTTGAAATGTCCAACTCAGATGAACTCTAACTGAATTTTCTGCATATGAAACATTTTCCTTATTTAATAGCAATATAGAACTGCATAGTAAGATATTAATCATAACCATTTCAAATGCATATTACTCTTTTCATCTCAGTGTATATATGCTATTTCTTTGATATCAAAAGAAACTGAGTTACAAGGTCATTATGAAAATGGCTAATCTGAATATATTTCCCTCAAATGTTAATATTATTTTTGTTTGTTCTGCTACCCTAGAGAAAACACTGATCTTATGATATTTTCCCAACACATTACACAGTAGGTAAATTTTCCTGATGTACGTTCAGAGATGTGTAATCTGGAGATTTAAAGAGCACATGTCAGTATTGTAAATGCTTAGGTTTCAATTGCGACTTTCTTAATTATTTGTGGTATTAGGGACTGAATGATGCTCCCCCCAAATCCCTAAGTGGAAACCCATAATGTGACTATATTTGGAGAAAAGGTTTAAAAGGAGGGAATCAAAGTTAAATGAGGTCATAATAGTGGAGCCAGGACCTATAGGATTAGCATCCTTATATGAAGAGACACCAGACACTTCTCCATACCACTCTCCATCCCAGCACTGCCATATGAGAACACAGTGAGAGCCACTTAAAACCCCAAAACAGCCAATATGGTCCACATTCAAAATAATTTTGATTTTTAATATGTGTGTTTTTTAAATAATAATAAATGATTGCACAGTGTTCTCTTTTAGAGAAACTAAAATGCCATAAGGAATTTTATGGGGCACTATGTTAACTGTTTCTCATTCAGTACTTAAGAGTAAAGAACCCTCCCTCATCCAAACTTTTCAAACAGCCTATTTCCCTGTCTCTTGCTTGATTGACCTTAATTGTTTTTCAACATTAAATGGTAAACATGGAGACAGACTAGGTAGGCCGGGACAACACAGGAAAGGTACTTTGCTCAGAAAGGCCATTTTGCCTCAGGTTAAAAGGACTTGATGGACACTTTTAGAGGTCTGAGACCTAGTCTCATCAAAGAACCATAATAACATCATGATGTGCAGGAATATGCAGAAAACCATGAGAGAAAGGAGGAGGAAATGAAGAAGAAAAGAGAGCAGCAATTCTAGTGCAAAAGCTATTTAGAACCCACTTTGCAAAACAATGAAAAATCTAAAATGATCTGACATACGCAAATTCAGAAATAATAAAGGAGTCTTTTGCAAAATGCCTTAAAAATAATGAAACTAACATAAATGGAGAGTGAATAAAAGAATGGGAGTAACTATCAAATCTTCATTAGTCAGAGGCTTCTGCCTGATTCTTGAAAGTTTCTAAAATCATGCTCATTGACTTTAAGAAATTCTCCACTAAAGGTCTTCAATTTTATTTTGTAACTCCTTGATATTTTATTTACATTGTCTTGTTTACAAAATTCATTAATCAGACTGTTGATTCAGAAGTGCATTCAATGGATGGAGACAGATAACGCGGTTAAAAGCAAGGCAATTCTAATTACTATTATTGATTCATGAAATTGTCATCTTTATAATGGCTACTTTTCTATGAAACAGAATCAGAAACAAATAATGGATACTCAGCTAGAAATCTTCCCTGTATTACCTACTTCACAATGTTCTGCCCTAAGTCTTCTTTTTCTATAAACACACTCATTGTTCTACTTATTTTCTTTGTGCAGAAAGTCTTTGTGTCTTCAACCTAAAACACTGTTGAACTCAAAATTTCTATCTTCCAGTCTATAGAACATTTCCATTTGGCATTTCTATCTCATTATGTCCAAAAATCATTACCTCTCTTCTGCCTTTAAAACTGTGTGTGTTTTTCTCCTCATGCATTCTTTATATCAAAGAATAACATCTTTATCCATTTTTATCCAAGTAGCAAACTGATGGTCATCCTTGACTCCCCTCTCAATTGCAAATTCAGTTTCTATGTACTGTAAATCCTGCATTTTAAATACCTCTGCACCCCTTTACTTCTTTATTCCATTGTCACTGTGTCAGCTAATACCTGCACTATGGAGCTTCCACAAGTACCTATGCTTCTCAATCTTACCTAACTTCCACTCCATTGAGTACACATTGAAGCAATATTTCTACCAAAAATTATTCCCTGGTGAGAGCATGATCACCTACACAAAACACACACACATATATACACACACAAACACACAAAACACACACACATATATACACACACAAACACACATACTCAAAATCCTGATAATTTCCTACCTTGAACTACAGAAGATTTAACTTAGTAAGTTACAAATAATACTCATCTTTTGTAAAAGACTATAAATAGACTCACTGTGTCCTTAGTGATTATCTGGGAGTCAGGCACATAGTCAGAACATTATTACATAATATCCATAGTTCAGTTGAATGAAGAAATAAAACCTACAGTAGGGAGACCTGCAGTATAAACAGTATAAATTTCTAGGTTCTGTACCAGAATGCTTAATGACCAACTATAGTCTTAGAAATGAGGAAGAATTTAACAGGAAGTTGTCTTAATTTTATTCTTGTAATGAAAAGTAAAAGCATAGTTTTAAAAGTAAATTTTATGCATTTATACGGATGGCTGAAAGATATTATTGAATTAGTGGAAAAACCCTCTCACATCACCTCAAAGTACTGACATAGAACCTACCTATTAGAAAACATTTACATTTTCTATATGACTGATATGAGTAAAAGGGTAGAGTAAGTTTGTGGAAAGTACAAATATAAATAAACTAAATTCAATTTCTCATGCAAAAATAACGTTGCTGATCTAAGACAAAAGTTCTTAAATCAGGGGGGAGGGCATAATCACCAGGCTGCAACTTGCCTGATACAGTTATTCCACCCATAACTAACTTCAATAAAGTATATAAGCTATTTAATTACTTTCTAATTTGGGGTCTAGCTGTATTACTTAGAATTTCAAATATGCTTCCTAGGCCAAAGAGAGTGGGCCATCAAAATTCTGAGAAATCAGATTATTTGGAATCTCCAGTTTAATCCCTTTGTTATAGAAAGGAAAAAACAAAAGTTGATAGACACTGAGTTTTTCCTCAAATCATCAAGCCATATAAGGATAGGGGTAGGATGGAAGTTGAGATATTCTGGCACTAAGAAAACGCTTCCAGAAGCACTATTTAATTGATCCTTATAATTGGACACATGGTAAATTTTATCTAATATTAACTGATAATAGTGTATTATACTTAGATATTCCAATCAATACAGAATTTTTATGGGTACGAGGAATAATTTTTAAAGCTTGCAAATATTGATATTTAATAGATCTTCCAGTGATAAAGAAAGTGATATATATATATATATATATATATATATATATATATATATATATATATATATATACATTTTTTTTTCCCAATATAATAATAACCTCTGGTTGTTAAACACTTAACCTATGTCTAGTGAATTTGTGAAACTGAATTTTTTCTTTTGTATAAGTTTAAATGAATTAAACTTAAATAATCATCTATGACTAGTGATTTCTGTATCAGACAACACACATTTTTATTTTAGGATACAGAAAAAAAATATTATGAATAGTTGCTATACTTCATGGACATTACAAGATTGCTAATTTGTATGGCTAGTAAGTACAAAGAGAATGCTAGAGTTCATAAATAACTAGAACATGTATTTTTAAATAAATTTAAAAGCCTAGTGAGATATCACTACAAACCCAGAAATGTCAAGTATTAGCCAGGATGTAGAATAAGAACAACTAGAATTTCCATATACTGCTGATAGAAATATAAATTTGTACAGTCACTTTGGAAAACCAGCAATATCTACTAAAACTAAACACATACTTACATGTGACTCAATAACTAATACAACCCCGAAAGAAATGCTATATATGTGCACCAAAATATTTCCAAAATTTACAATGCTGTACTATTTTTAATATCTTCCAAATATTCTCCTTAATACTATTTCTACTATTGGTGAACATTCCATATTTTCTAATAGTAGAAATGATAAATTGTGTGTATACATACAAATACATAGGAAGGAAAATAATTGACATATTTGTACTGAAGCTCAAAAACATGTTGAATGCATGAATTCAGAAACCAACAAATACATACTTCATGAGTTTATTTATATAAAGTTTAAAATGGGCAAAGTTGCCTGGAGGGCTAAAAGTCAGATTATGGTTTCTTTGGGGTACTACCATGAGAAACTTCCAAGGTGCCTGTATGTTCTAATGCCTAATATAGGAAGTGACTTTATGATGTGCATCCTCTGAAAATTCAGAAGCAGATGCTTAGAACTTAAACAATCTTGTTTATATGTGATACTTGAAATAAAAATCAAATTTGCCTTATACATTTGATTATATTGCATGTATTTATGTGTTATGGTTCGAATATTCTTCTAAGAATTCAATAAATATATACATTGAAAAAAATGTAATAAGAAATGTTACTAAAAAGCCTACAAGTAGCATTTTATCAGAGGCTACAATTGACATTTTTCCTCTTAAAATCTGATTTTGGTGTGTGCACTTGATTCATATTTTAGAGAATGTACTTTTAAAAGTGAGTTATGATTTCTTAATATTTTAATATAATTCTGGTATAGTCTGTATAGTCTGGAATAGAAATAAGAACACGATGACTAATAATTTCTGAAATTCAATTCATGAAACATTAGGTTTCATGTTTTTATAGGAGTTTCCTGCCTTGAAGGTTAAAAAGGAAAACAAGTCTTAGAAATATTACTTACTAACATGCTGTGAAGTCACTAACAAGGACAATACTTTGCTAGTTAAAAAAAAAATACTGTGAAGGAAATCCCCATTAGCAATTTGATGTGGTACAGTTTGCATATATTATAATTACCTAACATTTAAAACCTCTGTACTGAATTTTTGCTTTTCCTTTGGCTACGTGCCTACTTTTCTTAAATTGATTTATTAATGTCCAAGGTTGCTTTGCAGTTTTATCCTTTTAGCAATAATAGATGCAATATATCACAAAAACAAATTTTTAAGAGAACATCATTAGAGTGATGTAGCACTAGTAATAAACCCCTTCACACTTGGATGAACTTAAATCAGTTTCTCTTTATTGATTTTTGGTCATAACATAATTTTAAAGTTCAACTCAGTTAATAAAAAAAGATTTGCTCTGGTGTTACCGGCAAAATACTTGTAAGTTTCCACTTCATTTGTAGAAGAATGTTACAGTGTATCATATATGGATCTTGGATACACATAGCAATGGAAAATTATTCTATGATATTCTTAATGCATAATATCTTCTCCTTTCTTTTATTTATGTGAATCCTTCAACTTATCCTTATCACAATAGGATCTAATCACACCATAAGGAAATGCTTGTTTCCTGTCATCTTGTATTTGCATGTGTGTGTGTGTGTTTGGGAAAGATTAAAAATGTCAGTATTTACCAAATGTACAAATTATAAACATTTAAAAGACTCATTTTATGCTCTCATAGAATATTTTCATTAAGGATGTAATAATTTGTTTGGAATAATATTATTTCTTAATGGAGTGAGAATGAGTTTATTTTTTAAAATTTTGTAATTCATCCAACTAGTGTCAGAAATCAATTAATCTAACCTGACTTTAACATTATGAATCATCGACAAAGGAAGATGAAGGATTAATCCCAGTAGAATTAGTAGCTTCACCTGGAATTAAGTAATTGAATGAATATAAAAAGGAAAAAAAAACAGGTTGAATATGAACTCAAATAAGGATGTTAAATTTCTATTTATTGCTTTTCTTCCTGTAAAACTGTGTCTACTATGATGAATCTCATTTTCTCCCCACTGCAACGTAACAAATTACATATACTACATGATCCCCTGGGCTCACTCAGATATGGTCCACAACATTTATAAAGCGTTCAGCTCTCTACGAGTAAGACTTTTAGTTTGTCACACAAGACAATCTATCCAAATGCAAAAGAACAAGAGTATATGCTAACACAACCATATACCTACCCTCTAGTTTAAAAAGTAAATTATTCACAAATTTTCCTGCCTCCTCCCAACATTTCTTGCAACATCCCTCACAAATCAAAATATCTGTTGCAAAATGCATTGAGAATATAATAAAGAGAAAAGATCAGGCAATTAGCAATCAATGGCTTGAGAAGAATCAAAAGATGGTTTTATCATTAATTTTAATGACAGAATGTAACTTTCATTGACTCTTGATTTTAATAACAAGAAAAGCAATGGGTGCTTGATCTATTATGCATTAATCTAAAAGGGGTCCTCTACAAAGTTTGTCAGAGGCAGAAACTAAAATATACATAGGTAACACCTATTACCAGTAACTAAAAATTCATGACATCTTTACAAGTACCAAATATTATCTAGCACTTAAAATCAATTTAACTATGTTTATACATTCAACAAATATTTAATTGAATAAGGTAATCTATATAGGATATGCAGAAAAAAATGAGATATACAACTCTCAAATAAGGCATACTCTCTAATTTAAAGGAGACATAGGGATAACCTGTCAGTACAGTAAAATGTGTCTGCAAAAGAGTTAGAGTAGATAGACAACACATGTTTGAATATGAATTTCCAAAGGGAAAAGGAAGAAATGATCCCATTTCTCACAGTTGCCATCATAGTATAGAGTAGTTTACCAAAGCCATTAAAATGCAGGCTTCAGATTCAGAAAGAACTAATGCCAAATTTGAATTTAAGATGCTTGTCATGTTCTGAGCTTAGATAATTTTCTCAATCTACTTAAAATTATATATATTAACCTCTAAATGTGAAGTTGGAATGAAATAATATGTACAAAGCATTTAGGCCCTAGAACATAATAAATGCCCAATAAAGTGTAGATTTTTGCTGCTTCCTTTAGATCTTAAGACATAATTTTGAGTTAATATATGCCATAAGAAAGAAAATATAGTCCAATGCCTAATATTGTCAGCTTGCTTCTATGAGATCATGTGACATTATTATTATTAAAATTATCATAAAAGGAATAAAGTAGTCATTTGCTGTAGTCCCACATATGTAATGCTAATGAGAGTTCAGAAATATTGGCATAAACCCTTCTTTTTTTTTTATTTTATTTTATTTTTTTTATTTTTTCATCTTCCATACATTTGATTTAAATGAGTTATGCATTTCCATCTTTACCCCAAATACAGATTGCAGAATCATATCAGTTACACATTCACAATGTTTACATAATACCATATTAGTGACTGTTGTATTCTGCTGACTTTCCTATCCCCTACTATCCCCCCTCCCCTCCCCTCTCATCTTCCCTCTCTATCTCATCTGTTGTTGTTCCATTCTCTCCCTTCCCCCCCTTTCCCCTCACAACCTTGTATATGTGATTTCGTATAAAAATGAGGGTGTCCTTCCGTTTCCATGCACTTTCCCTTCTCTCTCCCTTTCCCTCCTATCACTCGTCTCAGTTTAATGTTAATATTTTCCTCATGCTCTTTTCCTCTGTTCAGTTCTTAGTTGCTCTCCTTAAATCAAAGAAGACATTTGGCATTTGTTTTTTAAGGATTGGCTAGCTTCACTTAGTATAATCTGCTCTAATGCCATCCACTTCCCTGAAAATTCAATGATTTTGTCATTTTTTATTGCTGCATAATACTCCATTGTGTATAGATGCCACATTTTTTTTATCCATTCATCTATTGAAGGGCATCTGGGTTGGTTCCACAGTCTGGCTATTGTGAATTGTGCTGCTATGAACATGGATGTGGCAGTATCCCTATAGCATGCTCTTTTAAGGTCCTCAGGGAATAGTCCGAGGAGGGCGATAGCTGGGTCAAATGGTGGTTCCATTCCCAGCTTTCCCAGGAATCTCCATACTGCTTTCCATATTGGCTGCACCCTTTTGCAGTCCCACCAGCAATGTACAAGTGTACCCTTTTCCACACATCCTCGCCAGCACTTATTGTTGTTTGACTTCCTAATGGCTGCCAATCTTACTGGAGTGAGATGGTATCTTAGGGTGGTTTTGATTTGCATTTCTCTGACTGCTAGAGAAGGTGAGCATTTTTTCATGTACTTATTAATTGACTGTATGTCTTCTTCTGAGAAGTGTCTGTTCAGGTCCTTGGCCCATTTGTTGATTGGGTTATTTGTTATCTTATTGTTTAATTTTTTGAGTTCTTTGTATATTCTGGAAATTAGGGCTCTATCTGAAGTGTGAGGAGTAAAGATTTGTTCCCAGGATGTAGGCTCCCTATTTACTTCTTTTATTGTTTCTCTTGCTGAGAAAAAACTTTTTAGTTTAAGTAAGTCCCATTTGTTTATTCTTGTTATTAACTCTTGGGCTATGGGCGTCCTATTAAGGAATTTGGATCCTGATCCCACAATACGTAGATCGGAGCCAACTTTTTCTTCTATCAGGTGCAGGGTCTCTGCTTTGATATCAAGCTCCTTGATCCATTTTGAGTTAACTTTTGTGCATGGCGAGAGAAAGGGATTCAGTTTCATTTTGTTGCATATGGATTTCCAATTTTCCCAGCACCATTTGTTGAAGATGCTATCCTTCCTCCATTGCATGTTTTTAGCCCCTTTATCAAATATAAGAAATTTGTAATTTTGTGGATTGGTTTCTGTGTCCTCTATTCTGTACCATTGATCCACCTGCCTGTTTTGGTACCAGTACCACGCTGTTTTTGTTACTATTGCTTTGTAGTACAGTTTGAACTCTGGTATCGCTATACCTCCAGATTCGCACTTCCTGCTTAGTATTGTTTTTGCTATTCTGGGTCTTTTGTTATTCCATATGAATTTCATGATTGCTTTATCTATTTCTACAAGAAATGCCATTGGGATTTTGATTGGCATCGCATTAAACCTGTAGAGAAGTTTGGGTAATATCGCCATTTTGATAATGTTAGTTCTGCCTATCCATGAACAGGGTACATTTTTCCATCTTCTAAGATCTTCTTCTATCTCTCTCTTTAGGGTTCTGTAGTTTTCATTGTATAAATCTTTCACCTCTTTTGTTAGGTTTATTCCCAAGTATCTTATTTTCTTTGAGGATATTGTGAATGGGGTGGTTTTCCTCATTTCCATTTCAGAAGTTTTGTTGCTGATATACAGGAATGCCTTTGATTTATGCGTATTGATTTTATATCCTGCCACTTTGCTGAATTCATTTATTAACTCTAGCAGTTTCTTTGTAGACCCTTTTGGGTCTGTTAAGTATATTATCATGTCATCCACAAATAGCGATAATTTAAGTTCTTCTTTTCCTATTTTTATGCCTTTAATTTCTTTTGTCTGTCTAATTGCTCTGGCTAGTATTTCAAGAACTAAGTTGAATAGAAGTGGTGAAAGAGGGCATCCCTGTCTAGTTCCAGATTTTAGAGGGAATGCCTTCAGTTTTTCTCCATTTAGAATGATGTTAGACTGAGGCTTAGCATAGATAGCTTTTACAATGTTGAGGTAAGTTCCTGTTATCCCTAGTTTTTCTAGTGTTTTGAACATAAAGGGATGCTGTACTTTGTCAAATGCTTTTTCTGCATCTATCGAGATGATCATATGGTTCTTATCTTTAAGTCTATTGATGTGGTGAATAACATTTATTGATTTCCGTATATTGAACCAGCCTTGCATCCCAGGGATGAATCCTACTTGATCATGGTGCACAATTTTTTTGATATGCTTTTGCATTCGATTCGCCAGGATTTTATTGAGAATTTTTGCATCTAAGTTCATTAGAGATATAGGTCTATAGTTTTCTTTCTTTGAAGTGTCTTTGTCTGGTTTTGGGATCAGGGTTATGTTGGCCTCGTAGAATGAATTTGGAAGAGCTCCTTCTTTTTCTATTTCTTGAAATAGCTTGAAAAGTATTGGTATTAATTCTTCTTTGAAGGTTTTGTAAAATTCTGCTGTATACCCATCCGGTCCTGGGCTTTTCTTAGTTGGTAGTCTTTTGATGGCCTCTTCAATTTCTTCTTTTGTTATTGGTCTGTTTAAATCGTGTGTGTCTTCCTGACTCAATCTGGGCAGATCATATGACTTAAGAAATTTATCGATATCTTCACTATCTTCTATTTTATTGGAATATAGAGTTTCAAAATACTTTTTAATTATCTTCTGTATTTCTGTAGTGTCTGTTGTAAACCCTTCTTTTTTTAAGCTCACACTTAATTATAATATTTACTTTGAGTTTTGTGGTATTTCATTTTAGTGTGACTTTAATGACTAATATCTGAGATACAAATTAAATGTTTCCAATAGGGGGGCTTATCCAGAGAATTATAGGCAAAGCAATCATTTTATAATATATGATAAAAATAATCTTCTTTTGTTTTCTTATTTTTTTCAAAACCCTAACACTATTCTTCAAAGGGTAAGACATCCTAGCTACAGCTTTCATCCTTTTGATTTGTCTGTTTGTTTGCCTTCTTATTTATTTTTAAGAACAACAAGATTGTAAGCCAATAAGAAAACAGAGGGCAAAGCCAGGCCATGTTCTCATGAGATTTCAGTCTGTGAGAGAACATCTAGAATTAATAATGTGTGAACCTGGAGCTAGTCAACCAGCTAATTGCCTTCAACAATGTTCATCATTAATCCAGGTATTGCCATTCCATTTTAGTTAAATAAGGAATTTCACATTGGCAAGAGAGAGTTTATAGTATTTATATCTCTCTCAAGGTTGACCGCACAGCTTCACAGTGTGCCAATGGCTCATGCTGGCATATGTCAGTATTGTGGAATTTATCCTGGTATTCTAGACTTATGTGCCACAAAAAAAGATTAAAGACCCATACAACTCTGTAATTTACATTTGTATAGAATAATATTTTCAAAATTCCCAGAGATTGTCATATTTTCTATTTTTAAAATCTCAGCAATTTTTTTAAAAATGTACATTGCATTTCTTTGAGCTTTTATTTTGTAATGGTTTATATCACTTTTTGACTACTCAGATGTAGTAATTTAATAAAATCACACATGTACTCCCTATGGAGTATACACTGGAATATATATATATTATATATATATTCTTCAGTCTTCTATGGGGTATACAGAATGCAAAATGTGATTACTATAGGATTTCTTCCTTTTTAAGATACCAAAATGTTTTAAGATAATATTTGTTTTCTGATAGCAAAAGGAAGGAAGCTGATAGAATCATAAAACCATAAATAACAGAGTTTAGAGATTATAGTCTAAATTTCTAATGTTATAAATGAAAAGTTCAAGACACAAAGAGTTATTACTTTAAGTAAGTGGTTAATAAGGGAGCTAACACATTTTCTTATCTTGTCCTCTATACATTATAAGACTTCTGAGGAGTATATACATAAAGCTACGTATGGTGGGGCAGGGTTCATGAAGCCTACTCACAGCAGTGGATAAAGGGCCAACACTTTACATCTGTATTATAATTCTGATATATACATAATATTTTAATAGCATGTCCAAAGGACCTAAATTATAACATTCATCATTATTCAATAGATACTCTTCAATGAAAATGAAAAAAAAAATTAAATAATTCCTTCAGCTTGTGATTGAAAAGGTATGTTGTGATTCCAAACAGTTCACTTTTCAATCACCTTCCCTGACTTATATTTTAGTTTTAGGCTAGCTATGTTTGAGGGAAAGAATAAAAGTCTAATGAAATTATACTCATCCCAGCTCTGCCTGCAGTATTCCTACACAGCTTCCTGAGCTTCCCTTGGAGCTAGGAAAGCTAATGGGCAACTATATCACACACCTCCCAAGTCCTGACCATCCATCCTTGAAATTATGTGTCCTTCACTCCTCTATCTTACAAACAGTAGTGTAAATCGTGGGTATAGCCAAATTGATAACATGAAACTGTCCTAGGAACAAAATAGAAGGCTGCACAAACTTTTCAGTTTGGCTAATGAATAGCCAACAGTATTATACTTTCAAAAACAGGCTTTCATTTTTATAGAATATTTAATTCAGGATTGAAAATGTATTTTTAATCAACTTGGGAAAAATAGAATTTTCAGTTGTTAAAGAAACTTCCATGGTTAAAAAGCAAATTTCAACTACTGCAGTAATTTAAAGATGGAGAAAATAGTTTTAATTTAGGATAATAAATCACTTTTATAGCATTTCAAAGGTCCAGAAACTTGCTTATCAAAATTGAGTTCAGTCACAACAATGCAAAGTCCTCAGGCAAAGAGAAATGCAGTAAAATTTTTTCTTCCTTTATAACAGGATCAATATTTTTAGTGTGTATATGCATATATGTGTGTATATATATTCATTGAATGAATATATATTCCTTTTCCCAGTTTGATTATCTATTATATTTCATATTTGTTGTAAGTTCTTCAATGTCACAGGAGACTGGAAGATCTATTTTAAATCTAAACACATGAACATACTATCAAGTTGATACAAACAAATATTCTTTATACTCACCATTCCAAATGCCCAGCATTACATTGCCATAGTTATAAAACCAGAGGTTTGGCTTTGTTTCTCAGACTAAGATTCAGAAGGACCTTTGTGGAATGGAATGAATCGAGATACAACGTTCCCTTGTACCACTTATTCTGGGTGTAACACATCAGATGCTACTTGACTTCCCTAGCCTGTTCCTAGCTCCTGTCTTTGAGATAGTAAAGAAAGTCTTTACAATAACCCCCACACAAACACGTCAAATTTCTTTGCACACACTTTTCATTAGAGAAGGTACTTCTCTCCCTGCCACATTCAATTAACACTTTCTTATACTTGAGTTTTCAGGAAAATAATAACTCTTATGGGAGATCTTTCTTTGTTCAAGCTAGATTCCTGAATTTTTTACTCCAATCATTCAGTGTACCTCTACATTCATCCTATTGTTTTCCCAGTTTAATGCAACCGTCATCAAAAAAAGATCATACTTATTTTTGTCAATTTTTCTGTCTCTAATGTCTAGCAAAGGATGTGGTATATAAAAGGTAATCCACATATGTGCTTTGAAAAATAAATGATGCACTTCTAACCTTTTTCTTACTGGAATCAGTGTGTAGTTGCCCTCAACACTACTTCAACTTGGTGACAGAGAAAGTCGAATTGTATCCCATGATCTGAACCATGCAACCAGAAACAAGCAGGTCCATATTTGAGTGATAGTTTCCAGTTTGCTAGTAATATACAACTAATCATAAAACTGAAACCACTTGGAGTTGATGGGGTCAGAGACCATAGCTCTGTAAAAGCAATTCAGATGTCAGCTGTTGGAATTAATACAAAAGAGCAGATGCTCAAGAGACTAAGGTAATTACTAGGCATTTAAAGAATGTATTATATCCTTCTAATGCTTAGTAATTAAAGAGCATATATTGTATATAAAATTGGATTGGAATTTAAGCATAATTTATAATAATCAAATATTATAATTAAAATTGAATTAAAGAATATACTATATGTGTGTATATATATATATATATATATATATATACACTTATATATGTATATATACACACATAAAACTTTAGTCAATATAAATGGTATTTCTTTTGCAACACAGACGTTTTTGGCTAATCTTTAGTAAAATAAAAGGTTGTATTTGCCCTTTCTATGACAGACCATACCCAAAGGGCAGAAATCAATTACCTAATAGTAGGGACACAATCAGAAACACAAAGAACCAGTAAAAAATATTACTGGAAAAAATGAAAAGTCCATTTGAAAATTTTATCCTAAGTTTTCTCATAAATTTTTTTGCTTGCTTGGTTTTCTTCTTTTCTAATTCAGCTTCTTGCTGCTACTGTTACTCAGCAATTTATGACACTCCCACCGTCATCAACACCATAATTACTCCCCACCTATTCTTAAGCTATTACCTCTGCTTCCTCCTAAAAATGGTTGGGTGTTTCTTACTGTCTATTAAGAATACTATGATATGCAAATAAAGATGGTATGGATACCTCTTAAGTGTCTTGTGCACAATATCCAAGTCCATCACAGTATGTATGTGATACATATTTATTTAGTAAGTTGAATAAAAAAATTTAACAGTAGTTTCCCCTCCAGCAATTTCTATATGAAAGAACCATTTGTTAAGTGCTTCAGTTGTTTTGTGGGATTATCATTAACACCATGGCTTCAGTATTTTTATATTCCAGCAGTTCCGAGTGATGAGTTCATTGTTAATTTTTACCTCCATTAACAGAAATTCATTATTATAAGGAAAATTCCAACCAGTGAGTATGAGCTATTGGTTAAAATCAGAAAAAAAAAAAAAAAACACGTTCACCAGTATGATTTTCAGTATCTATGTATTCTGTAGCTCCAAAAACCTCTCATTCACATTCTCAGAAATCTAACTCACTACATGCATTTTAACTTAAAAATTCTGTGTTAACACATGAATTTTAAAAAATTCAGAATAGAAATCAGTTTATTCCAGTCTGCCTTTAGCTCCAATATTCTCTCGCTTACATCATAAAAATGTCCTTATCGACAAATCCAAGAAATACTTTGCGACTCTTACCATAGATACTTAGCACAGCCACACTCCCAGATACACTCAGTCTCCTGGCTTTCATGATGCCATATTCCCCTGACTCTTTATTATCCTGACTTTTAAACTTTTTCTCCTTCAGGTTCCACTTAAATGTCACTTCTAAGTCTTTCCTGAGTCCTAAACATAATTGAATTTTCCTCTTTAATAATTCTGCATTTATCTTCATACTCATTGCTAATGTTTTCTAATATTGTATTTTTTATTGTTACATGTTTAATATCCCTCCACGCACACACCATTTAACCATAGTCACCAGAAGAGAAGACACTAGGTCTCTATATTCAAAGAAGCCTGAAGCCTGGCATATGAATCAGAAATATTTGTGCAATGGTTGCTATACAAATGAATAATTACACACCTGCCAGTATCTTTAAAAAAATGCCTTTGATTTATGCGTGTTGATTTTATATCCTGCCACTTTGCTGAATTCATTTATTAGTTCTAGTAGTTTTTTTGTAGACCCTTTTGGGTCTTCTAGGTATAGAATCATGTCATCTGCAAATAGTGATAATTTAAGTTCTTCCTTTCCTATTTTTATGCCTTTAATTTCTTTCATCTGTCTAATTGTTCTGGCCAGTGTTTCGAGAACTATATTGAATAGAAGTGGTGATAGAGGGCATCCCTGTCTTGTTCCAGATTTTAGGGGGAATGCATTCAATATAGGGAGCCTACATCATGGGAACAAATTTTTACTCCTCACACTTCAGATAGAGCCCTCATATCCAGAGTATACAAAGAACTCAAAAAATTAAACAATAAGAAAACAGATAACCCAATCAACAAATGGGCCAAAGACCTGAACAGACACTTCTCAGAGGAGGACATACAATCAATCAACAAGTACATGAAAAAATGCTCACCATCTCTAGCAGTCAGAGAAATGCAAATCAAAGCCACCCTAAGATACCATCTCACTCCAGTAAGATTGGCAGCCATTATGAAGTCAAACAACAACAAGTGCTGGCGAGGATGTGGGGAAAAGGGTACACTTATACATTGCTGGTGGGACTGCAAATTGGTGCGGCCAATTTGGAAAGCAGTATGGAGATTCCTGGAAATGCTGGGAATGGAACCTCCATTTGACCCAGCTATTGCCCTTCTCGGACTATTCCCTGAAGACCTTAAAAGAGCGTACTACAGGGATACTGCTACATTGATGTTCATAGCAGCACAATTCACAATAGCTAGACTGTGGAACCAACCTAGATGTCCTTCAATAGATGAAAGGATAAAAAAAAAATGTGGCATTTATACACAATGGAGTATTACTCTGCACTAAAAAATGACAAAATCATGAAATTTGCAGGGAAATGGATGGCACTAGAGCAGATTATGCTAAGTGAAGCTAGCCAATCCCTAAAAAACAAATACCAAATGTCTTCTTTGATATAATGAGAACAACTAAGAACAGAGCAGGGAGGAAGAGCAGAAAGAAAAGACTAACACTAAACAGATACATGAGGTGGGAGGGAAAGGGAGAAGAAAAGGAAATTGCATGGTAATGGAGGGAGATCCTCATTGTTATACAAAATTACATATAAGAGGTTGTGAGGGGAATGGGAAAATTAACAAGGAGAGAAATGAATTATAGTAGATGGGGTAGGGAGAGAAGATGGGAGGGGAGGGGAGGGGGGATAGTAGAGGATAGGAAAGGTAGCAGAATACAATAATCACTAATAGGGCATTATGTAAAAATGTGGATGTGTAACCTATGTGATTCGGCAATCTGTATTTGGGGTAAAATTGGGAGTTCATAACCATCTTGAATCTAATGTATGAAATATGATATGTCAAGAGCTTTATAATGTTTTGAACAATCAATAAATTAAAAAAAATTAAAAAAGGAGATGCTTTTGTCTTTTTAATCTTGTTAAGTACATCCAATATAGCATCCCCCACTTCCTGTCCTGCTGGGAGCCATCAGCCAAGTAGGTATGACAATCTCCTTACCAGCTTACTTCCATGCTGTCTAGTGGAAGGACTTCTGAAAGGTGACCTTGCTCAAGGACCAGGGCGGTTTAGCATAATAGGAGATTAGGGTGTTCCCCCTTTAGAATAGGGCATATCCTGCTGCTGAGTTCCTCTTGAGTTCTTAGGGTCAGACAGTATATTTTGGGAGACAGAAGCCCAGTGGAGTGGATTTGGGCAGAGTGTGGATTTGGGCAGAGAACGTGGATTTCCCCAGAACATGTTTGTAGACGGCCGGTGTGAGTTCGGGAATAAAGAATTGCTGTTTGAATCTACAAGCTGTGTGGAGACTCGTGATTTGTGCCCAGCCAGAGACTGCGGCACTGTCTCTAGTCTCTCAACCCTGATTCCAGATGAAAAATACTCTAAGGAGCCAGGGTGGCAATAGTTGGGATATACTTTACACATAAGCCCACACATATTCATTGTTGATCAAAAAACAAATTTAATGACGCATACTGAATCTCTATTTGCTAAATATGGTAAAGCTATAATGGGCTAATTCCACTTACTACTCACACATGATACTCATAAATTGTAAAAATTTGCCATTTAACAAGACTTCACAATCCTAATATCTACAATATTCTTGTCATTTTAGGTACTTTTTGATCTTAATAAACACTATTTCATAACTCTATGATAATTCTGCATAAGACTTTATTTTACCAATATTCTTCTTATAGTTGTGTCTCTCCAACTAGGCACACATTCCTGGAAAGAACTTCTTCTTTCCTCAATCAAGAGTTCAGTGACTTTCTATCTTGCTCAATCAATCACTGATTCAATTTACATACAGGATCTAATTAGTCACATATTCTTCAATGATTATGTCCTCAAAATATTGAGGAAATGACTCATCATTTAATTTAGAAGCCACTATACTTCCATGTTTTAAGTGCCATAATAACTGAAAATTTGTCTGTATTCCATTTTTTCTACTATTCCCCACCCCCACTTTAAGGTAAGTCTGTTCTTCTAAAATTTTTTCTGTATACTCTGTTCTTAGAAAATTGTTTTTAATTACTATTACAATGGTACTTTACTGTTATTTGATGTATAAGCTTGTATCATCTAAAATAACACTATCACACTAAACTAGGATACTTCTAATTTTTCTTATTGAAACAACAGTGTTTAAATCTACTTATATTATAGGCTAGGAAAATAAATCAAGGGCACTTTCAAGGAAGGCTTTCATAGATTACGTTTTAGCAAACCCAATGATAAACTGACATAAAGCTAGTAGTAACGCAAAATATTTATAAGAAGCTAATTTCTGTGTTACTACATAATTATTTGAGTTCTTATAAAATATGTATTTTTCTGTATATAAACATCATTTGATATGTTATATTTCTGGTTAAAATTTTTAATGATAGAATAAGTATGTTTATTCTCTTACAAATAAATGAATTAATACTACAATATTTAAGTTTATTAAATATGATAAATTTATGCCTAATTTTAAAAGTTAGTTCATGATCATAACTATTCCTTTTTCTCCTCTCAATCTATATGATGTTCTATACATGTTCTAGGAGAGGTAAAAATGAAGTTGAATGCATCTAATCAAGCAAAGTTAGTGTACCATGACTTAATATTTGCTATCCTGTAATACTCAAAGCTATTTTAATTTGGATCCTGAGTTTGGCATCTAGAAATAACTTGGGTAGGATAAACAGAGCTGCTATATTTATTTGGGGAGGAAGGTAGAGATAATGAAGCCAAGTTTGCTGGTATAAATAAAAATGAAACCCAATTAACTTCTACTGGCAATTGAGCCCAGGTGGGAGAAGGGAGGGACAAATATAATAGTCTTTTGCTTACATATTTATCCCCCCAAAAAAAGCAAAGGAGGGAGATAATAGATATGCCTGTCATACTAATATCTTAGCAACATCTTTAAGCAAACACCTTGCTGAAAGTCATAAGTATCATGCAGGAAATATGCAACTTAAAAAAAGCATAGGGAGATTGAAGTTTACTCTATTTCAGTGGGAATTTGGGTAAGACAAAAGCAGTGAGGGTAACAAATACTATAATTAAAAAATGAATTGGCAGAAAAACTTTTGAAAATTTAAAATAATGTTTTGAATTTACATTTAAAAATTTAAAAATTTGGGTTATCATCCCTTTATTCTTTGTAATGTTGGATAAGAATTCTAAATACCACCATACTCAATGTCAAAATTTGACTTTTTTTCTGAATCATTTCTATTCTTCTAAATTTGTTATATGCTTATCCATTTATTTTTTATCCCCCTTTCTGAAGTCATGGAACAGATTTTGTGTCCCTTCTCTCTGGGATTTTAACACATCTATTTTATAAAAATGTTTATCTTCAAATAATTTTTGTAATTTTACATTGAAAAAAATTGTTTAAGTATGCTATCAACTAACTCCCAGTAAAAAATACAACTAATTGAAATAACTTTTGCTATTTGTTCTTTTAAGAGTGTTAATTCAAAGAGCTACAGAAATAAGTCTATGGAATTTTTTTTTTTTAAGATTGAAAGAGTTTTCTCAGCATTTGGAAAGATAATTTCTCCATTGCTAACATTTACATGAGGTTGAAACAAATTTTTTAGCTTGAATCTGAAAAGATTCATTTTATCATATGATGCTTGGTCTAGTGAAATATGGAATACTGCATTGTCAATCAAAAATAAGTTTCAATTATCTCATTATGACAAGGAAAGCCATGGGAACTAGACATTTATATTCATTTATATTTAATATTTTCCTATAAGATATTTTTCCTTCTTTACCTTTCTCTTAACTCCCCACCTTTTTTTTTTCTTAGCTTTGAACTCCCCAAAATTGCATGGTCCTTATAGTTGTCAGAATTCTAAACCCACAAGTATCCTGCAACATAGGAAGGATGTGGCTCTGAATAATCCCTTCCCCTTCAGTGTGTATGGGTCATATGAATGTGGTAAAATTTCACTCCCATAATATGCTAATTTTTGCTGCTTATAAAGTGATCTTGTAAACATAAATAATAGCTCTAATTAGTTAACTCTGAGTTAATGAAAAGGGAAATTATACTGCGAGAGCCTGAGCAAATTGGATAAGCCCTTTAAAAAAGTCAGAGAAAGTCAAAGATACAAAGATGGCCTGGAACAAAGCAAATAACCATGTTGTGAACTATCTAGAAAGGCAGCTTACATGCCTAGATTCTGAGAGCAACCTCAGGATGATGGCCAGTAAGGAAATGAGGACCCTTGCCCTAGAGCTGCAAGGAGCTGAAGTCTTCCAAGAGCATTAATGAGCTTGGAAGAAGTTGATCACCAGATGAGAACTCAACACTGGCTGCTATCTCGATTTCAGCTTTGTGAGACACTCTGAGCAGAAAGCCAAGCCAGGTTGTACCTGTAGTTCTAACACAGGGGAAGTGACATAATAAATGTATGGTATTTTGAGTCATTAAGCGTATGGTAATTCATTACACAATATTAGAAAGCAAATACACGCTTAGTACTTTTGGAAGTCATAGGAATGTTCTTCTCTAATAAAGAAAACATAATTACATAATTTTAGGAAAATATACTAAATTAAAACTAATTCCTGGGGCTGGGGTTGTGGCTTAATGGTAGAGCGCTCGCCTAGCCCACACAAGGACCTGGGTTCCATCCTCAGCACCACATATAAATAAATAAATAAATAAAATGAAGGTATTGTGTCCAACTACGATTGAAAACAACAACAACAATGGAAAAAAAAAAAAACTAATTCTCTCCAATGAAACACAATCACTGATAAACTTATGTTGAATGCTAGCTATAATTTCATATTACTTGTTTATATCATAATATAAATATCTTCAATAACTTGCCATATTAGTTTGTGTTTTTATAATCTACCTTGTTATAAATATTATCAGCATATTCTCATATCCAAAAAGAAAGGAATGGAATCCCCAAAGAGTTTAAGTCAGAAAAATCAGGCTCATGGGATCAAACCTAATTCCTATCAGGACTCAAACACTCACAGCAATGACAGGAATCTTATATACTTTCTTTAAGCTACATTCAGGTAACCACTAGTATGAGAGAACCTAGTTCCCTCAAGGAAACAGAAAAGAGCTTCTAAGAAACATTTCCATACTACAAAATTGAAGTTACAAGTGCAATAAGCAGCAGTATGAACTTCAAAATAGCTATGGGAGGAACAATCCATATAAATGGAAAGGTGCTTTATAACCTGAGATATAATTGATTATCACATTCCATTTTCATTCACATAAGATAACATATTATGATCTCTTCTATATTCATGCATAGATAAACTCCACAAACAAAGCTTTGCTAAATATGTCCATTTCAGTATTTCTCTTAGTTTGCAAGTAATAAATGATTTATTTAAATAATAATTGTGTATATTAAGAACCAATTCCTTTAAAATAATTGTTTTATCTAACACTTTCTTCACCCTTCCTCATAGCCAATGAACACTAACTGAGAATCTGGAGGCTTCATAGCATTTTAAAAACAGAAATTAAGAAATACAATACAAGTTTAGCACTCAAGTATTTGAATGATGCTATGTGTTAATAATTATTTCCTTACCTTTAGCTATAAACAAATTGTTCTTTTTTTTTTTTTTTTTTTTTTTTTTTGGTAAACCTCGACTCATAAGATTAAAGCCTGTGCACAAGGAGGAGAGTTAAATAAAATCCAATGGATTACTGTCCAGTATAAAAAACAAGTCTTATGGGAAGCTGCTCTGAATGAAAATCAATGCACACTCACATAGCATAAATAATAATGAGATTTATAGTGATGAGACAGTATGATTTGGCATTGTACTGTCAGAGACAGAGAGAATTTGTGGCTTTCTGCCAATCAAGCTGAGCTTAAAGGGCATGTCACAATGTTCAGATCATGTTACATTAATGAAAAGATTACACCAAAGAGAAACAGTATATCCCTAACTTGTTTCAATATTCTATCAAATATTATAAAACATTCCCTTTCACTCCCACCTCTTTGATTTCTGTGATATTCTCTCTACTGTTTTCCTAACGTAAAACTTAAAATCCCCATAAGAATTTTTAAATAATTAATTTTGGTAACTAATCCTATTTAATTAAAATGCAAGAAGAATAGACATCATCCAAAATCTTGTGATGTGCAATTTTAAGAGAGGACACAAAAAGCAATGTAGATTTCTGTGGAGATTCTCCAACCCCTAAACCTATACTCTAAAAAATTTTACCATTATAAAGTAGTAAGGCTTCCTCAGATAACTCATTCCATGTATGCACATTTAGTTATGATATATGTTAGAGTACAATATAATAGAGGAGAGGAAATAATTTATAATTAAAATCTCATATTTCCAATAGACTAATGAGCCTTCAAGATCTTCAATGGATACTTTAATTCACACATCCATTCAGCAAGAACATTTTTATGGGGCTATTGTATTCATAGTACTGCTGAGAATTATAATACTGGAGGGAGGAAGAAGCGGAAAACAGTTTTCATTCTTCAGAACCTACTATGTATATAAGACGGGAGATAAATAAAACATAAGGAAGAATCCATTAAACCCAACCTAGGTATTACAGTACATTCGCAAGTGAAAGAGGGATGAAAGCCTGTCTATATACCACTAGATATCTGGACAAATAAACAAAATTTCAGACAATCAACCAGATGGTAATATATGCAATAGCCAACTGACACATGCACTAATGTTTTCAACCAGTGAATTATTTTTCTGTAAAGTTTAAAGCAGTCCAGATAATAAATTTCAACATATTACATCAATAAAGTGAAAAATCTATTAATATACAAAGTATACTTGAAAATGTGTAATGCCTGTCTGAAAAGATCTATAATCTTTGGTATAAAAAAAGAAGAAGTAACAAAAATTTCCAAGGAGAAAAGGGAAGTAGGAACCCTTTGTGTCAGTTTGGACTTGGACTTAGCAGTATGAATTCATGGGATTGGGGGAAGGGAGAGAAAATAAGTCATATATTGGTGCATAATGCTCAGTGTTACAGTTAAGTAACATATAATTGAAAGTTGAAACTAATGAGAAAAATCTTAATAATTATAGAGGATGTTAAAACTAAGGGAGAGGGAAACAAGAAGTTCTGTATAAGCATTAAAACAACTAACCCAAAAAGCATGAGGGATTGGCTCAAGATCTTCAAATAAAACAAATAAAATAAAATAAAGATGCTTCAAGCAGAGTTAGGTTGGAGAAAGGGCTGGGTACAGGATACTGGTGATAGGCAATGGTGCTCCAGGTAGAAGAAACCACATGTGTAAATACACTCAATTAAATGAAGCCAAGGCTGTCCCTGTGTGATTCTGCAGAAAGGGGTACAGATGTGGAAATAACAGAGAACAGTAAACCAAGGTCAATAATAGAACTGAAACCAAAGGTCATGGAAATAGTATAGCAGTGGGGAGAAGGAGGGTGTCATAGGAATGTCCCTTTTTCAGAGCTCTCACTGGAAACCTTGGCTTGGAACATGGTATGACAGAAAATTTAGAGATGTCACAATTATCTATAAACTAAAGGTGACAAAAACCATGTGGGTCTAGGAAATAATGGGTGGCTCTGGAGTGGAAAGGAAAGGCAAGCCCTGCTATATGTGTAAATTCATGAGATTTAGTGTTTATTTCTATGAAAAGGTGAGGCAAAGAAGGAAATTATGAAAGAAGATTATGACTATCGTCAGTTACAACATAAAAAGAAATCTAAGAGCATGTTGCAAAACTATTTCTGTATCCAAAGTAAAACATACTATTCCGAGTATCTTATTTACTCCTAGTAGTTTTTATGTTTTAAGATAAGCACCATTTAAATTCAAAACCCAGTCTAATTTCTTTGAGAGGTAATTGAAGTAAAATGCTTTCATTGAAATTGCCAAGCTCACTGTTGAACATGAATCTACAAAGACGTCCATCTTCAAAATAATTACTGTTTTTAAATACTAAAGAGAGAAATTATATAATACACAAATGTGTCTCAGTGTTAAGCAAGCTCCCTTATAGTACTTATTAATCTTTAATCTACCTCTTTACTAACCTTAATTATTTAAAACTAGCAATCATTATATGAATTTTTTCACTAAAAATGAGCATGATAAAAACTCTAAAAAGCCAGTGAGCAGTGACATTCCAGTGGCCACAGAAATGACATACTTACAACAAAATCTTAAATTATTCATAAATTGCTATCATTTAATAAATTGATGAATGGGGTTCACTTAAACCTGCAAACACCTAATAACTTCATAAATACTGTCATATTTACTCAAATTTAAGAAATAGATGGATCTTTATTCATCTCCATGGAAAACACAATCAGAATGTAGATATCAACAAAACCAGTAACATTGACCAAAATATCTTATTTCATTGATTTCATCTTCCAAAACCAACTTAACTCTTGTGTTGGAAATGTTCTCATCTAGTATTACAGACTTCAGAGACAGGTTTTGAAGGAATGGTTTCACACTAAGAATCAAGAGGAAAAACAGTCATCTCCAATAGACAAAACCTTAGGGATTCCCAGAGGAATACAAAACAAAACAAAACAATCTTTAAAAATCCTTTCACTTTGATCTTCAACAAGTTTTAAGTCATTTGTCTGGACTCCTGATGGGCTTAAACCTAGAGAGACCTGGAACTTAAAAAGAAATGGATGTTTTTCTTTCCGTCTTTCATTATTTCAGACTGAAATGGCAATGTGCCTAGATACTCTGGAGGTAAGTGCCAGAGTAGCATTAAAAATTTGGCTCTTGTTAAATGCCTTCGAAGAAACCTCTGTTTTCATCAGGAAATGGCAATTACATGGATAATATGGCCTGCCAAGGTTTTATTCAGGAGAAGGGGAGTGGTCCACACCATGAATATTTTCCTCTATTTGTTAACACTTCCTGAGTTCTGATAGAAGTATGTGATAACAATTAGGGTAAAATGACCCTGAATTATACATACTGCTGGTTTTTTCCTGATAATTTTTATTTCTCCTATACTAATACAACTAACCCTGATATGAGTTTACTTATTTATGAAAAATTCTCACAAGCAATTAAAATAAAAGAGTATGGTGTCATTTTCCCATTTACTTTTCTCCTCACTATTTAACAATTAAGCACTTTTTTTTTTTTTTTTTTTTTTTTGGTACTGGGGATTGAACTTAAGGGCACTCAACCACTGAGCTACATCCCCAGCCCTATTTTGTATATTATTTGGAGCTTAGCACCTCATCCTTGCTCAGCCTGAGCTGCTAGGATTACAAGTGTACTATACATGCCCAGCCTCAATATTCTTTTTAAGACAATAAAAAGACAATAAACCAACAATATCAGTAAAATGAATTTCTGCATTTACATCCAAGTTTTCACTCATTGCTTTTAACATGCCAAATGTTCCTGAATATCAATATTTTTCCTCAAATGAAAAGCAGTCTCCAGCACTGTTTAGATTCAAATATTCCTTAAGATCTATGCACATTAAACTTGAAATCTCTACACAAAAGTTTCCTTAGGTGTCAAATGTGTATAATAATAATAATAATAATAATAATAATAATAATGTCTTTTCCTCAGAGAATGTTATTAGAATTAAACAAGTTAATATATGTTCACTTAATGGCACATTATAAATATTAAATAAGCATTTCATATTATTATTATAATTTTAACTCTTATATACCCTGAGTTTCTTATGTATTCTAACCTTAGTAGGAAATTAAGATTTTTCTCCCTCTCTGATTTCATTTCCAAAGGAGAAATGCTGAGATGGGATTCTAATTAGAAAAAGATAAACTCCATGTATGTATAATATATCAAAATATACTCTATTGTCATGTATATCTAAAAACAACAAATAAAAATAAAAACAAATAAAATACATTAATTAACCCCAAAATAAATAAAACAAATAAAGTTTTAAAAAATGTTGTCATCTGTAGAATTTAAAAAGAAAACAATGACTCTACCAAAGTAAAGGACAGATCTTTAAGGAAAGTGAGTAAAGAGGTAATCAATATAATGAACTCCCTTTGCTTTGCCTTCTAATAATGCAGACAGTATGGTAATATAGGCACAGCAGTGCTCCTCTTTGGGAGGTACCTCATCCTTTGAAGGCCAAGAAGAAAACATTAGATCCTTCAACCTACAAACATATTTTTATGGAGTTATTGAAATAAAATTCCAAAGTAACTGAAGTTAAAAAAAGAAATGAAACATTCATTGAAAATTCAAGGTAAGAAGGGAGGAGATTTATATAGCATTGCTTGTTTTTAAATGAATCCCAAAGTCTATAAATGTAAGAGATTAGAATAAAGTCAGAGGTTGGATATGCATACCCAAAATAAAATAGGAATGTTCAGGACATACCCTTGGATTCCTATTTTAGACTACTATTTTAGAATTTTATTATTAATACTGGAGTAATCTTAATAATAGCAATACTGATTATGCTTTATATCTATATAATGTAATTTATAGCAAAGCATGTTATAGACAAATTAGGGGTAGAGTTTCACTCTAGGTCAATTTGTACCAAAATTTATTTGGTAAGACAGGGATTAAACCCAGAGGTACTTTAACACTGAGTCACATCCCCAGTCCTTTTTATTTTTTATTTTAAAGCAGGGTCTAAGTTGATTAGGGCCTCGCTAAATTGCTGAGGCCAGCTTTGAACCTGTGATCTTCCTACTTCAGCCTCCTTCGCCACTGAGATTACAGGCATACACCACCACACCCAGCCACAGCAAAATATTTTTTGAAATATGTGTAGTGGTATATTTTAATAGTTTTCCTAAAACATTCATAAAGCTAATCCTAAATAATTTTCACATTATTTTCAAAATTTTAATTATGGAATAATACATAGCCTACTTAATGGAAATGATGCTACTGTGTATGTTGAAAAGGCAAACATGAGCATTAAGTTGGTACAAGAAACAGAGTTTGGGCTGAAAAGTAACAACAGCATAAACACTTAAAAACACAGACCATGATACAGGTCTACCTATTATTATTACACATTCATACGTATTTACTAAAAGCATCCCATTTCTTTAAACCTGTTGTTGTTAGAAGGAAACAATTTTCCTATCAATGAAAAGAACAAAAAGATTATAATACTTAAGTAATCATTTTAATAATTTTAATAGTAAATCATAAAACTCTCAGGAAGACAGTTATAATGGCAAGAGTTTTATTACTTTTTTTCCAATCTCTCCATATCTTACATGACATAAAATGGTTTAAGAACCCAAAGTGTAATTATTCAGTTTTGTGTCCAGTGCTAAGTATGCTCACTCCCAAGATCTTCCTGGAAAGAACATTGGAAAGGAAACTGAATTTAGAGTCTGGGCTTCAAATCCTGGCTCATTTCTAGAACTCATTAATTAACTGTCTTTAGTAAATCACTTAATATCCCTGAGATTTAATTTCTTCATATGTAAATAGGAATAATAACAAATGGCCTACATTTCTGACAGAATTATGAGTGTATATAGTACAATTTATATAAAAGTGCTTTTTAGGGAGTGACTCACCATCCAAAATATCAAAATAGTGATTCTATTGCTCCTATGAGGGCAATTTTTGTCATCTTCTTCTGAACTGGTCAGATTTTCTAAATGTCTCTTCCAGTTCCTCTACAACTTGTTCCTCTATAGCTATATGGCTAAGCTAAAACCCCAAATATTTCCTACCTGAGGATGTTTTATTGGTATTCTTGGGTTTGTCTTTACTTGAAAGCACAATGCAACTTTATCAAGAGGTTTTTGTAATGATAATGTGGTACATTCCTTCAGATATAAAGAAATATGAAATAGAAAATTATGGTAATATATAAACACAATAGCAAGTGAAAGAAGAAAATGTTTTTATCTTCCAGAGCTCTAAACATAAAGGGATTGAACAACAAGCTTTTCAGAGGCGGAAATACAAGTTAAACAGAAAGTATTGTCATATATTAAGAAGCATACTAATACACAAATAAGTGAAATGGAAAGTCACAGAATCACAAGCTAGAGGGTCTGAAGTCCAAACTTCAGATACAAACATGCATCTTGTTAGCTCTGTGGCCATGGTCAGAAACCTGAATTGTTCTGAAATGAGTGTTACCAAATTTTGAACAGATGATCTGGGCAGATTAAATGAGTTTTATTTGATCTTTTTTTCAAAGATGCAGTAAGATTAAACAAAGATAGGGCATGGATATTTGCTTTGGAGGAGGTTCAAGACATAAAACTCCAAAATATGGCACCTTGACATTTAAGAAAATAACAAAAGCAAGAGGGTCTCTCAGATCTTCCCAAGGCCCTTCTCCACTAAAGCAGGTCAGAAGACCCTCAACAGAGAAGTACCCTCTTTACACTAAAGGGAAGGGGCATCCTGATCTCCAAAGACAGAGGAGCAGCTCAACAAGCCGGCCTTGCCCATGGCTTCCCTGCCCCCCATTGCATTGCCATTAGTTTATACTCTTTTGTCCTCCAGTCTTTTCTCCACATCTGCTGACCTGTCTTCATCCAACCCAAGTATAAAAAGACACAGATTTACATTTTACTCTGGGTCTTCATTTCCAAAGGCTCCTGCAGCACATAAAATTTTTGTTAAATATCTGTGAATGTTTTTCTGTTGTTAATCTATTTTTTGTTGCATAGGTCTCAGCCAGAACCTAGTGGTGAATGAGGAAGTTTATTGTTTCTTTCCCTAAATTACTACCTAAACTTTAAGAAAACTGGCAACAAACACTGAATGCTATCTGGAAATCCCATATAAAAGCAAATCTAGCCAGGCATGATACCATACACCTATTGTTCCAGTTACTCAGGAGGCTAACTAAAGAAGGAGAATCACTAGTTTGAGGTCAGCCTGTGTAATTTGATGAGACCCTGACTCAAAATAAAATAAAAAGTCTGTAAATATAGCTCAGTGGAGAGCACTTGCCTAGCAAGTGTCCTAGATTTAATACCCAGTACTTTAAATAAAATTACATCAATTTCTAAGATATTACCAGAAATTAAATTTATTTCCAGATAATTAATAAACTTAAAACATTCGAATGGTAGGGGATAGAAAGTCTTGGGAGTTTATAACAGCACTGAAGAGCAATGATATGATTAAAAAATATAAATATTTATAATTTATCTGTTTGTAATAAATATACTGATGGTATATTTAAAAGTTTTAAGAAAATAGATTCTAGGTTTGGCACAGGAAGTAGGAGGTCATCTCACCTTCCATGTGAGGAATTCACCACTTCTCAAGGGAACCCAGTTTGTTTTCACCTGGCTGTAATTAAGTCCTCCTTATTACTAGAAAAAATCTTTTGCTTTCGATTTCCATCTCTCTATCCCTTAAATTCTCAGAGAAGTAGTGCTTCCATCTTGCATCTGACAGCCTTCAAATTTTTGAAAATATTTTGTTCTCCTTGAATTTCCTCTCTCAAAATTGAATATTCATTTTGGGGAATTATTTTTCTTATAATCTTCTATCAGGTGCCCAATCATCCTACACCCTCTCCTTAGACAAAATCTAGTGTATCGTAATATCCCTTAAAGTACAATAGAACATATCAAGAATGAGCGGAGCAGTCCAGAAGACCATATAATTATCATTACTAAACACCAAAATTTCCAAATCTTTATAATATCCTAGTGAATTTTTTTATCAAAATATAACTTTGTAAAATGCCAGGTCTCTACTGTGAATGCTTACCAAATATTCGAAAGAGTCTTTATCTGTATCTTTTCATGCAATTGTGTATAAATGGATAACATCACCAAAATGACCTTAGATATATAGAATACATTATGTAAACATTTTTATGATTACTAAGATACATTTAATATAGATCATATTCACATGCATTACATGTGAGTAGACTCAATATACAGTTTTAATAAAGGCTGAAAGTTGATAAATACAAAAAAAATCTATTAGAAATACATGTCATAATTCTTTTTTTTTTTATTTTTTTATTGGTTATTCAAAACGTTACAAAGATTTCAGAATCACATCGGTTACACATCCACATTTTTACATAATACCATAATAGTAACTGTTGTCATAATTCTATGAATGAATACATGTCATAATTCTATGAATGAATAGAAAACTTCTTTGAATATGATTATCGAGTTATGAAAAATTTTAAACCAGGAAAATTTATATACTATAGAATACAATATAAATTATCCTCAGCCTATTGGTTTTAAATTTACAAATTAAACAAATTCTGCTCTCAATTTAATAAGGTATTTGGTCAAAACATTAAATTTTTACATATCTTATTTAAAGTAGACTCAAAATAGACAAATTCCTCCAATGATATTAAGAAAAACACTCTTTTTTGTTAAAGAATAAAGGTTTGATAAAGAAAAGATGCATAACATTTAATAATAAACATGATCTCTCATCTCAAGAAGGTAGTTTCCCTTAAGTCAATCAAGATCATTAGCCTATATATTTATTTATTATTTATTATAATTAGTAGAAATTTCTAGAAAGTGGTTGGAAGACAGACAAATCTCAACTAGGGAAAAATAAATAGAAGTGTATTGATAATTTTTGCCAATTATAGTAATAAGTATTTGGTTATAAAATGCACTTATGCTTAAAAAACAAAGAAACAAAAATGAGTGTTTCACAAAACTCTTGAATTCTTATTAAAGGTGACATAAAAAGTTGTAAATTCTAACATCAGCTGGTATTTTTTTTCTATTTATCATATAAATTGTGGCACTACAATTTGGAAGCTGTGCAGCTTGTTACTCCAAGACAAATCTCACCTAAGAGGATATGGCAGCCTTCCACACTGTGGTCTGATTGCATTAGACCTAGAATGGCTAAAGAAAGAAATATTTTGACAGGGGAGATTGTACTTGAACACATCAAAGTGTCAGTTCAGATATGTGGCATCTGAGAAGCACCCTCCCCTTCTCCCCATTGCATAAAACTTGCCACCTCTCATTGTCTCTTCCAGATGGTGTGCTGAGTGCTCTTCAGCTTTATTCCTAGAGAGCGCCAGTCAACATCAATCTGTTATGCCATTTTCTTATAATACTAATGTGGCTTATTTATCAATGCCAATTAATCAATGGCACAGAACATCCTTCCTTAGCAGCAAATGTAGTCTCATTTCCTTTAATGCTTATTATTATTTTTTTTTTTAAAGAGCAGTGACCAGATTGGCAAGCCATGCATCTGGCAGACTGTGGCCACTTAGGAGGCATTCAACTGATGTAAAGGTGAAATCATTTATTTCAAAACATGATTAAGAACCATATTTGGGGATTATGATTTCTAGCAGAATATGAGAGTATTAAATGTTTTTGTCAGAGCATGTCTACATCCAGCCATATATCACCATGGGAGGAATAAGAAAACCTTATGACATTTGTGAATGTTTAGCTTTCTGTGAGTCTGAGTAGCATCAGCTTGAGTAGCTTTTGTTTAAAAGATATAATTGTACTTGGAAAAATGAAAAGAAAAATGAAGTAATGAATTGTATCCATGAGAATCAATTCATAGAGTGAACCAGAGGAACTTGAGTTCCTTCAAGTCTCACCAGAATTAATGTATTGCCAAGATTATTATTTTCCATTGCAGAGTACTATAATTTTTAGGCAAGCTGGAATTACTATAGCCATAACTCTAAATTTCAGTTCTGTGAGGCATACTCAAATCACTTACCTTCTGAGTTCTGTAACTAAGGCAAATGATGTAAAATATTAAATGGTGCTACTATGTATGGAATGAAATAATAGCTATGGAACCAGATTACCCCATAGCATGAATGCCACAGAGAAGGAGGAAGAAGAGGTCACCATCAATAATTGGGATACAATAATCAATAATAAAAATGACCTTAACAATCTGTAGTTCTTTCAAACAACTTCTTTGTCAACCTCATGACATTTAGCAAAAGTTATGTTTATAAGAAAATATATGCTTTGAAAACAGTGGAATGGAACATGGCATTCAAGTTAATTTCATGCAAGCATTCTAAAATCAATATTTTGTACTATGTACTCAGTATTGATTATGTACACAATCTTCCAGGGGAGGTGTTAGCAATGTAAAAATGTGTAGTTCCAACAGCATGAAAGAGGAAATACAGGTGGGAAGAGGAAAGAGAACAGTGTAATGTCATTCATGAATAATGAATAAGGAGTACATGCATAAACATAACTTTGTATTATACACTTTCAGTTTATAACGTATGCAGAAGAAAATAATTAAACAGTAAGGTGCCTGCTTTTGTCCATTGTCTATCAACATCAAAAATCTATTCTTTTTTCACCATCCTCCAAAGGCAATATTGCTAAGCCCTCAACCAAAACATTGGGCTTTACTCTAGAATTTGTCTTAGAATAAAATCAGAGGTCATGTCTGCAGAATTCTGACAAAGCAAACCACTACAATTTTGCTTTGAAAACATCACAAGGTAAAATTTGAAATAGAAATTTATTAAAATCATAAAAAGTAGGAGAGAGACACTGAGAATATAATCTCTGCTTTGCAACAACTACACGCATGCTAACCTGTTCTCATTTTCAGGTTTTGAAAGAGAGAGAAGAGTAGGAAAAAATATGTCCCTAGGGATTCTGTTTTTCACCTTGCCATTATTTATTTAATACTTTCTCAAACTTGATCATTTCCCTTATGCTTTTTAAATTTTTTAAAACATCTTCAACATTATTTGTTTTCAGAATATTTTATTTTTTAATATTGATTTATTTGTGGATTATATTTTTTTCATAATGGTGGGATTTTTTATTACATTATTTGTACATGTACACAATACAATGTTATAATTTGTCCAATATCATTCTCCAGTATTTTCAATTTCCCTACTCTTCTCTCCCCCGGGGCCCTTTCCTCTAACCTACTGATCTCCTTTAGATTTTTAAAAAATACCCCCTGCCCTGACCTTTCCTCTCCTTTTTCCTCTCTAGCTTCCACATATGAGAGAAAACAGGATTCAATTTTCTGAGTTTGACTTATTTTACTTAACACCTAGGCTACTTCCATGGTTTGACTATTGTGAATTGTGCTGCTATAAACATGGGTATGCATATTTTGCTATAGTATGCTGACTTTCATTCTCTAGGACAAATACAGAAGAATGGTATAGCTGGGTCATGTGGTCTTTCTATTTCTACACTTTCCCCCTCCTCTCACATTGTGTCAAAGTAAAAGAAAATATCTTCTCAAATTGTATCTCTGTTTAACAACTCAGTTCAAGTTTTAATTCTTCAAAAAACCTTCCCAGGGATTACCAAGATCTCTTTCCATTTTGACCTCCTGCATTTGTATCATTCTTTACTGGTTTTGCTTTATCACTTGGATGCTTGTATTCTTACATAACTATTTCAAATATCTGCACTTGTCTCCTGTTGTATTATAATTAATACGTTCTAGCTAACATTGAGCACTCACTATATGTTAGGATCTCATTCTTACAAATGGTTGATGTGTATTTCCTCATTTAATCCTCCCAACAAACTCAACAAAAACCAGGTTTTTGCCTCCCTTTCATTGATGTTGTGGAACTTACCCAAGGTTACATGAATGTGGAGTTGGGATTTGAAACCAGGTCATTTGATTCTAGAACCATGTTAAAACCCTCATGATTCTAAAATTTATTTCAATAAAAACTGTCATCTTCTTGTCTTTTGAAAAGAACATTTTCCTGCCAGGTAGGTTGATGCCCTACGGGAGGCTAAGACAGGAAGATTGCAAGTCGAAGGCCAGCCTCACAACTTAGCTAGAACCTGTTCAAAAAAAAATTTTTAATAACTAAATTAAAAATAGTTTGGGAGTATAGCTCAACAGTGGTATGCTCACCTACCATGTGCAAGGCCCCAGTATATGCTGCCTAGCATGTGCAAAACAAAAAATAACATTTTCTTGATTATAATAGAAATACATGTTCACCATTACAAATGAGATTAAAAAAATAGAAAAAATTATGAACAATGAAGGTCACTTATAAATCCTCCCACTATACACTATCACTGGGTGGGTTTTGTGGCTATATGTGTGCCCCAAATTTTGTGGTGTCTATAACTTTGAACATATAAATTTGCATTCTGCATTTCCTTTTAATTCTATCTCATGAATATTTCCCTTGTTCTAAAAAATATATTTTACTATTTTAATAACTGAATGAAAGGTATCTTTCCATACTGGTAAAGGAATAATTCAGAATTAATAATTAATTTTCCTTTACGATGACAGCACAGATTACAGATTATTAGACTCTACTATTATTGATATTGGGGAAATCCTCCAATGCATTTCTCAGCAACATTGAACTAAAATTGTAAGGAAGGTTTAATTGTACTTCAAAAGGTTAAATTATCTCATAGAAACATAAGCAAGTCTTCAATTATGCAAACACATCCAAAGAATGGCAAGAAGACCTGACATCAATCGCTGTTTCCAGGAGTTTGAGGAAACAACTCCCACTGGTTTTATCCAAAGACAAATGTGGATGGTACTGCCAACCTTGTGATCTAATGTGGCTCACTCTGCCTACATCAAATTGTTAATGAAATAGAAATAATCCAGAAAAGTCTTCTATTCTTCTCTTGTGTTCTCTGAAGTATTTCTCCTCTCCACTAGCATTTTAAAAAAAAATTCTTTTATTGACTCATTTGCCCTTTCTTCTATTTGAAAAATGGAGGTGGTGGAAATTCAGAGGTAGATAATATATTTTAAACTTTTTTCCATGACTGAATTAAATGTTGTCTAATGTTGTAGGGGTATGACTTTTATAGGATATGGGCACCTAAGTTAATGGGCTTTGTATCTGCCAGCAAAACTCAGGAGAGTCTTTTAGAGCATTAGATGACCTTCCATTGAGCTGGCTTAGAAATGTACTGGTCTCCAAGAGCTCCATAATGTAGGAGATTAACTGACCTCTCTGGATCCTTTCCTGAATATGAAAATGGTAACTAACATGTATCTGCAATGCACTAGTCAAAATGTTTAACATAAAAGACTTAATTTATTGTAATAAGACTCTTTTAGCAAAGAGGAGAACTGTAAATAGACATGTTTTAAAAGCTCAAATTAATTGGATTAATATTTCTTTTCATGCAGCTTGAATGTGGTTATATGACTAATAAATGTGCATAAGATGAAATATATTCATCAAATGTACTATCTCTCCTTACTAAACAAAAGAAAGAAAAGAAAGAAACAAGAAAATACAAGGATGTCACCTACATTTAAGAAACAGAAATCAACAGTGCGTTTCGTTTATTTATTCTGTAATAATGTATTGAACACAACTATATGAAAGTTTTAGCAGTAGAAAAGATGAAAACATAAAATCACTCTAGCTTACAAGTTAGTGCAAGAATAGAGAATATAGGTAAAATATAAGATATAAAGAGATATTATAACAGCTATGGCTAAAAATTAGTGGTGTGCAGAAAATGAGAAATAACTGATAGCTCTGGAATCAGTAAGGAACTTATGAAGAAAGTGATAATAAACCTGTGTCTTGAAGGAAATCGGAAATGCAAAAAATGAAGAACTAGAATTTAAGAAGAGATAGAAAGTCATAGGAAGACAGGGACTAGGTTAGGAAATCTTGAGTGTAAACCTGGGCAGCAGCCATTTCTTTACTTCCTATGAGCTGGATTACTCTGTGCTCCGCAAGTTCTCACATATTTAGCATCTAAGATGTTTTCTGAAATTTTTTTGTGTGTTTTGGGATTGATTCTTATGTCTGTTTCCTCAGCTGAGAGAATACTACAGGATCAGAATACTTACAAGTTTCCTCTGGTTCAAAACTCTGACAATGTAGGTCATTTAAAAACTGACTAAATACCTAGCAAATAAATTAAAGAATTTTTGATATCAATAAATTCTTGGACATCAAATTATTCATAGTTTGAGGAAAAACTACATAATTGTTGTGAAGACTTCTATTTATTTAAATTCTGAACAGCTCTGAGGCTTTATCACAACTTCCAGTTGTGATTTGATTTATATCAAAACCTGTGACTGATGTCTAAACTAAAACATCTAAGAAGAATAAATCTGCTGGAGAAAAGATTTAGAATTGCACTTCTATGCAGAATGTTATGCTCCCCTGTCAAAAATTAGCATTTTATGATTAAATTATTACCATTTCAAAAATCTTTTTAAAGAACTCTTTTGCCTATCCTGGGGATGAAGAGGCAAGTGGGAGAAAGTGTAGAGTTAATGTTGGCATCATTACTAGACCTTGTAAAACCTAGAAATAGAAATTAATGTGGCAATATAGATATGTTTTTCCTATTTCTCTTAAAACTAGGAATTTGTGACTAAGTTCCCATAATGTTGTTAAGAAAAAGCAGTGAAAACCAACACACAGAGAATGTTATGAACAGTGTATCACCACAGTCAGTGAAGTACATTAACAAATGTCTTGATGCATTCATCATCAATTGGTGAATCTAGCATGATGTGATCTATGCAATGAGTACAGACTTAACAGTAAAAAGGAACAAAATAATAACATACTCTGTACAACACAAACAGAGCTCAAAGATACTAAGTGAACAGTGTTTTTTTTTTTTTTTAGGAAACCAGACAAAAAAGATGACACATATATTGTATAGTTCCACTACCTTGAATTTTGTGAAATGGCAAACCTACCAAAACAAAGCTGAGATAAGTTGGTTACTTGAGGCTAGTTGTAGGATAATTGGATTGTAAATGAACATAAGAAAATTTGAGAGTGACAGACACCCTTTTCTAAAAGATGACTATTATGATGGACCTATAACTCTATAATATAGTTTACTAATACTGATTAAATTTAGCACATAAAATGGTTATATTTCATCATATATAAATTATGCCTCCAAAATTGTTATAAATTCAGGGTCCTTCCAATTGATAGAAAATCTAATGTGAAAATCTAATCTTTTGTAAGTCTGCCAAATAAAAATAACTTCAAATTTGGTTAGAAAAAGTTGGGTGTGCTTAATTATAGGAGTCTTTGGCATGAGCTCTCATTTTTCCTTCTACAAAAACAGGAAACCATCATAAATTTGTTTTCTCATTTAATGTCCAATTGCAGTTCTTCAGAAATTAATGATGTATTAAAGTAAATTCTCTACAGTAGTTATCACTGGGGTCTAAAATTTAACTGGAGGCATTAATTTGAAGTTTTTACAATACCTACTTCTGTATAGGTTGAATTTTACTTTGGGAAATTATAATTCAATGAAACTTTACTTAACTAAAATGTTTAAAAGTATAGCTCTACAATTCAATAAAAGAAATATTTATTCAGAGTCTACTTTATGATCAAAGAATTAATTTGAATAAACTTTAAACCATTGTTCAATTCTTGATGGTATATACCTAACCATTTTAAGGCTCCATGTGATAACAGATTTGTAAACATCTACATGAGTTTTTGTTAATTGGGGCTTTACTAAACATAGCTCTGTGCTGCCTGAGCTTAAGTAGATGCTCTCCCCTAGGAAGTGTATATACTGGTTTTGTGGCATGGTTATAATAAAGAGATGAGATTTTATAATGTCAAGTATAAAACCTTGTCTCTTCATGTTATTATCTAAACTACAATGTTGGGGTTACTATCCAATTCCTTCCTCTTCAACCTTATTCTACCCAGGTCAAATTCAATCAGCCACTTAAAGAGAAAATTTAAGATATCAGGAGCTAGCATTTTCATCCAAATTGGTTATAGTAGTGCTGAATGGTTGCTCAAAATGCCAACTTCTTCAGCTTTCAATTAAGTGGCTGCTTCTAAGTAAGCACCCTTAGATAACAGTCCTATTTTGCTGACCAATAGGGATTACTGTCTCTGCAGTCATCTATTAATACTTTCCTACTTTCTCCAGAATCCTTTGGATATACTCATCTTTTTCTTCAATATAAATGGACCTTGTATTTAATTTGTGAGTAAGGCATTCATAACCTAGTCAAATTTCTGATTTTTACAATGTAATTATACAATTACTAATTGTGTTAGATATTATTTTATAGAGATTATATATAACAAGCAACGGACCTTCACTTAGTCCTCTCTTAGAATTCACCAACTCAGTTTATAATATATGATGAACGTTAAGTACTGTATTCCTGACAACCATAAAAATATTGATGGACTTTTATATTCCACTCAGAAAAGAAAGGTAAGTACCATATGTTATTAAGGGTATATATAGTATAGAATACATTACAGTATAGAATACATATCATACATATATAAATGTGTGCTTATATAATAAAATGGATTAGAGAGAACTTACGAACTAGGATGACACAAATTTATATCTTGGAAGACATTGTGACTATCAAAAAGAAAAATATCATTTATGACACAGAACAGAGGCTGGAGCATACACTTGGCTGGAGATGAGAGCAAGCAGTGTTGGTGGATCTTCTTAGTTTCATGGCATTTTAATCGGGGAACAGTAGGACAATGAATTAAATTGATGGCATTGATAGGAGAAAAGTTATTGAAAACACAACAGGAATTTGGGTGAAACCAGAATGTTTTAATCAGGGAAAAGTTACTGAGCCACAGAAACTGTTGCCCCAAGTTGAGCACTAAACAACACAAACGTCACATCTTTTCTTATATTTGTAAAATTCAAGAAATTCTTAACCCATTTATGAGTTAACCCACACAGTGAAGAAAGAAAACATTACTTTGTGTGCTGGTATGTGGCAAAGAAATCTCACAATTCCAAAGAGCTTACGTGCAGTTTGTTAAGTAACCAAAATCAGTTGCACAACTCATAAGGTGTATGTTTTAGATATTTACCTACTGTGGTGGGTATGTGTTCTAAGAAGAATGTGCATATTGTTATCTCTTTAATCTACAAACCTAATCTCTCTTCAATAATCACATACATTCATTGATTAAATTGTAAGCATTTTAATTTAACATCAAAGTTTTTTCAAGAAAAATTGAGAACTGCCTCCCGGCCTTCTTAAACACAATGTTTTGAACACAATCCAAGTATGCCTGATAACTCACTGTAGGTGATCATAAAGAACACAAATAATTATATCCCTTAGCAAATGATGATGTCCTTTGAACTTTTGAGTGTATAGAGTCATTTTTCCACTCTTAATCTCTTGATTTTCTTCCTTGTCTTACAATTATATTTGTTATGGTTTTTCTGTTTCATCTATTGCTACCAGCTGATATTCGTCTCAGCTCTCACTGTTTTTACCTACAAATGATAATCTTCGTACACATCTATTAATTTACAGTTTCAAGTGAGTATGGAGTTTGAAATATTATGTGGTCATGGAAAGAAAGGTGTACATTAGCTATAGACACTACTGGAATGATAAAGCGTGTATAATTTCTCTCAATGACTCTGTTAATTTTAGAGGCACAGTAACTTCCTTATTTACTTCCTTATTTATTCTCTGTTCTAGATGCATGAGCTTACCAGACATTTTAAAAATGCCATTCTATTTAGAAATAAAATTATATATTAAATTTGTAACACTATGATTACTTTCAGAAAACAGACATTGGTAACATGATACATTCTGAACTGATAATATTCAAATAACTTTCAATCTAAATTCATGCATCTGTTTATTTTTTTTAATATTTGACAACCAATATGTGAAAGAATTAATTCAATTGCCTCCTCTTTATGCTCTAGCCAAAATACACATAGCCCTATTGATGTTTGTTTTCATTCAAATTAATAATAAGTTTTGGTGTTAAAAAAAGAACACACACACACACACACACACACATTTATTAATTTAGAAAGAGGTAAAAGAAGAGAGTCCCTGCTTCCTTACCCACTCATTTCCATTTTTTAAAATTAAATACTCTTAACAGAAACTTATTTTTAAAAAGATATTGACACATAAATTGTTATGCAATTTTCATATAATGACTGAGATATTTTGCAAAAAGGAAAAGTTTTAAAACTCTGGCTGGTGATTATGGAGTTAGTTTATTTATCAAATATAGTTTAGGACTAGCAATAGCAGCTCAGTGTTGAGATGGTGGATAAAAATTCTTCCAAATTTTGAGGTGGAAAGCTACTATTCTATTGAGAGTATGCGTGACCCAGTTTAAAATGTCTTCATTTTGAATTCTAGTAAGGAACTGAATTTTTATTAAGGAAGAATGACATACACAGTTTGCTTTTTATTTGCAAAAGGGCTTTCAATTGAAGTTCATTGAAAACTAACATATTAGCCTATGAGGCTAAAAGCATTCGGTATATATTCGTTCATTTGTTCATTCATTCATTTATTCCTTTGATAAATATTTATTGTGTACTTCACATGCGCCGGGCGGCATTCTAGGCACTTGGAAAACAGCAGGGAATAAACTACAAAATAATTCCTGCTGTCAAATACCTCATATCCTAGTGGGAAGAGAAAACAGAAAAGATAAGTAAATATGTAATATATTTGATAGTAATAAGGAAAAAGGAAAAGTAAAATGTAAAAATAAGGCTAGGTAGCGTCAAGGACAGTATACTTTTTATCATATGGTCAAAATAAGGCCTTGTTTAGAAGACATTTGAGAAACTATACGTAGAAAGTAAGAGAGAGGCGAATCAGACATCTGAGGAATTACAGAGGCAGAAGAAAAAACAAATGCTGGCATCCTGAGGAAGGAGTGTGCCTAACGTGTTTTGGTTATAAAATAAAGGAACACTGTTTCAGGAGAAAAGCAAGCAAGGGGGAATGGTAGAAGAGGTTAGAGAGGTGAGAGGTAGACCATCAGTGCAGTTCCTTGTAGGTCCATTTGTTGATTTTTAGTTGGAGATAAAGGAAGCCGTGGAAATTTTTGAGCAGAATGATATAGTATGACTTGCATTTTTATATTTTAGATATTTTTATTAATAATGGATTGAAGATGGTCAAGAATAGAAGCAAGGAGACACAACAGAAGTCTATTACAGTAATCCAAGAACTAGAAAAGGATAGTTTGTACAAAAGTGGTGACAGTAGGGGAATTGACTCTAGCTATGTTTTAAAAGTAGAATCTCAGAATGTTTGGTATTTCCATGTGGACTGTGATGTAAAGAAGGCGGGATAACTCCCAGATGTTTGACTTGAGCAACTGGGAGAATCAAATTGTGAACTATCGAGATGAGAAATAAATTTAAGTGTCATCAGTACATGACATTAAAAAATTACAAGGCTGGATATGATTATAAATAAAAAATTATGAAAATTATGTCCTAAAATAAAGTTTTCTGGGGCATACCAACATTTAAAGCTTGAAGAGGTAAAGAACAATGAACAGAAGAGACAGAAAACCAAAAATACAGAAGGAATTTTGGGGTTAGAAAAACCATGATGAGAAAGTGTTCCTAGAGAAAGAATAACCCTCTATATTGGATGCTGCTGACAAAATAAAAAAGATGAAAACTAAAATCTGAGCATGCAACATTTCATGCTCTTTTTTTTTCCACTTTTTTCCTCGATAAAAACCATTATGCTAAGTGGTAAGGTCAAATGTCTGACTGTAGTGACTTCAAGAAAAGATGGAGAAGAACAATTGAAGATAGAAAAATTAAGGCATATAAGAAGTGTTTCTTCTTAGAAAAGAAAGAAAAACAGGGGACTACCTGATAGAAAAGCAGGATGCAAAAAAGAATTCTTAAAGAGTGGGAAAAATAACAATATATTTGCAGGTAGATGAAACTTCATAGGGAAGGGAATTAGGAAGCTAATGTCTATGAGAAAATAAAAGGCAATGACATTGACTATTGGATGATTGACAAAGATCGAAAGAATGGAAAAGCCATCTATGACTGCAGAGAAGATGACACATAGGAGTACAGATGGCAGTAAGGATATAGCTGTGGTGGTGCGATGGTGGAAGATTCTAGTCCGTTATAGATATATGTAGTGTAGAACTCAAAAAGTTGAGAAGCACCACATTTCCTTATGGTATCAGCTACAGCCATGAAATACTCAGACATGTAATCAAAAAATACATTAATACAAGTAAGCATCTGTGAGACAATTTGCATAATAGTATTTGCATTTTTTCTAATACTCATGACAGTTTGACATCTACATCCTATGTTTACATTGGGAAAAGTCTTCAGTTACATATTACATGTTTCATCAGCTTATTTTTCTTAGAATCAAAATGTCTGCAAATTTATCCTATTTAATGTGAGTAAATATCATGAGTTGAAGTTTCCAAAGTGACACCACATAATTTTAGGGAGTTCTGGAGCCCATTTATTAACATGTTAAATTAAAACTTAATATAGGGTTTCCATTAGGTCTCTTATTTAATATCTAGATTCAAAAAACACTTTAAACATGAGTGGGATTCAACCTAAACCTTCAAATAAAAATTAAATACTTAACAATGCCAAAGTAAATGAATTTCAAATGAACATCTCCAAATTCTGCTCAGATAATTATGATATTACCATATTCTAGTGAATTCTTCATCTCATTAGTTCTATTATTTCCCATTGATTAAAAAAAAACCTTAAAATAGGTGAATTTGCTTCACTTCTCCATAAAAACTAGTGCTTCCTTCTCATATTTCTGTGTGCATAGAAATCACCTAAATCTTGTTAAAATGCAAATTCTAATTCAAAAGTTCTGGAGTGGGCCTGTACCTCTGTATTTCTAGGGAGATCTCAGGTTAGCACAACATGCTTGGAGAAACAAGAACCTAAACCATTTTGCCTTTGGCATTTGCACAGCAATTGATATAATAAATTAATTATTTCAAGCTTAATTGTTAGGATTACCTTTGGGTCGCATTTAAAAAATAAAGTGGGAGTATAAAACAATATTTTGGTTGTTGATATGTATATTTCAATAATATATCAATATAGTATATTCAGACAGTTTAAAAAAACCCTTAAAATATGTTATAGGCTTTAATTAAAAACAAATAAATAAAATTATTACAATTCTTCAATGCAAAAGGATTTGCTCTTTATTTTATTTACCAGATTATTACCTGCTGCACAGAGCCTAATTTCACACCAATCTGATCATTAAATAACAACATCAAAGAATAGAAATTAAGTTAAAATGTGGACATCTATGTTGGATCTGACACACTGATCACACCACAGAGAAAACAAACAAACCAAATAGCATTATTTAAAATTACAATCCTGTAAGTGGCAATAAATGTTTAGCTGAGACTCTGCTGTGCTGTTTTCCCACACCTGCTCCCACTTGCCAGGTTAGACTGGCTCAATCTGCTTTGCTGTGGGATCACAATCATTTGAACAAACCCCCTCAGGGCAGCAATATCCAGGCAGCCAGTGCTGTCTCAGAAGAGCTCCTGACATGATTCCCCATGAATCTGTAATTTTGTTTATGTATATTAAAAGTGTGGTATGGGGAAAAGATAGCATGCTACCAACTGGTGAGGAACTTCCTAACTTTCACAAAGATATATCTTCGAAATATGTGAAAATTCAGTCAGTGTTTATGAACTAAAGAGAATCAGGGGCATACTGTCAAGGTATGATTTCACAAGCATTGTCATACAGAGGGCTAGTTCCTACAAAGCACCCTTGGAGTATATGACCTAAAGAAAGATTATATAATAAACTTATGTCATATTTTGTTAATACGAGGTACTTTAAGAAAGTTTCACTTTATTTCTATACTCAGATGCTATGTAAGGTCCCAGAAATTGTAGTTCATTCTACTATAGATCATTTCATGGTGACAGGGATAAATCTCTAATCCACCTTTACAAACATGCACACACATATCCATCACCATTGCTCAGCCTTTAAATGGGGTAGAACAGATATTTCAATGTTTTATAATATTACTTTATGTCATGGCATCCTTCTTGTTGTATTGCAATGAGTATACTCAGGAAAATATTCATGTCATTAATTACTATTATTAAGAAGAAAGGAAATAAGATTAATGTTTTACTACACTGACCAGAAAGATCACTGTGCAGAAGATTAGAGTGTGTGTGTGTGTGTGTGTGTGTGTGTGTGTGTGTGTGTGAGAGAGAGAGAGAGAGAGAGAGAGAGAAAGAGTCAGGAAAGGAGGAGGGTACATATGAAAGTCAGTCAGTCTGCTGGGGGTAAAGAAAAGCATCATTTACCTCTTAACTAGGTGACTAATTCAGCAAATTTTCATTTTGTAACTAATGCAACTTCAGTTTCCGAACCAAAATATTAGAGTGCAAAGGGTACATGCAATTCACTTAAACTGTCTTTCATTTCTGCTGTATAAATAAGAAACCAGAGAAAATACATGAATAAAATAATTACATACAAACTCTTCAAATCACTGGGTATGTACACATAGAGCATCTTGTGTCATTTATTACAGAATGCATTTATGTACCAAGGAGCACTGATTTCTTTCCCATACACTACCTCACTTGATTCTCAAAGTCATCTTAATACAATGATGAATTAAAAATTGCTTTGTTCACTAGCAATTTCAACTAAAATAAACAGCATTACTGGTTTTGATTTCTTGAGTCAAACAATTTGTCTTCACCTTCTTCTTCTCCTCTTCCTCCTCATCAACATCATTATTGTATTTCTTAAGAATCATATCAGCTGCCTCTTGTAGGACAGCATAGCAGTGAGTTTGCTCAAGAAAATGAGTTTGAAAGTCAGAACCCAAGGATTGTAGGACAGGGTTATCAAAATAGGAAGGGGAAAGATAATAAAATTGGTACATTACTTTGGATATCTCATTGAAGGACATAAGGAGATGATGTGATTGAGGACCTACATTTATTAAATACTATATGTGCTTCATTTATACCTAATAATGATCTGAAGTCACCATACTTTTCCTCATGTTTTCCTCAGCTAGTGAGGAACAAACAGAAAGGAGACTCCAACCTTGATCTACATATTTCTAAAATAAGAATTTTTTGAAATTGGAAGAAATGTGTAAACTAATAAAAAATTAGAAAAATTCCCAGATAAATCCTTTTTGCTTGACATAGCCTGAAAACATATTACAAATTATAATATTTGAGTATAGATGGAAGAAGAACTCTATAGGAATCACTGTTCTAAAATTTAAATTGAAAACCTGTGGATTCTAGATTGGGGATTAAACCAGAAGACTAAAACAGAAGAATTAAAGATCTGGATCCATTTTTGTTATCCTTACGATGATAAAGAAACTTAGATAAGCTTGGAGTTCTGATTGTTTAGCCCACAGTTTCAGAATCCTGAAGTAATTAAGGTTTGCTTTTTCCTGATCAAGATGAAGAATTTTTAATAGTTAATGAAAATTTAACCAACAATCCTTAACAGTCAGCAACCAATCTCTTTTATTTTCTAGCATTTCATTTTTTACACTTTTGTTTTTATGATTATAAAAACCAAACTTTACCTCCCATCTTCAGAGTCTTCAAAAGGATGTATTTTTATAACTCTAAAAAGAGAGCTTTATTCCAAGAAATAAAATTTACTAAAACCTCAGTACTATAATTACTACAACCAAAAAAGTTAAACCACCTTGCTCAATGTTGCATAAATAATCAAGGAATTGTTAGGAATTCACTCTAAATTCGATGTCATGCTTGAAACATAAAATCCAATTCTCTTAATGAAGCAAACAAACAAACTTCTTTGTACTTTTTAATATGTATATGTTATCTATTGTGGTAATCTAAAGAGAAATAAATTAAGTTCCCACTTCTAAACAGAATCTCATTAAATGCATGGATATGTGGAAGAAATGTGAAGAAATAATGGTCTAGTGGCTAAGGAACAATGATTGTCAGTCAATAAAAATGGTCCCCAATCTGTCACTGACTCAAGTATTTGTCCTTGAGAAAATATCCTCACCATTTGGAAAGCTCTCAATTCATCCTGTTTATAAAAGACATTTACAAGATAATTTGGCATTTAAATTTTACTTAACAATATTTCAAAACTCCAGTGTATGAATCATATGTACAAAACTGTACAAAAATATGTATAAAAATGTTTATAAGGGTGTCATTTTCAACATAATTAAAAATTAAATGGACAATTATGATACTCTCCTTATTTAAATTAAAAATTAGATTTAAAAAACAAAGCATTCTCAATACCATAAATTTTGGATAATTTCATATATTATCTGTATTTTTTTTAAATGTGTAGTGCTCACTATGGAGCTAGGGTCTCACACATGCTAGGGAACTGCTCCACCACTGAGTTAATCCCTCAGTCCCAATAAAACAATATTTGATATGTTTTTTATTAGAGGATATTATTTAGATACATTACAAAAGCCAAAGGAAATAATTTGAATCTACAAATATCAATTGGAAGATGCAAACTGGGTTTTTAAATATATATATACACACACCTTTATTTTATTTATTTATTTTTATGTGGTGCTGAGGATCGAACCCAGGGCCTTGCATGTGCTAGGTGAGCGCTCCACCACTGAGCCACAACCCCAGCCCCTCAAACTGTTTTCTTTATGTAAAGAAAAATGACTCAGAATTTGAACAAACAACAAATACCCTCCACTGTCTCAGGAAGGAATGAGAATCAAACAATATCTTATACTTTATGGGGATAAAAATAAATCTTCATTTCTCATCTTCATATTGTACATGTTTTTAGACAAATTGGCAGCTAGTCTCCAATTCCCATTTATTTATATCCTTGAATTATATCACTTTTCTAAAATTTTCAAATAGAAGAAATATATAGATATAGCCGCAAACAGTAAATAAATCAAGTTGTTAGCCCCAAAGTAGTTGTTCTAAAATATTATATCCTTAAATTATATATTGATTATAAAAATATCATAAAGAAGTTTTTATTCTAACAAGATAGGGAAAATACTTGCCTTTTTCTCTTCATAAATAACTGAGTCTGCTTAATAGTGTAGTGCCTAAATAAAATCTAGTTCCAAAAGTGCGCTTATGGATATTACTTCATTTTAACTACTATCTTTTTAAGTGAATGTGGAACTCACCAATTGCATGTATGATTTAGGTGAGTAGTAAAAGCTTTTGTATTTTATGTTCAATTTCTTATACATCTTCCAAATGCCTCAAGCAATGATTATCTGAGAGGAAAGTCATAAGGGATATCGTCATTAAAATCAAGAAACAAAATGGACTCAAATGAATACTCCTGGTATATTTACCATATTGTGAAACACATTGTTAAAAAGTAGATAATGAACTTGTAGGTGGATATTAAAAGCCAATCATAGGAGAGCCTATCTCTAGAGATGCTTATAACATTCTGTCAAATTAAAGTATTTATTTATTCAAAGAAATTTTGAAAACAAAAAACAAATTAATGCTCTTTATTGGGTCACTATGTAGTAAATGAATGTCAATATTACCTTTACTGTTTGCCATTTACCTTGAACATGCAATATGAATATAAACTAATGAAAGGATTTCTATTAACCAACACTTCCTCTTTCCACCTCACAAATTATACTTTAAAATCCATTCTGGGACAACTGCTTGGAAAGCCAGAGGGCCTCCTCCCAATACACACATATACTTTAAGGTGAGAAATTCCAGGTTAAGCCCATTAAATGCTATGACCCAAACCTAAGAAAGCAGCACTTGTTTAAACAATGACTTTTGTTCCTATCCCTGAAAAGTAATAAGTCAACCATGAGAACATATTCATTAGAAGGAAGAAATGAGGACACAGTTTGGGTATGGTGTTTTAAAAATGCAATAGGTAGTGTAAGTGAAGCAAAAGAACATTAAAATGTTTTCATTGAATAACAATCTAAACATTTAATGAGTTTAACGATTTTACTTATGAAACTATCTGCAAAAGTGAAGTGTGGGGTATATGGCATGCTGGGACAGCTAGAAAATTAGGAGACCAATGGAATTTTTGTGCAGCAGTCAAAAGAAACAATAGAGTTAGAAAAAAATAAAATCGGTCCTGCTATTTCCAATTTGTGAAGTTTTACACTTGAAAGAATATGGCATTATTAGAGACAGGATAAATATCCAAATAAAGTTGGAATCTACCTCCTCTATAGAATCACAGAGAATAAAATTCAGACTCTCAGCACAAGATGGCTTTTAACAGGTTTACAATACCATGGAGCAGATTGGTAATGGTGACAAAATAGCTTCATGGTTTTACATGCTTTTATAATGGCTTTAAATTGTTAAATAAAAGGTGTCAGAAAAACAGGAAATTTTTATTTTAGAGGAAATGGGAGTTGTGCATATAGATCAAGATATGGACACAACTAAATCCAGGTATATGGAATGAAAATAAAAATTAACTCAATCTGTATCCAGAGTGAGAAAACCTGGATTCTAATCCTGATTTTGTCTTTAAAAAAATCACATTTCCTCTTTGGAGTTTCTTTCCAATCCTGTAAAATTAATAGCTCTATCCAAATATTAATAAAGAGACTTTCTATAAAATTAATGTTCCTATGACACCCAAATATCTAGAACACTATGAAGTTATATCTAAGATGCCATTTGACTCTATGCAGAGATTTCACAACAGAGATAAATGGAAGAAAATAAGCAACAGGAAATCTGATGGAGAAATTGAGTTATTCTCCATGGATCAAAACCAAGAGGATAATGCGCAATTGATGAAGAGAATTGTTAGGCAGGATATAGAAAAGAAAATGTGAACAGAAAGATAAGAATGTAAAAACAAGCTAATAACTGTATCATCTTTGTATACCTAAAAAAAAAAATGTGGGGTGTGTGTGTGTGTGTGTGTGTGTGTGTTTACAAAAACATGAAGATTTGGCAATAAATTGATATTATATTTTAGAAAAAAGCAATCTCAAAATGGGATTCAAGTCAACACCCTGTTTTTATTATAGAAATTAAAATACTATCTAATAATTGTGATCAAAGTCTACTGAAAGAAAAGAAGAAATAAGAGAAAGGCCAAGACAATCCTCATGTGATGACTGAATTCATGAGGGATAAAAAGGCTTCACTATTGAGATATTTTAATGACCTAAAGAAGTTAAGATGGATAATAATAAAAAGCACAGCTTTGTAAAAGCTTTCTTTTTAATCTTATTTTGCAAAAGAAAAAAAAAAGAATCAAAATCTCTTATTTAAGTGGAATCTTTGTTTTACTTTGTTTTGTCTTACATAAGAAAAGATGAAAGCAGAATCAAATTCTGGTTTTATGGGATTTTAAGCTGATAAAATGTGGGGGACATTTTTAATTAAAAATAATATAAAATTAATATTTAAAAATTAGCTAGAAATCTAAGTATTCAGTTTTAATGAGAAAGTAAATTACAACAAATTATTTTGTGAATCTAACATGGACACATCACATTCCACAAAGATAGCATATCTTTAACAATTAACTGACTGATATAGTGTTATAATATTTTCCTTTTTTATGTGTAATCTGATCAAGTTTCATATGATCATATGATCAAGTTTCCAAAATAATTTTCTACACAGAGAATAAAGGGAAAATTCTAATTTTCCTTCCTCATACAAATAGTTTTTGTTTGCTTCTACTTCACAGCTTGCTTTTGGTAATGCCCTGTAAATTGTCAGAATTGCTGTGAAACTTGAATAAATGAATAAACATCTCTCAAGTTTATTTCTATATTATCTTTATGATTCAGACAAATTTTCTTGTTTTACACATTGCAAGCTTGCTTATTTATACCCTAGTACCCACATAAATCCATAGCAGGTCCCACTGCATATGAATAACACTAACAAACTGTCCCTGTGCTTTTGTATTATAAAGGTAAGTGTTTCAGAGGAAAAACCAGAATGGAAAGAGTCAGCAATGTTAATTAAATTTTGGTTTAAAATATCTTTATGTCACAAACTTTACAAAACCTTATTTTTACAAAACCAGTTATGTGAGCCAAATGTTATGGCACTTTCAACGGCTTTGAAAAATAGAAAGTGGCCTGCATGGATTAATTTCACAATCAGCATAACTCTGTATGCAAATAGTGATAGGCAGGATGAAAAGTAGAAAGAGTAAGGAATGAACTCATTTTAGAGACATATAACAGTGAGCATGAAATACAGTGGGCTTAAACAGTTGGATTCATAGACTCAAATATTTTGGCATCCAATTTTCTGTCTGTAACTCTATGGAACACATAAAACAAGAGGATTATTAGTAATTACTTACATGTAAAAGCATGTCTGGAACTATGTGTGTTTATCAAACAAGCAAAAAAGTTGATAATCCAGGAATCTTCCAGTATGTTCATATTTTATTTGCAATTATGATCTATAGTGGGTTGAATAGTGTCTACCTTGAATTCATATGGTTTTATTTGGAATGAAGAAATCTGCAGATATAATTAAACATTAAGAGAAGACCATAGTGGATTAGGATGGACCCTAAATTCAATGAGAGTCCTTATATGAAAGAAAAAAGAAGACACAGGAAAGGAGATATAAAGATAGAGGCAGAGATTGAAATGATGTGTCTACAAGCCAAGGAAAACCAAGGATTCCCACAACCTCCAGAAGGTAGGAAGCATGGGACAGATCCCACTTGGGAGCTTCCTGAGGAGTCAACTATTATGTTTTGGGTATGATGTGTCCCTGGAAAACACAATACAACAGTGTTGGAAAGGAGGTGAAATGATCAGATTATGAGAGTTATATCTAATCAGTGGGTTAATCCATTTGATAGATTTATGATTTAAATGGATTACTGGGCATGAGTGGCATGGCTAAAGGAAGTAGGTCACTGGGTGCATGCCCTTGGGAATAATATCCTGTCCAAGGTGATCTTCTCTCTCCCTATTCACCCCTCTTTCCTGGATGCCAGGAACAGCTCTTCTCTGCCAATATATTCTGCCTCACCTAAGGCGCAAACAATGGAGCCACACAATCATGGATTCAATCTCAGAAGCCATGAGTCAAATAAAAGTCTCTTCCAAGTTGTTCTTATCAGGTATTAGTCACAGCCACAGAAAGCTGACAGAACACCAACCCTGCTCACACCTCAATTTGGAGGCTTCTCACTTCCAAAATTGGTAGAGAATAAATTTGTATTGTTTTAAGTCACTTAGTTTGTGTAGTTTATTACAGTTTCAGCAGGAAATTAATGACACTATCTTCACAAAGAAATACCCCTGAATTGGTTAGCATACTAGTGGATGTGTAGAGCCAATGTTTATATGTATGCCTAAAGATCCTCAGAAAAAAAGGAATTCCTCTTAAAACAGACAACATTTCTCAGAGAACTGCCATACCCCAAATGACTTCTGTGCAGTCACCTAAAGCTAAGAGTGTGTTAAATGTTTAAGCAACTGTGGAATTAAAAAGGGAAAATAAATTATGTATAATTTCTGGGGAAAGCTAACAATTCCATGAAGTAAGTTCCTATTTTATGAACAATACTACAAAAACATAATATAATCTTACATTTAATTTGAAATTTTCTCTAATTTTCAATGTATGTAATATTCCATAATAAGTAAGTTCCAAAGACAATTTTAACTGCCTTTCCTGGGGAGAGGAACCAATAAAAATAATACATGATCACCAGAATCAAATCTCCATTTTTCCTTTTTCCTCTAATTATATTCCTTAATCCTCACTGTTTCTATTTTGAATTTTACAAATTAATTATAATACTAAATGTTATTTAATAATCTTAATAGCAGTACTTAATATTTATAATAATCACCTCTCAGATGACACTGTGATTGTTAGATCTTTTATGGCTTCACGAGTATCTATGGTCTATCTGTCCTACTAAATTTTAAGATTCTAGACTGCAAGTGAATGTTCTGAGCAAATTTTAGTTCACTCACAATGCTTGGAATAGTGCTAGAAATCTCTTAGATATATGTTGGATGTGTGTTACTTGAGGTGAATTTGTTACATGGACAAAAATGTTGACATCTCCATATGAAAGGACTCAGTTTCAGAATGTCCTCAAAAAAAAAAAAAGAGGACTATGCAGCAATTCATCTGAGAATTGTTGCATTTCTGCTAGTTAGAAATTAAATCCAAATGCAATTTATTTATACAGGGAGCTATAGCAATGTTGGTAGCTTTCCTTTCACCATGGTAAAGTGATCATTGGCCATATTTTACTGAGCTGGTGGAAGGCCAAGGAAAAGCTCTTCATTAACATATACTCAGTAATTACCAAAAGCACATAGACACATCTCATTTCTACCCTGCCATTATGCTCACTGGCCTGGAAAATGGGACTGGGCCAAGTGGAACTGTCCCAAGCACATGCACTGCATATTCCTGGAAGGAGAATCACAGTGTGCCTTATAGACAAGGAGCCTGTCAGTGTCCATTAGCAACCTCCTGTAGACAGGGCAAGGGCTTTTCTTTGTTTTCCTGAGCTAAATGTAATGAACTCAGGAAATGAATACAGAGGTTATGGTAAAATGATCAAGATACATTTACCTGTATGCATTGTCACTCTGTTTTAAAATATCATGATCACAGTTAGGATGTTATGTCAATAATTTTTTTTTTTTTTTTGTATCAGAGATTGAACTCAGGGGCAGTCAACCACTGAGCCACATCCAGAGCCATATTTTGTATTTTGTTTAAAGACAGGATCTCACTAGTTGATTAGCATCTTACTTTTGTTGAGGCTGGCTTTGAACTTGTGATCTTCCTGCCTCAGTCCCCGAGCTGCTGGGATTACAGGTATGTACCATCACAGCCAACAAAAGAATTATTTTAAATTATTTATTCCATACTTATTGTGAGATAGAAATTAACATTCTCTCTCATATTATAGTTTATGCATGAATCTGAGATAATAATAGTACCCTGAGTACTATCTGTAGAAACTTTTCACATTCATACCTTTAGTCCACTAAAATGAAAACCTGCAGTGGAGAAGTAGCTCGGTAAATTACCATGTAAATGAGCAAAAAGGTGTCTACAGGACATCTTTATAAATTTTTTTTATAAATTTTTTATTTATAAATTCCTTGTTTCAAACGAAAGTTTAGGTAACAACCAGTTGTAAAATTTCCTTTGCCATGTTTCCACTTAGTGAGAAAGTAAAAGGGGTGTCATGACCTGCCTCTTATTGGCTCTGTGCTTCTCTGGAGGATCAGTCAAGTGGAGAGGTCCTGCTCAAGTCATTGTTAGCAGGAACGAAAGAAGCACAGAAAAAAAAATATGCTATCATTGTTCATTCAGTGCTCATTACATTTAGCTCAGGAAAACAAAGAGAAGCCCTTGCCCTTGAGAAGTTCACAGTCTATAGGACAACACATAATGCATAGCATACTTATTTTCAATGTGTCTCAGGGCCATGGTACATGTATCTACGTGGCACCATGAGAACATGAAAAGATGAACAAATAAGTCGAGGCAATAATTGTATGTTTTCTGAAAAGTTCATGAAAACCTTTACCAAGGAACTGACCTATTACACATATGTGGATATCTCATTATGTCTAATTTATACTTTTAAATGTAAAATATGTACAATAACTATGTACATACTAACAGGCCTAAGCCAGTTGGTAACATCAGTTCAAAATTTTTTTCAATTCAAAAGAATTTATGAGGGGCTGAGGCTGGGCCTGGGGCTCAGCAATAGAGTGCTCATCTAGCATGTGCAAGATGCTAGGTTTGATCCTCAGCACCACATAAAAATAAATAAAATAAAGGTATTGTGTCCAACTACAACTAATACATATATAATGGAATTTATGACATATTAGTGTAACGGATTCACATATATTTTGGTAAATAATTTAAGGAAGTTTTTTGTGTATTTCAGGTAACAGATAAATGCCCTGAAACATGGCTTCCTCTTGTCTTCCCACTTTAAACACCAAGATTCAAGATATAAGGAAGTGGCTTCAGTATGAAAGAGGCTGGGTCAGGAATCCTGGCCTCATGGCCTCTTGAACTAGACTGGATAATGAAACACAGGATTTTCTGCTGAACTCCTGAGACTTATGTTAGTCAAAAGACTTGTGTGTTGAAAACTCAACCCAGTGTTCATATATGACAATGTTTTTGATGTTGTTCCAAGTAGAGGATTCAACCAGAGGACTTAGCCAACTGAAACATGTTTTCCCTCTTAAATGGTTATGTGTTCAAAAACTGTACAATATAAGTGTGCCTTATATAACAGTTTAGCAGTTCATTTACTTATTTTCATTTTAAAATTCTTTAAACTATCACTTTTAAGTAGATTTACAATTGTAGACACTTTTCCACTAAGAAGACTACTACCAAAAATCAAATCGATGAAGTAATCAATAAAGTCTCAGGGATCCTAATGAAAGCAATCCCAATTGGTACTAAGATATCAATTATTGGATTTCTTTCTTTCTAGATTTAACTTCATTGTAAAACAGAAGACTCCTTTCTAAAGAAATATATATCGTAAGCATTGACCACTAGAGTAAAACCAAAGTGGAATCTCTCATCAGCTGTGAGATCTTTAGTGTTTAAAATATAATTGCATATTTCAGTTTTCTCTTCATTGTTCATGTCCTCAGAGTCCCATTCAGCATAAAAATGATAATTAATAGGTCCCAAAACTTATTAATGTAACTTAAAAGACAGGAAAAGGGAGACTGGAAACTCAATTGGCAAAACATATTCCACCATGCAAGAAAACCCACCTCTGTTTCCACTGTAAACCAATAGACTGCATCTAACCCATCAATTACTTTGTCTTTGTGAATTAGTTTAAAGTAGGTGGTGAATGATCAAACACATTTTAAGTATAATGCCAGCAGAGAGTCACATGGGGTCCTTTTATGAATCAAAGTTTTCACTTCTCCATGTCCTATGTGTTACTGTAACCACTGAAGCGGCATATAGTATATAGGACACAGAGAGCCACTGCGCTAATCGGTCCCCACAGACCTGATGGTGCACTCTGCTGCAAAAGCAATTTTCATTTTGAACTCCAATACCCTTTAAGAGGACGCCAGTGCTTCAAATATAATCATACCCAGGTTTGAGTGACTTAGAGCTCTGTTTCAATTGCAAGCACCCTCTCCTACTGCCTCTCCTTCCCCCTTCCTTTGCCCTTAACTCTGCTTACAGATTAAATTCCTTTCTTTTATTTTCCTGAAAATTAATAGTAGGAGGAGGAATATGGTTACAACAGACATTAAAGAATACTTCTTTTCCTCAAATATTTTTTCTTTCACAGTAAGATATAGCCATCCAAAGGGGAAGAATTTTAATCAGAGATTTCTATTATGGAGCAAAAGAGCTTTCATTTGTGAATGGAAAGCCACCTTATGAGGAAAGGCTCCATCAGAAATCAAACAAGGACTGTTGTTACAAAAGAGAACCCTGCCCACAGCTCCAGGGTACCTTGTTGGTTCTTTCTTGGGTTTTTCTTACTGGGTTCTAAAGAGGCTTTTGACTTTTAAAAGTGAGATCTCAAGGTAGTTACCCACTGAAACTACTAATGTTTCACTGTGGTTGCTGAGAATAATGTTTCCAAATGGAAAGGCAAGCCCCCCCAACACCCACCTCTAGAAGATCATCCTGCAAATGAATGAAGTAAAGAAAAACCTTTATATTGCAACCTCAGAGTAAAACTGGGGACAGAATTATTAGTAGCAGTGGACCATTCTCAGAATATTTCTTCAAGCCAATAGGAGATTTAAAAATAAAGAGCATACCTGCCAACTAAGTTTGAAATTAAAACCGCAGTTCACATAAACCTAAGTCAAAATTAGACTTTTTAAAAAAATAGGTAAAAACAAAACAACACCAAAAAATGAGATATTATATTCTGGTTTGTTTGCACAGCATTAGATATTATTTATATAATATTCCTTTTTTTTTTACAGTGCTGGCCTCAAATATAGTAGGGAAGTGCTCTACCACTTAGCTACATTCCTATACCTATTTGCATAAGATTTTTAATTATGATTTATTTCAAGCACACTGAATAGAAATAACCCACAATAATTCATAGTTTTCAAACTAGAATATACCTGAAGTTTGGGCTTTGGAATGTAGATTTAGCAGATAAATAAATGTCTAAACATTCAGTGTAGATGATTAAATGCCAGTCAGAGCTATTCTAAATTACAGCTGTGCAGACACAGAGTATAAAAATGCCAAAATATTACACACCACCAAATTCGGTTGCCTCGTGCTCAACAAGCCTTAATCAAATGGGAAAAGCTAAATTGAAGAGCTGCTTTGTGAACATGCATTTCAATAAACCATAATGTTTGTGAAATCAGAACATGAGAAAAGAGGATATCAATAGAAAGAAAATAATTCCCCATGAAAATTACCCATTTACCATTTTCATGTACAAATTTAAGAACTATTACTGCATATCGATACATAATAATAGAGGCAAGCTCCTAGGTAAAAAGATGCCAGAATTTATATACATGTTAGAAACAAAAGCAAAACCTCAGCAACCCATATTTGAATAGATCTAGGCTGCTGGTTTATTTTAGCTGATTTCACTGTATACATATCAGGTGACTACTTAAGCACAGAATATTCAGCATTTAAAGCACATTAAAAATAATACCACCATCACCACCCAATATTCTCATTTGTTTATGAAGACCAGACGTGGCACTAAAAGGTAAGACAAGAAAAAACAATGTAGCTTAACAGTAACGTAGTTACCATTTTAGTTAATTCTTAGTAGATCAGAGATATTTTGCAGGGTTACCATGTCAAAAATCAGGTATTTTCAACTACCTGAATATCAGCAGTGTGCAATGACCAGGTAAAATGAAGTGCTATTGCACAAAGGGAACTAATATTTAAGCCTCTCTATCAACTGCCTAATGCTACTTCTAGTTAGTATGCTCTAGAAGAGGGTAAGAATCATAAATATGACCTTACAAAAGCTAAGAAGGTGTGGGAGGTGGGTAAGTAGAATTGTGCCCAAGGTTATCTTGTAGCCAAGGAATTTCACTCATTCTTTGTACAATATCCTGACAAGTATATGAAAATAAATTGTTTTGAATACACTTTTAACTTTTACCTTCTGATTTAATGAGATTAAAAAAGATTTTAAGAGTGGAATAAAATTTTAATTGCACAAAAATCAATGAGAACAAAAACCATGTAAAGCTCTCTGTAGCTCTTTGTAAACCTTAATTTTATTATGTAATGTATTAACAAGCATTGGTAGATCAGAGTCCAATATAAATATGTAAATATACATATATTAGCCTTCCTATCAAAATATGCAGGAACATATCTAATTAAAGAGTTGTACTGTTGAAATTATACATTAATTATTATTGTTATTATTACTAAGTTAATTCATGTTAAGCATTTCATTCTGTATTTCAAGGGAAATGAAACTTTTTTGCACACGGTGAGAGGGCAAATATTTTAGGCTTTGCAGGCTTATAGTATCTATCCTAAATAAACCATTCTAGGTCCTAGCATAAAATAGTCACAGATATCATATCAACAAATAGTGTGGCTGTTTCAATCAAACTTCATTAAAAAAATAGGTGAAAAGGCAGACTTGACCGTTAGGCATTATTTTGGCAAGAATTGCTCTATTTCTGGGTACTAGAAGGGATGCTGAGAAGAACATATTTTTTGATAACAATTATTCACATCATCACATTTTTATCCTTTTTCATTGAACTTTTATATTAGAAACACCACAGTACTCAAAAGAATTCTAGAGAGTCTAACTTCTGTCTTAAATCTTACATTCAGAGGAAAAATTAGTTGATTTATCTAATTACACTAGTCTTTCCATTTTTTGAAGGCCTTCAATAATTAGCACTTGTTTTCTGTGATAATAGATGATTTAAAATCTGGACCAAAAAAATAAAAAATATATGTGGTTTTGTAATTCTTCCAGTTATAGCAGGGTGCAGTGGCACATACCTATAATCCCAGCTTGGAAGGCTGAGACAGAAGGATTGTGAGTTCAAAGCCAGCCTCAGCAAAAAGTGAGGTGCTAAGCAATTCAGTGAGACCCTGTCTCTAAATAAAATACAAAACAGAGCCAGGGATGTGTCTCAGTGGTTGAATGCCCTTGAGTTCAATCCCTGGTACCCACCCCTCCTAAAAAAATATCCTTCCAGTTATATAACATACATGATAATCAATGGAAAATCAACATAAATGATATTCAAAAGAGAGAGCAGAAATAGCAATGGAGATTTATCATATCACTGCATGAGTTTCTGTAGTTCAAAAGGTCAGTCACCCTATAATGTTACTGTGGTTCAACTGCACAAAAGGAAATTACACTCATCACTCACCCACCTTTATGTCATTTGCCTATGTCCCCATGAAACTGGATGGCAGTTAGGGGTAAGAAACAGAAAAGATCAGAGCAACGAACATGCTTTGTGAAGAGTGTTCTGTTTACACCTTAAAGTTCAAGTATAATCTCAGGCTGCAGCTCTAACAATATGTGTTCACACTTACTCATGTGTGGGGAAAGTGAGCTGATTTGCATGATCCACATCCATCAAGAGCATGTGGTGTGAAGATGTTATCAATTGATATCAGTCTTATAATATTTATAGTCCATATTTTTGCCTTAGAAATTCTGTGTGTATAATGAAATTTAATGTGATCATGTTAAAAGTACTTGAAGATAAGCTATGCTCATAGGAATAAACACGGACCCAAGAAGTCAGGTTCTTTTTGTTTCAATGTTAATATAATGGTATTCAAGGAACCAGAGTTATAAATTCTAATATTAAAGGCCAATTTTTTCTTCCTAACAAATGAATGGTCATGTAAGCCTTCTGGAAACTATGTCACATTTCTTACATGCTATTCCCAATTAGGATGGTTCATATCTTACTAAATGCCTTGTTTCTACTTCTGTGTTATGTATACTTCTTCCTTTATCCATTATTGGACACTGTAACACCAAGTGCCTCTTAAATATCACATCTAAAAAATACAATCTTTCCTCCTGATTTCTCTTCAGGTTGTTTTATATTTAGTGGCTATATAGCATAGACTAAAGTACAACTGTTCAGTATCAGAAATTCATTAAATGATAGAGAGTTGTGCTATCTGTATCTCTAAAACAGCATTTATCAGATTTCACCTATAACAGTAAATAAAAAAGAATGTTTATGATATCTGTAGTATAACTGCCTACTTATATACATATACACTTAAAAGATAATATTGTTGCCACTTCTCATGACCAAAAGACTAGACCTGTGATGAGAAAGTACTGAAAAACAAAATAAGGATTATGATACTAGAGAAAAAAGATCTTACTACATCCTAAGAAACATAAAATGAAGACATTTTTGCACTTTGCTTGGCTATATTGATAATGCTAGTGAGCTCAAATCATAGTATCTTTGCACTTCAACAGCCTTCTTGCCAATGCTCCGCTTATGGACGACTCTTTTTCATTCTTTAACTCTCAACTAACATCCCTTTTTCCTCACATTCTCCCACATTTCCTTCTTCTATTTGTTTACTTTCTATGGCAGGTTCAAGATGGTTGCAAATTCATTGTTATTTGTTCCATCAAGAAATATGGAAGTCATCCTTATTGGAATCTGGGCTGGACTGTCCTGGACTAAGAGTCAATCATCAAAAATGAGGCTATGTCACTTCTGGATTAACCTTTGAGGTAACTGGAACACTCCATTTTTTCTTTATCTAAAATATTTGCTCTTGGAGCCCTGAACCATCATATAAGTAGTCTGATTTCCCTGAGGCTCTTGTATTATGAAGAAACTCAAGCTGGACACCTAGAAGGGCTTGTGCAAGAAGAGAAAGAATGAGGGACACACATAGGACATAGGACACAGGCAAGCCTGATCATTTCTTATGTTCCTAGCCCCTGGTTATTTGGTCATTCCAGCTAAGACCCTAGATATTGTGCAACAGAATCGAGTTATCCCACTATGTCCTTTCCAATATCTTATCCCAGTGAATGAGATAAAAATATATTACTATAAATTGTTTTAAGCCAGTGAGTTTTTCAGTGGTTTCCTATGCAATAATTGATAACCACAATTATCTCTATATTCCAACATCCTGTTTATTTCCTTGAGCATTTATTATACTTAATATTATGCACAATACACTTAATATTTATTATTATATTAATGATTAAGTATAATAATTACTATAAACTATAATTAATATATCATTGATAAAATATAATTTAATATACTTAATATTATATGTAAAATGCTTCATATTATGCTTAAAATTTTAAAATTTGTTAATTTATTTATTTCCTATTTTTTAACAAAATGGAAAATCTATGATGGTCAAGGCAACACACCTGACTTAGACTTTCAATATTGCTAAAATATCCAAAAGAACAAGATAATACTGGCTAAATAAAGGAAGGGGAAAAGGTGATCTGTTGGTTATATCAGTTCTTTTTTGTTAGTCCAACAATTTACCAAGCTTATACACAAGTGACGTTCAGGTTGATAGAAAAGAAGTTAGGAAAGTTCCCCCCCCCAACATATCTAGTTGTTTGTTTGTTTGTTTGTTTTTTCATGTATCTGATACTCCTACAACATTCAGAATGTCCTTTGAAAGTGATTCGAAAATTATCAGAAAGGAAAATTTTATTAATAAATTTAAAGTTTTCCCACAATATCTTTAACGATTCCAAACTTGTTAATGATATTCAACCATGAGTCTTGGTGATTGAAAAACACTCCTAATAGCTGTGCATTTCTTCTAAAAAAAAAAAATTTTAACACATCAGTGCGCATTTCTTACTTTTCATCTCCTTCATGTCCCAATAAGCAAATGGGAATCAGGAGTCATTTCCCAACAGATCTCTCTTGATAAAAGCCTACTCCTTTGTCTCACAAATATCAACTCCATATTTAGAGTGGGAATTGCTCCAAGTAGATTTAATAATAATACCACAGAAATTTTAAGAAGGGTGCTGTCAGATTGATAAATATCTATACTCTGTGTTAGAAGGAGCAGAAGCCAAGTCAAGAAAGCAAAGGCTAGCTGCTCTAAAGGTCTAACAAAGACTACTCTTCTCCGTATTTTTTATATTGTAGAACATGGGGGTCTACATCAAGTTTAGGGATGTAGTGCTCTTATGAGGATTGAGATTATCTACTTCAAGACTGATTACCATTTTAAAAATCTGTGCTTAAGGCAGAAACTTTAGAATGTGAAAGGCCTAGTCACAAACCCAAGTTGTTTTTATTTTTTAATTTTTGTTGTGGTACCAGGGTGGAACCCAGGGCCTCCTGCATGCTAGACAAATGCTCTACCATTGAGCTACATCCCCAGTCCTTTTTTTTTTTTTTTTTTTTTGACAGGGTCTCACTAAATTGCCTAGACTGAACGTGAATTTGTGATTCTCCTGTCTCAGCCTCCCCAGGAGTTGGGATCATAGACATGCACCGCCACATCTGGTAAGCTTCACATAGGTTTTATCCCATTCAAAAGCAGTACCCTTTAATACCCTTGATTTAAAACTACCTGCTATAAGAAAAATCTAAGTTATCCTAATCAATGATACCAAAACCAACCAACAAACAGATTTAGCAGCAGCTTAGTGCCTAAAAAGTACTATCATAAAACTTGGTTCGACATGTACAAAATATTTCCATAATTGGTTACAATGAGATTACTCATATTTTGTCTATATGGTTCTTACATCCCATTTTTTAAAAAGCTGAACATATGTAACTGTTTACTTATTTATTTAGTTTTTCATTTTTCTCTCCATGGTTGACCAGGGTTCCTAAAACATGGTAGTCATTCAAAAGATTTTTTTTTCAAAGCAATAAAGTGGTCTCTATTTTTTTTCCTTCTCTTTTCTCTTCTCTTTCTTTTTTGGTAGTGCTGGAGTTCAAACCCATGGCCTCATGCATGCTAGGCAAGTGCTTTACCATTGAGTTACTGTCCCAGCCCAAAAGAATTTTTTAAAGTTGGGCACAATGGTGTGCACCTGTCTTCCAGTTACTTGGGAAGCTGAGGGAAGAAAATGTATTGAGCACAGAAGCCAGAAGTTTGAAGCCAGACAAGGCAAGATAGGAAGAACCCATCTCAAAATAAATAAATAAAGGATGTCAAAATTTAATTTAAAAATTAATAGATGATGCCACTTAAATATCTGTTCCTTCATAAAGCACATATTAACACAAAGAGATCAGAATCAAAACAAATAGTTATAAGCTTGATAACCCAGGGCTATGAACTGTTTTCATTCCCAGTTCAAGAGATCAAATTGGCAGGCCTTTTGGAAAGTAGGTGAGGACCTTATGCAAAAAAATAGATGAGGTAATTAAACACCCAGGTAGGACATATGGCTTGGAGACGCTTCCCCGTAGAAATCCACAAAGGGAAGAGACAATGTGAAGAGGGTTCTGTGAGTAGGAGCATGGATCACAGCCAATGCCCTGAATACATTAGAACTCCACAAAAAAAGAAGAAGTCATCTACATTTCTAAAAGTAAAGAAATCTGCTAATTATTCACACGCATTCCTGAAATCACCCAGGGCCAAAAGTTTCACTTTTATCAGGTGAGTAACTCATTGTTCAGAGGAAAAGAACCGTGGGACACAGAGAGTTTTTTCCTTCTCTGATTACAATCTGATACTTTTCCAGGCATTGTACACCAAATTTTTGTTTTCACTATTTGTTTTATTTAATTTCCTAGCAAAGCTATGTCATAAGCCATCTGATGACTTTGTAAATGTGAAGGACCAATGTTGTGGAACAGACAATCTAATGACATAGAGTTTAGTGTTCCCTAAAGCAGGAGACAGATGAAGAGAAACGGTGAACCAGCAACCTTAGCATAATTAAGACAAGCCTGAGTGCTTGCCATGGTGCCATTACATTAATCTCACATCAGTGGCACCTGGCTAAAATTTATGAGATATGTAAAAGGGGCCTTTCCAACTGACCTTGATAAGGCAGAGTTATTTATCACGTGAGAGAATAGTCAGCAAGCTAGAGAGAATGGGGTATATTAGAAATTACTTGGCAGAGAGATTTAAGGGTGGTAGGTTGCACACCCTTTGAAAAGACCAAGAGAAGTATTCCAGCACCTTAAACATCCTTGATAAATAAAACATAAAATCACATATCATGATAATAAGCAATACATATGAGAAGGGATAATCATAAATGCCAAGATTTAAACTGATGACGGTTCCTTCATTTAATATTTTAATGTGTGTTTATTGACCAATATAAAGATACTCCGTGACATAGATTTCAAATGATTTCACCCCCAAATAAGTAAGAAAAACATATTCACTGTGAGTTCCTTGAGAGGACCATCTCATTTCATTCATCATTGAGTTTCCAGGGCCGAGTGAAAAGTCTAGAATACTTTGATACCAGTAAATCACCAGATCTCTTTATGGACAGCTATTTCCTGTTCTTCAGGCCTCTGCTCATATCTCTGACAGTTTCCCAGCCACAGATGGGATACCACAAGGAGCTCGCCTTGGCCATCCCATCAAACAGACTTAACACTTTGCACAACTATCTTAAGTATTGCCTGTGGGCTTGGCCTCTTCACTTCCTCCCCAGACTTTAAGGTCTGCCATCTCTGTTCACCTTCACATGCCCCACAGCCTAAATTCCTAGAACAGAACCTGGTAGGTGCACAATGAATATCTGTCAAATGAGTAAAAGAAGTTGTGGTTATTAAGCAAAGTGTGGGAGTTAGTAAACAGAGGAGTAGTGAGTAGAATGTTTCAGAGTGTATGTGGAAGATTTAACATTTTTTCATCTTAAACCACTGCATTTTCAGTGCTTAAAATATCAGATAACGGTGTTTCTTCACTAAGGACTTCATGACAATGAATTAGTGTCAGGATAACCCATTCTTTATTGTTAATTAAAAAATATCTTGCTTTTTTTCACCAGTTGCTACTAATGTTATTAACATGAATAAGCCTTTTCAGGACATAAACAGTTTTGTTCCTCAAATGTTTCAATAAGCATGAAGGAAATAAGTATGAAGAGAAATAAAGGGCTGTGTTTTTCGTTGGAGTTTTGTTTGCTGTGCTTTTATATAAAATGTACCATGTTAAACATTGGTAGCTGCAGTCTGTAGAAATTGCCATAATGTAAGTGTCATTTTACTTTCTGTTCCTGGGCCAACTAGTCAGCACAGGGGTCCTTTATTTTATTTTTGTGTAATGGACAATTTAAAGATTTCCTTTTAACTTTATCAGACATAATTGAATTTATACTTCCACTAAAATGGAGGAGTTTGGATAAATTTCTATCTTTATACAATGAAAGACTTATGGTCTTTTCAGAGAGAAGAAACAGTGGCACAGCTTAGAATTTCATAGAAATTCCATATAGAAAAACCACATCAGGTCCAGCAGACCTGACTGAGTTTTGGCCATGTCAGCATGAAAATGGCTTTGTACATCTAAATTCTACTTCTTCATGGTTGCAGATGTGGTAATTCTTCTAACACACTGACTAGTTGAAATCAGCAAATCAAAAAATAGTATTTTTCATCTTTCATTCTATTTTAAAACTACTCTATTAAAAATGAAATACACTTGTAAGTTTCTTTTTTAGAATAAAAGTTGAAAAGCAAACTTCTTTTTTTTTAGAGAAAAAAAGGCCCAAATTAGTAAAATAAGTGAATAGATGTTTGAAAGAAAATGTTGATTTGCCTCAATTCCAAGCATAATCGGTCACTTTAAAATCCCAATTAACATTCATACCCACACAGAAAATTAATCACTAATAACATTTGGTTAGCAATATTTTGGATCTGTGTCAGAGGTAAAGTATATAATGATACTTCAGGGATCATAAAAGTTTTGGATGATTTCCTTTGCATGTATGTTGCAGATGATAAATTTCATACCTTGGTAAGGAAAAAACATTAAATTGGACATATCAGAATAATTACATATTGCTTATTTACTATGAATTTGCATGCATTTCTAGTGCAACATGACTTACAATAAATTTTAAATCGATATTTTATAAATAATAATGAATCATGAGGGTGAAAGAGAGAGAGGAGAATCTGCGGAATTTATCAATTTAATGCCTCCATTTGAATTAAATTTCTTTTGCTTTCTTAGAACATTTGAAGAATATAATTAAAACATCTGTAAAATATCACATTCAATGTTTAGGCTGAACAACCTAATTCTGGCAGATTTCCATTAGAATTTATTTATTTGAATATTAGAATTCCATAAAAAAACTTTAATGGAATGCTGCCAATTTATATTTGTAATAGAAATGTTGATAGACAGTGAATGAGAGACACAGTTTACATTTCATAATTCTGTAATTTAATAAGTCTTTGTTATTAAAGCAAATGTGCCATATATTTATCTCATTTTTATCACCACCAAAGCAATAAGTTTTCATTGTGATTCAAAGGGTAGTTCTATGATGATAATGTCTTACTTCTGTTCCTCTTCATCCTAACAAATTTTTTTTCCAACTTTGTCTTTGTCTAAGAAATTTCATAAAATAACTTTTGCTTTTCTAATGAATCAAAGGACCTATGGGATATTCTCATTCAAGAAAAAGGCCAACAGAACAGCCTTAATTCTCAAAAGTTGGTGAAACTTGATCATTTCTATATCTCATGTTAAAATTCAGACTTTTCTCCTTAAATTTAAATTGGAAGCACATGAATATATGGATCATTAGTTTCTAGAGAGAGTACTTAAATTAAGAACAATACTTTAATCTAGGAAAAGGGTACAAAAAGGCCTTGCATATCTGCTAAAAATGCTTAATTGTCAAAGAGAAATGTGACTATATTCCAAAGTTTTAGGTAAAAGTCATTTATTTTAGCAGAATTCATTCATTTCAAATAAAGATCAAACAACATTTAGAATAATTTTGATCTTCACAATGGAGTTACAATGTAAAGAAATTTCCTCCAAAAGAAGTTCAAACTCTGCCTCTAATAATGGAAAATACATTGTTTGAAAAATAAAATGAGATCCAAAGCCACGATGTAAACACAGACTGAGTAAACAAGGAAAGGTGGTATCTCATTACCTGCTTGAACAACCAGCCATCCCGTTTGCTCTCACAAATATAGTAGTTGTTAGATATATAGGCAATTTTTCTAGTAGAACATATTCATTAATTTGTTCCTATAGCAACCAACAGATTCTTTTAAGGCAAGACATGAAAATCAATTCTTTCATTTATCTGTCAATGCCTTGGGTCAGGGCACCTGGTCTCCCCTTGGAATGGTTAATTCACTAAATGTATGAAAGAAAAGAAAAATCTTTAACACATGCTAGAAGGTTAATGAAGAATGAAGTGATTCATAAACAGTATTCCCTTCAGTCTAGTAAGTAAAATATCAGTATTTTACTCCTTAAAATTTTCTCATATAAATTAGTCCAAAATTTAAACTTAAAAACTAGATCCTCCTAAATACATCTTAAATGTCTTCCACACATTTTTGTTTAGTTTCGTTTTGCTTTCTTAAAATGAGCAACATTTTCCTTCTGGAATGCTATAGTCAGATAATTTTATTCACCCTGAAGAAGATTCCAGAAGAATAAAATCATTTGGTAGAAGGAAGCAAACCATGGTGGGAAAACACATAGAACATAGAATGGAAGCATCTTGAATGGAACTGAACTAAAGATGGACTGAAGACTAAGAAGCAAAACTGGCAAATCAAGAGGGACCCTGGAAATGTTCTTGCTTGAAGCTTTCACTTTAGGTACCAGAAACTTAAAATGGGAAAAAGATGGGTGGCTGTCTCAAGCTGAAAATAATCAAAATTACACAGGTGGGTTTAGCACATGTGGTTGTATACCCTTTCTCCTGCTCATCTTTTGGTATAGTCAATGTAATATATGGGGAAAATTATAAATAACCCCCACCCCCCAAAAAAAACCTCACATTACTCTAGGGAACATTTATTAAAACTGATCTTCTATCCCTACCTAAATAGTATTGAGAGTCCCTCTCTATTTATAAAAGTATAACTATAGTTTTGAAAGTCATCGGAAGGGGTCATTGATCTCAAATTTCTCTTTTCCCTACTCCAATTAGGTCATCACTAGTTCAATTAATATAACTTAACTGATTTTCTCTATAAGATCCTAATGAGTTTGCCTCCCACTTTTCACAATATTTAAAGCACTTCATGAATTGCTTTACTTGTAAAATGCAATATCTAAATATTGTAGGAATACTTTAAAAATTGTGCAATGGGTAAAAAGTTTTCTCTGAAGATGTAAAATAATATTGGAATCAAAATCTTCCTTCTAAATAAATGCCACATTCAGCTAAATATATATTTGGGAAATATAGCCATGATTCCTATGAGACCATACATTTTAAAAAATGTGTGTTTGTAACAGGCTTATACATTCAATTTCTGCCACTTGCTCTATCCCCATGTTTTCCAGCCTTCTAGGTCATTCTGGTTTCTTTTCATACTTTGCTACTTTGTTCTCTTTTTTCATGGAAGGCAAGTAAACTAATGCAATGTATTCTGTCTAGAAAATTTGTACATTTAAAGCCCTGAAGTCTCTGTGGCACATTATGTGATTCATTAAATGCCACGGAAGTTAAATTAGTACCTTATTTTTCAATCATTTACCCAACAGCATCTTTCTATTCATTTAAATTCTATGCCTATATGTGTGATATAATAGAATTTTAGGCCTATTTACTTCAAAATAGTAGCAAGAGTGATTTGTGCACCCCTGTTTCAATAATGTTGTAATTAAACTAAATTGTCTAACCCAGACTAACCCAACACCTAGGCCAATGAATTAATTTATAAATTCACTAGGCCAGTGAATTTATAAAAATAAAAGTTAAAGAAGAAAGAGAAAGGAGAATATATTTCATGTATTATGTGCCAAAGTGCAAAAATATACTTAAAAATCATTTGATATAATGCTCAAATCACAAGGAACAATTTGATCATTTAGAAGTTATACTTGAGAGAATGCCAAACTCTAAGGTTATCATAATGTTCTCTGATGGTCACTAAATCACAATGAAGTAGACTATTCAACCATCTGGACTTTGTCACATAGCCTGATGCTGCTCATAGAAAAAAATTAACCTGCAGGCACCACAGGAATACACACACACACACACACACACACACACACACACACACATATTTATATATAAACACAGAAATAGTTTATATATATATATATATATATATATATATATATATATATATATATATATATAAAACTATATTTGTATATACAGTTCTTTTTAATTCCCTGATTTTATGGATAAGGGAAATAAAATACAGAAAGCTAAAGTGATTTTAAACTCAGATATGAAGTGACAGCAACAGTGTTGGCTCCCAAACCAAATCTTCCAGTTCTTAAATAATAATCAAACTACTTTAGAATTTGAACAATTGAAAATACTCTTCTTTCCAATCTCTCTCTTTATCATCACAACGTTCTGTGAGGTGAATAACTCAGATATCATCACCCTAATTTATTAAAAAGACTCAAATGCTGCTTGATTATGTGACCAATGTAAAGTAACCCAATGACCTTGAGTCTGTCCATAACATTTCTTTCAGAAACATTTCAAAGTAAATAAGGGTGAAGCTATATTTGTTAATTGTTATGGACAGAGTAACGGGGTATATTTGATATCACTCCACAAGTTTTCCCAACTTGGCCAACTTCCCTAATCATTAGAGTCACTTGAGATTTTCTGGCTTTGTCCCAGACCCACTGAATCACAATCTCCAGGGAAAGTGCCTGGGAATTTGTATTTTTAAGTGGCTCCCCCAGGTGATTTTGGTCACTAGCCAAGTTTAGGACACCCTGACAATATTAGTAGATGTAAGAGAAGGCTGCCTTACATGTTTAGAATGTTTCACGCCTCTATTGTAAAACTGACCCAATCCAGTTTCTCTTTTATAAACAAGCAAGATAGATGTCTTTGTTGCAAGTGAGTAGATGAACTGCCAAATACCACCTATATTTCTGGGTCAGAGACAGATTGGAATTCCACCAAGAGAAACTGGGCATTCGTACTCGGTCTATTTCCATGGCAGGGACAAAACAATTCTAATCTTACTGATCTTTTCATTAAAGAATAAAGCAATCTCAGGGCATTAACTGCTGACAGTAATGCAGACCATGGATTTCACGGATTAACTAAACCACAAACAATCTAGAACATGCTCACAGAACAATTCTTTGTGCAGTACAGGAGGCAAAAAAGCAATCAGTCTGACTTGAACCACTGAATTTAATTCTCAATATAACACTTGCCATTTAAAAATCCATACACCCATCCACATAGCAACAGCCTTTCATAAAGATTCTCTGTTACTATATCACATAATATGCACAGTACTCACCATTTGCAAAGCACTTTCACATATATTAGCACAATTTATCCTTACAAGATCCCTAAGAAGCAGGTAGGAATTCTCAACAAACTGAAAGGATTATTATGATTAGAGCATATTCTTAACAGAATGCAAATATCCTGAAGTGTTTCTGATTTACTTTCGGTTCTATTCAAAACAAGATATATGTCATACCTTAAAATCTATAAAAACAATTTTAAACTCTAAAATATTCATTAAATTCTTTTTTAAAACATGTAGAATGATTCATGCAATGCTGTTTTAAATGCTAAATTTGAAGTTAAAAGAGAAAGTGAATCAAGTAATCAAGATTTCCTACATTGAATACCAAGCATACAGATACTGACTTATTTTGTTAAAATGATTTTTTGGCTGTAAGAAATTCTAGATCTTTTTTTCCTATACAATAGCTCAACTGAAAAATAGTGTCTATAGAGATGTATTACAATGAACAGTCAAACATTCGAAGTTTTGAAATTACCATGATATTTGTCCACATGCTAATTAAAACTCAAATCCAAAATTGTTACTCTTCATTTTTATGATTGGCACTTCTACCCTTTATTTTTTCCAAACTCTCTACCTTTTGGCAAAACTTCTCAGTGTTATTCTTTCTGTTAGAACAACTTCAAAGATAAACTTCCAAGAATCTTTTTTTTTTTTCCCTGTATACAGAGAACACTGCTAGAGGAGTATCCATGTAAAGAGAAAGCTTTCTAAGCCACTTACAACAAAGAATCACTTAAACACAGGATAATCTATCAAAAATTTTATTCAACTTAATATTACCAACAGGTTCATATAAGAATATGTTTTTCTCATGGGAGAGACTCAATCTGAGATTCTAATTAAATAACTTTTGTACAGTTGCTTTTCTTCCCTGCACAAAAGGTCTTTTTTTCCTCCATTCTTGCCCTCCTTCTTTCTTTGTTGATACTATTTACTCCCAAGCCTGCTTCTGAACTCTCTGTCTAATTAGCTCTTGATAGATCTGCTGCCCTGTTTCCACAAACATTTAATTCTGCAGTCAGTCCCATTTACATTACAGCGTGTTGTATTGTCTTTTACCAGCCTAATTTTGTTTGAGTGAATGTAAATCCCATTAAGCAGTCACCTATTAGACTGTGGCATATAAACTCCAAAAGCCTCTTTATTACAAGCCTGAACATAAGGCCCAATTGATAAAAGATTTCTGGGGCATTTCAATTCATGGTCTACTTCAAATATTCTGTCAACTTTAAGCTTCACTCATGTCTTCAAAGTATTTGACAGGTGTTTGGGTATCTTTCAATCTGAGTATTCCATAGCATGACATATATAAACATCATTTGTTTGCTGTTTGGAGGGGGGAGTGAATATTTACTTATAGTTAAACACATGTTAAAATAACTAAATGGGGGAAAACACATTTATTTTCCCCTTGGTAACCTGACCACATCATTTTTGAAATACTGCATGAAGGTGTTTACAAATATCAGAATGGCTGGCAGAACTGTCTGGAAAGAACACTTCATGAATACTAAACAATTTTTCAGAATCCCAGTAAGTCTTAGTGTTTTACAATGTGTTTTCTGAAGAGAGGCAAGACAGCTTCCTGACATAGAGACCATCAAGTTGCAAACAGACTAGAATCAAAGTGAAATCGCTTTCTCTCATAGCTCTAATTTAATCTGTTAGTCCAAAACAAGAGACAAGTTAAGAGAGATCATTAAAAGTCTTAAAAATACAAGGGAGACAATTATCAGGGCTCCTGATATTTCATCAAAATACCCAGTCAGGCTAGTGCCAGGTCCCAGTTTCTAAGTAAGGACTCAGTGGAGACCTCCAAAGTGGAGTAAATTGTTCAGCACTGTGGTCTCCTAATCTGTGGTTTAAGGTAAGGGTGAGAATGGCTCTCTTTCCATTTCCTCCTGGTAATAAACTCAGAAAGACACCCATGATGTGCAAACCCTCATACGCAAAATTATTTCTCACCCCTGCAGGCTTGTCAAAGCCAATATTTCAGGAAGGCACAGGTTGCTGAAGGGGACTGTGATTTTATTCCTGCTGTGAGTTCCTAAGGAAAACAAACATTCCAAGAGAGACTAACTGAAGTTGTTAATAACTCCGCCACCACTTAGCTCTTTTGCCATCATGGCAAAATCTAAGAATGAATGGAGAATTGGGTTAGGTGTTAAGCCACACTTATTTGTGTAGGGATAAAAATATATATGACCTCAAATACTAGCTATAGATAACCTCAATTAAGAAACAAAACAATCAAGTAATATGACAAATATATGGAATGTAAAGTGTATGAATGTTAACATTTGTTTTTTTTTTTTTTGTAATGAATGTCAAGGAAAATTCAGGCACTTAAATAGTTTTTGTTGCTTTAAGAGGATGAAAAATTGCAAAACAACTATCAGATTTATAAAATAAAGTTTTCAACCAATATCCAACTATACTTAAAATATGCAGCTTGATTTTCAAGTATACTTAAATACCCAGGCTCCAAAATACCTTGGGATATATGTAAAAGTGATTTTCTTTAGAATGTACATACTCAGTGTCTATCTGCATGTACCTCCATTTGGGTTAATGACTTAGTCAAATATTACAATTCAGAGTTTGACATGACTTCTTATCTTTCTGCCATTTACGTATTATAAAGGACATTTTTATTCAACTTTGATATATTCAAACAAGTCATAATGGCCAACATCATTTATATGCTGCCCCCTGCCTTCCTTGTGATCACTTCAATTCTAACAAGAGACCAAGATTTCTAAGGGTAAGGAAATGAACCATCCCTATTTCTCACCAAGCTATAGTTGAGAAGATAGACAGAAATCCACTTATAAATACAACTTTATGTATTATCCACTTATCTATAAATCTGTACATGTATATACATATGTGTGTGTGTGTGTGTGTGTAACTTTGATAAGTCTGTTGTGAGGAGTGATAGTCATACTTTTGCCTCTTCAATATGCATTTAGCCTTGTATTAACATTTTTTTTTTATTTGTCAAAGTGAATTTGTTCCAAGGGATTCTTGGGAATTGATCCCTCTACCATCCCATAAGAAGAGTAATCAGATGATTTATCCAGTCAGTGAGATGATCTTACTTCCCTAACCACAGTGAAAGGAGCTATCTGGCAAGAGGTATGCTCTTTGCAAAGTGAAGATAACGTGAGAAAATAACTGCTTTGAACCCTTTCTGTCACAATTTGGGAAACATCTGCCTGAGAATGAAGCCAAAAGAGAGAAAACCAGAGCTGAGATTTTAGACAGCAAGAGAGTGTCCTGATGACATGGCCTCAGCCCTGAATCTATGTGTGCTTAAAGCTCAATATGCTCCTGGACTTTTTGTGAGCCAACAAAATCTCTTTGCTCACACTGGTTTAGACCAGGTTTCAATCATCCACAATAAAAAGGGTTATGATTTAAAGGTGCCGGGGACAACAGTAAAATGGGGATTCAGCAATTTTTCAAAGAAAGAAAATATCATGAGGACTCTGCCTGAGATAAGGAAGCTGTAACTATGTGTGAAGAACTGCAAACACAATAGCATTATCACTGTCAGCAAAAGTTAACTCTTCATAGCTTCTAGGTCTTGAGGACCTGGGAATGATGCTTCTACCTAAAGTGCAGCTCCCACCAATACCAGCTTTTTGGCTGCAACTTGTATCTCATGTAATCTCTTGTACTATCAAATGAAAGGATTTTATTCTAAATGCAGATGTTGCATAGAAACGTATGAAATGGATATAGGTTGTAAATGAGAAAGGTTAAGAGCAGGAATTAGTGAGACACTGTGCTGATGACCTGGAGCAACCCAAGGCCAGTGTAGGAAAAAAGGAGCCTCCTGACACAGCTGAGCAGAACACTATGGAAGGAAAGAAAAAAACGGGAAACAAAAACTACTTCCAAGTTTGCCCAAGGCCAACCTTGGCCACATAATTCATCATACACTATAAATGAAATAAGGGGAATTGTAAATATTATTTTTTACTAATATTAATTTGAAAAAAAAACAATTTTTAAACCAATTTAATAATTTTGAAATTTAGGTAATCTAACAAATAGTATTCTTTCCAAGTGGGGGAAATCCTGAATTCTTAAAACTTGATAACTAGAATATCTTTGAATACTTTATATTTACTTTCACTTAAAAAAAAAGTTATATTTAGCAGAATAGAGAGGATTCATGAGAAATTCTCTCAGTCAATATCCGATGGAGAATTCGTAATTGCCTAAATCTCTTCATAGATTATTTGCTGCAATACCTCAGGATCCTAAATCTGCTGTGCTTACACAAGCAAACTCCTTTCTTTGTGTATCTTTGGTGCCTATTAACACAGTACCTGAGTAAGACTGTTTAAATTCAAAGGGAGTTTTTGCCTGAAGGAGGACAGCAGAATTGGGCCCAGTGGGAGTTCTGTATGAGTATCTGAGGGCAGAATTTAATCTACTGGAAGGGCAGTTACTAGCTAGGGATTTAACTACTACAACAGAGTTTTGAGGAAGAAAGAAAGTGACAATATGATAGGGGTTTCTTTGTTCCCTTAATTTTCCCAAGTAGAATTGTTGTGGGGGGGAAAGAAAGCAAACAATATCAAAAACTTTAATTGTAGATTATTCTCAGATGATGTCATCCTGAAACCCATACCTTAAATGTCATTCAGATTCTCTACCATACAAATATCAGAAGATTTAACTGAAACCAAATCTGTCAGCTTTGCACAAGGAAATATGAAAATATAAGATATATGTTGCCTCTATCATTAGCATATTTCCAAACCCTTTCCTAAAAAAGGAAACTTAAGAGCCAGTGATTGACACAGCAAAATTAATAATCTGTTTTAGGAAATAAATAATATAGCAAACACTTATTTTCCCTAGCATTAAATTAGGATCTGTTTTAGCCTTTTTATTCTTATATTTGTATTTTTGAAAATTATATGTTGTCTAGGTGTTTAGATATTATAAGAAAAGCAAGAGATACAGGAATAAAACCAAGACTATTTTCACATTCATACTTAGCCCTCCTTTCCTCTTCTCCCACTGTCAAAGTCACCCACCACTGACTTTGATAAGTCTGGTGAGTCCTCTTCCAGTTATTCACATGCACACATGTTTACTGGTACAGAACACTGTTTGGTATGCATGTAGCAGTCTTTACCATATAAAACTAATATAAAAGTAAAGAAATGTAAATTTAAAATCCAGAATGTAAATTAAAACTTTTAGATTCTTACTTAAGTGGGAAAGGAGCCTAGAAATCACTTCTCTTGTTTAATGGCTATGGATTCTGTGCCCCAGGGAAGTTAAGCTCCTTAGGGCACACAGCTAATTAGTGGATGACTTCCAATAAGCAAGATCTCTTGTTTTCTAGTGAGATACTTTTTCCATCATGACAGGTCACCAATTGCTAAGAGTCACATACCACAAACTATGTTGTTTCTTTTCTCGTGTGTGTGTGTGTGTGTGTGTGTGTGTGTGGTTGTGTTATATGTGGAATAAATTTATATTAATGGACTAATGAAGTTGAAAAGGAGAAAATATCAGTGAAATTCTGTTCAGTGTAACAAATATTAAACGTACAATGTGTAATAGGCATTATGTCAGGTAGTGTAAGTACAAAGAAAAACAAAGAAGAAAAAATTGTTCCCAAAGAGTGTACAGTTAATGAAACACGGTTGAAAACACAACCATAAGGGTCATGTGAGAGTGAATGTGTACTTTAGTGTGTAAAAATGATTAACCTACTTGAAAGTTATAAGAGTCCCCAGGGGGAAAAAAAAGCAACTGTTTCCACACCTATATGTTGCATGTGACTACTTCTTTTAAATAATACCTCTACCAAACCTTGCCACCAATAAAATAGGAAACTCACTATGGGAAAAGGAGCTGCACTTCAACCATGCAGACACAATTATGTGAAGGTCAAAGCATAACCATATCTGTCCAAGCAGTTTAAGACTGAAATAGCTTTCACATGCCTTTGTATAAGCCATTAGTAGCATTGCCTGTAGAATGCACTAATGAACAAAGGAGAACACACAGGTTAGAAAAGAAGTTGATGATAGTTCTTGTTCTAGTCTAGATATGAGGAATCTCCCAAAAGTTCATGAGTGAGAAAATGCAAGAACCCTTCAAGGAGAAATGAATGGGTTATGAGAGCCTTCACCTGATCAGTGCATTAAATCATTAATGTGGATTAACAGGGTAGGCAGGTAGGATGTGGTTGGAAGAAGTAAGTGCTGGGAGTGTACCTTTGGTGCTTATATTTTGTCCCTGTTCAACAGAGCTCTCTGCTTCCTGGTGCTGTGTACTGAGATGCTTCCCTCTGCGTGGCCTTCCACCATGATGCTCTGCCTCACCTTGCACCCACAGGTATGGAGTTGGGCATGTGTGAACTGAGAACTCTGAAATTCTAAGCCAAAATAAACATTTCCTCCTCAAATTGTTCTTGTCAGATCTTTTGGTCACAGAAATGAAAAACCTCACTAAAACATTCTAAGTGTTTTAAATAGCTTTAGCATAATACTACATGTACTTTAAGAAAGGTTTTCCACTAAGTATTTTAATTCAGTGTTAATGGAAAATTAGTTCCATTTGTGCAGGGATGATAAAATGTGCTTTAAATGTGTAGGTGCCATTAGTTTCTTCTTTTGAATATCATTTCAGTACATATACGTGTACTTTTTCATTTTTATGCAAGTCAATTAGTTAGATGTGGTATGCAGCACAATGCTAGACACAAAGCATATAATTAGAAATAGTCATTGAATTCACATTATAGATTTGAGGGTTTTTTTTTCTGTGTTAGAAAGTCTGAATATTATTAAAGGCTAACTCAAGTTGAATACTTAGCTAGTGGAATCAAATAAAACAGACTGTGTGTCAAATCCCTGATAAGCATTCTCTTCATAACATTGTGAATGTTTGCAGGATGTTAACTCTATTTTTCAAAGGTATTAATGAGTCTCTTTCAAAATAACTGTAGTGAAGTGAAAATGGCAGGAAAAAAAATTGCTTGCAGTTTGTCCACAAGTCATTACAATTCATCCTAGTGCTATGAAGAACACTGTATCTACTTTACAGATGGGGGAACAGAGGTTAAATGACTAAGGCTTAATGTCTTTAATTCATTCTTAATGTCTATAATTCTGAAACTAATTTTTATCTCTCTTTGGTTGTTTTTCTTCTTTTCTCTGAAAAATTGCAACAATTTTGAATTCAGAACTTCTGGCTTTCTTGATTACCAAACACCTCTTTTAACTTCTACTTAGGACTTCCAGCTGCCAAAAATGGCTCTGAGCCACTGTGCCCGGGATGACTTATTAAAGATTTCTGTGCAGAAACTGACTTACAATGGTTTAATTTATAATTTTTCTCTTTGTGATAGTGTGAAAGCAACATGCATTCAGTGGAAACCATACTTCAAATTTTGATCTTGGATCTCTTCTGGGAATAGTGGTACATGGTAAGAGACTCTCTCGCAACTCTGGGTAGTAGCAGTGAGTTACATCCAATCAGTGCAGGATCAGAAGAGACAACCGATGCTCTACTGCATACTGCGGTGCTACACTGTGCTGTTTGATAGGATATGTGTATTAAATGTTTTTTCAACTTACAATAATCATAGATAAAAAAATCAACCAATCTGAAAAATTATGATAAATATAAAGTCAACTGGGCAAGAAGCAAATATTTCTATTGCTACATAGTAGTGAAGATTTTGGATTATTGATTCCTTCAATGATCACTGATGCAGCAGGAATATGGAGTATAATGTTATGGATAGAAAAAAAATAAGTGAAGACTTGGGTAATCTAAAAGATGTTTTGATCCTTTGTAAAGGAAACTAAGAGGCAAACTATAGGATCATTTCCATTTTATATATCAATATGCATAACAAGTAGATCAAATGAGAATGTATCTAAAATTCAACAGAAAGAGATGGACTTCAGTTTTTTTTTTTTAATGCAAGATAGTGGATTAAAATCAAATGAATAAAATAAAGTTCTAAAAACTTAAAAGTGTACAAATGTGTAACTCCCAGAAAATGAAAATAATAAAAAGGTATATAGGAGATAGAACTATATAAAACAAAATAATCTGTATCAGAAGTAAAATTAATCTACTGTTTTAGACTACAGAGTAATTTCAATTTTTAAAATTTAAACATTATCTTTAAAAAATCCTGAATAAATATCTAAAAAGAAAAATCTACATAAATATACCTTCCAGCATATAAGTAATTGTTTCTTAATATTATGTAAAAGGTTCACATTATATAAAAATAACCAAAATAATTTCATTAAAAGAAGTACTTCCAAAAATCATAAAAACTAAATAATCATACCTATTGAAATATCATTCCATAACAAAAATCTCATCATTTCATAATTTAAAGTAGCTCTATATAGATATAGAATAACTCTATATCAATTAAAAAAAACTTATTTAATGTGATGCAGTAAACAAACTTTATTAAACATTTATGCAAAATCAGTTGAGGAAAAAGTCACATATATAACATATATGTGTAATATAATGTGTATAAGTTGATGAACACGTGCATGTATGTATATACACACATATGCATACACATACATACACACACCGTGCCAGAAGAAGAATCTATTTCAAACACCAAACAGGATGTTTTTTCTACCAGATTCCTTAGAAAATAAAAATAAGAACTGAAAATTAACACTTCATTTACTTCAAGAGCATTAACCAAATTTACCACATAATATGGGTCTAAATAAATAAATAAATAGAATAAAAACATGGGGCTGATCTTTTACAGTTGCTAATGCTATAGTCTGATATGATTAAAATTAAATAAGGTAAAAGTGCATTTCCAAAGATATCAGCTGTATTTCACTTTTATGTTGCTGATGCAAATGTAGAAATACAAAACTAATACAGGTTTATTACCCAATTAAATACAATAGAGAAACTATGTACAAGTACCTAATATGCAAAATATGTTATAGATTACCTATATATTTTATTTAAAATACAAAACAAATTTTAGGAGAAACCTAAAATACACTAACAATGTGAAATTTCTGTCTATTCTTACCTAAGTAATCTAAAATATATTAGAAATGTGTCTTTTTTGCTGAAAATGCCCTTTGAGTCTCCATCTCCATTGCTGTCATTCAAAATCTTAAAATTATAGCAATTATTTTACTTAAATTATATATACAAAATTTAATTTCAACCTATTAGCTATAACACATACTGGAAACAGTCCCTCTGTTAAAACTTGTATGAATTTGAAATTTATCAGGAACATCTCCTTTTATAAGTATTTATCTGGATTCTAACAAAATTGTACTTAAGATATGAAAATCTCTTTTAAATAGATCTTTTAAATTTCAAGATATATAATACTGGCTTAATTTTTTAAAGTTATATTAATAGTAACAAAATAATGGGAATATCAGACTTAAAGATATTACACTCAAACAAAATTTTAAAACTCTGTATAAATAAATATTATGGCTCTATTTGCCTACTCTAAACATCTTCTAAAGTCAGGTCAGAAAAGTAAATGACTGTGGGGGTTTGATAGAATGTAAAATTCTGGATGCATAAATCTCTTTAAGGTTCACTTCCATATGCCCTGAGGGCAAAGCCAGGCATAAAGCCTTTGCCGGGTTACCTCCTGATCTGGGTCATACGTGGCAATATTTGCTGTATGGTCCTGTGATGAGACAGCATGGGGAGAACCAGCTGGCCAAGGCTAATGCACCATCTGGGCTGAAAAAATATTGCCAATTCCACTGGCAGAGCAGAAAGAGTGAGTTTGTAATCGAGCTATAAATCACAAGCAGGTCTTGCAAGTTGTCAATTAAAAGTCTGATATATTGAAGTCCTCAATGCATGGGTGACTTTTTGCTTTTTAAATATCGTTATTTACATAATAAACCCCTCTTAAATATCATTCTTTACTTAATAAAAATTACTCAAAGTACCCATAAGAAGAAAATCATCACATTAAGAAATATGACTTAAAACATCACACACAAAAAAGAACAAAAGCATATTAGTTGATCACACAGATGTAGTGAAATTTTTGAGTGTTCAATTGATATTTTGTTTACTTTAAATTTTAAAACATTAACCGAGAACTTTCACTGATTATATAATTTTCACGCATCTCTCTGTCTCAAATAAAAACATCCATACACATGCACTTACCCTTTCATAGACACATGTACACACACATTACTGTATGCCCAACTTCATGATCTTATGGGAAGGACAGGAGTTCTGAAATCAGGCGAACCTGAGCTTAAATCTTTGTTCTGTAGTTTACAAATTATATGGCAAGTTGCCCAAATTACTTAGTCTTTGTGAAATGCATCAATGCTACACCAATATAAGAGGGATTACGAATAATATACTTAAATAACTAATACTTAGTAGCAGGACCACAAATGATAGCTATGCTACTGTGACATAGGCAAAGGATATATTTTCATTGTCTTTGATTTAACTGTTGTATGTGTTGTTTCTAACCAGTGCAAATACATAAAATCTAGTCAAAAAGCACAGAACATAAAACTTGAACTGATTAGCAATAATTTTTGCCAGTTATTCTTCAAAGCCAGAAATCACATAGTCAACTCTTCATGTTTTCTTTTTGTATTTTTTTTTTTTTTTTTTTTTTTTTTGCGACTCTCAATTAGGTAATCCTAGAATTGGTCAAGCTCTGTTTCCAACCTATAAGAACTCTTGACAAGACAACTCAATCAACAGCTACTATTCATTGAGCACTCAACACACAAGGCAGCTCTATACTTGATACTTTATAAAAAGGTATTTTGAATTTAAGCTCTAATAATATATTAGCGATTGTGGCAAATACCATGATGATCAGCATTCATAATCTGGTTAGACATGATCAAGACTGAAACAAGAGAGGGACAGACAAATATTATTCACTCCTTGCAGTTTTATAGGAATTTCTACTTGTCAATCTATATCTCTGGGAAAATGGTAGAGAATTATAGAGTGGAAGTAGAAGACTAATCAATAAGGAACCAATGCGAGAAATCCATCTGATTCTAATACAGAAAAAAGGCATATTTGGTTTGAAATGTCATATATTATAGTTCTTCAATAATTTCCACAAATACTTCAGTGTATTATCCAAATAAATGTATTCAAGGAAACACTTTGTGTTCTCCTCTCATCCTCTTTTCTCTTTGTCTGTACTAGGTAATTTCCATACTGGGTGTCCATTCTGTGACATCCTCTGTATGTCAAGAGGTTGGCCTTTGGACTGCATCTTGTATACCAACTGCTTTCTACGTGAATGTGAATAATCAGGGGAAATAACATGAAGAGTTAGGAGAGCATGAGGAAAAAACTTCTAGGTTTTCACTACGTCAGGGACCAGGGTGAAGCAAGCACAGCACAGGGCCTAAAGTTCTAATAGATACTCACTCCCAGATGCTAATTCCACTCCACCAACTTTGGTGCAAGTCTCTGCATACCTAAACAACTACAGCTTTGTTGAGATAGATGAGATCTTCTCCATGATTCCAACTTGACTGGTTTTTAATAGCACTGGTTAGCCCAAAGGACAGTAGGCAATGGCTCATCAATGCAGCTAATCTTTGCTTCACCAACCACTGTTAATCCCACACCTTACTTCTCTTAAAGTTTAGATCTTTTTCTGCAGCACCCTGTTTTATGAAGCATCACTCCAGGGCTTTAAGTCAACTTGAAAGGGTACTATTAATTACCTCATAGTACAAATTAAGGACTACTATGATTTCTTAAGTATGTGAAAAGTTATAAAAAAAAATCAACTATTTTTAAAAGAATTGGTCTTAAAATTAGTAGGTAGCAATATATAATCTAGATGATCAAACAAATGTGTTTTATACTTAATATTAATGAGTATATATGATTCATATGTATACAAAAACCATTTTATTGGAACAAAGATGACTCTGTTGTTGGATTTGATTTTCATTCTTCTTCATTCCCTACGTAAAATGACATTTTTAAACATTAATGCAACTTTTGTGATCAAAACAGATCAATTCTGCAGTGTGTGATCCAGTTTTGCCTGTTTCTTCAAGCTAATAAGTTATAATTCATTTTGTCATCAATGTTATAACACTGAAAGATTCATAATATTTTTCTAGGGACATATATAAAGCTAATGTTTTCATTCTGTGAAACACAATCATGGGTGAAAAATATAAAAATGAATTTAAAAAATAAATAATGAAAACATTATAAATCTATAATTAAGTATATAAAAATAAGCTTTTCTTTATACTTTTTGATAACTGTGTCTAATATAATACTCTAAGTCACATAGGACATGTTTTCAGAAAAACCTGAAAGAAAAGAAAGAAAAGTATAAGTAATGTATACTCCAATGTAATTTTAACTGAATGTAATTTTATATTGAATAACCATTAACAATGGGTCCATTATTTACTTTAAAGATATTTGACAAAACTTTCTTAAAATACCATATCAGAAGCTGATAAATGTAAACTAAATGTCAAAATATTTGAATTTTGTGATAAAGTAATTTTAAACTATCCATAAAAAGTAATGGAATCCAAATAAATAAAAGCATACTTATTTGAAGATGGAGGACAATATTGAAATCTGATGCTTTTTCTGTCGGTACCTTTTTCTGAAATGTGAAGTATCATATTACTATAATTAATTTTCACTAATGGTGTTTTTGTAAGGGTGCTCTTTTAAGAACTAAATATTTATGAAAAACTTAATTACATTTTGGCCCAGCTTCATAGTATAGATATAGTTTCAACCTTTTGGGCTGCTCTAAGCAGGATACTTAATTTTTATGGTGCTTACCTCTTTTGCTGCTTCAAGATCAATCTTATTATATACCATATGGTAAAAGAGATCAATTCCTACATAGAGTGAAATGTTTTACACAGGCTCCCCTTCATGGTTAAATAAAATCTCAGATGTTCTTATATTTTTTTGTGAAATCTAACTCAGAAGATAAAAACTGCATGTTTGCTACACTCTAACATTGCTGTCAGGAATTAAAAAACAATATCCTATGTCTGTAATAATATAGCTTTCTTTTGGTAAGAAAGAGAAACTTGAGAAGAGATTTGTGTATTCATTAGCAGGTTTCCTTGGGACCCCCAATAACTAGTTAGTCCTCAGCCCTGGTCAAATCTGAGGGTTCTTTATAAAGAATCTCAATGTAGGCAAAAGGGTGCTTCTTCCATGTTTTATGTTCCCTAGGAACTTTCTACCTTCCCTGTTTGGGATATTACCATCTTTAACCTTTTTTATTATCTACACAGAAACCCTTCATCATCTAAGACATTCATGAAGAGTTTCAACAAAGGAATCAAGGAGCAAGCTCTTTTACAGAGTGGTATTCAAGAGATGCAACAAAGATAGAAACATACATAGCAAAATTATGTCTTTGTTGAGAAGGATATTAGGTAAGGAAACTTCTAATGCATTTAATGGATACCAGATCAATCCAAACTAAAGGAAGTTCCAGGAATTGCAAAGTCAGGTACTGAATGATTGCTTCAAAGAGGTGTATACCATTTATTTTTTTTCAAACTGGAAACAACAGTCTATGTATTCTGTAGCAAATTTCCCCTTCACTGTGAAATACTTTTCTGCACAAGGTAATAAAAATTATCATAACAATAGGTAACATGTATTGTTCAGTTTTCTGAGTGCTACAACTGGATTTCAGGCTTTAGCTAAACTATCTCATGTAATATTCATTATAATCTGGTGATATTCATTATAGTCTTATGCTATCTGGTGGGACAGATATCATAATTATTGATCCCAGTTTACAGATCAAAAATGTCAAGTACAATCAATAGCACATCCCAGCTCATGCACAGTAACACAAGAAGTCAAATTAATAATTAGTCTACTATTCCATACTGCTTCCCAGGACTATAAAGAAAGCAGGATCTCTAACTCATGATGGCATCAATTATTTGTGCCACACATTTATGAATCACCTATGTTACATTATATCTAAATATAGGTATTAATGCTGGCCAATCCTTTTTGAGAATATAAGCACTGCATTCTTCTTTTTAAGATCTAGAATTTGTAGGAGAAATCTAAGTTGTTTACAAATATATAATGGAAAAGGTTATGGGGGAAATATTCACCATTGTTTTCCAAAACATAATCATGCATTAATTCTTAAGTGCATTTATTTTCATTTATTTTTCAGTGTGTACTGAGTATCAAGCACACACAGAACTGCCCTAAGTCCTGTGAATTCTTGCCTTACTTCCCCTGAGATTTTTCTTTGCGTCTCATTACTGAATATCTATGTATAATAATGGCAGGGACACAGAGGTAATGGCATAGCATTATTTAGAAATAACAGCTCAAATAATGCCAGCATGTTATCAACCATCCTAGGCATCAGGATAAGCAGCAGGCCCCTGGAAAAGTAGATTTCAAGCACTAATGAGCAGTGATAGTCCAACCAAACAGCAGTCTGTTGTTTGAAAAGATTGTGAAAAAAAAAACTATTATAAAGATTTCACAAAACTATCTCTCTTTCAATTCAGTTTGTTTTATTCACAGTACTGCAGCATAGCATGACAGAAATTTTGTTTGTTTCTAGTTTGACATTTTAACTATTGTTTCTAACATTGGATCAGTTGGAGATAGCCTTCAAATGTGACTTGCAGAAAACAGATTTTTTTCACTAAAGTATAAAATCATGGCCTCACATTTTCATTTCCCCTCCTTTCTTACCTAAATCACTGGAGCAAGAATGAGAAAAGTCATTACATCAGCAAATTAGTTCACCCAAGCAGTAGCCTCAAACCACAGGTTAATTTGAACTGTTCAAATATAATTACTTAAAAAAGGAAAGGATTCATTATTTTTGTGGTGTTTGCTGGTTCATTGCACCATTGTCAGAGATTGTCAATAAACAAATTACATCTAACACTGTGCCCTTCTGCTGAACAGGTCTCCTGAGAATATCTCCTTGCATATTATGCTCCTTTCATGTTTTGTATGACCCATATTCGTATGCTCTTGCTTTTAACATTTTAAAACATTCTCAATTTCATATAACAATTACATAAAAGCAGTACAAGCAGTCTAATATAAATAGGACTATTAAGTACAACATTTGTGTTGTTGTACACGCCTTTTATAGGGTTTTTAATTATTTAGAAAGATACATAAAATATTAAAAAGTACATGTTAACAGGATACCATGTGATGTTTTGATACATGTATGTCTTGTGTATTATTTAAATAAGCTTAAAACATATCTTCAATTGTCATTTCTTTGTGGCTAAAACATTCCAAATCCATTCTTTAAGCTTTTGAAATACACAACACATACTTGTTATCTATATCCTTCCAGCTGCATAATATATCAGTAGTTTTTTTGCTATCTAACTATACTTAATACCCACTGATCAATCCTGCCCTATTCCTTCCTACCCGCTGCTCTCCTTCCCCTCTGGGTAACCACCATTCTACTCTCAACTTGCATGATGCCAATACTTTTACATGCTACATATGCATGAGATCCTATAGTTTTTGTCTTCCTGTGCTGGGATTACTTCACTTAGCATAATGATCTCCAGATCCATCCATATTTTTAGGAATGACAGGATCTGTTCTTTTTTATGGCCGATTAGTATTCCACTTTCTAAACGTACCACATTTTCTACATTTCATTCATCAGCAAGTGAACTCTTTGATGGTTTACATTTCTTGGCTTTTGTGAATAGTGCTGCAATAAACATGGGAGTACTGATGTTTGATGTATTGATTGAATTTCCTTTGGATCTTATACACGGTATTGGGACTGCAATAGTTCAAGTTTTAATTTTTTGAGGAATGTGCATACTACACAGTGTCCATGTTAGCTCACATTCCCACCAACAGTGTGCAAGGGCTCCTGTTCTCCACATCCTCTCCAGCATATGCTTTCATCCTTTCATTAACAGGCATTTTTCTGGGGTGAGGCAATAGCTCACTGTGGTTTTGATTTGCATTTCCCTGATTTCCCTGATGACTAGTGATGTCAGTTGAGCAATTTTTCATATGCCTATTGGTCATTTGTCTGTCTTCTTTTGAGAAATGTTGATTTGGTTCTATTACACATTTTCAAATTGCAATATTTTTTTTCTTTTTTACTATTGAGTTTCTGGAGTTCCTTATTATTCTAAATATTAATGGTAATTTTCCTGTAAGACATTAATGTGATTACAAATATTCTTTAGTCTAACTGTATGTCTGCGTTTTTCTTGCATTAGAATATACAAAAGAAAACAGAAAAAAATAAGAATTTCCATTGCTTTGATCAGGTTTAAAAGGTATCCCAATCTATTTCAAATAATTTAAAAAGGCCAAAGACCAATGTTCTAGAAGAACTGTTTTAATAGTGACTAATAACTGAAATGACAGTAATTTGAGATGAATCCAGGACAAAGAGGAATGTGTCTGTGAAGGGAACTACTTACTCCTTGCAAACTAGGTGCCAGCATTAAACAATATACTTTTCTGAAACAAAAATCTCACAAGATGCTAAAAATATATAATTACCTATGCTATTTTTCAAATGAATTATTACAAGTGGACTCAGAAAAGCTATGTTCTAATCTTAGTAATCTTTTGTTGTTGTTGTTAGCCATGATGTTGTTGTTTTCTTTTTCCCCATAAATGGGCTCCTTATCATTGCCCAGGCTGGCCTTGAACTTGTGATCCCTGCCTCAAAAGTAGCTGGGGTTGTAGGTGTGCATTACCACACCCAGCTTACTAGTAATGCTTTTTGACCCTTGAGTCAATGTATCTAACATGCAAACATCACTCCTTCTGTCTATTTCACTAGAAGTTATTAAGATATATTTTACAAAAAATGTAGTGATTCCTCTGCATCTGCTTCACTCAGGTCTCCAGAGACAATTCATACCTAACACAATTGTTTTGATTCAAAAAGATGCCTAGAAAGCAAAACAGCTCTCTTCGTTGATTTCTTTTAGTAAGCCAGGAATACTCCTCCATTATAAGTGTTTCCCTGTAAATAATAATAGAAGATTTGGTCTGATAAGTACTTATTATCTGTCTGGACTATTGTTATTAGATGGTATGCTGGCAAGCTTTTGTAACACTTTCACAGTATTGTAAACCTTTCTTGTTTCCATCTCTCTCTCTCTCTCTCTCTCTCTCTCTCTCTCTCTCTCACACACACACACACACACACACACACACACACACACATCTTAGTTGGGATGGACACATACCTTTATTTTTATTTTATTTTTATGTGATGCTGAGGATCAAACACAGGGCCTCACACTTGCTAGGCAAGCATTATATCACTGAGATACAACTCCCTCCGTACCCTTTTCTTACCATAGCTTCCTTAATCACAATCATACACTATTGTCTGAGTGTCCCCCAGAGACTGTATTCTCTGTTCTTGTTCCTTTGGTCTATATATTTTTTTATTCTTAAAGGTAAACTCAGGGCTGGGGTTGTAGCTCAGTGGTAAAGTGCTTGCCTAGCATGTGTGAGGCACTGGGTTAGATTCTCAGTATTCAGCACATAAATAAATGAATAAAATAAAGGTCCATCAACAACTAAAAAAAGTATTTTAAAAAAGGTGTCATCCAATTTCCTATAATGTACAGTGTTAAAACTCTGAAATAGGGTTATTAATTAGTTTAAACATTGGAAATAATACATCCCATGTAAAGAAAAATGAGGATATGGGTTCTAAGTTATACTTCACATAATTCAAGGTATTACCATTTGCAAAGACAACAATATTAATGTCCCCCCATGAAATTGTCCTGAAAGATCCTGATTTTATATGCTGTCATAATGCTTCTACACTATATATCTATGACCCAAGAGGCATGTGATATCCCAAAGTAAACATGGATTTTAACGTTTGGTAAATGGTATTCATCTAATTTTTAATATATAGACATAAAATTAATGATCAACATAAAATGTAAACTGCACTTAAGTAAGGTAAAATGTAAAACTTTGAGAAATTTGATGCTCTTTGGAATGGCGCTACCTGCAGAGGTATCACAGAAGATATGATAATATAAACAGTGGAACATCACTGAGCCTTGTTGCTTTTAAAGCCCTATCATTATCAGTATTGGTTAATGTGAGGTAGTTGGAGAATCACTAGGTTGAATTTGGACCAACTGATTCTATACACTTTTATCTTTGGCAAGTTACCAAAAAGCTGTCAATCTTAGTTCTCCCATTTGTATTAAGAAGCCAACACTGCCTATATCACTGGATATATCTATGCCACTTGGCATCCAGGGAATTAAGAAAAACCATCAGTTGTTTATACCTTCCCATGGGAATATGAGATGTGTGCTGACAAGAAGATATATTTAATACAAATATTTGATAATATATTTTTCTTTATTAGACATTTGCTATTTGTACAAAATCTCTCATTTCAGGAAACTTCATTAGCTCTATTTCAACCTTGCAGCAGCTTTTACTCCCAACTCCATGTGTTTGAATTTATGTGCCATCAATACAGAGAGTGAATTAGATTCCATTTTATTACCCCATATAATTGCAGTACAATAAAGGATTAGCAAAATATGGGTTTCAAAATATTTTAGGCAATCGCCTCTGTTTTTTATTAGAAAAACAGTGCCACAAAAGTCAAATAATTTCTGTAATTGAGGAAAGAAACGAATGGGTCTCATGAACTTCCGAAAAGGATAAAACATTATGACCTCCTATAAAACATGAATATTTGAGCTTTGCTTAAGTAATTAGTGGAATTTCTTTTTAAGATGTCATTTATTGTGATTGTTAAGAAAACACTCAGCAAGTACCTATTTTCTTTTATTCCCATTTAAATAAATTATCTTCCCTTCATTTTGAAGCTATTATTTCTACTCAGGTACATAAACAATTTTTTGTGCCAAAGAATAAGAAATTCACTCATTAAAAGACACTTAGGAAAAAATAGATGGAATGGAGGGAGGCAAGAGAAGAATAAGGAAGACAGAAGAAGAGCAGGTGTATAAAGAAAAGGGGGAAGGAAGAAGAGTGGCAAAGAAAGAAAGATACTGTTTTTATTTTCCTTCGCCATCAGAGAAAGATTTCATTTTCATTCCCACTCTAAATGAACCAAAGGAGGCAAAAAGCTACCCTGAATTATTTCATCATCACTTAATGATGACTTGGAGAAGGGAGATGAAAGCAGTACTTTACAGGCAAAAGTGAGCATTTCTGCATCCAGCCATCCCTCCAGTGATGAGTAGATTAGGAGCCTCACACAGGAGGGGTGTTGATGATTTCTTCCTGTTTTACCTTGCTGATAAAACATTACAATTATTTATATTTTATTATACCCTCTGCTTAATCGTGTCAGTATAGGAATGGTTCTCTTTCCACAGTAATAAAGACATTCATTCCTTTCAACCAGGCTCAAGTTCACAAATTGGGAGGAGCTTTACTCTACTGGCATTAGATCCTTTTAAATGCTGAGGACAGGCTCTATTTATCTACCATATGTTTAGTATTACTAAAGCCCTGACAGTTGTAATGAAGGAAAGCAGTCTGGAAATCTTTGTGAATATTAAACGTATCTTAGAATCCCAGTTTAATTGTCTAATGGATTAGTTATTCAGGGTACTGTATATATATTTTTGTATGTTACTAGCATTCCCAAAAGTATCATTAGTTTTAATGCATTCAAATCAAATATTATTGATCAATAACTCAAGATGAAACTGAGAAGCTTTAAAATAAAGACAAACTCTTGAAATCAGAGCCAGCCTTTGTTACCTGCCATGTCCTTGTTCAGGAAGCCATGTTTTCCCTGAGACAATGAGCTGAGTTTATGCATATTTAATACAAGTTAGAAGAGCAGCGGAGAAGACATGTTTGTTGAAACATGTTCTATAAAAGATTAAAAGTAGGTACAAAGGAAATAGGTGGAATGCAAATAAAGAAAAATGATTTTTTTAAATAGATAACAACTTTCCTAATTTTCCTGTATGAGGAATAGAATACATAATTTCTACATTTCTTTATTCTATTTAGAGTTATATTTTGATATCTATGAAGACATAAGCAATACCAGATGCTGGGAGGTTTCAAACCATATATGTACTGGCAATATTGTTGACAATATGACTTGGCCAAAGATGCTTCCAACAGAATCAAACTTTGGGGATGTTTAGAAATCCAAGAAGGTACTACCTGGAATGAATTCAAAATATTCAATAGCTTTATAGAAAAAAAAATGTCAGCAAGCACCATAAATGCAAAGGACAGATTTGAAGATGTTAAAAACAAAAGGTTCTGAGAAGAGAAATGAAAATATCTTATCAGAAACAGTTACCCTTATAGAAAAATATTTCTAAACAATATGTAAGAATGAATAAAAATCATATACAAAATAGACATTTTTATTAGTGGACATTCATTTTATACAGCTTACTAGTATCTGTATATACAGTATCAATAAAAAATAAAGAAAAACATAACAGGAAATATGAATGGGAAATCTTCATGCAGACACTACATAGAGAAACTGATTGGGTAATCCTTAAAACACTCAGGTATTTCTAGGAAATAAAGATTCAAGTGTCCAGAATAGTCTGAGAGAACTGTAACAAAGGTAGAGAACGTGAGGATTAACACTGAAGAAAAGTTCCTTAGGAAGCTATGTCTCACTACAATAAATGACCTTAACTATTATGTTGGGAAAACCCTCCATGAATAAAACCTGATATTTCATGTCTCATTTTTAATATATAACATATATAAACCATTTTGGAAACCTAACTCTAGAGAATACTGAACAGTATTCATCATGCGCTAATTAGGACACTTAAATATCTCTGTTATTGTCTAAATCAAGAATGTCCCCCTAAATCTCATGTGTTGAATGCTCAGTCACCAATGAACCAATGTCCAGAGGTGGGGCTCTGGGGAAGTACTTGGGTCATAAAGGCTCTGACATCATCAGTGGATTAATCAATTGATAGCTGAACAGATTACTAGGATGCGGAAGAGACCAGAGGCAGGTTGGAGGAAGTAAGGCACTGTGTGAGTGCCCTTGTGGATATATCTTGTCCCTGGCCCCTTCTTTTTTCTCTCTCTACTTCTCAGTTGCCATGAGCTAGCTGAGCAGATTTCCTCTGCAATGCACTTCTGCCATGATGTTCTGTGTCATCTCAGGCCCAAAGTAAAGGAGTCTGCCAACCATGGACTGAAAACTCTACAACGGTAAGCCAAAATAAATGTTTCATCCTTTATGGCATTTATGCCAGGTATTCTGGTCGCAGAAATGAAAAACTGATTAACACACTATTATAGAACCTATTTCACAGAATTTCATTAATTGATTCCATATTTTTATTTCCACAGAAGATTTTAAGTTTCTTGATGGTGTGACGTTCTTATTCATTATATATCCATTGCCTAACAGAATACTGATGCATACCATATCCACAATAAACATTTAAAACAACAAAGAATGTTGAATAAGAAATTATAGAAGTTTCTATACGTTCAGTGTGGTAGAAAGATGTTTGGCAATGTATATTTTACAATCCATCATGTAAATCCAGTGAAACCAATTCTCTCCCAATTTCCACTGCCATTCTAAGATATATCCGAATTTTGAAACATTTTTCTAAGTACACTAGTAGTAAAAATATTTTGTTGGATATGCTACAAAATAGCTTCCACACACTAAAGGAAATAAGGATCTGGAGAAGTTTCATTTGTGTCTTGGATAGACAGGAAAAATGGTGCCAGCTTTGATAGAAAGAATATAAGCTTTTATGTTTGTGGCATATTTAGAGACATATTCCCACCAATCAGTCTAGGTGTCCCAATATGTTTAAAGCCAGCCCCATAAAAATACACAAAATGTGTAAAATTAGTGATGAAGCACTTTTGAGCTTTTGTTTTTATATCAGATATATATCAGAACAGGAGCAGAATCTTTCCTGAACCAAAAATGCCATAATAGTAGCAGGTAGGAGCAAAACTCAGAAGCCATTTTGCACATTGTAAGATTTCCAGGTTCACTATTCAAGCATCTGAGCCCTTCTAATAATTAGAAAATCTAAAGATCTTTAGAATATCTTAAACAGAGAAGAAATATAATTGAATAATCAAGGTGGTTGTTCTGAAATAATGTATATTTTTAAAATAGCCCTATATCTGCTTTTGACATCCTTAAAATTATTAAACTGGACTCAATGATACTTGCAAAAATTAATCTGCAGAGGTAAACATGAAACATTTGCTTTGCTTATGTATAAACAACTAATTAAATTGTGGGTATATATATATGTGTGTGTGTGTGTGTGTGTGTGTGTGTGTGTGTGTACACACACACACATATATGCTCCCAACTCAATATTTAAGTAGATAATATCATAAAATTATTTATGTGTGATGGTAGATAATACACAGCGATAGTCTGCTTTTCACTTCAAGACATAGAAACTTTATATCTGCTTCCCAGATACTTCAAAATACAATATTTAATTGAACTTGGCATCTCTAATCAAGCAAATCCATTGTTTTCTTTCTAAATGAGATACATTATCTCAAGTAGGAAAAAAAACCCTCTATATATAATATCCTCTTTGACTATACATAAACTCACAAATAAAACCCACCTCAGCACTATGAGGCAGCAAACCCTTGCATGATGGATGGTGGCTTTGCTGGAATAGTCAGCCATTGCCACCCCAATGCCCCTTTATTCCAAACCTTTATTTAATTACATGGCACTGGGAATACCAAGCAATAAAATACATTTTCATCCATATCTGATTTCCATTTAGAGCTTGTCATGTTAATAGTGAAATAAATTGCTCTAATTGCCAGCAAACTTCATCAAATTCACATTTCTTCCTCATTTTATTCAATATTTATTAAAATCCATGTCCTAACTTGCTGCTTATTAAAAGCAGCCTAGTTTCTGAATAATTTAAATCCTAATATTAAGTGCTGTCACTTATGTTTTTACTAGCCCTCTAATTTAATTCTTAAAGTTTAGATGCATTTATTCATATTGTTTCTGGAAAAAAAATTAAGAATACTTGATTACAAATTTATTTACCCAAAATTTATTTACACAGAAAAAATAATTTAAATAAGACATAAATCAGTTAAAGTTCTTCATGACTTCTCTGAGTATAGGATTTAATTATACAGATTTCTGGATGGCATATTCTATGAAACCCAAAATATTTTTGTTTTCAAAAATTTTAACTCTTGAAATATTTCCAAAAAAAATCATGAAATAGCTTCAATGAGGTATCCAAATGTTTATCATTGAATCACTAAAATTAATAAGATAACAAGACTTTAAAATGCCTATCAAACTTGGAAGGCCCACATCCTGATATGATCTCAGTGTCTCAGTACATGTATGTCCTTGGCTCAGTCATTATACCACCTAAAGCCTCAATGTCCCCTTATGGGAAGCAAGGAATTGGATCATATGACCTCCTAAGTCTCCATTAAACTCTGAAAGCTGTATGATTTTAATGGTTTTAAAAGGGAGAAGAGAGCAAAATGTTCATCTGAGAGCAGAGGGCTTTTTAACTTTTATTTATAAAAATATGAGCTCTTGGATTCCCAAGTAAAAAAAGAAGCACTATGAGGTTCATGGTTTTTGCTAGATGATGAAATATAAATCATGCTGATTACTGGCAAAAGAAAAGTCTTGAAAAACTAATTCCTTGGATATATATTACAATCGTGTTTTGACCTATATGCCAAGCCCCATTCAATAGCAGTAATAAAAATGTATGCAAAAATAGTTATATTTAGCCTTTTCTTATGTCTACCAAGAACACAATGTTAAATTACTATTCTGTAAGACAGAGATTTTAAATAATATGGACTAGGTTTGTAGATTTCCAATCATTTATCTAAAGCATAGAGAATTGAGGGGAATAAATGCATAGTATGTTTCTAGGGCTATTCCATCAAATAACAACTCTAAGAGTCTTTTGCTCTCACATACATATTATAAAGTTGGGGTCACAGAGTAGTGTCCAAAATATAGTAACTTTATATATTCCTATAAATACTATTTACTGGGAGTCCAAATTAATATATTCTTTTGAATGTGGAAAGATTTGATTTATCTCTGATTTGATTTACTTATAAATCAAATAAAAAGATTTGATTTATCAAAAACAGACTACCATACACTGATTCTATGTTTTCAAAGAGGAGTTAAAGACAGATAAAGACTTTTGAACAACAATATTAGATTTTCTCAAATGTACAGATACTAGAATGAAATTCCCAAACCACGTACCATAATCAAGAAAGAGATAACTTCATTCTGAATTTTTGAGAGAGGCATTAATCATACTAACCATTTTCCTCTTTATTCTAAATTGTTATTTTTAAAAAGCCAAACAAAACAAAAGAAAATTTGTAGAATATCTGTTACAGAGCTAAATGGGTTCAGAAAACAGAAGACAAGAAGAGTTCCTTAGTAAAACACTTGGTTGTTGACATAAAATATTTGAGAAAGTACTGACACTCTCCAGTATATACTAGGCGTTAGATGTTAAGTGAATCTAAATTCATTTGAAACACCTCTTTTTGAATATTGCTAGCCAAATTACAGCATATCCAGAATTATTTAATAAATTATAAAATAGTTTTCAAGACATTCAGGAGATACTTCCTTGTCTTTATTCATTCAATCACTGCAGAGAAGAGCAAGAATTCTGGATATCTAGTTATAAATGAATGAGTCTGAGGAAGTGGTTTTGTTTATAACATTTAGAGTTGGCATTTTCTCTGTCAAACAATCATCCTGCCTTCATTCATCCATCAAGTGATATTTCTACAAAAGGTTTCATAGGAACATTAAAAGACCAAAAGTTATTTGAAGTAGTATAGTTTGACCTCTAGAAATCTTCTGCTCAAAGTATGAAAAGATGATCAATATATACTGCTAAAATATTTTGCCCTGAACTTTTCCCCCTCAATTAAAGAGAAAAGAAAGCTCTGATGACTAGAAATAAATTAGCATGCTTTAATCCTGTGGATTCTCTACACATGATATTAGGTGAAGAAACAGGCATATATTTGCTGGAGAAAATTATTACATGTGTTGACGCAATACTCAACAGAATTCTAGTTCTATAATTCTAGTTCTAAGCTACAGGGCCATCCACTCCAGGCCCTGGTACATATTAGGCAAGCACTTTACCACTGAGCTACACTCCAGTCCCAGAATCATCCTTTTTTATAGTCAATGGAAATTACAATTTGCAGGTATACTACAGAAAAGGCATAGATTTGGGTCTATTAATCTATTGAATATAAATATAAGAAGTAGATAAAGTAATCTGCCTCAAGGAGGTACTTTTCAATTTAATGTATATAAAATTACAGGAGTTACTTAATCTGAGAGAGGATACTCTATTCTACTAAATTAAGAACAAGCACCACAGAATAGTAAACAGGAAAAGAGTTCACCTTACCATCATTGCAAATTTCATATCTGGAACAGCAACAATTTATGAAGAAATGTGGAGGGAAAAAACCTATGACGATTTTTAAAATTCCTTGTCAACTAACTTTAAAAACTCTGATTTGAGAACTACATTATTTACATGATCCAAGAGAAAAATAAAACCAAGCAACATTTTTTTGTCTGTTATGATTTTTCAAACCATTTAAAACTGCAAGCACATGGAGATGACCCTTAAGAAATTTATAATTATTTATAATTATATTTATAATCATATAATTATGTTTATGATCATATTATTGATATATTATTTATAATAATAATTTAGTGTATTTATTCAATAACATTTATTGAATATTTATTATGAAATAAATACTTGGTTAAGTATTTGAGCAAAGTTGAATAAGGCAATTTCTAATGCCTAGTATATACTGGAGAGTGTCAGTGCTTTCTCAAATTATCATGAAATCAAACAATAAAAATAAGATATTCACAGAAATATCTAGCACAGAGATAGAACCATAGCAGAAACTCAATCAATATTTGTTATCATTCCTTTGGAAAGCAAACAAGTACTCAAAAAAGGAGTTTGAATATAATGCAATTAATTCTATAACCCAACAGCAATCAAAAGCTCTTTGATTTATTACTTACATATACTTGCAACACATTTTCTTATATTAAGTGGCAATCCACATGACAACTTTCAACATCATTATGAGTTTTGAGAGGATTTGAAGAAATCAGAGGCCTTTAATTCTTTGCTTTTCAGAAAGAAATATGACAGTTATGTTGTTATTGAAAAATGAGAAAAAAATTATTATCTTATGGGAAGAAAAAGGAGAGGAGAAAAGCAAGGATAAAAGATGAGAAGTGATAAAAATACTTGTATATAACATATTTAATGTTAGAAATGTTTTTCATTATATAGAATAAAAGAACCAAAAAACAAACAAGCAAACAAAAAAGGAAACACTTTAAGATACTAAAGTGGAATATCAACATGTTACACAATGGCTTCAGTGTTGAAATTCAACACTCAAATTAGAACTTCAAGGATCTAACTCCAAAAATCAAGGAATACTGCTTAATTAATTCTGTAGAAAGATCTGTTTTCTTCAGCTAGCAAACTGGTTCCTATAATCAACTTCCTCTCACTTAAAAGTCAGTTTATTGTTTTAAAGCCTCATACAAGGACTACTATATTTTTAATTATCTCATCAAAACCAAAATTAAAAATTCACCATTCTCCCTATTATAATCCGAATTATTAATACTGACACTCTTTTAATATCTTTTGATTTGCATTTTAATATATTCAAATATCATCACATTGAGTACCGTTAATTATATACTACTGTTCAGGACATCTCATTTATGTCCATTTAGAATGGCATCAGTAGACACTCTGACATAGGCAAGGTTCAGCCTATGTTTGTAGGAGCTAAGGAATGAGACTAACACGTGAATCCAATTAATCCATGTTACTTCTTTGAAATCTTCAGGGAATATTTGCTTTTATTCTTCATATATCCATTGTTTTTTATGCTTATGGCTTATTGTATACAGGTATGTGCTGAAATCCATAAGATTTTAATTTATTTATTTTTTCTGGCATCAATTCTCTAAGTAATCTTGAGCAAACCACCTAAACTCTGTTTAAATTTCTCATATATACAATGTGTGTGTGTGTGTGTGTGTGTGTGTGTGTATGTACATATATCAGATAATTTTAGTCCAAGCTAAACTATAAATTGGAAGAAATAAAAGTGAAAACTAATTCATTTTCAGAAAAAGAAATTAAATTATTAACTTTTAAACATGAAAATCAGTTAACTATTCAGAGCAGCATTGTCCAATAGCAAGAAGTAGAACGTGAGGCACACACATAATGTTAAATGCCCTGGTAGTCACAGTATAATGAGAAAAAATAAATAAGCAACACCCGTCTAAATAGTATGATTTAATTATTACAACATATCCAAATTATTTATATTAAAATATAATCACCATAAAAATTATGAGACATTTAACATTCTTTTCTATGGATGAATTTTGGAAATCTGGTGTATATTTTACACTTGAAGCACATCCCTTTTTGGACCAACCACATTCAAAGTGCTCAAAATTCACATGTGGCTCTTGGCTACCATATTGGAACCAGAGCAGAGAATGCAAGCTTTCTTGAGGATAGAATTTTGTTTACTTCTGTATCTCCAGTGCCTAGGAAATACCTGAGACATAAGAGAAATTCAACAGATATTGGTTTAATAAATTTTTCAAATTAACAATTTAAGTCATGGGTGAGCTATCAGATTTTTAGATCCACTATAGTGAAATATATGTCAGGATATCATGGAAAAATAAGGAATACATGAATAAGGACATAGAAAGGAAAAGGATAGAGAATGAGATAAAAGTGAAAGAGTGAGCCAAAGAAGGTAAAAAAAAATGAGATAGAAAAAAATAGACATGGAAAGATGAGGCAGAATACTATGAACTGTTAATGCATCCATCTTAAGTTTTAAAACAATTCTTCTTATCACTGCACAACTCTTCTTACCACAGCAACTCAGAATAGTCTATTGACTTGCCACTTGAACCATACACCCTAATATTTCATTGTGTTTACCACTGGTCATTTTTACTACCAACTTGTAAAGAGTAAGTACGTTTGTTTCTTTAAACATCAACTTTTGTACTTCAGTCTTATAATGCCAAATTCAGAGTCTCTTTCACAAAGAATGGTTCAAACTCATCTACGTCACATAAATAGTATCATATTAATTTCACCATTTTTTAAAGAAAACTGTAGACACCAAAATTATAAGCACTAAGTACAAGTACACAATATAGACTGCGTGTTTCTTTTGTCTTCTTAAACACATCCTGAGATCTGTTTGTACAAATTAATATGAAGATCTTAGAAGAGGAAAAAAGTCAAAATTGCATGCATTCACTTATCCTTAAGTACTAAGTGATTGAAAGACCACAAATAGAGCAGTTTTTTCAGAATGCATACACAGCAATTTTAGAAACAAACAAACTAAAGAGTCTATCAGTTGGCCAGAAATGGCAAAGAATTCCTTAATGGAAGAAATTCAATGACATGAGATCAAATTTACAAATGCAGAGAAGTACACATACACAGAGATTTCTATTAGAAAAAATATAAAGACCTATAAACTTTTGCTTTGGTAATAAATACAGAAAGGAAGAGGATAACTAGGGCCAACTATCAAGATTATGACTGAAAGACTTTTCAATCCAACATTGTAAACAAGTCAACACTTTACCCTGCCTATCCACAGATTTTTGCTTTGAGGTAAAACCATCAGTTGTATACTGCAGAAAATGAAGATTCTTCCTGGATGGGCTGAGTTCCAAAGTCTCTCTCAGAATCTCATATTTCCTCTCATACCCTCAGGTTGTAGGTTGGGGAAAGCAAGTGGCATGAGTACCCCATTCAAGTAACTAGACAAGTGCTCATAGTTAGAGAAAGACCTTGTTTTTTTGGTGAAAATGGAGGCTCCCAACTTGCTTACCTTCTCAATATGAGCAATGTAACTTGAAGACATATTTTATTGCCATAAATCTTTGAATAATATTTTTAAATTAGTGGGAATCTTTGGTACTATTTCCATAACACCTTGAGTTAGAAATTATGCAATTGCAGGGCACAGTGGTGCACGCCTGTTATCACAGCTGCTCGGGAGGCTGACACAGGAGGATCTCAAGTTCAAAGCCAGCCTTAGCAATGGCAAGATGCTAAACAACTAAGTAAAACCCTATCTCTAAATAAAATACAAATAGGGATGGGGATGGGGATGTGACTCAGTGATTGAGGGCCACTGAGTTCAATCCTAGGTACTGCCCCTGCCCAAAGAAAAGAAATTATGCAATTATTTCTTTGAAATTGTCCATTATTCATCTCTTAACTAGATTATATACTCTGCAAAAATAAGCCATTTACAAGGCTTATTTTTATATTATTACAAAACTATTTTAAATAGAGTAAAGTATCAAAATTATAAAAATCATACCTTTTTCATGAAATTCATTAATTTAGTGTTCAATAAATTTTTTTGGAAAATTTACTGATATCATTGGAGGACCTTTCTAAATTGTAAGATTAAATTAACAATTTTAAAGCAAACATATTCTAAATTAACTACATAAAAGCATGTAAGATATGTTTTCTTTAAAAATTAAGATAGAACCCAGATATATTCAGAAATAATATTTGACTCTTCTATTGAAGTGATTAAAATTAAAAATAGCAGATATATGTGTGTGTATATATATACACACACACACAGATATATGTGTGTGTGTGTGTGTATATATATATATATATATATATATATATATATATATATATATGGATTCTCAAACTCTCTTTGTTTCCTCCTGTACCTCTTTCTCCTCCACCTCCTCTCCCTTGTTTTCTTCTTTTCTTTGCTTCTCCTTCATCCTATTTCCCTTCCATTATTACCTTCTACTCCTTTTATTATTTTTTAAAATTAAATCTTAGGCAGCCAAATTTTTCTAAAGAAGAAAATAGTTCCAAATTTACATCAGGCATTCCAAATTCCAAGGCAGGAGCAAAGACTTTTCTGACAATTGAACAGATGTAGATCTTTCTAACATGCAAAATAAACACACTGCTTATTTCATGTTTTCAAAATACCCTATAGTCAACTGAAATGAAACAAAACAGAAAGCAAAAGCAGGAATCAAATAATAGGGAGTTAATAAGGAAAAAACATTAAAATCATACTGCTGTGAAATTTCAGATCAATAAATGGATTTTAAAAGGTTATGAGCTCTGTAACTATTGTAGTGTTTTACAATTGTGAACTAATTCATTAGGGAAAAACTAGTTAATAGCTATTCTTCAATTCTAAAAGTTTAGCAAAGTATTCTTTGCTAATGAAAGTCAGTACAGTATTTTCAGTTTAATACTTTTCAAAATATTTTGGGCAAAGAAACATTTTGGAAAATCTCTTTTTATGTGGAAAAATGAAGAGAGCATATAGACAGTTTAGAATTAATGGAATTATACTAAAGAAATATATTCTTGTTAGACACACATTTTCATCAATTTTTATATCAAAGTGTTCCATTTATAAACATTATATGACACAATTTTATATTACACTTAAATATTATTACTGACACAAATTAGAACCTAGGAAAAAACTGATAGAGCATCACATAGTCTGGGATGCTTATCACTTTGCTAACAAATGTGACAAATGGAAGACAAAATTAGGGCTCTTAAAGCAACTAACTTTTGAGAGATTAATAAATTTATTCTTCCTATGTGATACATTCTGTGCTGGTGAACTTTTTCCTTTGTGTAATTTGATTCTCATCTATTTTATAAACATGACTATGTCAAATGTTTTGTTTAGATGAAAATATACTGTAATCATTTTTTTTGTTGTTAACTATTACAACTTACAGGTATCACAGAACATATATATTTTGATGTAATATGCCTCAATTTAAAATAATACATCAGAATGTAATTAAATGTTATGCTGTTCTAGCCCATGTGGAAATACAATCAATGTGCCACTTTATGAATGTTATGAGATCTCTTAGAATGGCACTTTTACCATTACCATTTTTCTTTGTTATAATTATAAGTTAGTTTTGCTTTCTAGTATTTTTCATTTAGGGAATTTCTAACTATCTTTTTTAAGTTCTTCATTTTTAGGTTTTCTTAATTCTCATTAACCTTGAAAAACAGTTATCTACTTGGACACATTAACAACTTTCAATAACCACTCTTTACTCTCATCCCCTAAGTCATCCAGGTGACTGAATCTCAAAGTTCTTTCAGCACTATTTAGCATGAATTAACTTGAATTTGTGATTATCTTCCCCATCCAAATTTAAACTACCTACAAACATTTCTATCTACTTTCAATATCTAGCTGAATAGTAATAGAATCAAATCAGTAATAAGACCAAAAGAAAAAGAAAGACATTATACTGTACGAAAAGTTGGCTAGCTTAGATTTCTTTTATAAATACTGAGTTCATGAAAACACTGAGTTAAAAGCATATTATTAAATTATTTTCAAATTTAGATTAGTTTTGCCCAAAATATTTTGAAAAGTATTAAACTGAAAATACTGTACTGACTTTCATTAGTAAGGAACCTTTCCAGCTGTGTCTATCCCTTCTTAAAATTTGTTGACATTTATATAAGTTATTTTTTCCAGCCAAAAAACTTTTTTTTTCTAAACACAGTCCCAAGGACTCTTGCTTCAAATAACCTCCTTTGGGGATTTATAACATCCCAAAGTGGATGGCAATAAGTTCAAAGTTTGTGGTATTATTTTAGAAAGAAAGAAAAAACTAAACAGATTGATTCATTAAAGAAAATTTAGCTACTCACTTACTTTGAAAGTTTATTTATGAAGACTCAGCAAATTTTCAATTCTACTTACCAGTGTTGCAAGAAAAAGAGTGAGAGAGAATATTAAAATAACCATATTTTGATAATCTTTCCAGGATCAAATTTTGAAACTTTGGAAGGATAGTTAGTATAACAAACTAATTAGCATGTGAGTTCATTTACAACTTCAGTCACTAAAAGGGAACTTAAAGAGAACTATCAAAGAGGAAAGGAAAAATCAGAGCCAACTGCTTAATTGTGATCTCCATCCAGCCTATTAGCAGAGAAAGAGACTTTCCCTTCCACCTACTACTTCACTGTTGGCAAGTCATAAGACATCATCATCAATGTTATTTCTTTCATTACTTTCCATTGTTAACAGATGTAGGACCAAGAGTTTAAATTCTAATTGTGAGGCTGAAATTAATTAACAGCTTCAAGTTTATGGTAGAAAGCAAGCTAATTTATTTTTTTTAAATAGTCACAGTCAGAGGTACTTTTAGTACCTTTAGTGAGATTATTCAAGTCTTCAAGAAACAGGAGCATTGAGCATTACACATTACGGATTTTATACTACACAACAAAATAAATAAATATGTTCTAAGTATTATTAGAAATGATTACAGAAAACGCTAGTTGAAGCCCTTTAGTTCTTTTAATATTTATTCTACGTTACTGTTGTTGCACACAAGATTGAAAAAAATAAAAATGCTTTAATATTATTATGCCTCTCTGATTTACTCTATCTACACATTCATCTTAGGGTAAAATAACTAACAATGACTAACAATGAGCAGGTCATACATCATTTTGAGTATCTGGGTTAGAGATTTCTTTTAGTTTGAGAGACTGACGCAATTTAAGAGTAGGAAAACAAGTGGAAGGGAATTTTTTTATTTGTTCTTTTTTAGATATATTTCTCAATAGAGTGTATTTTGAAATATTATACATGCATGGAATATAACTTATTTGAATTAAGATCTCATTTTTATATTTGAACATGTTGTGGAGTTACACTGATCACGTATTCATATATGAACATAGAAAAGTTATGCCTGATTCATTCTACTGTCTTTCCTATTCCCCTCCTATCTCTCTTCCCTTCATTCCCCTTTGTCAAGTCCAGAGAATTTCTATTCTATAGAAGATAAATACAGGCACACACACACAAATATAAACAGAAATTACACATATATCACACACATAATTATTTCTTATTGTACCAAATTTACTATAGACTAATTTAAGAACAGCTAGTTTGCAACAAATAACTGATTTGATACAGATTATATGTTGACAAAACAATTATCATGTGAGAACTCTGCAGAATCTGATGTTTCCTCATTCAGCCACAGTTTCTGCAACTTTTCCAGAGTCATGCAAATATTCTGCCATGTCTGTGTAGAACGCATAGTTGTTTTCATTTTCCAAATGGTCTGTGTCACTTTTCCATTTCACACAAAGTGGTATTAGCCTTCCTTAGTACAAAAATACAATGGTCCAGTTTCAGGCATTTCACTGATATGTGGATTTTCTTTTTTTCTTTCTTTTTTTAAAATTTATTATTTTGATACCAAAGAAAGGAAGCATATTATACAACAAACTTCCTGGCACAAAAAAAAAAAAGCAAATTGTTTTCTAAAGGCAATAACTTAAATTCACAGAAGGTATTACAATACAAAGCTGCATATATATGTAAAGTCACCCAGAAAGAATTATCAAAGCAGTTGCATGGTGAGGTTTAGGTTAATGTTTTAATATCACATATTAATTAGATAAGGTAAGAAGTCAAAAATTGATTGCTACCAAAATTTTAAAAGAAAGCTATAAGTATGTGAGTGACCAGAAGCATAAATAACAAAACCATGGCTTTAAATGAAGCAATTATCCACTGAGAAAACTATCAGTGCATCACAGACTATCGCATTTACTGTGTACCTTTAATTATTTTTCTCCTAACATCCTCCTGATAAGTAAGAACCTTTTTGAAGATGTTTTTCTGTTATCTGGGTTAGGATGATGCACTCGCCCACTCACACACATGCACACATTCATACCATAAAGATGCCTTCTTGGGTGCTATAGAAATGTGTTTTGCTTTTGGGGCCAGGAGGAATCACTTGACAATCTAGCATTCAAAAGGATCTAACCCAAACCAGTCTTTAATCAAATCTGATGGCTATGCTCTTGTAGGAAGTGGATCTGAAGTTGCCCCCCTCTTTTCCATCATCAATCTTCTTCAGCATGGCATTCATCAAGCTGCATGGCAACTCTCATTCACACTAAATAAGCTTTCAGGTGAATTTACTTTGGAATCCCAAATGATCCAGTGTACATTTCCAATCACTCTTTCACAGAATTGCAGTTAGATAGCCCAGGGCATTCTGATAAAAGTGGTTTGTCAATACAATGCTGAGTGAAATTGCTTGTTTGGAAAAGTGTGGTGTCAACTGAGAGACTAGTAGCTGAGCAAGCATCTCCCTCAAAACTAGAATACTTTTAAGTGGTTAAAGGAACTTTTTTTGTGATGGTTGCACAACTAGGCTTATATACTAAAAATCACCAAAATGTGTACTTTAAATGAGTGCATTGTATAGTATGGGAATTATATCTCAATCAAGTTGTTTTAAACAGCTACTTGCCTGATAAAGTTGTATGAAGAATTATTTTATTATTAATATATTTGATGGAGTCAGCTGCAAGTAGTGAGTTATTTTGACATAACCATACTGAAGATAACCTAGAATTTAGTTGTTTTTGTTCCCTTCTCATTATGATATGTTTTCTATTTGATATTTTCAAACTTCTGGAACTAATACATTTTCCTTTTTTAAAAAATAAAATTGAGTTTTTTTATCTTTTCCAAATTTACATTTTTTAATTATTTGAATCTACAAAAATAAAGAAGTATTTCAGCCATATATTTACTTTTCTTTCCATTTTGATTTTTCCCCAATCGATAGGAAATTATATAGTAAAAAATAAAAGAATAAAAGGAGCCATCAGATATTCCTTGATCTAATTTTCTTTTCAGAATATTCATGCATTTTAAGCAGAGTAACTGGGCTCTATGATAGATTAATAACTTTTCCCTCAAGATATTACATTGGTGCACTACAAAACACACTCAATAAAATAGAAGAAATGAAAAATAAATCAGCACAGGGAAGAATTGTACTAGAAGAATAATCAATTGAAGGAAAATAAAGTTCAATTTAAACATTATAAATAAATCAAAATGGCAGGAAATAAAAATAATCTCTTATCAGGTATGGTGGCACATACCTATAATCCCAGCAGTCTGGGAGTCTGAGGCAGGAGGATTGCAAGTTTGAAGAAGCCAGCCTCAGCAACATAGCAAAGCCCTAAGCAATTTAGCAAGACCCTATCTCAAAAAATTTTTCTAAAAAGTCATCTCTCAATAATAACAGTGAAAATAAATGGTTTAAACCAGAATCAAACAGACTAAAATACAATGATACTAGGTGACTTTACAATGCCTGTCTCATCACTGGATAGATCATCCAAACAAAAACAAAGTAGGGATTCTACAGAACAATTAATAATATTGACCTAACAGACAAGTATAGTATATTTCATCTATCAATTACTGAATTCACTTTCTTCCCAGTGGCATATGGAATATTTTCTAAAATAGACCATATTTTAGGCCACGAAGCAAATCTTAGAGATGATACCTTGCATTCTATCAGATAATAATGGAATGAAATTAGAAATCAATGAAAAGATAAAAAATAGAAACTAACACATTGAGATTAAATAATACACTTTTGAATGATGAATGGAAGAAATAAGGAGAGAAATAAAAAAAAAATCTCAGAATTAAATGAGAACAGTGATATAACCTATCAAAATCTCTGGGACAGTTTGACATCTACCAAAATACCTGCTTAGTGTAGGTTATATTTTTAAGTTGGGGAAGGTAAGCTTCTCTGTTGTAATTACCAGTTCTAAGAGGAATAAAAGAATAGAAAGATAACAAATGAATAATCTAATATTTCATCTCAAAGCCTTAGAAAAAAGAGTAAAACAACACCAAAAGCATTAGAAGACAGAAAATAATTGAAATTATAGGCAAGATCAATGAAACTGAGGTTAAGAAAAATACAACAAAATATCAACAAAATAGAATTTGTTTTTTGAAGCATAGACAATATTGACAAACCCATAGCCAAGCTAACCAAAAGAAAAAAGGAAAAGAACTAAAATTATCAACCTGAGATAAAAAAAGGAAATATCAGCAAGGCCATTACTGAAATCAGGAGAAACTATTTTGAAAAATTAAATTCCAATAAACTAGAAAATCTTGAAAATGTAGACAAATACTACAGTGACAACAGCCACATCAATGTTTACAGCAGCACATTTCACAATAGCCAAACTATGTGGCCAATCTAGGTGCCCTTCAACAGATGAGTTGATGAAGACAATGTGGTGTATATACACAGTTGAGTATTACTTGGCCATAAAGAGGAACAGGTTTATGACATTTTCTGGTAAATGGATGGAACTGGAGACTATCATGCTAAGTGAAATAAGTCAGTTTCAAATGGTCAAAATAAGTCGAATGTTTTCTCTAGAAGCATTAGCAGAAGCTAATCCAAAATAAAGGGGGAATTCTTAAAAAAAAATTGAATAAAGATCAGTGAACACAAAAAGGAATGAAAGAAATGAAGGAGGAATGGGGTAGGGAAAGACAGGGTAATGAATCTGCCCTACTATTCTTATGTACACATATAAATATACCACAGTGAATCTCACCAGCATATATATCCACAAGACACTACCGCACCCCCCCACACACACACAAAAAAAAAAAAACCTATAAGTAAATAGCAGAAAGATTAGTAGAGTGGAAGAAATGAATAGATGGAACGAAATGGGGTAGGAGGATGGGAGAGGAAAGGGAAGTACTGGGAAGTGAATTAGAAAAAATGATACTCTGTGCTTTTATAATTATGGCAGAATGAATTCCATTGTCATGTATAACTAAAAAGAACTAATAAAATAGATGTTGCATTGGTTTAAGAATCATATTTGATAAATAGGAAGCAATATTTCTCAAATTTCAATAGTCACCTATAATATGAATCATTTGATTAAAAAAACACAGCTGGTTAAAACCTAGATCCCACACTGCATTCAGATGATTTTAATTCAATCAGCCTTTAAACTGGGTTTTGAAAATTAGCCATCCTTTTTTTAATCATATACAGATATGGCCAAATTTTTATTTAGCCTTAAAATTTTTATTTCTTAGAAATGCAAAGTTTCTGAACGAAAAGATTTTATGGAAGTATATAGTTCAATCTCGATTTTACAGAGAAAAATGAAGATACAAAGGACAGCTATCATGCCTCAAAGGCATCAGATATAAAGTTCAGTCTAGGACTGGAACTTATTACTTCCTGTTCCCATTCTAATATTTCCTGCCATGAAAAAGGGGGAAGGGGCTCATTTCCTATGTCACTCTTCAGCAACATTCTAAAAACTAATCCGTGTAAAGAACCAAACTCTTGTCAAATCTACTTTATCTGTGTGTTTCCCTGCGCTACATGTGATAATTATCAATTCTATTTAAGGCAAAAAAAAAAATTAAGATTTTTGAATTGAAGACAAATTCCACAAAACTAACATTTTGGTGTTCATTGCTCTTCATAAGCATTCAGTCTAAAGATCCACCTGCTTACATGGAACAGTATCTACCATTCATTTTAGACTATACCTGCTCCCCACCCTGCCCTCCTTTGCTTTAAAACTTCCATTGAGCAGCAATCAAAGGTATTTAAAAGCCAGTCAAGCTATCCAACAGTCTCATTATTCCCCCTTATTTAGTCTTTTTCTATCCCTTCAATGAGGAAATAAAATCCTTGAATGAAATAGTTGAAAAAAGAATTTCAACAAATATAAATCACAAAATCCCTTTAAAATAATACTCATCACTTAGTTTTCTGTGGGTGGATTTTGAAATATACCAAAAAAAAAAAAAAAAAACCTCAGCATCTTAGCAAAACTGTATCCTTCCTCAAATTAATTTATAAAATGATTGAATTTCATTGAACACTTACACTTGATCCTAGGCTATAGGCTTCATTTTTACATTTCTATAAAAAAAGTTACCTTAATTATGCCTAGTTTGCAAATGTAGTTAGCTGAAACAAAGAAGTAGTATATAAATGGGCTAGCCTCAATGGGCTAGATATGGGTAGAGGCAACCCTCAAATGAAGATCTACCTGATTAAAAAAAATATATATCTTTGTGTTTGAAAGTTTGACATCTACCAAAATACCTGCTTAGTGTAGGTTATATTTTTAAATTGGGGAATGTAAGCTTCTCTGTTGTAATTACTATTATAATCAGGCCTTCTTTTCATTTACTTGTATTTCAAAATAAAGAACATAAAATAGCATAATGAGGAAAGAAATTCTGTCCTATTGTTTTGTGCATTTGATTTCTTTCTTCCTCAAAGGGATTGTTTTGAGCTAGGTATTTCTTTGCCTCAAAATAAATGTTGTTAGAAACAAATTGGGTTAGTCTCTAGAAAGAGGGAGGGAAAAAGACAAAAAAAAATTTAAAAGGAAAGGAAATGTAAGAAGTTAATCTTCTTGGGTAAATTTGATTTTACCTAGAACATTTTGCCAGTTGGAGACAAGACAACAGTCATTTTATGTTTTGTGGGCAAACTGAAGCTGACTTACTTGATTGGAGTTGAAGAGCACAGCCTAAAACCCAAGTAGATGTTTATTAAATTAAAATAAGTAAATCTACTGAGCAGTTATACTTCCTCGGGTTTTACTTAGAAGACTCATTTTTTATCACGTAAGTCTTGCTCAGAGCTGAAATTTCTGAGCTTCTGACTCACAGCAGCACAAAGTGGCAAAAACATTTGGGGTTAAAGGTTCTCAGAGCTTTGCTGATCAATGGTGTTTTGTCACATGCCACGGCTAAAGACAGCTAAGGGGACTAATTCCTGCCATTCCTCACTGTCCTCTTTGCCTCAGGATCACAGAACCATAGACATTTCTCACGTAGGGTCCAAATTCTCCCATTGCAGCTGTATCAGTACCGCAGCCTACATCACCCTCAGCACCTCAGTACCATGAACTCTCCCCCACTCAGGGCAGCTCATTTGGGGAGACACATCCAACCCATAATTTTTTTTTTTCTTTTCAGGTAAAATGAGTTAAGTTTGTAATAATTGTTATCTATTGACTTGACTTTTCTTTTGCCCAGAGAAATAAGTCTAGTTCATTTTTCCATACATCAGAGCCTTCAAATATGTTATACTAATAAACAAAGACACCTCCTTCTTCTCCAGAGTCGGCATTTTAAACATCTTCAGACCATTCACTAGATGGTTTAAATTGTTCTGACTTGTTTTGGTGTTTTGTTTTTGTTTTTTTTAATTGTTGTTATTTTTGTGTGTTATTTTTTATTTAACCTTGTAGTTAAATATGTTTGTCTCAAAACAAATACATGGCTCAGGTGTCTTAAATTTAAATTTCCAAGTTAGTTTAAGATATATACTTTCTTAATGATATCTCTGTAGGAAACCTGAACATTTAAATCCAGGTAAAACTTGAATCTATTTCCCTAAGGCCAATAAAAGCAAATGGTTTAAAAAACAAACAAACAAAAAAAAAACTTGAATCTAGCAACAATTTAGCATAACATGGCCAAAGGGTAAAACAATGTTGGTTAAGTGGCATATAATTCATTACAGGAAGTTGTGAATTTTTGTATTTGAAGCACAGAAGTACATTTTATCCAACATTTTCAGTTTATGATTCAGAAGACTAAAGCTCAAATACTGCCTAAGTTATAGCTCAAGTCCTATGCCTCCTATTTTCCAAGTTAGTAAGCAGTAAGTAAAGAATCTTTCTCTTTATGTAAGCAATGCCATCCCCGTTCCCATGCCATGCCATTTAACATATATCTAGTCTCTAAAAGCATTACCAGGATGAATATAGATGAATTTGGTTCCAAAGCCACATCCAAGAACATAATATAACCTCCTTATTTCAAGATCTGAATAGGAATATCAGCATCTTCAATTCCCCCTTCTGATAGGTGGATGGGATCTCCCTCCATATAGACTGAAAGTAGCTGCTTATGCATTTTAAAACAGCAGTTAAGCATATCTAAGCAAGTGGAAGTGATAACACTGATAGCACTGAATCGAAGCTACAGAAAGCCAGGCTCAGGATTTCAGCTATGTGGGATTCGAGAGGCGGATTATTTTCTGATATCCTCTAATAATCTTCAAGGCTGACTTCCCAGGGATACCTTGCTCTTTTTCCTTGGATACCAGGAATTAGCCTGCCAAATTCCTTACCTGCTATCTCAGGGGAATGAAACACAGTTTAAAGTTCAATACTTTCCACCACCTTTCCTTGGTGATTTTGAACAAATACTAAGGCATTTGAAGAAAATGTACTTTGATCCTCTAGTCTCTCACCACAGTCCCTCAGTCCACAGGCAGAGAAAAGTAAAATAACAGTTTAGTGTAGGGTTTTCTCAGTGAAAGGAATAAAGGATAATACATCTACCTCTCAGATTAAAATAAAATAAAATAAAATAAAAAACAAGATTCAGGCTAATATATTTTGAGTCATAGGAAATGGAGGATGGAAGGGCCAAAAGTCTCTGGTGGTAGGAATAAGGATGAGGGAAAGGCTTGTGGTGGGAGCCCTGGGACTCCTCACCCTTAGGCTTCATTTTCTTTCTAGCTGTCATCAGCCCAGAGTCAGCTCAGCTTCCTTCTTGTCACAGGAGGATTGAGATTACCTGCTGTATATATTTACCCCATGCTATTGTGAGAATCAAATGAAATGATTAAAAGTGCCTTGAAAATTGCAAAGCAGAGCACCAATATATTATTATTATTTCATTATTATTACCACTTGATTATAAAATCTCGTTCAGTAAGAGAACAAAATAAAAACCAAAAAATAGTTTGCTTTTGTTTTACACACTTGTACACACACACACACACACACACACACACACACACACACAAAAGTAGCAATCACCAACACCCATTCCCAAAAATAAATGAAAAACCCTCAGTGCAGAATTTGAAAACCAGATGGTCAGAATAGCACTGCAGATTGATGATAATGATCAATGTTTCATGAGGTCTGTGGGCTGCTATAGACATATATCTTTATAAATACCATACATGTGTTGCATTACTACAACATTTTAAGCTTCATGTTAACCATTGTATAATTGTGACATACAAAGCCTGCCTATGTTTAAAGTAATTAAAGAGCAACTATGTTTACTAACAGACTAATTAAGGGACTACATATTCAAAGATAATAAAGTCAAGCAAATGCTTACTAAATAAGTCTTTCTGTGGACACTGACAAAGGCTAAACTTAATCAGAATCTAATGAAATCTAAGGTACTGATGTGCTACAGGACAGAATTAAAAATAAAAGAACAAAAAAAAAATCTGTTTCTTGCTAACTGTTGCACTTTATCAGAATCTTTCAAGCATAAGAAGGCATTAGAAACAGCCCTGGAATTATCCACAGTGTATTAGATATTTTGGTGGTATATACATGGTACACTAACCAAGAAATATGTTCATCATTCCTCCCGAGTGCTAGTAGTTGATTTTATATTTCTTATAAAAATAGACATAACAATGGTTTGTTGCCTTCTTTTGTCTGGTAGTTTAAGAAGAATCATCTAACAGAAAGTATAAGACAAGTTGATAGATGTCACAGAACAGATAAAATTTTTACAGTCCTTCTACTCCCTTAGGAGTCACTATTTAATATACCTCCAGAATTTGAAACTAAAACCCTGTACATATATGTCAAATGCTAAAATATATCCCTAAAAATACAATTAAACTTTTATGATCTAGCAGAAACTGTGAAGAGTGAACTTTTTAGAATTAGCCAGAATTGGGTTGGGGTCTGAAAATGTAACTTTAGGCAAATAACCTCACCAATCTGACTTCCTTTTTCCTTATCTACTTAATAGGGATTATAAAATCTCTTATACAATGTTCCTGTAAGGATCACCTAGAACAACACAGGAATGATACTTAGTTTAATTTCTGCTACCTGGTAGATGCTCAACAAGTTGTCTTTATGTTAAAATCCAGCCCTCCTAGTGAGCTGAAAATTTTTAAAATGATATTTTAAAAGCATCTTCTTTCTGGACATAGTGACACACCTGTAATGCCAGTTACTCAGGAGGCTAAGGCAGGAGGATCCCAGGTTGGAGGCCAGCTGGGGCAACTTAGACCTTGTTTACAAAAAAAAAAAAAAAAAAAAAAGAGCTGGGGAAGTAGCTCAGTGGTAAAGCATTTCTGGGTTCAATACCCATTACTGCCCCCCCCCAGCATCTTTATATGATTAATCCTATAGAATATCTAATCTTTAAAAACTACTTCAACAGATATGTTAAAGCACATACATGTTAGAACTCATATCATATTCACTGCATGCTGGGTAACCATCGGGGAAGAGTTTATTAGATGAAAATAAGTCTGTTGTAAAAGATTTCCTTGCAATTACTTCACTGCCATTATCCTGGCCACACGCTTATGCAGCTTTTCAAATTAATATGCTTAGATTACTGAGCGAGTAATCAGAGCAGTGGAATTCTATGAGGAACTCAATTACTAAAGAAAATGATCACTCAAGCATTTGAGAAATCTGGGCTACATCTAATTTTGAATAGGGATCATTATTGATATTACAGAAGCGAATGCACTGAATAGTGCAAACACTTGGACACAAACCACCAGAGTACTGTTTCACTTTATATACTTAAGGTAAACACAACTGACATCTTCCTAATATTTCTGCTAAATGTTATTCTGCCTAAGTAAAAAAAAAAAATAAGTTATATCAATCTTAAAATCAATACTATAAAAAATAGGGACCTGATTGCTTGGTGGAATAAATATTTGATTTTTACTTTATGTTTAAATTAATTAATTCTAATTTTTCTACTTGAGACAGAATAATTCTTTATAAAGTAGAAATTCTTCTTCAGAAAAAGCAAATTTAAAAATTATTTTCACCAAAATTTCCATATTAGAAAATTCTTAAATATTTTCATTATTTCATTTTAATTATTCTATCACCAAAAGACACTCTTTTGACTAAACGACTATGAAAGTCCATGTGCTATGTTTTTGGTCACTTTATAATTTTTAATCAGACTTTAATTTTCTCCAGTTTAACCATCATCTGCATGTATCCCAGCTGCTTCTAATGAAAATTATGTTTGTAATTCTGATTGCAAAAATTATAAGCAAAAATACTCCCAGTATCTCGCTATAACTTTCTTTTAAAATACTGTAAATGGGAAATAGGATGCACTTGCTATGCTTATTGTTCTTTCTCTGCTCTCTACTGAGGCAAGTAGGAAAGAAACATAACTCAATATTATGCAATAATTCTCAAGAAATCCAGTAGTAATCAGCTGAATGTCTTTGAGGAAGTTGCTTCACTTCTCAAAGTGTGATAATACACCATCTTTCACTGACTGCCCAATTGAAGAATCTATTGTGGTAGATACCACTGGTTGCCTCATCAGAAACCATCTCCCTGACAATTTAGTTTGTTTGACCTTCATCTCAAAATAAAGTATTTAAGTCTCCATCCACCATATGTGTCTTTAGTAGGGTAAGCCAGTAAGTCTGTGACATTTCTTAGAGAAATAGTAAATTATAAATTGTGTTCCTCCCCTGCTGGACAGAAAAAAGAAGTATGTAACCACAGCTGCATTTGGCAGCCATCTTATGACCACAAGGATAACTGGACCAAGAGCCAAAACTGTGACTGGCAGATAACTCTGTTAAGAATCTAGAAAAATATCCTGTATTATTCTGAACTTCCTCTTATATCACATAATATGTTTTCTTCTTTTCTGTAGTAGAGGTTATCTTGACATACTATATATACATATAGTATAACTTAGGATCCCATTCTGTGGTTATATCATGTATTCATTTATGAACATAGAAAAGTTATGTACAATTCATTCTACTCTCTTTCCTATTCCCTTCTCCCCACCCTTCTCTTCATTCCCTCCACTTTTGTTATGTATTTGCATCTACATATCAGAGAGAAAATTCAGCCTTTGGATTTTGGGGATTGTCTTATTTCACTTAGGATGATAGTCTCAAGTTCCATCCATTTACTGGCAAATGCCATAATTCCATTCTTTTTTATGGCTGATTAATATTCCATTGTGTCAAATAATATATTTTCTTTATACATCCTTGAAGTCTCAGTTCAGATATCATTTGTGTGGGAATGCTAAGATGGAAATTGTCCATCAGTCCTTCACTCTGTAAACATCTAGTGTATATAGATTATTTAACTCAATCACTGTGTTTAACACAAAATTATAAACACCTTTAGGTCAGAGGTTTTTTCAAAATTACTTCTTTTGTTAATGGTAATATGTTATTTGCACATGAAGTATTAGACAATACTGAGTTCAATTTTACAAAGTTCTGGAAAGTGATATTTGAAGGGTTAACATTCAACCCTTGACTTTCTGAGCCTGACTTATTATATTTTACATGTTGTTCTCTGGTTCCATCCATTTACCAGCAAATGCCAAAATTTCATTCTTCCTTAAAGCTGAGCAAAATTCCATTATGTACAGGAATTGTTTTTCTCTGAAGCTGTGGTATTGCAAGCCATAAAGAAAAATACACAGTTGTGATTGTATGGCTTAATGAATAAACATAAGTAACTACACCCATATAGCTAATACCTCAGTCAAATGATAAAATATTACTAGCACCCCAAAATACAATCTTAAGCCCCCACATTTAGAATACCTATACACTAGTTAGAATAATACACAATTCACTTTTTAAAAAAAAAAAAAACTGAAAACAAGTAATGACTAAGGCATGCATTAGAAATTGTATTTTTTTTTTTTTGGAAGAACATGTGTTAATCATCTTAATGTCTTTCCTACTGCTTAATTCCTTATAGCCCTTAAACTGTAGTGATTTTTTATAGAATGAATGAATCTAAAAGTAGTTAATTAAAAGTAATTTATAGATTTTAAATCAGAAAAATGTTCTCAGATGTACTACATTTAAATTTCTACACTGATATATTTGGCTTATTTATCTCTACAGTAAATGAACTATTTCTCTGAAATGTGGAAAAAAGGGGAGAGCTTCTCATTTAGAAGGATAAATTTGAGGGAGATGAGAAATATAACAATAAGAAAGATAAAATCCTTCAGAAATTGGTTAATTGAATGTCTGACAATTACAATGGAAATGCTTTAAATCTGAAACCCATCAATCCATAACTCTGCTTTTCTTTTCTACTTAATTAGAACAAAATAAAACACAATGTATTCTTGTTTAGCTAAAACTTTGGGGAAATATGTAGGAAGTTGTAGGCAATAAAGTGCCAGCTGCTTCTTTGTTGCTAAATTTATCAAAGAGCCTAGCGGAAAATATGCTTTTATAATTTCTCATTCCTGTGTATTATTATGAGTCACTTAGAAGATGTAAGCAAAACCCATATCACCAAACCATAGTAAAAATGCAGCATAGGTGCTGAGAAATGGAGTCTCATCACTAATCAAAGGCACACACTTGGGGGTTATCAATATTGACAGACAATTATAAGAAAAATTTTTGCAAATTATTTTCCAATAAAATTGTTTTCCATGTTCTTATTGCCCTAATTATTTTTTAAACAACCTGCATCTATTACTAATACCCATCTAGATAAAGAGTTTTGACTGTGTACTTCATACAAGCATCAGAGCTCCCATAGATGCTCAAAGGAACAGAACTGGAGGCTCACACAGCCAGGGATAGTATCCTGCTGTATTTTGACTATGACAGTATAATCCAGGTTATTTATCTTTGAGTTCAAAATTAGGATGCTTTTAGAAACCAAAGTCGTCATGTATACACATTATAAAACAAATCCTGGCTGAATAAATATGTTCATCAAACTCTCCAAATTCAAAAAAGCAAATGAATACAAGGTAAAAGTTAACATGCCTTGATTCTTACTGTTATGTCATATTTATCATCCCTACACTTGTATTAAAATCATTGTTTTCTGACAAATCGTTCTGAAACATTATGCATTGTAAAGCCATAGAGGATTTTAAAGACCTTTTTCAAGCATGTATAAGAAGTTTTATAATAAACTTTTAAAGTGTACATATTGTATATGGTCATTTAAATCAATGTTGATATTTTCCTGGCAAAATATTTGGTAAATTACTTACAAAGTTACTTGCAATGATTAGATTCTTTAGTTTTTTAAAAGAATTTACTTCCATATTCTATATTATAAAAACTCTTTGAATCATTCCTGTGTCTGATGCCACAGTGTTCGAGTTTGTATTTTAAGTGTCATTCAAAAGCTCAGGTGTTAAAAAGGCTTGGTCCCCAGCTGATAGCACTGTTGGGAGGTGGCAGAAACTAGATGTGAGCCCTAGTTGGGAGAAGACAAGTCACGGGGAGCCATGTCCCTAAAAGGGTTATTGGGGCCCCAACTCCTTGCTCTCATTTTTGCTTGCAGGCAGCCCTGAGGTAAACAACTTGGCTGCACCATGCTCACCCTGCCATGACAGCCAAGTGACCATGAACTGAAACCTCTCAAACCATGAGCCAACTTCCTTCTTGTAAATTGATATCTTGGGTATTCTGACTGGTATTTATTTGGGTCTGTATAAGAGTGCTGTTTTACATTACCATAGTCACCCTTAGTTCTCCGTCTAGCCCTTGATTGGCATTATGACTGGCTGTGAGGTGTCCCCAAAAAAACTCATAGGTGAGACAATGCAAAAAGGTTTAGAGAAGAAATGCTTGTGTTATAAGAGCCTCATCCTAATCAGCAAATTAGTCTCTTGATAGGATTAACTGAGTGGTAACTGAAGGTGGGTAGGGTATGGCTGGAGGAGATGGGTCACTGGGGATGTGCCTTTGGATTATATATTTTGTATCTGATAAATGGAGTAGTCTCTCTGTGCTACCTGATCCTCAGGTGAGCTGCTTCCTTTCACCACACTGTTCCACCATGATGTTCAGCCTCACCTCAGGCTCCAAGGAATGGAGCCTGCTGTCTATGGATTTAGATCTTGAAACATTGAGCCCTCAAATTAACTTTTCTTTTAGTTAATTTGAGTCATGACAGTGAAAACGCTTACTAAAACAACTGGAATTGGATCCCTGATTTCTATCCTCTCCTAAAATCATAGATATCCTCATCACAGGGATGCATTAGTTCTTTCTCACCTTTGTTCTACAGATTAGGAAACTGCCATGACTACATTGTCATTCCAGATCCACAAGACAGAGTATGTATGTGTATGATAGGACATGGTATGGTTGGGAAGATAGATGAAGTCATAGATTTTTAAATACCCAAACACAAGAATGAGAGAATACTAACAGCTATGACACAAACAAGATTATAATAAGATCCATGCAAAGTAAAACAACCATACATTGAGATATCAATAGTCTGAAGACTTTCTAGTAAAAACCAGAGCTAACGCAATTTTCCAATGGGTACCCAGTTTCTATTTTCATTACCAATACCATCTGCTACATGGAGTTTTTGAGAAGACTAAATAAAGACTAGTTAATATGTGTTAAGCATATTGTTAGCTCCTTGTCCAACAATCACTAAGTAATATTTATCTTTTATTGTTACCCCCATGAAGGGCACTGTCCTAGGAAGTGTAAGTACATTATTTAATACAATCTTCAGAATAGCCATATGCAGAAGATTGTCCAATGACATGCAACTAATATGTGTTGGAAATGGGGTCTGAACTAAGGTAATCTAAGATCTCTGCTCTTAAATACTATATTAGGGGCTCATATTGAAGAAGTGGATATTCACAAAGCAAAAGATAGAGTCTTGAGTCTATTAACAAGAAAACAGCACAGACCCATCGTTAAAAACAGCACTTACATATTTTGATGTCCTGTTGTTGAATTCCCTAGGATTACAAAACTAGACCCAAGTCATGTCATCAGTTACACAAAAGGCAGAATTAAATTAAATGCAATTGGCTTTGGGGGTAGGAAAAAGAAGTGACTATAAGATGGCATAAGAGATCTTTTTTGGAAAAAAATATTCTAAAACCCTCTTTTCAGGGTCCTTTTATAAAGGGAGAGAAATTTTCTAAAATGGGATTGTAATTTTAATTACACAAACTCAGTAAATTTGCTAATAATCATTGTATTGCACATTTTAAATGGATGGTTTTCATAAACTATAAATTATACTCCCCCAAAGTTGATGCATTTTTAAAATAACACCTACCCCCTTTAAAAAAAAAAGCAAAATTATAATGTTTCTGCTTGTATCATTCCTTAACTCCCTAAACTGGGTCTAATGATTTTGTAGTTTGTTAACTAAATCCATAACAGTTTTTTTCTGGTTAACAAATGACTCTAAAACTTAGTGGCTTAAAACAACAAGGTTTGTTTGCATGCTTGTTTTTAATATCACAATTTTCTGGGTCAGGAATCTGTACAGGGCAAAACAGCAATTCATCTGTTCTCAAATCATTGAGGAAATTCAATCATGGTAGATATGTTATTCTTGTTAATAAAATGGCTCAATAATATGTTTGGAACCTGGATTCTGATGGTTCCAAGACAATGATTACAAATCAGAAGTACCAACCCAAGTGTGTTTTTTCCATGCAGCTCAGTATTATCATGTGGGACTCAGAGTAGGCAAATTCCTACATGGTGGTGCCAAGCTCTAGTACTAATGTTTCAGTGAGCAAGGCAAAAGTTGCATCATCGCTTATCATCCAAAGCTGAAAGTCATACAGCAACACTTGTGCTGTAATCTATTAATCAAAGAGGTCATAGTCCTCTGGATTCAAGAGGAAGAAAACTAGACTTCACCTTGTTGGAGAAAAATAAATTCATGTTGTAGAGTACCATATGGGACAGGAAATATGGTTATGGTTGTCCCTTGAATAATATGTCACGATAGTTTACAATGATAACTTCCATTAATGGCGGTTTTAAATGGGTTTATAATTCTTCAAAACTCTGATACCTGCAATGTTGAGGATTTCACACACCAGGGTATGAGGCCTGGGGGATTTAGTGGTAGTTCCACATGCAAAAAAGAAATACACACAAGAAACTTCCTTTCTAGGCAAATCCCAAATCTCAGGCCTGTGAATAATTATGCACTTATATTTCCCTTGTGCTATTTTACATAAAACACTGAGTTTACATTAAAAAATTAGTTTCATTTCATTTTAGTTTGAGATTCTAATGAGGTAGCTAAATACAGCTGTGAATATCTCCTTGCAAAACATTTAATGCAGATGGTGGCCATTGGAGAATGAACATTTCCTTAACTAACTACATTTGGTGACTTTTGTCCAACGAAGTAAAATTTTAAATTACAATCACCAATACTATCACCATGTTTACCCTACTTTAGTGAATATTTTAGAGCATATGAGAAAATCAGATTGTACTAAAAACTAGTTTAATTTAAACCTCTTCCGTCAATCATTTTACTTTTTCACCTTAGTAACAAGGAACTTATTAATGAAGGAATAACTCAGTGTCATGTGAATATAGATCTTAATTTGGCATCTGCAATGAATAACAAATTATTAAAAAGTAAGAAAGAACTATTTAAAATCTCCCTCCTCTAGGACAGGATGACTCATCCTTACTTTTAAGAAAATGTTATTTATATGATTTTCTCACAGCAACTTGAGACTAAAGAATGAATATATATATATAATGAATATATATATACACACTCATACATATCACTGTTACCAATTTACAGTGCCAGAGAACATTGTAATGGGAATGAGTATAATAAGGTATGTAAGTTCATTAATAACATGATCATAGCCTAGCCTGCAGAAGCTTGGTTTAATTTTTTAAAGGAACTGCTTTTGTTCTATTCCTACCTGTTGAAATCTCCTTGAATTCCTGTTCCTCAAACCCAGGAGTTCTCAACCCTGACTACATATTGGATTCAAGTATGACTCTTAAGAAATAAATAGTGTAGGTTCATCTTAACATGGACAACACACCTCATGTGATATAAGTGGCAGCCTGGGTGGTAAAATGGTGATATAACCTGTTAGCACTTCTACTGGCCTAGGGTCATCTACTTCTGAAAAAAAGTGTGTTGTCTTTATCAACATAATTGATAAAAATTTTTAATTCAGCTCAACCAGAAAAGGGGCCCTGAAATACATCAAACCCCTCTAAGGATGAAATATATCTACTTGTCAGTATATTCAGATCATGACTTTTAATTACTTTCAAATTCACAAACTTGTCTTTCCCTCATTTTGCCATCTTGTGTTCTATAATATTACTGGAAGCATTCTCAAAGACTACACTTACATATACACTTGGCTGTATATCAGACTAGAAGTCCCAACCTCATACTTGTTTCAAAATAGATGAAAGAGATAAAGAATGAATTGGGGGAACCCCAAAATAAAAATAAAAACCCACAATTTTTCAACAATCAAAGAAAAAAAAAAGGCTTAAGATTTGATTTGTTCACTAACAATCATTGTAGGACCATCCACAAGTCACTTAAGGTTGCTGCAGTCAATATCATGTATAAAATGAGGACAATCTGTTGGTGATGATGAAGGTGTGGTGATTTAAATGATAGAAAACACTTTCTAATAAAAATACATTAAATCTAAGAATGCCAGTTGAAGTTGCTCTAGTTGAAAAATGGGTGGAGTCACTCAACAGTCCCCTTTCACCATTTTTTACTCCCCTTAGTGCAACACTAACTGCTTTTTAAAAAATAACTACCATGGAGTGTTATCATCAAATTATGTTAAGATAATCTCTAAAAATAAGATTGAAAAGCCACTGGACTACATAATTCCCAATGATCCCCTAAAGTACAAATATTCCTAAGAACTAAAGGAGTGTCTACTGGGTAGATTTTTATATATCTGAGATTATCCTAATATATAAGAGCATGGAAATATATGTCTATTCATAAATATTCCCATGACACTTACTTAATACATGAATACATGCATTTGATTTTTAATGTGCACGTGTGTTTACAGATATAACATTTATTGATTCCACATAAAGGCGTATGTGTGTGTGTGTGTGTGTGTGTGTGTGTGTGTGAGAGAGAGAGAGAGAGAGAGAGAGAAAGCAACCTTAAACACACTAGTGGCCCTCTTTTCATATTAGAAAGTACAGACTGAGATTCTGAGATTTAGTCATTTGTCTAGGTCAATAGATAGCAAGTGATGGATATAATATTTGAACCCAGAATAAACTTAGGCCAAACCATTTTTTTTTTTCTGTAATATTAAACTGTTCCCTTTATATCTACAGGTTTACATGCCCTGTTGAGTAAGGAGTAGAGTAGGTTGAAGCTTTCTTTGAAGGTCTGTTGGAACTTGCTACCAGATGAGTAGCTGGGAATGGTATCAAAACTGAGAATCACTGCCCCGCATTCCAGAGATATGATGCACTGAATAGTGTTTGGAAAAGTGGGAATGGAAAAGGAAAGAGCCATGAAGCATCCATCTTTCCTGTTTCTTCCTTCTTCTTTTTCTCCTAGTGTAAAAGAAAACATGCATGTATTCATATCCAGTTACTTAAAGTTACATGACACAGGTAAAACTAATAATATGTACTCTGTATGTGTGTGCTCGTCTCACATAGTAGAGAAAGGGAAAGAATCTTCACATTCTTGGTTTTTCAAGATCTTGTGTGTATTTGCTTGATGCTCTTACTAATGACAGGGCTTCTGATCTCTTTGGCTAAGGGGACTAGTTAAAGTTTGAAAGAATTATATATTCATAACCTGGTCTGATGCTTTCATTGCCTTAACCAAAGTCACACAACTATTGAGTATAGGGGCAGAATCTAGAATTTCTCAATGCTGATATTGCTGGGTTGAGAGGAATTTGGCAAACCAAGATTAACATCCACAAATATTCACACACTGTAATGGGAACACTTATATAAGAAAGCCACTTAGAGAAAACTTATATCTACTCCTTCATTTTTTAGATTACAAAAGTGGAGCTCAAGAAGATAGAAAAAAATGGAATTTTTAAAGTAAATAACAGATCTCAATCTAGAGGGTTTTTTCCCATTATATATTATGATTAGAGATAATCTTATTAAATTAAATCATGTTAGTTTATATCCCTGATTAGAACCTAACTCTCATAGAGAAATAAAGATGTCATTTTGATAACTATAAACTCATTGAGGGCAAGGATTAATGTTCCATTAATGATACTATTTTTGCATAATGTCTTACTTATAATAAGTACTAAATAAACATTTATTTGACTAGTAGCAGAATCTTATACCAAAGAACAGAGTGTAATCCAGTATTTATGCACAATTAATTCCATATTCTACAGCAGAACAACTCCATAAAACCTACCCTGTCAAGTTTCTTATTGCTGCCTAAGGTCACCCCTATATAAATTAGAATTAAACTACCATGACATTTTCCAGATAAGTTAATAAATGCAAGCCTAGTTTGTCTCTTTAGAAGTGACTATTAAAATTGGTCTAAGAATATACTTCTATAAACCTAAGGGCAATAATCACTTCACCACTTTACCTTTATTCTTTCAAACCACATACAGATTAATCTCAATTTATTTCCCCTGTACTAATTTTTTAATAATATAAGTAATTAATATCTGTAAACTTTTCTTCTCATTTTATTATTCTTAGATAAACTCTTTCCAAGCCTTCTGGCATTATCTCTATGATCCACACAGAGAAGGAGGAAAAGAGTTCAATTTTTCCCTAAGTTGGATCTCAAATAGCTCCTCTGATTCCAAAGATGGGTGGCTTTCTTTATTTTGACATTTAGAGGAATCATTTATAGTTTTAAAAAAATAAACTCAATTAGACAAATATATCTATTTGGATTTCTTCGTGGTAAAGTCCAAAAACAAATTTAAGCTCTTCTTGCCAAAAATCACTGCAAGCTTATGATGGATGTTAACGAGTGAATGATCATACTTGTCCTTGTCAAGAATTTTGCATTCAAAGACCGAGTCTAAAGGAAATGTATATGGATTGGGAACCCAGTAGTCACAAATAGAATGTAGGTCATGACTCTAGCCTCCTTGAATAGAGTAATGTTTATAACCTCTAGAGAAAATTTATGTAAGGCAATTTAGATGAAAAGTACATATGTGTATATTGATATATGCATTTAAATTCAGTAGATGAGTATAAAGTATCAGAACTCACTCATTCATACAAAAATAATTACTAAGTTCTTTCTATGTACCAGGTTAGTCCCTGGGGAAAGCCTGGTTAAGAAACTTCATTCTGCTTGCTAATTTTTAAGATCCTAATCAATCATCATATTTAATTCTTACTTGATCTGAAATTCCTGAGTTTCTCCTCCATACCCTGTATCTTGCTTTATCTGCTGAGTTCCTACATATCCTTCAATATCCATGTTACTTACAAAAAAGATTTTCTTCATTCTACTAAATTTTCATCTCTGTGACAGAAGACAAATTTGAAATTTTGTTAAATGTCATATTCTCAGATCAAGGACTATGCCTTATTCAAAATAAATGTTCGATAACTACTTGTTGAGTAAGTGATCCATGAGTTAATGCATGCATGTATGTGTAAATACGTCCTATAATTTCTGTTCCTCTGGCATCAAGGAATTATTGGTTAAAATGTACTTCCTGGTTCTTTGGCAGTGGCCACTTATAGTTAATACAGCATTTATTTTAGCACATTGCTTTATAATTACAATAGTGTAGCTTCCACTATACCTTGTTTATTTATTCAGTCAGAGCATGGCATATGGAAGACTTTCAATAATATTACTTTAGTGAACAGAAGAATATAACAATCTACATCTCAAGATTCATATTTAATTTATTACAAATCTAGTACCAATGAATTTAGACTATGTAGACTTGATTTTAATATGGTAATTTAAGAGCTCATTTCAATTCAAGACAATATCCTCTATTGGCTAGGAAAACACAAATTCCAAGGGGACATTATAATATGCCTTGGGACAATCATTCATTTCAGTGCTCATATTTCATAATCAAGCAAGTAAACAGTTCCTGAATAGATCACTTTATCAAGGTTTATATTTGAATAAGTTTTCAAGCTATATTACCTTAAATAAAATACTGTTTTAATTTACCTTATTTCTTACCACCACATTTCTGAATACTGAATGAAAGTTTCTTAAACATAGAAACTAAATGTTATATACAGTGCTGGCTAGTGCCTTTGTATCCTTTTAGTATAAATTAATATCAGTGAAGTAAAGGGTTATGTCTAAATTGTAAAAGTTCTAAAATAATATACAGATCTGCAGATTTGAAGGTCTGCAAAATGGTCTTGAAGTAATTTAAAATCCATATTAAATAATATATATTATTCTTCACATTACAAAATTTATGCTTTTATATATGATGCATTTTATATAAGATTACTAGTTTTACTTGTGCACATAGATTGGAGGATAAGAGCAGAAGAAGTACATCAGCAAAGGATGTACTTTTCTAACATAAATGTCACCTTGGGATGTTGTACATATGTGAATTGAAAGTTTTCTGATTTGTTATTGTATGTATAATTTAAACAAGTAGTAAGATTTTCACATGCTAGGTAGAAATTCTCATATACTACAACATGACTGTTATTTGGATCTTCTAGTAAGTGTTGAACAGTATATATAATTATTGCTCCACACATTTCAAAAAACTATATATATATATATATATATACCGTTCTTTTCATTTAACAAAAATTTGAAGTTTTTGGAAAAAAACAAATCTGTTCTATTACTATGACAACAAGGAATAGAAAAAAATGGTTTGCAATTTAAAACAGAAAAATTAGGATAAAATTTTTTAAAAATTTGTATCCATATCAAGTTATTCAGGAGCACTGAAATGAAATATAAAGAAAACTTTTAAAGATGCTCATAATAAAATAAACTTTGGTTTGAATCAATTAATAAGAGTTATTAGAAATACCATTTCATGGGTTAAGATTGAGTAAATGAGTCAAACTGTAGTCAGATGACAAAGTAGTCAAAGCCATCAGACTCTTTTGTGGGCTTGGATCAACCCAAACTCATATGAGCAAGTGACATAAAAGCCAGAGGACAGCTAGGGCATGAAACACAGTGCCTGGGAACCAAGGCACAATGCTCCTGTTTACCTAGTCCTTCTTTCCTGACATGCAGGATCTAGGTTTTTTAGGTGGTTTTATGAAAAAGTTCTACCTGTTTTCATTTTCTTTTTTTAACACCAGATTGAACAAAATTAAGCAAGTCTTTCTACTTGAAATGGACTCACAACCTTTAATATATAAGGCCTCATATACAGTTGGTCCTTCAATGAAAAAGAAAAAAGCATAGAGGTTTCTGAACTCACTGATCTGTTGGCTGCCTGAAAAGCAAGCTTTGGGGAGTGGAACAAACTACAGGGCCAATTACTATCTGGGAGAGGCTGACCGAGATTTCTGAAGTATCACACCGTAGGTTTATATTAAATCCATGTTTCACTGTGTTTTGACTGGTTTGTTTTCATTGTGATTGGGGCTTACCTCTGACTTCTTTCTATCAGCTTCCCCTTAACTGAGAAGTTGGCTAGCTTTCTGATTTACAGTATTTTAAATAATCTGTCTGCCTTCTTTTCAATAAGCAGTCATTATCCTAGGATGAAGTTATCCTAATACATATCCTATTCTCCCTTCAGATTTAAGGAACTCTATCTTCTTGTTTTTATTTTGCCTTTTCTTCCAACATCTGAGTTATGTTATTTTTCTCCTAGAAACAAAATTCAACAATGATATCTTGAAGGCTCATAGACACGAAATGTGCTCTCCAATGATATTGGTTTGTAGACATTTGAGGTCAATGATACAATTTTGTTTACTATACTGAAGTCATTTGTGACACAGAAATACATTTCTTTTTTTACTTTGATAGCCCAAAATCACAGACATAATTTTACTCCACTCTGAGGGCACCACACTGCTCTGAACTCTCTGAACTACCAACCAGTGAAATTATTTGTATTTTTGTAAAAGATGTTTTTGCAAGTGCTTCAGAAACACAGCAAGATTGGAATTTGAATAATAACATTTTAGTAGACTCATTTTAACTTTCTAGCTTCTACTGAGATTATGCTTCCCACATAAAAGCCAAAATAGTCACCAGGTTGGGCACTTCTACTTGTAGTATTCACCAGGTGCTTTACTTTAATATGCCTAAGAATGACTTGAAGTCTGTATGAAAATACAGATTCCTGTTAAGTAGTTTAAGGTGGTGCCTGAGATTCTGCATTTCTTACAAGTAAGTTCTACAGCTCCATGGACTTTATTTTGAGCAGTAAGATGGAAGTACATTAAAGATTAGTGCTGACTTGGAAATAAATACCCTCAGTGTCTATGAGGTTTATTACATCACATCCAGCATATCATAACTATTGTGAGTATATTCATTCTCTTTCCTTCTCATAAAATTATTGACATTTTATTTTAAGGGTCAGATCTGGTCCAATGAAAATAGCACTATATTACTTTTGGAATGCCCCAGAGTCATTCTTTCCTTTTTAACATTTGCTAAGGAAACTATTATATAGTAGATTTCAGGGCAAATCAATAAGCCCTGTTCTTGATCTACCATAACATTTATATTATATTCAAGAACATGATGAAGAAATTCATGTAGTTTAATGCAAAGATTATTAAAATCATGCAGGACTACTGAGGTCAATCTTTAATCTCTTAAAGTGAAGTCCTGTAAGTGTGTGAGTGTGAGTGTGTGTGTGTGTGTGTGTATGTGTGTGTGTAATTTATATGCAACCAATCCACTTTCATAGAAATTTAGAAGACAATTGTTTCTTTCAAAGGCTGACCCAGTCACTCTCATATCTCCACTGTAATGATACTTACACTTTATTGTAAATCCCTAGAGAACTTATGAAAATACTAACTCCATGTTCCAGTAGAACATCCTCATTCTATGTGTTTGGAATGAGGCCTGAGAATCTGCATTTAGAAAGTACCTCCTGCATTTCTGGTGCAATGAGACAGTTTGAGAAACACTGTTAAGAGGAAAAAAAAAAAAAACCAGACCTTCAGCAGAGTTTCAACATTACTCACCCTTAATCCTAAGGTCTGAGGCTGTTCAGTAGGTCTGTAACTGAGTTTTTGCACTGTTTCAAAGCCTCTATTGTGAAATATACTCCTGATACACAATCACTCCCTTGTTTGAGTCACTATTTTGAGAATCTGCCTGGTTTTGCCATTCCTGCTTGAACTAAGCATCTTAACACATAAACCTTCTCCAGAGTCTACAGTTTATCTTTTAAAGTAGACACTTTTGAGAGTAACAGGGAATGCTATTTGTAACCATGCCAACAAAACTGACATTAGCTGGAAATGTCCAGAGCAGATCTCTAGTCATCCAGATCTTGAATCCAAACTTAGGAAAAGATCTTAACTATATTTCAGATTGAGGGTGGACTGTTATCTAGTTTGGGATTCCATATTCCAGTACTGTCCTCAAAGTAAGATCTCCTACAGTACTCCAGGGTAGACCTCTCCAGCAGTCAGGGCTGTTCTTTGCTACCTTCATTCCCATACCCTACATAGACCCTGGAGCAGACATGATGCATTTAGTGTGCTGAGGTGAGTCTCCTTAGACCAGATCCCATTGTGGCAGCAAGTTCAATCCAAAATTGTCCCAAAGCAGTTTCCCCACTACAATTACCAGGGACGTGAAAGACTTATATGCACATACAAGGCACAGGAATTTAAGTGGCCCATGTAATTTAGTAGTCTTGATTTAAAGGATTTACATCTTCAATTTCTCATGATGAAAAATAGTACTTTAAAACAGTTTATCCAGTGAATGTTTGGCATATTTCATCATTTTTCCCTTAATGCTCCCATGTGTGAAACAACTGAGGTAATTCAGAGAAAAGAGAAGAAATAGAATACATAATAGTTTTAAATTCAGAATTCACTGACAAAGTAAAATCAAGCAACTGGGCAATCATCTAGGCATTGAATTAGCATCTACTCATGACCCCTTTCTCTAAGCATGATTTGTCTAATAATTCATGGAAGGACATGCAGAGAAACAATTCTTTTCCATTTTAATAGGATGAAAGTATACTTATACCGATATACCAGACATTCCTATGGAGAAGCTGAAGACTATTCATAAAAGATAACATAAGATGAATCATACAAAGTATGAAGGGAAACAGACACATCCAATTCTAAAAAACTTCATCTCTCGGCCAATTACATTTAACTTCTTTTTACTTAAAAAAAATCTCTTAGATACTTCATTGTCATAACTTAAGATTGGCAAAAACATATTTTGGTAAAGGCCAGACAAATAAATATTTTTGCAGTCCACACAATGTCTGTTACAATTACTCGGTTCTACCCTTATAATGAAGAAACAGCCATAGACAATATAGAAATAAGAGTGCATGGCTATGTTCCAGAGAAACTTACAAAAAACAGGTGGTACATTATATTTAGCTTTTTAAAGGGAATTAATATGGAAATAATCACCATTAAGAAATGTTTCTAGTGCATTCATGTAAGAGAAAGCAATAAACTAAATAGAAACTTTTAAAATATAGTATAGTATTAGTAAATCATATACTCCAGGCTAACTTTACAGGTATTTGTTGTTTTTATAAATTAACTAGAACTGGGTTAACCTTAGGGTCAGGTTCAAGTGGGGTACATCAGCAATCAGATTACAACTCAATGCAAATTTTGTCTCATTAAAAAAGTCACACACCCCGCCACTTCATTTGAAAAAAAATTATGTACCTGGCCAAGGTCAGGGGATTTTCCCTATTTATTGCACTGAATGAGCTCAGCTTTTTAAAATGCAGCTGAGCTGTGGGAAAGATTAGCTGAAATCTTTTTTTTTTTTTTTCATTTGAGAAAATAACAGGAGAGAGCAAACTTCTAAAAATCTTTGTAGCTGTAATGATTTTGAAAACTAATAATATAAAAATCACCTTGTGTTTTGTTTTGAGGAGAGATTATACTATAGCTTCATTCTAGTCCAGAAAACCCTCATTCTATAATTCCTATTAGAAGAGAAAATTACCAGTGCCAAGATACCTATAATTCCCAGGACTTGGTTACCATGAGGATTTTAAAAAACATGCATATACACAAAAATTTTAAAGATCCTATTGCCCAGTGGGATAGTAAGAGGAAAAGGATGAGGCCATGCTCTAAGTAGAAATGGGTGAATTAGGATCTAACACAGTGAATGATTTCTGCTCCATTAGGGAACCTGTTCTTGGTAGAATGTAAGTTGAAAACTTTTCCTTCCTATCAAATTTGAGGATAGTCCCTATAATACTTCCTGGTTCCACACAGCAGCAAAGTCTGCTCCTGGAGAAAAAGGGAAAACAGACATACAAAGAGAGCCCACATTAGGATAACTGGCAGCAATGTAAGGCATGTTTTGAAAATATCTTTTAGTAGAAGAAATCTGGCATTCATTTGCTCAAAATTGGAAAATGGATAACTAAAGTTACCAGAAGAAAATTATAATATAACTTAAAACATGAACATTGGAAAATTATAGAGATTCAGAATCCTCTGCAATTTATGGACTGAACAGGGAAAAGAAATGTCGTGCACTATCAAACCAGTTTAGTAAGCAAAGGACTAACGAGCAAATGTGCAGACATAGAACTCTGCCAGAAGAGGCCCTGCCAACAAATTCAGCAGAAAGGGTTCAAGTAAAATAACATTAGTAAAAGTACCTACCCCTAAAGCTGTTTTAGGATACAACGATGATATTGAGAAATTTACTACATACTAGGTTGTTACTACGGGTTCTCCAAAAAAGCAGACTTATGTAAGAGGTTTGTCAGGGTAAATTCCTGGGCTGGAATAAGTGTAGTGTATTACCCCTTCAAGCAGGTCTACAGCTAGTAAGGGAGAAAGGAAAGGTCATCCTGTGGAATAGTCTTAGAGCAAAAGATAGTTATAAGAAAGTTCAGAAAGGGCAAGAACAAGTTCTAAAACCAGTCACCTGAAATCCTAAGTCACCCCTCAAAAGCAGCTTGCATTAGTATACATCTACACTTAGTCACTGTTGGGTGAGTCAGTCATAGAAAGTGGAGCCTCATGTTTTTAACATTCAGAGACCAAGATTGGACACCTGAGAGGGTCACAGAGGTACCACCTCAGGAAGTTAGTAAGTATTAGCTGTGAGGACATCTTAAAACTATTTTATGTATTATAAAATTTTATTTTCTAAACTATAATGTGCATACTGTTTTTAACTTTACATATAGCAGCCAGTATTATGAATTTGTGGAACACCCTAAAATTGGCAGTTTAAATTCTAGAACACCACAATGGTTTTCTGAATAAAAGAAGAGGTAAATAATTTGAATTACTTTAAATGCAGAGTTTCCTATTTTGTTTTGTTTTGTTTTAAATTGAAGGGAACCCTTAGGCACGGGGAAATCAACTATGAGTCTTTAACTAAAAATGTTCTCTTTTGATCTGAAGTCCCAAAAAAGTTTTCTACATCTAGTAAAATTTGATAACCATTGCTTTAGTGGTTTTGCCCTTATTATTTGCTTATGTATCTATTGATTGTTTTATTTAACCAATGAAAGTTATTGGAAAAAAATGTAAGTGATATCGCTTATTCTAGTAATAAGAATCAATAATCTCCTAAAGTAATATAAGGAAGACAAAGGTCATGGAAGTATTAGATATTTAGCCTTTTAATCACTAAAACAAAGTCATATCTCTGGGTTTTAAGTTATAAAGAAGAAATTCATGCTCCATAAGTAATTATCTGTGCTTAATTATGGCAAACATTACTCTAACAAACAGCACATTTCAGTTTTTATAAAATCACTAGCTTCTCATTTCTTTAAATATGTGCAGATTATAGTGTAGATTCTAAATAATAAATTTCTTATTACATAATATCAAATTTTGTAAGTACATTTTTAAATGCTCCTCTTTTAGTCATATGTAAGCTGTCATATTTTTTATTTATGGGTTCTCTTTTATTCCTCTCTGGCTGAATTAGTCCATGAATCTTTAACCCAAGAATTTCTTCTCCCCCCTTTTCAAGTAACATGTATTCAAATGATCAACAATATACCCCTCAGTATTTAACCTGAAATTAAGATCTATTTCCCCCATTTCATCAGCAAGGCCACCAGTGAAATATTGGTCATTTCATATACCTTCAGAACAACAAATAAAATTCCCTTAACTGTTGTACAAACCCAAGCTGCCACAGAACACCAATAATGCTCCCAAGTCTCCAGTACTTCTCTATGGTTGTCTCAAATGATTTCAACTACATATTTCCAGTAAGAATATATGTCATGGAAAGAAAACTGATACTGAAAGAAATAAAAAGTATTTACTGCTTTATCTGTGCTTATCACTTTCAGAGCCCAGAATATTCAGAGGAAATTAAAATTTTACCTAGGTTCATTCATTTTGATCCTAAAGTGATGGGACTAACACATGATTTGCTTATTACAGTAAGAAGGATGCTGTAAACCAGAACATACTAACACAAATCCAAATGCACTGGATGGAATTGAAATCAACATTGAGGTTTTACCGAACAGGGAAGAAAGCCAAGAAAACTTAGGTTTCTGAGTTTATAAGTAAATGACCTAGAGAAGGAAATTCCAGTTATCTTATTCTAGGTCTTCAGTGCAACAAAACTCATTCCCAAAACAACACATACCATTAGAGTAATACATAGTTATTTAAGAAGTTTTAGCAGATTAAATATATTTCTTATCCAATAAATATTGAGTAACTTCTTGATTTAGTAAAGAGCTGCATACATTCTACTGCTCAGAACAGGTTATTTAAATTTATTTCTGCATATTAATTTTCACTCTTATATTCTATTTTACATTTCTATCTGTATTTATCATTTACCAATATTAATTCTGCTTTTCATATCATATACAGCTATTCTTAAGAACTCATTCCTTGGACTGGGGATATAGCTCAGTTGGTAGAGTGCTTGCCTCACATGCATAAGGACCTGAGCTCAATCTCCAGCACCACCAAAAAATAAAAAAATAAAATAAAATAAATACCTCATTTCTTTTAATAAATTATATTTGAGGGAAAACAATTATAGTAAAAAATTATTTTTCACTTTTAAATAATTACTTTATGTTAAAACCAAAGCCTGCATAGTCTATTTTCCAGGGAGTAAGCGATGAGGTATCATCTTAAAACTCTTTCCTGTAACTTAATATCAATGGGAAAACTTTAGGGAAGACACTCATTATACATGGGGCCTCTGATTTGAACTTTTTCACAAAAGAAAACATTATGTACAGGTAGCTATTAATGAAATACAAGAAATTAATGTCTCTAAGCTTAGTACTCAAAAATAAATGGGTAAAGATGATTTCCAAGCCTCCATACTACTGTAATTTGGAGCTGGATGATACTCTATAGTCAAGAGAGCTGTCCTATGCACTGTGGTCTATGTAGCAACATCTGGGGCTCTGCCTACTAGATGCCAGGAGCACTTCCCTCCCACCTGTTAACCAAAAATTACCTCCAGACATTGCCAGATGCCCCTTGGGGGGCATGATTGCTCCAGCTTTAGAATCAGTGTAAAAGTGATAAAACACTATGAAAGTCTGTTAGGAATAGCATACAAACAACAAGGTAAATTTGATTAGTCACTACATGTTTGGCAGCATGCTTATCACCCTTATAAACATTATCTCAGTTAACTTTCACAAGAACTCTATGAGATAAGCATTACCATTATTTCATTTTACAGATGAGAAAATAGTCTCAGAGTTTAATTATTTTCCCACCCCAGTTTTCCAATTAGAAATTTCTAAAATCAGATTTGTTTCAGGTCTTTTCTGATTCCAAAGCCAGGGCTCTTAGGCACTCTATTACACTGTTGCCACTTGACCATGAGACAATAAATGAAAGAAACATCTACCCATAAATACATTACCATTATATAGCAACAAAGTAGAAAATTTTACATATCATTTGTCTGGATTTTTTATGGACTGGGGATTGAACCCAGGGGCACACTACCACTGAGCCACATCACGGACCCTATTTTGTTTTTATTTAGAGACAGGCTGTCTCATTGATTTGCTCAGGGTCTTGCCAAATTGGTAAGGCTGGCTTTGAAATCAAGATCCTCCTGCCTCAGCCTCCCAAGCTTCTGGGATTATAGGCATGTGCCACTGTGCCCAGGCAGTGTGTGATTTCTATGATCTGATGCAATGGTGGAAAATGAAATAAACTTTCATTTCATTGTGAAATCACTAAGACTTTTCTAGATCAGATTACTTCCAGTTGCCTGCACTTCCGCTTTTTTGTAGATTCTCCTTGAGTTTTACGATTCTTATCTATTCTACCAAAACAGTAATTAGTAAATTTTTTCTTGAAACCCAAACCAAGTAATCAAAATTATAATTAAAAACTATGACTACAGCTGTAATTTAGGTGATCCTGTAATACAACATGTCATTTTAAAAGCTCTTTATAACTGTCCTGGATTTTATAACCTGTATTCATCTCTGATTTGCACAGTTACTTCCCTGATTTTTATTGTTAGAATAGACAGTGTTGTCCTTCACAAGAAAGAGGTTCTAGAGAATATAATAAGTTGCTTATTTTGATCTTTTTTTTCTGTTCATTTTCTCATCAATATCCCATAAACAAAGGAAGTATATGAAGGTGCTAATAAAGTTACATTGTTTGGGCAAGAGGAAAATCATTATCCAAGCTCAGAGCTGTCACAGGTGTATGCATATGTCTTAATTCCTCTCTCCATTATATGGTGCACTTGGAAAAAGAAAGAATAAGGATGAAACCGAGTTTGCACACTACCTGTATTCAAGAAGATAAATTTAATTCTCAATTTTAGAATAAAATCTGTTTACCTGGATCCAAGGAGACTTTCAAATATTTATAAAAATATAATAAGCAAACCATTAAAGTAGATGCAAGCCTTTATGTAATTAGAAAACAAAGCAGGCAGATACAAAAGAGCCCAAAGGAATGAGGCTAGTGTGATCTCATGCATGGTAAGTCCTTAGCATTTGCGAAGGGAGCATATACTCTAGTTGAGCATATTCCAAGTTTCTGATACTCTCTCTCTTTAAGTGTTTTTAAGAATAACCCATGTTGTTCTGTGGAGTCCCACTTGATGACACATGTTGTGTAAAAGGTGGCCTTAGGCATATTCCCTGTGCAGTACTACATGCTGCTCTGGTGTTCTTTCTTGGGCAGTTCCTAACTCCTCACTATCAAAGATGAAGCTTTAGTGAACACTGTCATACACACCTCCTGACAAGATTATGTGAGAAAGTTCTTTGGTTTAAATAGAAAAGTAGGATGGCTAGATCACAGGGTACTAGTATATTTATTTTAAACAAATAGTGCTTGTCTACCAGCTTTGGCAATGAGCCCAAACCATCAGTTATTACATAATTCAGAGGGTTCTTTAGATCAGTATTGTCTATATTGTATTCACTAAAAGAAGAATTCCAAATATGTTAATAGGTCCTTCTGTGGGAAGGCTACCATAGAAAAATGTCTTTGCAGGGCTGGGGATGTGGCTCAAGTGGTGGCGCTCTCGCCTGGCATGCGTGCGGCCCGGGTTCGATTCTCAGCACCACGTACAAACAAAGATGTTGTGTCCGCCGATAACTAAAAAATAAATATTAAAAAACTCTCTCTCTCTCTCTCTCTCTCTCTCTCTCTCTCTCTCTCTCCCCCTCTCTCTTAAAAAAATATTCTTTAAAAAAAAAGAAAAATGTCTTTGCCGAATTTTCTCTTAACTAAGGGGACTGCTTTCCTAAAAAAACTTCTCAGTTCCTTTAACATAAAAATGTTTACTGTGAATCTTAAGAAGCAAGAAAGTAAATCAATTTTCCTAAACATGCTTGAGCACATGTGTTAATCCTTTTATATGAATTATGAAAAATCATATATCCAGACTCTCTTATAACCATCTTCTGAGATATTAGTATTTTATAGAATATAGTTTAAAAAACATTGCATTACATGAAAGCAAATTTGCTCAGAATGATACACAATGAATCTTGATACTCAAAAGAAGTTTTCCTCTAGCATCCATTTAAAAAAACCTGTTCAATGTAATAAACTGTACCTTGAAGAATAATCCTTGGCAACATACTGATGTATTCCATACAGCTTTTATTTAACATTAGCTAAGTAAAACAAAACATAACTCAGATACACAGCTTTCTCATAGCATAACAATTTGAGAAAAGTCTAGAGAAATGGATAAACTGGCTATTCTTTGGCTAATCTACCACAAATATCAGTTCTCTAAGATGAAAAAAAAATTAATAGTTACTGGATGTTATGAGTTTTTTTGTTTTGTTTTGTTTTATTTTAAAAAGTATTTCTAGGGCTAGGCAGAATGGTAGAGTGCTTGCCTTGCATGAGGGAGGCCCTGGGTTCAATCCTCAGCACCACATAAAAATAATTAATAAAAATAAAGATATTGTGTCCATCTACAACTAAAAAATTTTTAAAGTATTTCTGCATAAATGTAATTTACTATAGAATACCCTTATTCTATAGTAATAGCTAAATATGAAACTATAAATTAAAACAATCACATGAGAAGAGTTAACAAATTAGGAAAAATAAAAGTTTTGATTATCAAAACTAATTTTTAAATAGCCTCATTTAAAATATATATAACTTTAACGTGCAAATTCTAAAGTAATTATCTTGGCAGTGATACTTATACCTCATTAAACCGAGTAAATTTAAGTTTAAAAAAAAAAGGTGCAATTCTGAGACCAATTTACCTGGAAATTTGAAAGACAGAACACATACTTTGAGACTCTAAAAAAGACATACAAGTAGAAGAATGTATACTTTTCACTATTTTTCAGTTAAGAAATTCAAGCTCTCATTTGTATTTTAAAATATCCATGTACTAAAGAGCTTATATAACCTGATAACCAGTGAACTTTAATATTAATTGTCTAGACAGTTTAACTTCCATTTTACAAACCCATTTTCAGAAGTATGGATAATCAGTCCTTTGTCATAGTAGATAAAATAAGTACAGAGCCAAGAATACCACAGCACTATTTTTGTCAGGTGCATATCAACATTTATGTTCTCACCCTGCACCAGCAGAACATTTAACAGATCTGCTGTATCTACATTTCCTTGCTATCAGATATCTATTTTTGTATTTCCTCAATGACCTCCCTCCCATAAATATCCATGAATTGACACAAAATATAAAGTAAAAATGAGTTATTTTAAAGCAATTTACAGGAGGTGTGTGTGTGTGTGTGTGTGTGTGTGTGTGTGTGTGCAGGGGTGTCTAATCTGGTTTAAGGTAATTGAATTTTAAAATTCAATTTGCATTAAAGTTTGCTATCTTGCCTCATACTAAACATTAGAACATAGGCCTGGGGCTGTAGCTCCATGGTTGCTCAGTGGCTGCATGTATGAGACACTGGGTTCTATCATCAGCACCACATAAAAATAAATAAATAAAGATAATATGTCCATCTACAACTAATTTTTTTTTATTTTTGTGAAGTATATGTAAACTCCTTAAATAATGGCATAACAATGAACCATCAAATGAAAATATATTGTTAAGTTTGCCTTGTTACATTTGTTATTTTATACCAAACTATATGTATGTACCTTTGTTGCAGAACTATTACATTGTATCTTAACTGTTGCTTTCTAAGGCCCATGGCCCCTAGAGGGGAGGGGCCTACCCCTAGAGGGGATCACACAATACAGCTTGAAATTGATAGGAAGGAGCCTATCATTTGTTAATTCTGAAGTCCAAGCTATTTGGGAAAGAATGAAAAGTATTAGGGGTGTAAGGAAAAAATAATAATTTATAGACGCCAAAATGATTATAGTTTTAGGAACACAAAATCTAAATATTCTGAACATTATCACAGATATTTTCTTCAGGCATCTTTGCAAAAGCATTTTTTTTTAAATTTGTACTTAGTAAAAATAAAATCATGAGGCTTCTGATACATGAATTGACTTAGTTTTGGAGTTGAGAGAACATGAACTTGTCTGGCACAGTCTTATCTAAAGGAGTCATATCGATAAGCCTAAGTGCTAACACTGTAAGTCACAGAGTTGAGAAAAATGCTTTGTTGATCTTTCCAAAACTCTGACATGCAAAACATATGTAAATGCCAAAGGAAGAAAAATGTAATTAATACTTTGTATTTACTTTATAAAGAACTCTTAAATATATTAATTATGACCTACCTAACTTATTACAGTTATTTCAGAAGTATCCATGTATTCCAAGAATTCCATTATTATTCTCTCATGCTTTATTTTTGCTAATTGTGACTTTGATACACGCTTGGAACTTATTCCTGATTTTGTAAGGAAAAAAAAAAAAGAACATTAGGTTCACTGTTGTATCTGTAAAGAATCCTGAGAGTGCAATGAAATGAAAGTATTGTAACTTTTTGATTATATTAAACTTCCTTTTATACTTCCTTCTTTTCATATTTGAAAGCTCAAAATGCTCACCTGGTTTTTTAAAGTAGCTGCACAGACAGACATTTGCACATACCACTTCTAGAAAGTTTGACCACAATATCACAAACCATTCCACTTTCCAGTAGTTAAAAAAGGTTCCTTGATTTCATCATTGAAAAGTGAGAATAAAATTGATCACATATTCCCTTACTGCAAAGACAAGGAGCCAATGTTATTACTTGTAAATGATAAGTCGGTGGAAGATTGAATCTAGATACCCAAAAAGAAAATATTGTTTTAAAACAAGTATTTTTAATACATCCTCCCATTCTGACAAACAAGGAGCATCTGCTACCAAATGTGCATAAAGAGTTCCTAAAAATAAAAATGTAAAAATAGAAAAAAAGTAAACTTAAAACTCAATGGACAAATTGTGCTGGAAATATTTTCAAAGCCCCAGGGCCAGGGTCTGTAGTGGGTGTTTCTCTCCAGCACAGTCTGCTGGTTTGATCAGAATATTGTCTCCTTAGAAAACCCATGTTTCAAAACCTGCTTATCACAACATTAATGACTTGCTATGAGACCTTCATAATGGTAATCCAAGACGTAGGCAAAGAAATAAAGATTCAAACATGAATATTTGTTGTTGATTTTAACCAAAAGCCTGTCTAGGCCATATTCTATGGACCCCAAAATCTACAAAAAAGGCCAGTCTTATGTGCTGTCCTACAGTTTTATGATGTGGTCCTATTTGCAGACCTATATTTTCATACACAAGGGATGATTGACACATCATCAGCACCACATAAAAATAAATAAATAAAGATATTGTGTCCACCTATAACTAATTTTTTATTTATGTGAAGTATATGTAAATGTAAAATTTATTTATATGAAGTATATGTCAAATTTTCTTTAGGAGAGTATATAATAATTTGTGTCAAAAGCAGTGACACAGATATAAGTAGCATGATGTTATGTAACAAGATGTCTTTAGAGGATGATGACATTACTTAAAAATTTTTATAATAGAAAAGTTGTATTAATTATTCCTATAAGTTTTAGACATGAGCTGTCTGATAATCACTAGTTAAATGTGCTTATTCAATTTAAGTTAATTAAAATTATATGAAATTGTGAATTTAGTTCTTTTATCCACATATACACACATAATCTAGCTTCAATGTGCCAACTACCTACCATATTGGACAGTGCAAATAATAAACATTTTCACATGGTAGAAAGTTTTATGGGACAGTAGCTATTCTACAATGTATACAATCTGTGATAGAAACACATTTGTATAGAAGTAACAGAACAGAACATTGACAGAGACTCAAGTAGCAGTTACTTGTTCCATCATAGCGAGACAGCTAGGGTTACTGCTTGCTGACATTGGTTCAGGTGTTAAATAATGACACCAAGAGACTAGAGCCTTCCTGTATTTCACCTCCACTACTCTCAGTGCTGTGGCTTTGTCCTTATGCTTTTCAACTGCTGGTTGCAGGATGGCTGCTAGAGATCTAGGAATTCTCTACACTGGAAGCAGGAGAAAACCCAGAGAGCAAGCAGAGGATGCAGCCACCCCTTAATGAAGCCAATGCCTCTCCCAAATCCCTACAAAAGTCCACCTTTATGTCCTTGGCTAAGACTATGCTGATGACTATTCTAAAATCTTCCCAGGAAGACTGGGACCACTATCCCCACTAAAGGTGCCCTTATTAAGGAAGAAGAAAAAGAGATTCTGAAGAGCAGCTAACCCTGCATTACCACAGTTTTACTTAAAATCTGCCTCCAAGAACAACAAATAAAGATAAAAAAGTGAAGAAGTACATTTCCCCTCCCTGAAATAAAACAAACAAAAAACTTTTAAACAAGGAGAACTTACTGTTTTTGAATCAATGCTGGAAAAAGTTAACCTCTTTAGTTCCTTGCTATGTGAAGAAGTAGAGTTTTTAAATACAAAGGATTTCCAAGTTATTAGTTTAAGGGATTCCAATAAAAAGTACAGAACTTTAATCAAATCAGATTAATACTTCTAATATGCTCTCATTTTTGTAGTTAATCTTTTGTTTTATCTTCCTTATGTGGTATTACTTCATATAGAAATGAATTTTCCTAGCTGCCAACACAATCATTTCTTTAAGCATTTAGGTGAAGACTCTTGACAAAATTATGCTTATCCAAATGAATAGAGATGAGACTAACAACATTTACTAAGGAATAAATATTGCATGAGATAAATTCTAAGAACTTGGTCAAACACTTTGCATTTTTTAGCCTAAAAGAGAAAGAACATAGCAAGTAGATATTCTAGAAAGTTCTTCATGAAAACATAACTTTGGAACATTTTACTTAAATAAGATATTGAATTTTTCAAAACAACAAGATCAAGAAACTAATGTTTCGTTCAAATCAGCAGCATTCCCTGGAAACTTCAAATTTGAATCTGTTGTGTGAGATCTATGATCAGCTAAATACAAACATTTATGATTTCATAAAATTGCGAATTAGTCTTAGAAAGACACAAATTTTCAAGAGAATACACACCATAATGAAGTGCATTAAACTGTAAATGAAATGGCAAATTCAAAATAAATTACTTAATAAAAATCCACATTGTCATCATGTCAATTGATTTTTAGAAAATCTGCACTGACACTATTCTAATCAATAAAAATATGAATCTCATTTGAAAAACAAAGTAAGCAAGGCACAAATAGAAAAAGTGGAGGACACATACCACAGAGAAGGCAGATCAGTTAGTAAGTGCTATTGGCTGAATTATGCCCTAGAAATTCATATATTGAAGCACTAACCTCAGTACCTCAGAACATGACTGTATTTAGAGAAGAGGACTTTAAAGAAATGACTGAATTAAAATGAGGCTGTTAGGGTGAGCTGTCACCCAGTATGACTGGTGTCCTTACAAGAAAAGAAAATCTGACCAGGCATGGTGGCATACATCTATAATCTCAGTAGCTTGGGAGGCTAAGACAGGAGGATTACAAGTTCAAAGCTAGCCTCAGCAATTTAGCAAGTCCCTAAGCAACTCATTGAGACCCTGTCTTTAAATAAAATACAAAAAAAGGGATGGAGATGTGGCTCAGTGATTAGGGGACTGTGAGTCCAAACTCTAGTACCTAAATAAATAAATAAATAAATAAATAAATAAATAAATAAAATGGGGGGAAAAAAAAGAAAAGAAAATTTGGACCTACAAGGACACCAGGAATGCATAGGCATAATGCCTAGACCGTGTAAGGTCACAATGAAAAGGTGACTGTCAGCAAGCAAGGAGAGAGGCCTCAGAAGAAATCAGCTGCTGATACTTTGATCTCAGACTTCTAGACTCCAGACTTGTGAAAAAATAAATCTCTGTCGTTTCAGTCACCCTGTTCATGATATTTCGTTCTGGCAGCTCTCACAAATTAATACAGTGGGAATAAGTGAAAGGAGAGTAAATTTCTCAATTGTTTCAAATCATGTTTTCAGGGCATAGTGATATTCATTTAATTTTCATATAAAATAAAACTTGATTTAATTATCTCTCACAAGTTTTTGAGCAATGCTAATATTTATCCATTGGCCACACATAGTTACTTAAATTTAGATATGTTGAAATTAAATAAAATGGAAATTTCAGTTTCACAGTCATGCTAGCTACATTTCAAGTATTTGATAGCTACAATAGCAATAGCCAAGAAAATATTCCTTTTCCCTGTCTTTCCCTACTTGTGCCAATACCTGAAGAAAGAATCAAAGTATGTCTGAACATCTTGGCTGCTATGGATTACACCAACTGAGATAATCATATCACTAAGATCATACACTAGCAAATGATCCTCACATAAATGGGTTAGAACAATAGCATCTTTCAAATAAGCGCTTTCTCAAACAATGGTGATAGATACAATGGATATAGAAATAGAAATCAAGACAAAAATCTTGACCAATTACTATACCAGCAATTCTTCTTTGAGGGAAAAACTAATAATTTATTACACAATATTTACCAAGTAGTTTCTTAGTTGAAATATTAAATTATAAAAATAATTTGAAATTTCTTATTGTTTTAGATGCATTAAATGAAATATATATATGTAAAACTATAAAAATAAAATGAATTTAATAAACTGATTTGTAATACACCATATACAAAAGAATCATCTTTTTGTGACAAACCAAATTATTCTAAACAATGAAATGAAAGGCAAATATTCTTCATTAATAAAATATATTAGAAAATGCTTTTACTATCCCAACCTGCCTATCATATTGGAAAGTATCTCTACCCCCACCTTAACAATTCTAATTTAAAGTGTAAAATGCCACAATCAGGACCAGTTCTGGGGGATAATCCTTTTTGTTAAATTGCAAATGCTTTGACAATGAACACATGGACTTAAACTTTAACAATTGAGGTCCACTTAAAAGTAATGAAGTGTATACAAATTAATAGGGAATGTTTTCTAAATATAAACAATCAAGATCATTTATTTTGCTGTTCTTAGTTTCTTCTGTATACTCTAAACATTCTGCACTAAAACATTGGTATTTCCATAATGGCTCATAGTAACTAGAAGACAGTATGAATGATATTGATAAAAAGGACTACAGAAATCCACACTCAAATCTACTTAGTAGGGTAGGGTGATAAAAGGCAGAAGGGGAAATCATGAAACACCAGGTTGTAAAGTTAAGTTGGCTTATATTACCCTGGAACAGATATAATAGGCGCTCCCTGTCATATTGAGATCATGTGACTAAGTCCAGCCAGTGGAAATTACTGTTGTAAATTCTTGGACAGGCCGGTTAAGAACTAGCGTATCTCCTTCATACCTTTCATCATAGGTAAAGATATGGGAAGCCACCTCTGGTGACTGGTATAACCAACAGAATCAAGAAGGACAGCTGACCCATACTGAACTTTTCTAGAAGAAAGAATTAAACCTGCACTGAGTTAAGCTTGCTTTCCTTTTCAGAATATTTTTTATCACTACCAGATTTCTCTATTAACTAGCTTATTCTTACAAATGAAGGTGCTTTTTTAAAAAAAAATCTACTGAGAAATTTATAATTAGTCTTTTCCCACATGAAGTTGATTAATCAAAAGAATATAATTATTGTATAAATGAGGTTTAAAACAAATGTCCTTAAGCAGCTTCCTACAGGTAAATGTCTGCAATAGGTAGCAGCTGGATTACATATAGGCCATGTGATATTTTTGAATAGTTGAAAATCTGAGAGACTCCTGAGGTACTTTACAATTATTGTTAAGTCACAGGTAAAGGAGACCAAAACCTGAGCATGAGGAGGTCCCATGAGAGAAGGGGTGCTAAATGGAAGTTTCCAGATTGGATAAAGTACTACAAAGTCTCGGGAACATGTAATACAAAGCTGTACACATGAGTTCCATGTGGACATATTCACTCACATATGCACACACAAACATACATACACATTGGAAAAAAACTAATACAGTCCTGGGCTTCTCCTTTTTACACTAATCATTTTAGAGGAGAAATAATTTTTATATTCAGAACTGCCTCCGAAATCTGTTTACAGACAGAGAGCAAGGTAGGAATCGTTCCTGTAAGCTAGCACTGCCATTATGAGGTATTTCTGGCATCAAGGGCTCCTTTTATAGAAACTTTAATTTACAGAAAGAGAAGCAAAGGAAGGTAATTGAAAAGAGAAGGTAGGTTTAAATCACTTGTTGTTTCGAAGTGGCTTTTACCAACTTGAGTTGGGCTTGGAACCACTTGAATATCTGCCGGACAGGGTAGTATTGCTATTTTTAATATTTTTTTTCTTTATTTTCAGGAATCCCCTATTAACTGTATAGTGAATACAAACAATTGTGCCAAGTTTATGAGTACTTTAAAGATGAATAAGGAACAAGTCCCTGTCCTCAAGGAACAGTCTAACAGGGGACTTTGACCTTGATATTTAATTTAAATTGTATGTCTTCAGATTATTGTCCATTATAATTATCTTGAAAAATTTTACAATGAAAAGGGATAAGTCAGTATTTAAATAATACAAGTTACATTTTCAACTTCAATTATTTATGTTACTTATGCTTCATCGTACATAAACTCCATTGCATTTCGCTACATAATTATCATTATACCATGTGCCAGCTCAGATATGCTTGTATTTTATGGACAAGACTACATTCTGAGAAACAATAATAATATATTATGATATGGCTCCTTGGATTCTGAATTACAGAACTACAAGCAAACTATCAGGGCTAAATAAACTTTAAAATGGGCTTATTACAGTGAGTAGAAAAATGTTCTGTAGGAAACTAAGAAGTCTGCTGTTCCCTTTGGAAAAACAAAAGGCCTGATACAGAATCCTACCAAATCCTAAAATGGTCATTGAATATTGAATGTTACTAGGCCCATCTTTAACTTAAGAGCTATAGAAAACCCAAGGAAGATAAGAAATCAGTGTGCTAAAACTTAAGGCACAACAAGCTGCCAGTGATACAGTCTTGAGCCCATTTTCCCAGCTTTTCAATAAAAGACATTTTAAACCTTGCCCAAATTTGCAATATAAACAAACAAGTAGTCATCTTGTCAGTATGGACTTTATTACAGGCTTAACTAAAACCTAGTTTTTAAAGGGTACATATTTTATCAGTTATGATGACATTAGATAAGAGTGCAGGAAATCAAAAATTTTATATTAATAAACACCATGAAAACACTGTCAACTAGGTTGTATCTTGTTTTCATCTCAATTGCAACCTTTTCTAAGGAAGTTAACCTTGTCAACTGAAAGGGAAATTTTGAAATGTGCAGTTCAATCCCTCTAGGACGAAGGGAAAAACACCAAATAAAATCAAATTAATTCTTCTTTATGTACAGTAATGTGTTTCAAATAAGCTCCCAGAGGTAAAACAGCTATTGTGTATCCTTACGACTATTGTCAACTCTGTATTGTAAAAACAAATTGATGCTTTCTCTAAAAAGCTGTTTCTGTACCAGGCCTACCATCTTTTAATATTACTTGCTGATCAAAACTGCTCATTGCTGACTGTTTTAGCCAGTACTTTGAAGAGAGTAGTCAACCAGTGTGCTGTACTGATCCCACAACTACACAAATTACAGGTTTTCACCAGAGAAGCAAGACTTCATTAATCAAATTGTACAGACTCCCCTCACCCCACCTCAGGCATAGCCAGTAGGTCTATCCCAGATGTCCCACCCTAAATTGTTTTTGTTCACTTTAGTTTAGAGAATAAAATATTGCCAAAAATAAAAAAAAACTGGAGACTGTCATGATGGTATAATTTGTTTCTTGCAGCTACTTTTCCTCCTTTCAATAGGAAAATAACTTTTAAAAGTAAGCATGAAAATTAGATTTTAAAAAATACCATTCACAATATGTCAAATGATATCTAGGTCTTCTAAAGGAAAGCTATTTTATTTTGCAATTATCCATGCTTATGTATAATAAGTCAACACATTTTCACAACCTCTTTTTGCTATTGACTATACATGTAGATTGAACCCATGGGCACTTTACCACTGAACCACATCCCCAGCCCTTTTTATTGTTCATTTTGAGACAGGGTCTTACTTAAGTTGCTTAGGGCCTTGTTAAATTGCTGAGACTGGCCTTGAACTTGCAATCCTCCTGTGTCAGCTTCCAGAGTGACTGGGGATTACAGGCATGCACGAGCCAGCCTGACACATCTATTTTTAAACTGTACTTCAGCTCCACAGATGGACAGATGAAACCACACACACAAAAAAAAAAAAAAAAAAAAAAAAAAGCATCCTTTATAAATCTTTCTTTTATGTTAGTACTCTAAAAGCTCATGTCATAGCATATTCCTTGAATATCACCTGTGATTCTGCTTTCTATGTGGAAATAAAATGAAAATGAATTGCTTAGTTCTGTTGCCTTAATAACTAGTTCATAAGAATACCTAAGAATTTAGATATGTTGTTAAATTCTATCTCCTATGAATATAGGACATGAATATATTTTGTTCTACTACTACAGATTTAAAGGTTTAGGTGGCCTCAGAAACTTTAACTTTAAACACAATGTTAACTTTAATATATGTAAATGAAATGTTCCATAACTATAATATTTAATAGGTATAGAAGTGTCTTTCAAAATATTGAGGAAATTTTACATTTCTAAAACAATTTGTCTCAGCTTTGGTCTTCCTTCTCCATTTCCTGTTTGTTTGCAAAACAGGTCTTTACTAAATATTTTATTCAGAACAATGAATTCTCAAACAAGAAGGCTAATTTTCTTGAAATTGTATTTTGGTTACCTCTCTATTATGAAACAAAGTTCCTTTGATGGTAGCCTGATATTAGTAAGATAAATCAGCCAGATCAACTTATCAAAGAAGGATGCTTCTATGAATCCAATTTTCCATCTGTGAAGCAGAAATGCCGTGAGAATACAACTTAAAAAAACAAACCATATATAAACAGTTGTAGAAGCATATTAAAATAAATATAGATAAGTTGTAAAAAAAAATAGTCAAAAGATAATGTAATGGATATTTACATTAAAATTTGTTGCATCAAGCTTAATATTTGATAATGCTTCTTTTCTTTTACCCATCTTCATCTAGTAGAAATGTACATTTGCCCACAGTGAACCCTAGTCACTGGAAATGACCCCATATGCACAACTGACATTTTCCTTTTACCAGGCTCCTCCCTTCAACAGTTGAACTCTGAATGGTGTGGAACTGTAGCTCTCTATCAAGGGCACAGTGTGCTGGCCTGCACTGCTGGGGAGACTTGGAATTGTTCAGACCCATGGTCACTTGGTTACTACTACACTGCAAGAATACAGTGGGTCAGCACTGTGGGGGGCCCAAGCATCCTTTCTGAGCTGTGAGAGTTCAGATAATGGGCGAACAATGATGGATTTCATGGTGATGGATTCATTTGACTTCCACCATTCTCATCCAGAATCTCCATTAGATTACCTTTGAACATAGTGTGCTCATTGCTTTCCTATTTGTCAAAGTGCATTTTCTAGGCCAAATCTTGCTCTGGAGAGCATTTCTAAATGGCTTCCTAGACATGTCGTCCTGTTTCTGAACCAAATTTGCTTGAACGTAGTAATATTCAAGCATAGAAACTATTACTTATGTTTACATTTTTAAAAGAATGGATCCTTATCTTCCCACACTTGAATACAGTTTTTGAAAACTATTTTAATCTTTCCAAGAAGAGAATTCATTAGATCATTAAGTGGCCTGAGATGTTTACATCCCATTATTATTTTTAACTCTTTCATATGCTTAAACATTTTAACATAAGATTATTTCTTTTTCTATACATTCTGTATTTAATGAGCAGCAAATAGCATTTACTGTCAAATAGCACAGTCCATCCTCAGCTTGATTTTTGTGTGTATGTGTGTGACAATATTCTGGTTATCTTATACAATATGGACAAGGAAATACATCTGTACAGTACATAAATAATTTGAAAAATGTGTGGTTCAAATACCAGAGAAATACAAATGTTCATAATAGAAAAAATTATTATTCACTGATACTGAATTATTCTTATTCTGTAATCTTAGTTAATTTATAAATTAGGTTTTTAATTTTAATCTTTTGGCCAGTGATATATATATTTTTTACTACTGGAATTCTTTGTACATATATAGTTAGCCTGTCTAAATTATGGATCACTAACTTAAGCAATATGAAAAATAATGGAATAGCATAGCACTTAACTATAAGATCACAGAGGCTAAATATCACAATTATCAACAATCAATTATAAGTGAATTAAAGAATAAAGACATAATCATAGTTTAATAACTTCATATCACTAAGAACAGCATTATACACTGAATTCAAAAATCCAACTTCAATGAGAAACCTTTGGGGTTCCTAATACATGAGTCTCTTTGTGGTTACAATACATAAAGAAAGAGAAAAAACTTGCACTGAATACATATTAAGTTAAAACACTAAAGTACTCTGTATTATGGCATAGACAATTATTATAAACTATTCTATTTTAGCTACATCTTTGCACACAATTCATTTAAAACTGTTTTCAATAATTTTTCCCCCAGAGAGCCACCCAGCATCAGTGAAAATAAACCAATTCAAAATCATATATCATCACAGTATTTCACAGGAAATTAGTTCTGAAAGCCACCAAAGCCTCAACATTGAACCCATTTTTAACAGTCAACTCAGAATACTATGCCTTATCTTATTAAATACTACTACATGTATTGTGTTCTAATTTTGGTAGGTGATGGCAATTCAGAAATATTTAATAATATTTAATTTTGAAAAAACATGGATATGTCTACATATCTAATCTCTATCCATCGATCCACCTCTGATAGTAAATAAAGTGATATGTATTAAGAAATCTGTTTTCTATTCTTCCCACAAGTTCATATATATTTCTATCAGAAGCAAAGTGGATGTTTCAGAGGAAAATCAACCAATAAAATGTATGTCAAATTGCTGAACATGAATTTCCAGGGTTTTGCTTTTGGCTAATGCATCTTTTTTTTTCCCCTAGTTTCTAACCTCACAAAGAAGAAGAGCAGAGGGCTGGCAAACACTGGCTTAATTATCCCCATCAGTCTCAGAGACAAGGCGCTTAAGAGTTTTAGCTGCTGTAAACACTCCCCTGATAGCAGATAAGGAATCTGCTGAAAGGCGGTTTTGTCTGGGGAAACCTCAGGGGCACACCAGTTAATCATTAGTGCAATATTGTATATGCATTACTGCATCAAAGAAAACAGAACCCAATATTCCATTGTGAAGATTTTCTATGTTTTCTTAAAAGTAAGAAACCAAGGCTATATCAGAAAAAAAAAAAAGAAAGAAAAAGAAAGAAAGAAAACAGGAAGAAAAAAGAAAACCTGCATTTGCTGAAGAAACAAAGCATGATCTACTTTTCATTCATTTTGTTTCCTTCAAGAAAGAATAAGCCATTATTGCATGTTTTCCCCTGAAAGATGTGCCCACAGAAATATACAAAGTTTTCACTGAAGTAAATAATGTAACTTTTGTGTAAAGAAGACTTTGCACCTTTGTATCTAAAAGCATGGATTAGAACCACAGACTATCACATAACCTTATTTTATCACAACCCTAGAAGTAAAACAATGTTATTCTTCCATATCAGTACAGTGTTTGTCTAAGGATCCATTTGTGGAAAACTGACACTCTACTGTCCTGAACAAAGGGTCTTTGTCCCACTTCAAAATGAAGGCGTCTACAGTAACCTCCTGTTAGAGAATTCTATAGGCATCCAAAACCTTCCAAATACTCTCTCTGAGCCCTTTCTGCCACTGTGTAAGCAAAACAACAACAAACAAACAAACAAAACCACTTTCTAGGCATCAAACACCTCCTTGCCCTTTCCCACACCCTCGCTTTCTTAACACATGGTATTTCTTCTGCTTGGATGCCCACCCTCCAGCCCTCATCCCAACAGGTTATCTTCCTGAAAGCTCCAAGTCTTATCACAGAATTAATCCACAAGCCATGTTAACTGTTGCTTGCCTCATGTAGTTGGAAGGAATCTTGTTTTTCCTGGGAACTTCTTCAGAAACTTTTTAATCTTAGCAATGCTGGGCTGGTCTAATATTTGGCATATAATAGGCTTTCAGTAAATAGCAGCTAAATGATCGAAGCTTAGTAAAAATGTTTAGCAGGATTTTAAGGAAAGTAAGACAATCCATTCTACCACAGAAGGTCTGGGTCTGGTCACTTTCAATATCTCTAGGTTGCTTAGAGGGGAATTTTTGTGGAGCACTGGTGATGCAGCAGGCAAAACACTGAAATAACATGTTAAATACACATGAAATAACACTTTAATACATGTCAAATAACAAATTTACTAACGATCAAGAACCAATAATGTGATTCTTTCTTTTATGTCTAAAATCATCTAATTCATCTACATTTCATCGCTGATGAAAGATTCAGAGATCTAGAATGAGGCCTACTCAATTAATGACTTAATCAAACTGAAACAGATATACCTCATTTAGATATTGATAGTTCCAGACTTTGCTATTGTCATTTCTTATACAGACATGACATAATAATAGATTATTCTCCGTAGAATTCTTTAGTTGACCTCTTAAATTATGGCAAACTCAATGTGAATTCTGAACAAATGAGTTCAACTTCTAAACAAAGAGAAATTATCAAAGGGATTATATTGGTTGGTTGGTTATTTTTGTTTTTAACTCTATGTTTGTCAAACATAGTCTCTGTTTATCCCACATCTATCTCCAAATTCTATATGGAAATTCAGCCCACACTTTACTACAGAAAGTTTCACTATGAACCAAGATTTGTGTAATAAAATTTCAATGTTGTTCATATGATCTAAAAGTTGAAAATCTGAATTATTACTATCTGATGTTTCCAGAAAGAGTCTATATTATTTGAATCAAACCATATGTGCCCCTTGCTTTTCCTTGTCTGGACACCATCAGTTAAGAATACGAGGTAAATGTTTCAGACTAAGTGAGCAGTGATATCTCTCTGTTGCTGGCACAAAGATAGTGGCTCTTTCTGGAGCTGGTATATTTAAAAGGGAATATTGTGGGTATGGAATCTATGTAAAGTAAACAACATCTGCAATATTGACTTTCAAAAGCATATTACCCTGCAAAATGTTTTTCTGGCATTCTTATTAAATAATCAGCAATTTGGAACAGATTTTCTATAATAGAAGACAAAACTCACAATGCGTGAGAGTACATGGTTAGAAGAAAGTTTTTCCTTTGCAATGAAGAATAATGGCTAGAACAAGGAGCTTATAGCCGAACAACTGCTATTTCAAAATCTATTTCTGGCAAATGCTAGTTATATGGCTTTGGGAAACTATTCAACCTCCATGATCCTCAACTGATGGATCCACAATAAAGGAATAATAATGATATCTACCTGGCAATACCTTGCATAGGGTTGCCATGATATTATCATTTGATTCATAGGAAACAACAGAAGTATGAAAGTTTCACCTGGCAAAAAAGGAGGAAGGGGTACAACAGGATAACTAGTTTTTCTACAAATGTCATTTAAATAAGAAACATTATGATGACTAAAATATATAGAATGAACTGTAGTCATTTAAAGCATATAATTTGTATATACATAACATTTAAAAATAATTTCACATAGGAAGCTTTATTGTAGATTATAAAAATGTTTGTGACAAATCATTTAGTTGAACCTTTCAGAGGGTTTCTATAGATACATTTTTTTCAAACTGCAGGATGTTTTTACTCTGTTATTATAATATCTTGAATCCTACTGCTATCATTTCGGCTTTCTCTACTGGAAGATCTAGCAAAATCATGACTTTCAAACATGTAACTGGGTAGTCTTATCAATAAGCAAGTTCAAATCTTTATAATATGAAATGGTCTTAACATAAGTAATGGAATTCCCATCAGCTGCTAATTTTAGAGACCAATAGAGCTTATAATACATGCTTTTAGATCATCCACTATCCTTCACTTTATAGACTTACACCCACACATATCATATTTTCTCAGCAAACACAAGTCCATTTTTGTGTCCTAAGAATTTACTCTAGCTCTTTAAAAATTAATATACTGTAAAATTAGTGGAGAAAAATATATATATAACTGTTGCATAAGCTATTTAGTGTACTACATTCTGTTTTCTATTAACACTGATCCCAAACATGGTCAGAAGTGCTGAAGAGTTATAATGTCCAAGAAATGCTCTTTCTCAATTCCTAAATTAAAGTGTGAGTTATAAATAATATTTCCTAACTAGAGAACTTCATTTTAGCAAAACAGAGACACAGTCATTGCCAACAGAATCTCTATGGATAAGAAAATGATTCAATAGAAATAATAAAATTTGGTAATAAAACCTCAGTGTAACAAAGGTTTTAAAATAATACACATTTATATATCCATTTCTTTCATAACATGTTATACTTTTTAAAGAAACTATAATTTGATGTGTTTAATTATTAAAAATTGAAATTTAAATATGATAGAAAATTAAATGTTACTTAGAGTTCATTATGTCTTTAACAAAAATTGAGCCATGATGATAAAAATACAGGTTTTTTACCGGCCTATAAAAACATGAATTTAAAACATTAAAAACTGTTTTACTGATTGTACTGTAAATTTAATTGTTAAACACTGAATCATAGCAAATATTATATTTAGCATTTTGGTATATATCATAGCTATATTATAATAATGTCAGATTTAAGATCAGATTTATATTTAAAAGATGTGATACTCCACAAGTTTTTTAATTTAAATTAATATTAAATAGCACAAGCTGTTTTTTGTGCAAAATATAGAATATAAACAATTTTTTAATCATATCTTGTGGTCTTGCTAAGTTTCTGAGGCAGTCCTCAAACCTTCAATCCTTCTTCCTTAGCCTCCTGAGTCACTATGCTTATATGTGTGTGCCACCTTGCCTGGCATGGAGACTTTACTAAAGAAATAATAATTTCTGTGTAACTTAAAGTTATAATATAAAAATAAGCAGATTTTTCATTGCATTTTATCCTGTCTCATCATTGACAACAGAAATATGTACATATTGAGTTATTAAATAGTAAAATACTTGGATGACAAAAAAATTAAAGAATATACAAATATAATCACTTCACTTGTTACTATTTCAAAATGTGTAATATTCACATATATTTTAAAATAACTTCATATAGGAATTATGATAGGAATATATGAGAATAAAATAAGTGAATTATGTATATAAAAAATAAATTAAAACATTTATATTGGTAACAAGTATACCTAAGGAATCTGTATTTGTTGCTTTCATTAAAAATTAAGCTGCTATATTTATTTGGAAGGCCATTTAAAATGTTTATTATATAATTCAATTTATATGCTAATATAAACTAGAATTTAAACTGGTATATAATTTTGCTGCATTTTATAAGGCAAGGGAACAAATTAAAACTGTAAGCTTTGTTTAGTTAACTAAGCCAATATATTCAATGGAATATGTAACCTACTTAGTTGTACAGAATAATTGCTATTTTAATATTTAAATGGCTTTGTTGGTTGCAAGTAAATGAAGGTACCATCTATCAAGACTTAAAAAAATAAATGTTCAATTTCTCAGTAATAATGATATAAAATATAGCTCTCAATATTTGAAGTTATTCTGTTTCAATCTATTGTAAGTAGTATCGTAGCTAAACCAGTGTCGGTACACATTTATATATAGATTTATAGTATATTCAATAACTACCAATTCATCAATGATCATGAATTTCACTACAGGTTTGAATTTACAATTCAGGTAACAGGTAGCAGGAAAAGGATCAGAATAGGAGGGATTGTGCTTAGAGACATCAATATGTTGAATACTATTATAACCATGAGAACCATCCAGTGAGCACTGTGAAATAGCCAAATTGTACACATCTTTGATAAACTGGGTAGTTTAGTGAAGAATCTATAATTAATCGAAATTTACTTCAAATGTGGAATATTGCATATCTCAATATTGAGCTACAACTTCTTTGGTTTTCTTGAGTAGTTCTATTTCCTTATGCAATTAGCCATGCTTTTGAATCAACCTAGCATACAGCTAGTTGATTGTTTAGGGAGATGGGAGGGAAGGGAGATGGGAGAATACTCGGGAAGTGATTCAGAGCATGTATTGCCAAAAATTTTACACTGTGCATGCTATGATTTTCCAAGTTGTTCTGAGTCCAATTAGAACCTGAATTTTTTTCTTTCAAAAAAAAAAATAAATTTCTGTCTAAAGCCCCTTGACTCCTACTACTGCTAATAAAGAATTCTCAGTCAGCAATTTGCAGAGTAGGGAAGCCAGGGATAATGCAACTGGGCAGCCTTTACAAGCAAAACAAAACACCAAAGAAAGGGAATAAAAAGGCTGACAAACAATGTAAGCTCTCCCATAAGGCTCGTACTTATTTTTCACCCTTTAAAATGTAACATTAAAAGAGCTGAATCGGCTACGACCATAATGATTCAAAGTTGTGATTATTATGGCAAATTACACCTTCACTATTCAGAAGAGGGCAAAAAAGTTTTGTGGCTCATCAAAAGAAGCTGGGAATGAGAGCCAAGGCCACTGACACTTGTGGTGGCAGATTAAGCTGTGAGCAGACTCTAAATAAATGCCATTCTCCCCCATCCCCAAAATACACTATTCTGGCTATTAAGACTGACTTGCATTCTATGCATGCCAGTACACTATCCATTCAGGATCACTCATTTCAGTGGGAGACAGGGAGGGCAGTCTTCTGAGTTAGGAAGCTGTAACAGATTAGTTGTGTGTGTGTGTGTGTATATGTGTGTGTGTGTGTGTGTGTGTGTGTGTGTGTATCAGACTGCTAACTATGAATGAATTACAGTCTTTGCTTCAATAGACAAAATATTTTGTAAAAATTGTGATCAAAATCCTGTCAAAATATGAAAAAGGAAGATATATCTTCATTTAATTTTTGAAAAAATATTTTTGAACCTCTAGGTTTAAAATTAGCCTGTCTGTCATCAGGTTACATGACTAACATCATTTCTTTCAGGAACACAAAATACACTTTACAAAGACATATAATTAAGTCAGTCACACCAAAGTTCTCAAAGATATATAATCTATATAAGAATAAAATTCTCAAGGTAATTACCTTGTGAACTCTTTTTCTTGATTAAATCAATTTTGGTTTTTATGTTGATTAGTGTTTGAGAAGTTATTTTGGAACAATATATTCTCATTTAGAAGAGAAAAAAAAGAATATATGAATTATTAGAAAAATTATGAAGCAAATAAATTGTAGTAAAGAAAAGAAAACAATTCGAGAAAATGAAACAATATTAAGGACCATAAAATAAAATTCATTAAAAAAATGGACAATCTATTGCAAATTCAGTATTACCATTCAAATTAACTAAGTACCAGAAAAAGAAAAACACAACTAATTTCCAACTTACTTTTAATGAAAGTATTTTCTTAGCCATAAATAGCTTTATGTGTTTCCACCAAATAAAATAAGGAAAATGCATATATGATATATACTGTCTTTGATAAGATAGAAAAATCTGCTTCTTACCTATTAATAAAATAGAACTGATATCCTTGTTCTATTTTATTCATATGCTTTATATTTTTCTATTTACAGATAAAGATAAGGTTTTCAAGCTAACCAGTGCACAGAAAGCAAAAAAGTTGAACTTAACAAGGATTCATAAATACAAGGAGAACACTTTCTTCTACTTTGAGGAATTATACCTTGAAGCAAACGTCCACTCAATCAGATCAGTTAAATCAATAATGACAAGTAAACATATGGCAGGTAAACATCTTCAAATACACTGAAACATCTGAACAGATTCAATGTGTCATTCAGTGGCAGTGAGGCAAAGAAGCAAATACCGTTCTCTCAAGTTACTAGCCACCCAAGAGATATAAATCTGATTGGAAAAATCTGTTCAGAGATCATTTATATAACATCCATGGAATAAGAATGAAGATTCAACAAGCATTATAATATTTTCCCTAATGCTCACTAGTGCATAGTTGATAACAAGCAGGATAAAAAATTGTGGTCGTACTAATAAGCTAAGAGTTTCCATTGTGTGGAGTGGTTTATGCAAGGTCAGTCAGTGTTAGGGATACAATGATTGGTTTCAGGGAAACAAGGGAACAAACATTGTATGGATGTCATCAAAGATGTTTATATCATCCAGCTATTGAAAAGTGTTAAGAAACAGTGTGACTAATAACAGATTCATGTTACTACTTCAAGGTGATTTTCTAACAAATGATCATATTTTCTTATAAGAATATTACTAATAAAATATGAGTGTCTAACATAGAACTTTTTATTATTTGTTTTTGCATATTATTAAAAGTTGAATTTAAAAATATCCCTTATTTCAACTCTATGAATTAAATAAGTAAGAAAATAAATTTGAAAGTCATGGTTTCTTTTCAATGGATATAAAGTATTCTCTCCAGAAAATTTTACCAAACTTATTAAAACATTCATTATTCTATTATTTTAACAATGATTATTATAATTTGTATTAATAGATTAAAATTGATCTATGTTAATTATATTTCCACCAAATTCATATGTTGAAGACTTAAATCCCCATGTACTGTATTTATAATTCACACCTTGATGAAAGTAATGCAGGTCATAAAGTTATAAAAACAGGGCCTTCATTTGATAGTACTTGTGTCCTTATAGGAAGATATGCTGGATAGCTACTCCCTTCACACAGGACAGTGGACACATGTGGGACATAGTATAAAGGTGACAAAGAGGGTCCTCAAAACACACTCTATCTTGCCCTAAAATATTGATCCTGGGCTTCCAGGCTTCAGAACTCTGAGAAAATAAATTTCTGTTGTTGAATTTATCCAGTCTATTTTAAATGGCTATGGTAATCCTAGAAGACTAAGACAATGTCCAATATAGTAGCTTTTGTTCTATGACAATTTAGCCATGTAACACTGAGGAAGTTATTTAACATCCTTGGACCTGTTTCTTCATTTGTAAAATGATAACCAGGCTAGCTAAATATCAGACACACTTGCCACCACACTTTCATTTGCTTGCTCATGGAAACCAGATTATTCCAGGAAACCATAACCAATCAATGGGAATTTTCTCCTATGTAGGCCTATTTGCCACACCTGAATTGGAAGATGTATGAACTGTATTATAGCACAGCATTACAAGTCTCTATTACTCAGAGTGTGATCTGTGCACCAGCAGCATCTGGGCTGTGTGAGAGGTACAGAATCTCAGGTCCCAGACCAACCATATGAATCAGAATCTGCCTTGTGAGGATTTCACAAATGTGTGCTTAAGTTTGAAAAGCAACAGGAAGTTTCTAAAAGGAAGGGAGCAAAAAGATAGTGTTTGATCTCTACGATATTTAAATTTCTTGAATTATTTGTCAAAGATTAAAGTGAGCGGTGGGGAGAGATCATAAAAAGATCTGAATGTCTTCTTACATTTTAAAACCATGTAAAAATGGCTATCATTTCTGCATGACAGCAGTGGGAGAGAATAGCAGTGTCTTTCACAACACAGTGAGACATGTTCCCAGACAGGATTCGTCTCAGTCCTCCTCATTTACTTTCTGCCTGGCCCTAGTAAACACTTGGCTTTGTTATACCTACTCTCTAATTTCTTTTTCTTACACATAGCAATGGATGATAAAAAAAAAAAAAAAAAGCAAATGACAGTAAGACATTGTAGTGTATGTAAGTATCTGTCCTAAATTAAAATTCTCAATAATCATTTTTCATATGCTATTTCTTTTCTCTCATTTTCACCTATTCTTCCACCTATTCTTTTATTTGATGCTTTCCATTGTTTATGTAATGCTAATATGTATGCTGTGGTCCACACTGATTTCTCTAATCCATCAGTGATATCTTGTGTAACTTAGATCTCTAGCAGTCTAGGAATAAATCTTTTTTCTTTTTTCTTTTAGAAACACACTAATTTTTAAAAATCAGATTACCTGTTTTGATTCAGATTTTGTAAAATAATTTGGAAAAAATCTCATATCACAAAACGTTTTTAGGACTATAAGCAAAAAATAGGGGAAGAGTAAATACCTAAGAAATGGTAAATTAATAAAATGTAGATTATTTGGCCAAAGAAAAAATTCAGAAAAGTTCAAAGTCTATGTTATCTAGTTAACATAATTGCCTCTAGTAGCCATTTAGAAGGGAATCAGTCATAAGATATACTACCTCAGAAATATTTTAATGGAATCTATGAAAACTGATACATACTTAGCTTTGAGTTTGAAATTTTGAGCAGTGATAACTTTCAATTGAATTAATGGAAATAAAGAAAATGTAGAACGTATTACTAATATTATTTTCATTTTTACTTCATATTACATTTAATTTTATCCTCCTACTCTTGATTCCCATCTAATTACTATTTTATTGTTCAGAATCATGAAAAACATTTACCCTTCTATTAAAAAAAAAGATAACATTTAAGTTTTGATGGCCTTAAACACTGCATATATATCCACATAGTTTCAAACACCATGCTGACAACAATAAAGAATAAATATTGATCACTATTTCTATTTATCCGAGTTCTCAGTTTTTAACTCCTTGCATATACCAAAGAAAAGTTACCTGAATAACTTAAAATAACTTCAAATCCAAAATATCTGTAACCAAATTTTATTTCTCCCACATAACCAATTTTTCCTTCACATGACTGTTCTTATAAAGAGCACAATTATTTTAAAATTCACATAGTAACTAACTGGACATGAACTTAGAGATATGGGAAAAACATGCTAACAAAAATCAGCATGTTTTCCCAATGAGGGCTGTTTCTTATGCACACAATCCTTGAGATTTTCCCTGCTCAACCATCTGGGAAACATGGTCATGGTTTTTTCCCATCTTATTGGTTCCATTGGGACCTGCTACTTCCAATCCTATTATCTACCATTTCAGATTCATCCACAAATATTAGTGCCGTAATGCCTACAGGTTTAAGCATCACTATTAACTGTCTTACTGCTTTAAAACAAATGCAATATAAATTCTTCTTGTAAGCTTTTAAGGCCTTCAAATATCTGCCTATACTCTTCCTTACTCTCTAAACACCCTCTGCTTTATTCGATTCAATTTGTTATCCCAAACACATGTAATGCTCAAATGTGTGTTTCTTTCTTTGCATAGTCATTTTCAATCACCTACCCACTGGTTTTTTCTATCTCATTTTTAAACAAACATGTTTGTATTACCCAATCTGTCATCTTTCAATGCTCATTACAAGTTCCACTATGTTCGCAAGGCCTTTCCTGACTATATCAGCACTATTTGTGAATGTTGTTACTGATAATTTCAATAACTATACCTCCTAGAAAGCTTAATATTGCCCAAAGTCCAGATAACAACTTATGCACATGATGTCCTTCTTCTCTATCAAATCTGTGAGCTAAATAAGTATTATAATTCCCGTATCATAGACAAGGGAGTTGAGATTGAGGGTCAGAACACTCATGGCCCTTAGTCCAAAGCACAAAAAAAATCTTTCTTGGAGCTGGCAGTCTTGTTCTCTTCACTCCACTTAAAAAAAAAAAAAAAAAAAAAAAAACATGACAAATGAAGACTCAGGTAGGCAAGAAAACCATTTGGTGTGAACCAAAGGAAATTAAAATTTAGCAGCAAATTCACTTTGCTGTGAATATTTTTCTTTTCACTTTGTGAAAATGGCAATAGTATATTAAGTATTTAACATTTACATTAAAATATGTCACTTTTACAACTTTAAAAACATGATATTAGCATCAGCTAGAAAACCTGGACCTTCATTTACAACGTTAAAGAGCCTGAATGGCAAGAGGCCAAGTTCAGGAGTCTTCCACCACCAACTCCTAAATCTCATGTTCCCCCTTTTCCTTACTTAATGGATAATATATTAGGTATAAAATAGGGAAACCAGACATAAAGAATAGCTGTGTTCTCTCTTTTCTGTCAACAGTTACTTAAGGCCCTTAGATGCAAATTGAATTTAAATTTATAAGCAGATTACTCCTAAATTGCTTGACTTTTTCACAAAGTAAAATATGGAAATGCAGCACATTTAAGTATAGGACTCCAGTGACAAAGAGCAAAGAACCCTGTGCTGACCTTGCATAGCACAAGTAACCAAGCTTTGTGTACCTGCCATGATCAGTTGGCCGCCTGTATCTCTGGCCAACTTTGTGGCTATGCTCAGTTGATTGCCGTTCTTTGCATATTGACCACATTTTACTTTCTGTTTCCGCACCCCTATATCTTCCAGCCTTGCCTAGAATAGCCTTCTTCTTTTAATCGTCTCTCTAGACAAGCTTAACACTATGTTAAACAGCACAAAACAAAACAAAAAGCAGTAAATTAGCATAGAAAATAGCAGGAGAAATATTCAAAGTCAATTACATCGAAACAATATTTTTGTACTTGATAATCAAAACATACAAATGACAATGATGATGACACTGATGACAATGCTAAAGTACACTTAAGTTCTAAGTATATCCCCGATTCCCTATTGAAAGCCTTGCATAGTTTATTTAACACCAAAAATAAAATAAAAATAAATTCAGTGAGGTATGTAATTATACTATTCACACTTTTTAAAACTTTTTAATTTTACAACTTTTTAAGTTGTAGATGGACACAATATCTTTCTTTTGCTTATTTATTTTTATGTGGTGTTAAGGATTGAACCCACTGCCTCACTGTGCTAGGCAAGCACTCTATCACTGAGCCACAACCCCAGCCCCAATACACTATTCACATTTTAGAGACTGGATATTATGGTAGAGAATTTAAATCATTTTTCTCAATGTTTTACAGCTAGTTTAAACGACAGAGATATATTTGAATTCAGTTGAGACTGATATAATACTAAAGTATGAAGAGAACATAAACATTTCTACAATACCTTTTGTTAAATTGTAGTCATGACTAATTTTTAAGAAACATTTTATTTTCTTTTTAATAGTCAATAAAACTGTGACTAAATTAATAATGATAATAATAATAATAGCAATAGTTTACATCATTACCATGTGATGTTGTATTTACTCAAGGATATTTACAGCATTTGCTATAGCCGTTAAGCAAGGAAATAAAGAATAAAAGTATTAAAAATTATGAAACAATTTAAATAATTTTAAAAGTTAGAAAGCTACAAAATAAAATGTATAAAGGTAGCAAGACATGATCTTATTTTTAATATAAGATTGTTGGAAGCTGATGAACTCAATGGACATTTAAAGATAACTGTAAAGTGATTTAAATATGAATAAACTTTTGTAAACACATAAGTTTATAAACAAAAAAAAATGAGGCATATATATTTTGTAAATTATATGATAAGTATTTATAAATAACAATAAAGTGCTGTATATTACATCTTTAAAACACTTCTAAGACCTTAATAAATACTCTTGTCTGTAAAGGAGGTTGGTAATAGTGTTAACATTTTCTTAACAAAATACGGAAATCATAAACAAAAAGATTCAAAGCATAGCCATTATAATGGACCAAAAATAAAAATTCCAACATTGTAAAGGTGAATATGCACTATTTTTCCATGATCTTACTAGCTTCAACTTGCATACAGGCAAAAGGTCTATCTGTGTATGGGTTTTGTTCAACTCTTTCACTTGTTATTTTTAACAATCAGTCCAAATTTTTAGCCTTCAATTTTTAATGTGCCAGCCTATATGCAAATGTTAAAATGTCTGGACATATTTGTAAAGAGATAAAGCTGGAGCATTACAAGTCCAATGAGAGAAACATTGTCCATTGCACTGTTGACTTGCATAAAGGTAACCATGAATTTGTCTTTGTACTCTGTTTTTGGAAACCATCAAGTAAAAAAAAAAAAAAAAAAAAAAAAAAAAAAAAAAAAAACCTGTATGTGATTTTTGGAAAACATGATTTTCTTTTTAAGTCTTTATGGCAGAACCATAGCATTTAGTGACCAATATTTAACAGAAGAAAGTAAAATGACTGTCAATTTAGGTGTTTATTGAGAAAACTAACAGAATTAATAAATGAGTAAAAGATCTTGGCTAATGATTAAGTAATACATCCTAAAAGAATATGTTGGCCTTTGATATAAAATTAACTATAGGCAGGATATTCTCATATGAAATTATTATTAACTTACTATAATAAACCACAAGCCTCATAACCAAGCCTGATGAATACCACATGTTTGATGGTATCTTACATAAATTCTAACTTGAGATGATGGGGAATAATGTTCTAAAATAATCTTCTATGGTACTACCATAGTCATATAATACTACTGAATATTTTAACAATAATAAATAGTATTAAACTGTTCTGTTATAAACAACTGGCATAGATTCAAAGAATTACATGTATAACTATATGACTATGAAGTTTATCTATCCAAGGATAGTCAATTGATACCTAATCTTCTTTTAACAACAAAATCATTCATATCACTTTTCTCACTAAAGCCACTCGAATATGTGCTTTGTGTTCCTGAGCTGCATCATTGGAATGTTTTGGGGCAACTCTGTCTCTGAGAAGGTGAATGCAGATGATTACCTGAGTGCTGATGCTATGGTTCTTACAGGAAAGCAGCTTACATTGTTTTGTCTTATGTGTTCACAGAAGAATTATAAGCATATTATTCAGAAAACACTGTTTCTTTGAATCTCTACTTGGCTTCTGGTCTCTAGATACAGAATTGTTGGAAGAGACATGTAAAAACTTTCCCATATCTTTTCCCCTGACTCCTTGCACGTGGATACTGTTCTGTTAATACTGCATTCAGTGTTTCAACTTCAGTTCTCCTGTAATTTATAGGTCTCCTATGAAATTGCAAAATCTTATTGGTACCAGGATGACTGTAATTTGGGAAGAGCTGTATCCACATACAGAAATACATGGGGTGGAGACAGAGGGATAGCTGCTCTGAACAGCATACTGTTCAAATTTTAACTAAAGTTTTACAGCAAAATATTTTATTTGATTATCATCCTTCCCTCATGTTTAAAAGGATCTTCCATTTTCACAAAGAAACAAAGTAGTTACCAATGTGCCAGTAACACAGGATGAAATTCAGAAAGAGTGGCTTTATTTAAACCTAAAGAATGAGTGTAAAGCCCTGAATCTAAATACAGTATGATAAAAAGTTATCAATAGAAAAAAATAATATATAAATAATTTCTACATTTATTGATACTTTCCTTGCTAACATTTATTCTGTAACGATCATTATCTTGAGCCAGAAGCATCTTTTTAAAATTCTATATCAATCCATTGCCAAGAAGGCCATTTCCCCATCTCTTTAGTATGCCATTTTGGCAAAGGGAAGGAATACAATGAAAAGAAAAAAAAATCAAATGTGCATTATTATAATAAGGTAAAAATGACATGAGAAACAATATAGAAAATTAATCCTCCTGTCCCGTTACACTTTTTTTTTTATATAAAACTGTTTACATTGTGTGTGTGTGTGTGTGTGTGTGTGTGTGTGTTTCTGAACTGCCCAATGGAGTGCTGAAACGACTAAAGATAAAACATGCTGAAAATTTCTTATTTATCATTTTGGAATTAGATCACTGAGCTGCCTCCCAAGCCCTTTTTATCTTTTGAGACAGGATCTTGCTAGTTGCTTACGGCCTCATTAAGTTGATAAATCTGGCTTTGAACTTGCAATCCTCCTGCCTCAGCTTCCCGAGCTACTGGGCTTATGGGTATATACCATCATGCCCAGTCACACTAAGCATTTCTGAATATTCACACACACAGACACACACACACACACACACACACAAATAGCTAGGCATGGTGGTGCATACCTGTAATCCCAGTGGCTTGGGAGGCTGAGCAGGAGAATCACAAATTCAAAGCCAGCCTCAGTAACTTAGTGAGACCCTAAGTGACTTAGCAAGTCCCTGTCTCAAAATAACAAAATAAAATAAAATAACAGGGATGGTGATGTCACTTAGTGGTTACGTGTCCCTGGATTCAATTCCTGGTACCAAAACAAAACAACAACAATTAAAAAAATCACAAAATAAATGTACTACAGATCATACCTACAAGACATCAGTTCAGTTAGTAGTGTTAAAGACAGTAAGTCTACTGACAGCTGCCACTTGTCAATTCTTTTTATGTTCATATTTTCTGCTACCTTTGTCTCTCTCTCTCCCTCTCTTACACACACACACAATGTGGTAAAAATATATATACAATTGATGTCTTGACTTAAGAAACTGACATCAGAAATGTACCCTGCAAACTTTAAGATAATATACTAGATGAAAACATTTTTAAACATATAAATTTATTATATATTAAAATATATTAATTTATTTCATTTCACTTATATTTACTATGACTACATATATAATATAAATTTATTGTGCTATTATTCATAGTTTTTCTTGCAAGAACTTAAGGTACTTTGAAAATGCACACCTCTTTTCTAGTTATATGCAACATGGTACATTTTTAAATAATTGTTAAAATCTGGACTACTACAGCAATAGACATTTGATAGTGATTGAAGCTTGAATAAACATATTTTATTTCTTATTATTTTAATTATACACAATTAATATTTTCACAGTTAAGGAAAGTCCATTCTCCATTTCATAAAACAGAATCATAGGTTTTATAGTCAGAGTTGAATCAATCTGAATTCGCTTTCTAAAGCAAAAATCTATAGGAAGTAGAAGGAGATAGAAAGTATCTGTTTTGTTTTCATTGTTTCAATAAAAAGAATTGTTTTTCCATCATTTGGAAGATAATCTCAAAAGTACCACAATTGAAAAAGAATGATAGTTAAACGTGTTCCTATATCAAATAAAAAGTTTAAATTACTGCTCATGCTTTGCTGTTTAAAATGAGAAGTTAAAAGCATTGTTTATATTTCACAGGAAAGACAATTCACAGCCCTGAATGTAGTGAAAACACAGAGCTGAAGTAATATAAAAGAAGGCCAGTCAATTCAGGGTAGGCAAAAAGTCAAAGAAAGATTATTCAAAAGAAGCAGTTGTGCCTTAAATGATTAAGTACCAGCATCTAGGGAGGTACTTCTCACTCTGCCAAGAAGTGCACAAAAGGTAAAACAAATGCAACCTTCCTGAGCTGTAGGTATTTCCAGGCTGTCCTGTGTAGCCTGACTCACAAGGCTATTGGAAAACCAGAAACAAGTAAGTGGCACATGATATGTATCTCTGTGAGTGTAAGTGATTCAAGACAGACTGATTTTTCTATGTTTTGTCTCATCACCTAAAAGATAGAGGGTTTCTTGATTCTTCAAGTAATTATAGCTCGTTTTCAAATGATACCAATTCAACCATCTTAAGTTAAAATTGGGTTTTCTACCAAGTTATCAGTCATGTTTCAATTGCCTCATTAGGCTTATTCATGATGAAATCACATTATGATCAAGGAAAAAAAAGGAATCAGACTCCTGATAAAAATTCAGTTCAACTTTACAGGAACCTTATAAAATTAATATAATAAAAATAAATGTATACATAAATGTACTATAGACCCTCACACATAATCAAGTCTTGAGAAAGTCAAAACTCATAATTTTTAAAATTATTTTTTCTGATATTTTAAAAATAAATAAATTATATTACCAAGAACAAATGTTAGGTTGTTTACACAGTGTGATTTTATAAATTGATTTTTTTTCACTTAAAATTTAAAACTAGAATTTCATGCAACTTTAGTACCTATTTGATGTTGTGATGTTCTATGGGCCCTTACTCCTTGATGTGTGTAGTTAATAGACCAGAAGCAAAAACATAACTTTGGAGTCTTTTATAGACACAAACTTCAGACCCCTCTGTAGGCTTACTGAGTCAAAAATTTATTTCAATATAAGTATAGTAAATTATGTTATTATATTATACACACATACATTTAAACACATACGTGTACAAAATATATTTACATTATATATTCACATATGTACATATTGAATATATATTCACATACATATTTATATTGTATACACACATATGCACTTATATGTATATACATCATATATACACATGTACAGAATACATATTAAACTTTGAGAAATACTTCCACAAATTGTATGTCAGAAATTATGAACATATTTTTCTTTCAATAGAACAATATTACAATAAGACAATGTGAAATACACAATTATATATGTAATTACATTCTTCATATTGTCCAACCCTTATATTCAGGTTATTTCTAAATTTTCCATTTTATGAATTAACCATTTAATGAATATATATTAACCATTTAATGAATATATTAATTATGTATCTTTTGCCTAAATTTCTAAAATCATGGAAATGATTATTTAAAAAGAAAATACTGGAATAAAGAACTTGACATTGTAATACTTGAGCTAACACATTTTCAAAGTGTTTTTCAGAGTGCATGAAACATCACAGCCTTTTATCTATACTCACACTTGTGTTATTAGTTTTCAATATATTTTATGTGAGAAAAATGTTTCTCACATTTTTTAATTTGCATTTTCTTATTGATCAATTTAAAATTGTTGTCATTTTTTTTCATTTTTTGAATTCTTTTTTTGTGACTTTTTCTGTCTACTTTCTTTTATAATATACTGGGGACTTAGCATTTTACTTATGAATAAGATAAGCCCTTTACATAGTAAGGGTATTTATACTTTGCTCTGTAAAGAAGTATTTTTATTTTCCTTTTTTTTGGTTGCTTTTTTTATTGGGACATTATGCTTTTGACTTTTATGTTGTTAATAAAAGTGGAGAATTTTTTGTGTTTGTTTTCAGGCTTAGAAAGCTCTTAGCCATCCAGATACTAAAAAAAAAAAAATAATAAGTAAAAGATGTTTTTCTTTTTCTATAATTTTAGATTTTCAATAACTAGAAATTAGCATGGAATTTGCATTTCTATATGCAATATAATGAAGACCTCCCACATTTCTTTTCCCTTATTTATTTACCAACTAACCATTGATCAGTTTAACTTCCTACCCCCTACAACTAGTTTAAGATGCAAAGCATGGTGATTAACTCAGGGTTATTAACTCTAAGAATGATTAAAAACATAGTGATTAAGAACAAGGGCACCGAGTTTTTTCTTCTTCCATGTTTCTCAGAAGTTCCTACTGATGCAAAGCTGTTTATGGAAAAGAAAACAAATAAGCTTGTAGAACTCTTCCCATAGTTGTGAAAAACATGAGCTCAATATTTTAGTGCAGTCTACTGACCACCCAACCTTTTCAGCAATTATCCATGGTTGACACTTTATGGCTAAAGTGTCAGTATTGTTGTGGATAAAAAAGTAATTTTAACATGCAATGCTTAACCTCAGGAGGTTAAAATTCGACTCAAGAGACAATACACACTGAACTCAGTGCACAGGTGTTAAGTCCTCTAGCTTTGAGGGATTCAAAGAAAGGAGCAAGAGTGAAGGCAAGGAAAAACTGAAGAAAGTTTTGTGAAAAGGTTTGAGTTTTTCCAGCAGTTGGGAAGTACATTTCAGGGTGAAGTATCGCAAATACCAAACACCTCTGTAGCTTGGGTTATCTAAGACAATTCTTCCTACCTTCCTGTGGTTACTTAAGCTCCTGTCATGGCTTCCCAGTTGATTAAAAGGTTGATTTTAAGAACCACAGTTATACATTGTCAGGGTCCTATACAGCTCTGAGCACAGTTCTTTGCCCATAGTCATTCATTACTGTATATTTTGTTCAATTAAACACATTTTGATTTTATAAGCATGTTTTCTTAAATATCACTCAATCCGGACAGGGTACTACTTATTTTACCAGTAGCCCTGTTATATTTTAGAATAAAGGTGTCCTCAAATTTATGAGACACACTACTTTCCAGCCCCAGTGGTGACATACTCTTCATGAACACAGGAGCTACTTTTCCTTCCTCCAAGCGAAACATCATAAAAAGGAAGTGACAGCAATTGTGACCCTATCTGTGGAAGTTTATGAGACAATTTGAGGATAGAATGAGTTACAATGTTATTGTTAACACCTCATCAAAATTCTTGTCCAGAGTTTTAGCAGTGACCTAAGACAAGTAGACTGGCCTGTAACTGCTGGGATCACTTCCAGCAACTTCTCCAGAGAACCAAATTACCCTTTCCAGTTAACCCCAGTTATATCCTTCTCTCCTTGTTGTGTGAGAGAGTATATAAGAGGAGGGGATCCTGGTGGCTTGAGGCAGGGAAGCAAAGGGTTGTGACATCTTCCTCACTATTTTCTACTTCCAGAGACAAGATTCTTGTAAGGACTATGACATTGCATTAGCAGAAAAATTTATGAAAAGGTCATGTCCGAAGGCTTCATTTGATTTTCTTCTATCAGTTTGAAGCGATTTAATAGCTATATTTTAACTTTACAGCCATTTCAATATAGTCATATATATGCAAGAAAAAATTAACCATATTTAAATATATAAAATGGCAATAATTTATGCTGGCTTAATGACATAATTACAGCATTCATTTTCCCCATTCATTTTCACCTAAAGTTAGTTTTCTGGTGGTAATGAAAACCAATATGGATTTTTCTAAGAACACATCTAGCTATTAAATTTTAGGAGTGAATTCAGTATTAGAGAATATCAGAGATGAGAATAAATAATAGAATTGTTATCCTCTAGTTCCATGTTTGTAGAATATATATATATTTGTATACATACGTATGAATACACTGTAACCTTACATGACAAGATATTCCACAATACATTGTTTTTTCAAAGAGAAAGAAAAAAATGTTAGTGTATCTGCAGTCTTTCTATTTATGAAAGAAAAATTCAACAATGTTTGCAAACTAACTGGAAGATTATACTTTAATGTAAAAAAAAAAACAATTTAAGTAACCCAATTCACAATGGATCTCAGGTCTGACAAATTAACTTAAAAAACTGCAGGCACAGGCAATAAAAGCACTTTTTTTTTTTTTTACAAAATTTACTTCAACATATTGAATGAATATATTATACGAGTTAGACTTAATTCTATAGTTAAAAAAAATTCTAGATGGGGTAAAGAGTTTGGAAAAAGTATTCAAATATATAAAATAAAATTATTTTACCAAAGTTGCATGGGAAGAAATAGGCAGGCAAAGATATTGATTGTGTTCCTCACTCATGGACAGAACACATTTTTGTATTTAAATAAACTATGAAAATTCTATGCATCTACTTATATGAGTCAGCATTCAATTCAAAGATCAAAATAAACCCAAACATGATTACCATTATCTGTAAAACTGAAGAAATTCTCTTCTTGATACACACCAAAGTGAAAATGTCCATTTTTTGTTATACATATGAAATAATTTTGAAGACTGAAATTCTGAGTATTCTTATTCTCACCATTTGGTTGCTATTAATAGTAAAGCTGTAAAGCTGTCACTCATGAGCAAAATAGTAGTTGTAGGAGCTTTTTGTTTGTTTTGTGTTAATGTTTCCCAATAACCCACAAGCTTAGTATAAATTTCAAGTTTAAGAAAAAAAATGAAAGGAAAAAACTTAGGCATTCCACATTTGTGAAGAAAGCAATTAATAATAGATGAAATTTCCAAACAGAATCTGTGTGTTGAAAATTTAGATATTTAAATTAGCCCATACCCCCAAATTTGATAGCCCTTACAAATTACTTTATTTACATTTTTAAAAAGGGGTTACCTATATTTATTTTTATTTTTTTAAAAGAAAAAAAAGGCATTTCCAGGATTGGGGTTGTGGCTCAGTGGTAGAGTGCTTGCCTACCATGTGTGAGGCACTGGGTTCAATTCTCAGCACCCCATATTAATAAAGTTCCATCAACAAGTAATAAAATAAAATAAAAGGCATTTCCAAATATTCTTAATTTCTTTATTTGACTTAATGTTAAGAGAGGCAACCAGTCACTCTCTTTATCTTCCTCTTCCTAAGTCTTCCCATCCTTATTCTCAGGTTTCTTTCTGTGTCTTTTGACCCTTCTCATTTGATATTGTCTACTTGACTATTTTGATCAATTTCCATGAATTCACCTCCTAGATAATCACTTACACTAAACTTCTATATTTGACCCAAACCTCATTCTTCAAATTCAGTTGCCTTTATATTTTTATACTCTCTTAATGTCTCATTGGTACTTTAAGTACTAACTGATAACACAAGTCCTATAATCTCTTTGTTCCTCCAGGCTGAGAGTGGGAAATTGCACAATCATCTTCTCATGTCCTTAAGATAGACACCAGGAGTCAGGATGTCCTGTCAATTAAAATTGCCCATTTGATCTTGAACTCATGTCCCCTTCACTAGTGGACAACTAGAAAGCCATCTATTTGTTTTCCGCACTACCACTGGAGTTCTCCTTCATAAAATCAAAGATATCCCTTCCTTACTTTAAAATTGACTAATAAAGTTCCTTCAATAGGACAAATTCCTCAGCAGGACATGAACAGATCTATGCCTTGACTATACATTATCTTTAACCATCAGTCTGACTTGCCTTGTCATTACATACATAGCACCACTTCCTCCAGCTGGAATAAGTCACAACCCTCTTTTTCTCTTAGAAATAAATTACCACCACTTGTTCAAGTATTTGTCCTTACATTATTTCCATTATACTAATAACATACTTTGCTACAGAGTTATTGAATTGTGTATTTCTCTGAGTATCTTCATCCTACTTCTTTAGAGCAATGACTTTATCTCTCACATCTTGCATAGTGCATGGCCATTGTAGGTTCTTCATAATTTTGGTTTATTGAATGAATAAAATTGATCAATCATTTTGGAAGAAAGTGAGTCACTATAAACATGAATCATCATTTCTTCTTCTAATAGTAAAAGAAACAAGTAAATGAAAATAAGCTAGAATTTATCAGGTTTAGAAATAACTCAAAGTGAATATACTATGTGTTTTCTATGCGCAATGGAATATTAGTTATCTCTCTTTCTTTGATGTGGTATATGAAACACGTAATATTTGTCCTTTTGGACACAAAACTAATCATAAATACACCCTTAGAGTTTTTGCTGAATTGTAGCTATTATCAAGCACAGTTTTAAAGTACTTTTAAGAAGTCATAAGATAAAGGAAAAAAAAGATACAGAAAATAGTTTGGAAGAACTTTAACCCACTATCTAGGATTCAAAATATGGATGAAACTATAAAGCTTTTCATAACTTTATATGCTTATTTTTTTCTGTCTGGGATAAGCTCTAAACATTTCAAAAACTTTCTGTATCATAAAACCTTTCTAATGAATAAGTTAAGCCTATGTAGATGGATTAATTTATAATATTTGTAGTGTCATAAGACATGTAACCCTACCACACTGACCAAAAAAATTATCCACAAAAATTATAAAACTAAATAAATAAAGCAAATAAAAAACCAAAGAGAATTTTTATTTGGCTTAGAAGATGTAACTATATTAACTAGGGCTTTTGTGCTTTTCATCTCAACTGAAGTTTTAATTTAACAAATCAGCTTCTTGGAGTAGGAAAACATTAGAATCTTAAAAGTACTGAATGCATTTTATTCTGGTTTTTCTGTAAGAGAATTAAGTGTAATGTTCCTTTGCATATGCTTTGATTTCTCAAGAGTACACTTGTTTTGGTTAATGCGAACAACTCAGCAACAAGGATGATTACCAGCAAACACTGGTTGCATACATACTATATGCAAAGCGCTATGTAATTAACTAAGCGTATACAGAAAGCAAGCTTAAGACATGCTTTTCTGATCTCTTGAGGCTCACCAGCCAGAAATTATATCGATACTAGAATATTCTCAGGCATTACAACATATTGCAAGCAAATACCTTCTTGGATATGTCTTTAGAGAGAGAATAATGCTGCTATCCAGATGTCTCAATATAACAAATGGCTATTAAACACTTAGTTGAGGAGTAATTTGTAAGCACATGACTAATCTGATTGCACTAACTAGAGTTTTATGAAAAGATCCCCAAAATTTAGTAAAGTAAGAAAGAAAGTGAATGAGTCTCTAATTCAATTGGAACTAGTTGTAACTCAGAGCTACAAATTGGTTATTGCACTATCTGAAGTAGAGAAAGTAGAAATCAAAAAAGCTTTGCTTTCTCAAGCATTTTATTGTAAGGGTCAGAATAAGACAAAACAAGTATTTTGAAAGATGATATTTGTAGACAAGGAGTGGTTGCTGGATAGTCGGGTCTTGAAATCAGCATCAAATACAAGTTTCATGAACTATTTTCAAGAAAGGTTCTATTCATCTCTGAGCTCTCTCAAATATACCCAGAACTCAGAAGAGAGGATTTCTGAGCCACCAGAACTCAGGGGGTAGAGAGTAGTGAAAGATCTCTTGATAATTTTTCTCCAAAAGTCAATCAAGTTTAGACAGGAAAGGGCAAAGTCAGGCATCATAAAGATGAGCTGGGCTTCAAACCAGAAAAAAAAAAAAAAAAAAAAAAAAAAAATGTCACATTTAAGGGGATATTTTTTCATTTTTTGGCTTGAAAAATTTTCTCATTGTGATGTGTATGCATGCACACACCCCATTATGGAATGTTGAAGCATAATGCCAGAAATAATCAACCTACAATTTATTACTAGAGCCCCAATGTATTTTTTTAGCAGAAATTTGTAGATGAGAAGTGTTTTTCTTTTTTCTTTTCTTTTTTCCCTAAATTTAAGAGGTGAGACAGCTGCTGGATTTCTCTGATACCAATGGAGGATCTGAAAGAGAAGTGAACCAATTTAAATACCCTGATAAAATATTTATAAAACTATTTAACATTTAAGATACAGTGTTTACCTCCTCTATACCTCAGAAAGTATCTTCTAAGGGAATCTGAGAAACTGGTGAGAAGCTGTGTGAACTACAGAATAGGTAGGTTGGTCTGAACTACTTGTTTGGGGCAAGGTCTCAAAAGATTCCAGTGGAAGTTTCTGATACTCTAGCATGAAAAGCAACCTCTTCTTACATTTTAGTAAATGTGATGTTGTATAATTATTATCCAGTAAGCTAAAATATAATGCAGGATATAATTAATAAAAAATATATAATTAAAGTATGTATTCACTCAAATATGCTACCTATAAAATAACTACACACAACACACACAAATATAAGCATGTTGTATGTGAAAAAAAGGGATCAATATTCAAAAGTTGGTTTTCATCTGAATTCAAAGTCTATTAGAAAGGTTGAAAATGCCATTTCAAAACAAAACTACATCTACTATTTCCTTGATGTTCTAACAGTAATTCCCCAAAATTTAACTCTCTAGTCAGTAGTTGCCCTAAGGATAAAATAATTCACCCACCCACACCCTTTTAACATATATGTATTGACCATAGTATTTTCTAAGCACTCTCATGGGCACTGGGAATAGAGCAGTGAATGCAACAGACAAGTCTCCACGGAGTTTATGTCCTAGTGCAGAGAACAATAGCAATAATATTGAAATCATCTTTAGTGGGCATATATTATGTTATTGAAATTGTACCAAAATTTACTTTGAGGGGCTGGGGTTGTAACTCAGTGGTAGAGCACTTGCCTAGCATGGGTTCAATCCCCAGCACCACATAAAACTAAGTAAACAAAATAAAGGTATTGTGTCCATCCACAACTAAAAATATTTTTAAATATATTTTAAAAATTTACTTTGATTTGTGTTTATATGTGTATAGTTCTAAATCACATTCAGTGCTACATGAGATTGTTAAACTTCAAAAACACACAACCAAGAAATTTCAAAAGAGAAAATAAATTCAGCTAATGTAATTAAAACAATTCAATGACTCATGTGCAAAGCCTTAAGTGAAATGCAGGTCTGTCTTACTCTATATCTATGCTCTTGATTCGGCTGTGCTGACTACCTCTAGAATGTTTTTTTTTTTTTTTTTTTTTTTTTTAAAGTCCCAATTACTGAAGGAAAAAGAGTGATCCAGAGACATTAAGTGATTTTCCTCCTTAGTAATGAAATGACTGAGTTGAAGAAGCTGGAAAGAGAAATTTGTTACTTAAAATGAGGAAAAACTCCTAATGTGGAATCTTAAATTACTAATCCATCTGTAAGTTATAGTGTAACATCTCAGGAATTTTCATTTAAAACATATTTCACATGTAGTCATACTGCAAAAAGAATTTACACTATCATTGAGTTTATTAAGGATTTGGACACTGTAATTCCTTAGGGCATGGACCTCATTTGTTAAGATTTAAGTATTATGCAAGATTGTATGAATTTATTTAAGTAGGTTAAGAAATATCCTAAATACCAAGTTTTATTTAATTTTTTTGTTCTTTTCTAAAAAAATAACTTCCCACTTGTCTCTAGGTGAATTTGGACAATTAAATTTTTTTAAAAAGGACTCTATGTACAAAGTATTTCTAAACCAACATCTCTGCTAAAAGAGTATGTGCAGAATATCTATTCTTTTTTATTGTGATTCATTTATACGGCTCAAATACCACTGCTGCCCTAAAAGATTAAAAAAAAAAAAAAAAGCTATGCTCTGTCCTTCAATATATAAAGGATTACAGAATGTAATTCACTGAAATGGGAGATTATAATACCTAATAAATATGCATTTTTCTTCTAATGGACTTATGAACACTCTCTAGGACACTACTCAAAAGACATTCTAGTTTTTCAATTTCTTTACTGGTGCCGGATGTCTTATATGAGCTTTCTCTTTTTAAAATTTAAACAATATTTTCAAATATAAGGAAGGCTCAATCTCAGAAACAAACAAGGCTACATTAATTGTTTTTTGATCCAAAGCTCTTAATCCATACATAAAATAGTTTTGATATGAACGGTCTATGCAGAATTGGTTAGATCAAAATAGTTGTTTTCACAGTTTTATAGCAAGTTTTTAAATACTCAGTTCAAGTATAAATATGACTCTCTGCTGAGAGTCTTAAAAATATGTGTAACAAATATAACATAATATCTCCTCAGTTCCCTTGCCTTGGTGTGTTCACATCTTAGTGGATGACCATTACCCACAAAGAAAAGGACATAATATTCCTATTGCTTTAACACAGACAACTTCAACGATGCTGAAATGTACCAACAAAATTATTTCATTTAGGCCATCTACTTAGAAATTCAGCTAAATGTAAAGTGCAACAGTTGAATCAATAATAATTTTTAAGAAATTTTTTATTGGTTATATAATCAACAGAAGCACAAAAGTTTATCAGTAGTAGACTGTCTGCATGGGTAAGGTTTATTTTGTTGCCTTTGTTCCATCGATGCCTAGTTACAAAGCTTAATTGATAGCTGATGTTTGCTATATTTGCTGAATAAGACAATTTGAATTAAAATAATTTTAATTTATGCTTTCTCATTGAAACAAAATTTTACCAGTTCTAAATTTGAACTAAAAATATTTAGATTCAGACTTTCCATATGTATGCCTTCATAGATGTCATCAAACAGCACTGTCTATAAAATGATGTTTATAAAAGTTTCTTTTTACATCATGACCCTGCTCAAAATAAAGTCTAAATATATAATATTTTTAAGGATATAAATTATAAAATTTAAAAACTAAATATATTAATGTAAAATATGATTGTCTTTATCCTACTGCATAGAACAAAGTCTCTGCAGAGTTGACAAAATTAATAAACAAGCAACATGAATTTTTTAATGAAAATAACTATAGGTTAATGATAGAATTTTTAGCTATTTATAATGATTAAATGGAACTTGAAATACCGTTTTTACAGTTTTTACTGGCACATTTTATTGGTTACTTCAGGCACATAACCATAAGAATGAGTATAAAAAGGTGGCTTTTAAGAGCTTCTATAAAATATATACCAATAATAAAAAAGGAAAAACAACCCTGTTTCTGCTAATCCCTGGCACTACTCAGAGCTATTGTGAATCTCTCAGACCAATGTCTTCAGTTCCTTCACAGAAATCTCAGCCAATTAAATTATTCTGTCATGTTGCAATGATATGACCAGTAACTTAAAAATAATGCTTCTTATTACACAAAATAAAATGAGTCTGTGGAAAAATAACTCATGAAAATGGCGAGAGGAGAATGAAACAGAAAAGAATGGCAGCGATGCCTGTAATACCAACAGCTCAGGAGACTGAGGCAGGAGGATCACGAGTTCAAAGCCAGCCTCAGCAATTTAGTGGGACCCTAAGCAACTCAGTGAGACCCTGTCTCTAAATAAATAAAATATAAAAAAGCGCTGAAAATGTTGCTCAGTGTTTAAGCATCCCTGGGTTCAATCCCTGTTACAAAAAAAGAAAAGAAAAGAGAGAAAGAGAGAGAGAGAGAGGAAACAAATGACAGCCAAGATTCCTGAACTTAAAATTTGAACAAGAAAGGGCATAGTAGAAATTTTCTGTCTGATTTCATTCAATAAACACTATCAAATACTACCTCTGAGCCAGCTACAGTTAGGTAACATATACAGAACTCACAAGACAGCAAAGATATTTTCTTTCTGAGCAAAGAGATATCTAATGTGAACTCATTTAAAGTTCACAGAGAAAGAGATCTTGATTATCCCACGAGACCCAGGTCCAATACTTTCTTTTTTAATATTTTTTAATTTGTTTTAATAAGTTATACATGACAGTAGAATGCACTTTGGTACATCACATATAAAGGAGTATAATTTCTCATTTTTCTGGTTATACATGATGTAGAATCCCACAAGTCATATAGTTATATATGTCTATAGGGTAATGTCTGATTCATTCTACTATTATTACTTCCTCCATACCCCCTCCCCTCTCTTCAATCCTTTTTACCTAAATTAACTCTATTCTTCCCTAGTCACCCCCCCACCTTATTGTTAATTTGCATCTGCATATCAGAGAAAACATTCTGCTTTTGGTTTTTTGGGATTGGCTTATTTTGCTTAGCATGATATTCTCCAGCTCCATCCATTTAACAGCAAATGCCATAATTTCATTCTTTTTTAAGGATGAGTAATATTCCATCATATATAAATGGATATTTCATCATATATAAATGGATAAAAAGTTATATATATATAACTTTTTATCCATATATATATATATATACATACATATGCATATATCACTTTTTGTTTATCCATTCACCCATTGAAATGAGTCTAGGTTGCTTCCATAGTTTAGCTATTGTGACTTGAGCTGCTATAAACATTCATATGGCTGCATCACTGTCCAGTGCTTTCTTTATGGAACACTCCTATGCCAAACTTTTTGTGCAATAATCAAATATCACTGTGTTATATTTATTTTATATTATATTACTTTATTGGGCAACATATCTATGCCAAATAGCTATTGGTGTCTTACAGCAGAGATTATATTTTCTTTATCTCCCTAGATACTAAAAAGTTCCTAAACACAATCAACAATTATTTATCCTAAAATGTCTTAATAACAGAGAATTTACTCTTTCTATATGAAAAGAAGTATGCTTTACCCTGCATGAGATTGGAAAGATAATTTGAGTTACCAGGGGAAGATGAAACAGTTGAGAAATACAAGTAACATATTGGCTAGAGTAAAATCTGAAAGTAAAGATGCTAGAGAAAGGAAGAGGTATGTTTTGCTGGATTACTTGTAAACACTTCCTCTTTGGATACTAACCAGAACCACAATTTGAACCAATATCCAAAAGGGGAAAAAAAAGTACTAGGGAATAAAGGGATGCTACATTTTAAAGGCTCTAATAGAAGTTTCTAGATGCATGCAGAGGATAACATTCCCTTTAGGTTTGCTTTAGCAAGGAATAAGTAGAGATGAAAATGGAAAAATCCAAAGAGTCCTCAATGAAACAAAATCTTAGAGTCATTGACATGAAGTGACTTCTCCATTTTCCCACTTAATAAGCAGTGATTTCTAATTTTATGTATTACTAATAGGAATCACTTCACTGATATAAAGAATGTTACAACAATCCTATTTCATATAAAAATATCAGTCATTAAGCTGAATCAATTACAAAATTATTGTAGAATATTAGTTATAATAATTTCTAAATACAACCCTCAACTAAATGATGACATAAAATGAATTACAAACATATTTATGGAAAGACATTAGTCATCATACTAAACAGTAATCTGGGAAAAAAAGAAGGGGAAATTTCAAAAACTAAAGGAACTATGAGGAATTAATTCTGAAAAGATGCTTGAAGATAATCTGTTGGTCATTTCACATATTTGCAAAGAGAAAAATATAGCTTGAGAGTGTACTATAATGAGGAATAAGGGTTGTAAATTTGGCTTTTAGCTAAAATTAAGTAGGACTTTTCTCACAATTAGTGATTTCTGAGAATGAGCTACAAAATAAAAAATACAATTAGTTATTAATGTTGTTCAGATGGACTTGGGTGTCCCTCTGTGTGAATGCTGAAGGGATTTCTGCACTAAATATTCACACAATCAGTCGTATAACTTTTCAAAGCCCATCTCTTAATTTCTAGAAGTTAAAATAACAGAATGTTACTTCTACACAAAATGCCACAGTGGGAAACATCTCCTCATTTAAAGTATTTAAATTTATCCTATTAAACACAAGGCAAAAATGAACAGACCTAGAATTAAAGAAATGATGACTGATGGCTACAATAATTATTTTTTGAATCTTTGGAAATCTATCATTACTTACTCAATACAGATATTCCTCCATGCAAAACAATTACCACTTATTATACAATATGTGAGAAGGGTTTGGAAATCAATACTTGTACTAAAATATGTAAGGATTATCTAATTGTGTTTCCAAGACCGATTATGTCTTGACAACAGACTTTTCCTCTTGTGAGAATATAGGATTTAAGTACCAAAATTATCATCATAAAGTGATTCATCCAAAGAAAATTAATTTTTTTTCATTTTTTGAAATCTTCAGTTTATAGGAAATTCTTTTTCCATTTAAAATTATTCTGAAAATGACTTTGCTTCCTTGCTACATTGTAATGTTTTAATTTTTAACACTACCTCACACATTCTAGGGACTTTTTATTCATTGCATTTTTTTTCACTTAATTACATTGCTTTTAAATCCTATAAAAGATTTTGGCATCATTCACTCATATTCTAGCTAAAGCTGCCTTTAAGCAAGAATCCACACATTTTTTTTCAAAGACAGTTGTAAAGTGCCAGTTAAAATACCATGACAAATGTGCTTAATTAGTGAGTTCTTCGTGTTTTGTCTAAAAAACACCCAAAATTTCCATATTTAAAAAAATTTCAACTTCTCAGTAGCCCTATAGATACTGTTGGACGATTTTGACATTTCATAGTTTAAATGTTCCTTGGCACATTATTAAAGTAAAAGCCAAAAGAAGGAAATTTTTAAAGTTATGGACTCAGCTTTTTCTCTGTGTAGGTTCTCTACTGGGTGCTAGATTTTTTTGTACCACTTGCTATTTACTATGCTCCACTGAGAAATCTATATCACTACCAGTCATCCATGGAGGTACCTTTGCAGTGAAAGTCTCAGAGTACATACTAATTCTCTCCACACTCACACACCAGAATAAATGCAGCAACAGTACATACCCAGCAGAGCCTGCTCTCTTGGAAGGTAGCTACAGGACACATGTTCCACGGTCGCATTGCACATTGCATGCTTCACCTTGCACAAATGACTTAAGTGCTCCCCAAAATTTGCTTCCCATGAAACCTAAAGCAAAAGGATTTTCCAACTATCTTTGAGCAATATCCCAGCAGAACATTAGTAAATCTTATTAAGTTTATAGATATCATCAGTCATCTCCAATTTAAGTAGCTTTGTTTTCCATTTCAGTATAATTATAATGAACTGGAAAAATGTATCCATCTTTCCAGTATTCAGAATGTGCTTCTTACCAGTTTTCCAGCCCCCACAAACTGATACCAAGTGATTCAGGATGACCTCAGTGTTATATTAGGCAGCTATTCCTCTATCTTCTTTGGCTGTGGCACTCTGGCTCCCCAACAATCATCTCCACCCCGCATTTCTAGGTTTTAAGTTTTGCCAGGACTGGCAAAACATGCAGTAAGAGAGTCAGAAGTTTAACAACCACCAAAGCAAGGGTGAAACTGACCTGGCTCAAATATTCAGATTATCTTTTCCACTGTTAAACATGCCTCTCTACTTTCTCTAAACCAGAACTTTCTTGGATCTTTTCAGAGTATTTTGCAATCCGTGTGGCAGACTTTGCTCACATATAAACTAAAATACCTTTGGGCCCTGTTTTCTCAAAACCAAATATTTTACTCCTTTTTCTTCCCCTCCAAAGGGAGAAAGAAATTACCCTTATCTGTTACCCCACATTAATTTCTTAAGGGAGATTTTCAAAGACCATGATGTAATCCATAAAATAAACTCCACTTTGATGAATCAAAACCATAAACTGAGGGATACTCTTTTGCTGAATGGTTGGTGAGAAGGTTAACTCATGATGTCCCTTTGTCCCATATATAGGACACTTAAAAAAACTTAAATTGAACAGCAAATATACTGTTTATGATCCCTTTGAAATAAATAGGTTTTAGAATTTTATTGTAAAAAAAGTAATAGGTGAATGATTATAGTAATTGAATATACACACACATACACACACACACACAGATACATATATCATGTGTATGTACACATACATATAAAAGATATATAAACTCTAGATTATGATAGATAACCTATTTAAATGCACCTGTGTCAATTTCATTGAAATTCTCACAGAATTGAAAACTCAGGACTCAATGGGTTAATGTACTTTTTATGATATATACATGTATAATAATATCATTATTAACAAAATAATATAACATATTTTTACTATGTAGCCAGGTACTCTTAGTCAACTTTTATGTATGACTGCATTAAATTTACACAATAATCCTGGTGAGGGTAGGTGTATGGATGTTTTTATCACTGTATGTGATAGATGTATGCACTACAGAAAAGATAAGGTAAATACTTGGTCCATTGTTGCTCAGTTGGTAGGAGAAAGAGTAAGATTTGACCTTAGATCTGCCAGACCCAAAAGCAATCTCAGTTTGAGAGTCTCCCTAAAAATGTTGCTGTGGCAGGTTATATTGGCCATCTGTCAAAAACAGTTCTTATTCACTTTGATACATTATATTTCCCAGCATCTTTTGTAATCAGCTATGGATAGGTGACTAAGTATTAGCCAATAAAATAATATTGGAAGTTATATGTTCTACTTGTAAGCCCAATGCAAAAATGCTTCTCAAGCATGACCTTCTATGCTGTTTTCTTCTCTGTTTGGCATTGGGGTACATTGATGTTAAGTTAAGCAACCTTAGAAGTCAAATGTTAAGTATGGAGGAACTTTAACTGCCCTGAGTTGCTGAATGATTGTACTATGCAATCCACCTATGTAACTCTTGCCTCTAAACCAACTACCTGGAACTGCCTCAGACTGATCAATGATTAAAATATGATTTTTTATGTGCGTGAGTACTTACATAAATTTTAATGTCTATTAATGTAACAACAGCAGTTAGCCCACCATAAGTGAAATAATCCCATTTGCAAATGTATCTTAAAAGTCATTTCTGAGGAAATATGTCATACTGTAAATGATAAATATACTTTAAAAATTTTAGATAAATCAAAAATAATAAAAGAAATTCATTGTACATTCTAAAAAGGACATTCAAATTTTTCACTTTACAATAAGATAATAATTCATTATTTGGAGTTAATATTTTAATTGTACTTTCATTCATATAATACTATTCTCTTTCCTAGGAATATTTACTATAACTTTAATTGTTAAATAATTTCCTTTACCTGTTTATTTCATGTTTACATAAACTTCTTTATGTTTACCTTATTTAGTGCTTCGATCAAACCTTAGAAAATTTAGAAAATTACACAAAATAAAGAAACTTTGTATTTGAGCAAATACTGTAGCATCATGATTTAAGACAGAAAATTTTATCTAAAAATATACAACATAACCTTAAGAAATTGATTCTGCATTTGAAAATATGGTGAGAGAATTACTGTTGTCTCCATGGTCATATTTTGGCATTGGGGTACACTGACCTTTAGGAGAAGAAATGGGTCAAATCTAGGGTAAAGTCCAGTGGTCTTAGATAACAACATTGACACTAAAGCAGTGATTATTGATAAGTATAATATAGGCACACATCAACAGACCCTAGTTATGCCAGTTACTCTGCCACATTTTGAACAATGTTACTATTGTTGTAATTGAGTATATATATACTGAAATGTCAATGCCTGTTATATTGAAACAGTTCTTGTATAACTAATAATGCAGTATTATTACACTAATTGATATATTATCTACTATAAAGTCAAGGTAGAATTTTGCATTGTTTTTCATTTTTATCACAGAATTGAAAAAGTTCTTCAAAATGGTGGTCACATTTCATGGAAGATAAGAGATAAAGGCAGATAAAAATATCAGGAGAAACAAATAGCTTTATATGTTACAATAATGTTTTAGGATTGGCTTGGGTATAAGGACAAACACTGTATTATAAGTAAACAAATATAAGAAAAATAGAAGAGAGTCATGCAGAATATGAATGCTGAATCATAGTAATAAATTCAGTATGTTTACATAACTTCCTAAAAAAATAGTAAAAAGGAATTAAGCTTGCACAAAGAAAAAAAAGAAAGATCATCAATTTATTATTTATTAGTATACATGAGCATCTTTAGCTTGGGAATATTTTGAGTCAGAGAAGAATAGTAAATAGTTATACATGCTTTCCATGCATGAAGGGCAACCCAATAAAAAGTCACTGAAGCTTTTACAGACAATATGAGTTAGTCTTATATGGGAATGGTCATTGTGTATTAATATAGTTGACTTGTTTTATGTGGTTTAGGTTTTTAACACCTTAAACATGCACTGCCCAAATTTTCTAGTACTTAAAAGTGTATTTAAATTAGGAAGGGATGGGAAACTACTTGAAAACAATAATAAAATGTCAGTAGTAAGACATTGCCTATGATAATAACCTTAAATAAAAAAAGATTAAATTCTTCCATTAAAAGACATAGAGTTGCTGAATATATAATTTGTTATTTGTTAATGTTATAATTATTTATTTGTTGCTTATGAAAAACTTCCTTCATGTCTAAGAACTCATATAGACTAAAAGTAGAGTGATGGAATAAAAGATATTCTATGTAAAAGGAATCCAAAAGAAAGCAAGAGTAGCTATACTGATATCTGATAAAATATGCTTCAGATCAAAAACAGCAAAAAGAGAAGATCATTATATAAAAAAGAGGGGGAAATTCAGCAAAATATAAATAGCAAGTGTCAAGATACATGAGCCAAATATTATAGCAACTTAATATATAAAAATATTAATAGATCTAAATGGAGAAATAGACTCCAATATAATAATAAAAGTTAATAGGGAAATGTTAACACCCCACTTTTAGCTATGTATAAATAATCCAGACATAAAAACAACAAAGAAACAACAGAGTTAAGCTGCACCCTAGGCTAAATGGATCAAACAGACATCTCCAGAACCTTCCATCCATCAGACACAGAATAGATATTATTATTAGTAAGAGTATATGGAATGTTTTCCAGGATGAGTCATGGTAAGTTACAGAACAAAACAAGTATCACAATTACAAATTTTTGTTGTTGCTCATACTCGGACTTTGTTTTTGCTTTTGTTCTTTTTTTGTGGGGTACTGGGACTTGAACCCAATGCTTTGTACTCTAGGCTAGGCAAGCATGCTACCAACTGAGCTATATCCCCAGCTCCAAATTTTTTTAAATAATGAAATTACATTGAGCATATTCTCTGACAACAATGCAATAAAAATAGAAATCAATAATGAGAACAAACTCTGGAAACTATATATATCATGGAAATTTTTTAAAAAAATCCTGACCAACCAATGAATTATTGAAGAAATTAGAAGGAAATACAAAAACTTCTTGAAACAAACTGTTATGGAAACACTACATACAAAAACCTATGGACTATATCAAAAACAGTACTCACAGGAACTTTATAGCAGTGAACATCTCCATCAAAAATGTAGGAAGATCTCAAGTAAACAACCTTTCATCTTATCTCAAATAACTGGAAAAACAAGAACAAAACAAACCCAAAACTAGTAAAAGGAAATAAAAAATAAGTTCAAAGGAGAAATAAGTTGAATAAAGACTGGAAGAAACACAAAATATCAACCAAATGAAAAATTGGTTTGGCAAAAAGATAAATAAGATTTACATACCCCTTGTTTGATCAACTAAGAAAAACAAAGAATAAAATAAATAAAAACAAAGACATAAAAGGAGATGCTTCAAATGATATCACAGAAATACAAAAGATCTCTAATGAGACTATTGTGAATAAGTATAAGCCAATAAACTGGATAACCTAGAAGAAATGGATAAATTACTGGCCACATGCAGCTAACCAAGATTGAGCCCTGATGAATCAGAAAGTCTGAACAAACCAATAATGAGTAACAAGTATAATCAGTGAAAAAACTTTTACCTATCAAAGAACAGCCCAAGACTAGAGGGCACACTGCCAAGTTCTACAAAACATGTTAAAAAAAAAAAAAAACTGATATCAATTAGTCTGTACTCTAATAACAAAACCAGACAAGGACCAAAAGAAGAAAAAAGAAAAAAGAAAAAAGTGAAAAGGAAGCTAAAAGATACAGGCTAATGTCCCTGAAGAACACTAATGTAAAAATCCTCAACATACTAGCAAAATGAACTGAACAGCACATCAAAAAGATTGTTGACCATGATTGAATGGAATTCATCTTAGAAATGCAAGGATGCTTAAACATACATGAGCTGACAGCATGATACATGTCATCAACAATGAAGGACAGAAATGAAATGATTATCTCAATAGATGTGGAAAACGCATTTGATAAAATTCAACGTTCCTTCATAATGAAAACTCTGAATGAAACAGGGATAGAATATACTTCAACAAAATTAAAAAGCTATACTTACATTCATACTTTATATAAAAAGCCCACAGCTAATATCATACTGAACAGAGAAACCTGAAAGCTTTCTCTCTGGAACTGAAATAAGACAAGATGACCACTTGAACCACTTTTATTAGACATGGTACTGGAAGTCCTAGCCAGAGCAATCAGTCAAGAGAAAAAAATAAAAAGCATCCAAATTGGAAAGGAAGAAGTCAAATTGCCACTATTTTGCAGAAAATATCTTCTTATATATGAAAAATAACAGCAATTTCAAAAAAATATGATTTTTGAACATTAAAAGGAAAAAAATTATGGTGGATGACATATGAAATGAATAATCGGGAAATAAAATTCTCTACCCATTATCATCTAAAAGTTAAAAAGAATGTACTTAAGATAGTAAAGATATATTCAAAAATACTAGTTATCTCTGGGTGATGGGGCTATGGGTGGTTTTAATTTTTTCCTTTACTCTTAATTCTGGAACACATATATCTGTGGCCTTCAAAGTCAGAAAAATATATTAGGAAAAACAAACTTTATTCAGTGAGAACTTGAACCAAACACCTAACATAGATGCTGATGCCACTAAAGGATTTTGCACCTCTCTATAAACATAACAAAATTCTGTGTCTGCACAAGATTAATAGTTCAGTCTTACAAATACTCTCATCCAAAATGCCAACATGATCACTGATCACTGTTGTGTTAATTAAATTTTATTGGGACAATGAGTTAAGAGTGGCAAGACTGCAGGCTGAGACAATGATTTAAAGATGGAGTTAGAATGTTTTATTGCACAATTTGCTTATAAACAGAGCTAATTAGTTCAAATACATTTACATGTTTTTGTAACTAGAACCCTTGTATTTTTCAAAGAAACTGAATTTAAAAGAAGGATAATTTTACATGCCTCTACAACTAGATCAAGTTATGACAATGTCTCAAGGGAAGTATTAACAGGAGGGAACACATATCAAAAGAAAGGGCCTAAGTCATCCCATTGATTCTTATTGAAATGTAAATGCACATCAAAACATCTTATTAAAACAGGTTATTCTGTAAATATATGCATTTTTTAAAAAAAATTATTTATTTGTTCTACTCAGTTATACATGATAACAGAATGCTCTTCGATTAATTGTACACAAAATAGAGCACAATTTTTCACTTTTCTGGTAGTACAGGAAGTAGGATCACACCATTCATGCAACCATACTTGTATCTAGGGTAATGATGACCATCTCATTTCACCATCTTTCATATCCCCATGCCCCCTCCCTTCTCATTCCTCCCCTCTGCACAATTCAAAGTTCCTCCATTCATCTCATGTCCCCCACACTATAGATTAGAATCCACTTATCAGAGAAAACATTCAGCCTTTGGTTTTCTGTAGTTGTCTTTCTTTGATAAGCATGATGTTCTCCAACTCAATCCATTTACTGACAAATGACATAATTTTATTTTCTTTTATTGCTGAGCAATATTCCATTGTGTACATATACCATAGTTTCTTTATCCATTCATCTACTGAAGAGCATAGAGGTTGCTTCCACAGTTTGGCTATTGTGAATTGTGCTGCTATAAATATTGATGTGATTGTATCACTGTAGTATGCTGTTTTAAAGTCCTTTGGGTATAGACCAAGAAGTGGGATAGCTGAGTCAATGGATGGTTTCACTCCAAGTTTTTAAGGACTCTCCATACTACTTTCCAGATTAGTTACACCAATTTGCAGTCCCACCAACAATCTATAAGTGTGCCTTCCCCTCCCCACATTTTTAACAACACTTATTATTTCTTGTATTCTTGATAATAGCCAAAGCAATCCTTAGCAAGAAGAGTGAAGCAAGAGGTAACACAACACCAGACCTCAAACTATACTACAGAGCCTTAGTAAGAAAAACAGCATTGTACTGGCACCAAAACACACATATAGACCAATGGTACAGAATAGAAGACAGAGACAAACCCACATAAATACAGTTATCTCATTCTAGACAAAGGCACCCAAAACACACATTGGAAAAAAGATAGCTTCTTCAACAAATGGTGCTGGAAAAACTCAAAATCTATGTGTAGCTAAATAAAATAAAAATCCTATCCCTCACCATGCATAAAACTCAACTCAAAGTGGATGAGATTTAAGAATGAGACCAGAGACCCTATGCCTAATAGAAGAAAAAGAAGGCCCAAATCTTCATAATTTCTGATTAGGCCCTGACTTTCTTAACTCCTAAAGTACAAGAAATAAAATTAGGAATCAATAAATGGGATGAATGCAAACTAAAATTCTTCTTCTCAGCAAAAGAAAGAAAGAGGTAAAAAAAGAGCCTACATTTGGGGAGCAAATCTTTGCCACACACACATCAGATAGAGCACTAATCTCCAGGATATATAAGAATTTAAAAAAACTGGGCACCAAAGAAACAAACAACCTAAGCAATAAATGGGCTAAGGAACTAAACAGACACTTCTCAGAAGAAGATATACAACTGATCAACAAATATATGAAAAAAATATTCAATATCTCTACTAATTAGAGAAATCCAAATTAAAACTACTCTAAGATTTCATCTCACTCCAGTCAAAATGGCAGTTATCAAATATGTGCATTTTTATGGTTTTAGGGGACCATGGGTTGGGAGAAGGAGAGGGGAAGGGACTGGAATGAGAATAAATTGACCAAACTATATTGTTACATTGTGTACATGTACAAATATTTAACCGCAAATTCACTATTATGTATAATTTTAAAGTGCCAACTAAAAAAAGATAAGTTGGAAAACAATTCATGTATTTTGTATCAGTTACAAATTTAAATTTTAAAAAAAAGATTGTTAAGGTTTAAAAGACCAAAGCAGATTACACATTGATGCATTCATGCTTCAAAACAATAATGAATGTTTCCTTAAAATAAATTGTATTTCAAGATATATCTCAAAATATTCATCTTGTTAATTCTATACTTGTTTTATAATGATCTGTATTATTTACTAATCCTGCATATAAGAGGAAAAGATAACTGGCAAATATTTAGTCATCAATTATTTTTGTCTTAGAGACCAACTGATACAGAAGTATGGGATTGCTTATTTTAATATTTGTTTGTGACAGAATGTGATTCTCTATGATGATAATCATTGGGAATTTTTTCAATACATTTATCTTCAATATAAGCGCTTCCATATAAGAGCTGTCCTTTTGATTTATAACAAATAGAAAAGTTATATAAATGCAGTTCTATTCTCTCGCTTATTCATGTAATGTATATTTATTGAGCACTTGACCATGCTCTAGTCATTACACTGAAGCAGTGGTTGAAGCACTAAACAGAGCCGATTCCTGCCTAAGGATCTTGTAGGAGAGTGGGGAACGACAGAAAACAAGTTAACATGACATAGTATAGCATACTGTATGATGAATATCAAGACAGGTGTTTAGGGTGTCAGAGCTCAAAGCCTGAGGTCCAGTGCTCAGAGAAGTACTTTGATAGAAGTGAATGGTATCCTAGGCAGGCAGACTGGACTGTGATCTAGGGAGGGCAAATGCCCATTAGAGAACCCAGAGAAGGCCAGTCATGATTGGAACTCCACTCTTTATACTTGTCCAAGACATTGAAAATTTATGTTGTGAAAGACTTAGAAGGATAATATCAAGAATACTTAAAATACAGTTTCAAAACAATAAGTTTATAAACAACCCATGGGAAACCTGGGCAAGATATGGGAAAAGGCATTTTACAAAATAAACACACATTGCCAATGACGGAAGGAAGAGATGTCCACACCATAGCTGTCTAGGAAAATGCAAATGAAGATCACACTGGAAAGCAGTACATTTCACAATCATTCCACTCAAAAATATGTTTTAAGTATCTGTTGAAATAAAGTGTTGGAGAGAATATGAATAAACAATGTCACTTGACAAGAGGGAGAAATAGTGGAACTGTTTTGGAAAAATTTGAAATTATTTTACAAAAAATAAGTTTTCCTCCCTCTGACTTGACCGTTCTCCTCCTAGTTATTATACATCCAAGACAAACTATGCTTGTACAAAAGATGGTAACTACAGAAATCATCCATCAGCATAGATCATTATAATTTATTAATATAATATCCTGGAAATAACCCAGGTTCACATCAGAGGGAGATCATATACATGGCACCTTACAGCTGTCAAAATGCATGAAATACAGATGAATCTCAGCAATATAATGTTACATAGAAAAGCAAGTTTCCAAGGAATAACACAGTGCTGAGCTGTGTAATGTTTAAAAATCAAGTGAATGTTCATTAAGGGTGCATATGAATGAAGTGGATCTATATAAAAATGAAAGTTTAGGACTAGATTTAATGTGGTGCTTGTCTTGTGGAAGAGAAAGACAAGAGGATAGAAGGATGGGATGATGTGGAGGGATGTGGCTCTCTTACTGAATTCTGTGCCCTGGCTTTGTTTTAGTTGGCAGATTAATGGGTATTTTGGGGGGCCTTGCAAAACCATAATTAAATAAATTAAATAAGTGGGCTCATGGACAGACGATAAATCTATGTCATGTATAACAGTTTCCCAATGAAGAATAAATAAAAGTCTAAGAAATGTATCTTCTACTTAAATATTTGTTTAAAAATCACATCATTACATTATTACCTAATACACTATTTTTTTTGGCATATATACATAATGGAATATTACTCAGCAATAAAAGAAAATAAAATCATGGCATTTGCAGATAAATGGATGGAGTTAGAAAGATAACACTAAGTAAAATTAGCCAATTCCAAAAAAAAAAAAAAAAAAAGCTAAATATTTTCTCTGATATAAGGAGGCTGATTCATAGTGGGGTAAGGAGGAGAGGGAGCATGGGAGGGCAGAGGGGTAGGAGGGGAAGGGAGGGAGGCAGGGGGTTAGAAATGATGGTGGAATGTGATGGACATTATTATCCAAAGTACATGTATGAAGACACAAATTGGTGTGAATATACTTTGTATACAACCAGAGATATGAAAAATTATGCTCTATATGTGTAACAAGAATTGTAATTCATTGTCACATATAAATTTAAAAAATTAATTTAAAAAATGCCATATTAGAAACTCTCCTCTTAAGTGGTGATCTGTATTGTAAGAAAGATGGCAAACACTTTTCAGTCTGTGCAAGAACTGGACTTTATCCTAAGAGCAATAGGAAACTTTCCCAAGAGTGCAAACAGTTAAGAGACAGGATTACATTTGCATTTCAAATCACTCTAGTTAGAATGTGAAAAAGGATTTGGAGGGAATTAACTAGGAGTCTCAGCCTTCCTTGGTGCCAGGATGGGTTGTAAATCACCAAGAGATCCAGTTGACCTTGCAGACACTCAGTAAGAGGAATCAACAGGACTTAGTGATTGTGAGTATGAAGGACAGGAGGTATCAAGATGAACAGACTGTCAGATTTGAGGCCACAAATCTTTATTTTTATAGAATATTCATAACTTCAAACCAAGGGTCCCTAAAAAAATAACCTAATACCCTAAAGAATTATCCTAATTAAATGATATATAGTTCATTTTTAGTCATTAAGGACAATATGTATAAGTTGTCTGAATTTTGCACTGAATAGATTTTTTCTTATATATTTTATATATTTCAGTGTATATCAAAACAAATTTTTAAAAAAAGGAATAGAGAGTACAAATTTGCTAGGGATATTTTGTCCAAGACTGCACAGCTAATAACATTAGATCTATGATAGGGACCCATGTCTAATCTTGAGGCATAAGGAGTACATGAATGAACATTGGTTGATTATGAAGGCTGGCATTAATTTTTAAGATGAATGCCCAACAAATTTCTTGAGCTCAAACTAGAGCTGAGTAATCTCAATTATGTAAGTTGGAATCCCTCAAACTGATTTCTTTTTTTTTTTTTTTTTTTTTTTGACAGACGAATCACGTTCTGTTTAATAAAATAGCAGCAAATTTGCAATTTATTGATATATTCAGTCAATAGTTATTAAATAATTTCCACACAGTACTGAAGTACATATCAAATAGAAACATTCTCCATATGCAAGCAGGATTTTATGGAAGAAGTGTTTATCTGGATGCACTTTATGAAATTTTAGGTCAAATCTGCTATATAAGATAATTTGCAAAACTAGCCTAAAGAATGGGTTTTGCGCTACTTATCACTTCTTCTTCATGGTGACGCTGACTATTCCCTTGCTGGACGAAGGCAGACCATGTGCAATTCTGGTTTTTTTTTTTAATTTTTTTTTGTTTGTTTTAATTAGTTACACATGACAGTACAATGATTTCTACCTATGTAAGTACAGGACCATTATTTGAACGGTAATTATTTACATATTGTGTCTATCTCTAAACTTTAATAAAAATACATAATTTTTAAAAGATAAACTGGCTCCATGTTGTTTTGGATGTGGAGGTAACAGATTTTTTTCCCTACTTCTCAGAGTCTTTTAAAAATTAACTAATATTTGGGTGTGTACAGTACAACCTAAAAGAGCACCTCTCATATCAAGAGCTCAATAAATGTTCACCAAATCTGAAGTAGCTGGGTGGCTAGATCTGTCTTGTTATGTTTTGGATCACGAAAGTATGATACTTAACATCAATTTGAAACTAGCTACAAGAGAACTATCATATGTTGGGAATTCATCTTAAAAATTAATCCCAGCCTTCATAATCAACCAATGTTCATTTATGTATTTCTAATGCCTCAAGATTAGACATGGATCCATATCATAGATCTAACGTTATTAGCTGTGCAGTCTTGGACAAAATATACCTAGCAAATTTGTCATAATTTCTTCATTTGCAAAATATAATGACTTCTCCACAGAGTTATTATGAGGATCAAGCAAGATAAAATATATGAAAAGATAAAACCCTATACAAATAAATGAGATAGCTCACTTCATGATTGGCTGCTATACAAGTGTTTTTATTAGATATATGCTCTGCCTGAAAGCTGATTTGAAAGCTCATATTGATTTGAAATGCAAATTATTTGTAAAATTTTTTGTAGTTGTTTACATATTATACCATTAAAGTGTCTACACATATATGTGGTAGAGTTTTTGTTGTTGTTGTTGCTCTTAATTTTATATAAGAATCTTGTTATTATACAATTCTTTCATTATATTTGGCAATCAGTATGGCTCAAGTGTAGTGTTAAGCTCTTTTCTTAGCAAAACTTAAAAGCCACAAATATATTTTTTAAAATCTAGTGAAGCCACTACATACATAGCTCTCAGAGTTGTTAAAAGAGAACTAGTGACACACCAGATGCTGGTAAGAATGTGGAGTGGTTAGACAATTCTTATATTGCTAGTAAGAATGTAAAATAGCACAGCCATTCTGGAAAAGAGTTTGGAGGTTTCCTATAAAAAGAAATATGTAACATACAATACATTCTTGGTCATTTACTCCAGAGTTATAAAAATGTTAAAGAAAAATTGTACACTAAAGTTCAAAGAAGCTTTATTTGGAATAGTACAGATTGAAATCAACCCTGATATCCTTCAAGAGGTGAGTGATCAAACAATTGTTCATAAATACCATGGAACACTATTCAGCATCAGAAAGGAATACATTACAACATGCTCAATCTGGGTGAAATTCCAGAGAATTACATTGAGTGAAAAGAAAGCCAATCCCAAGAGATTGTATATTATATGATTCTATTAATATAAAAACTTTAAGATTACAGAATTGCTGCATTCGAGGACATATCAGTGCTTCCCAGGGTTTAGGAATGGGCTGGGCTTGGAAGGAAGGTGGACATGATTTGAAAAGGAAATACAATGGATACTTAGATAGTAGAGACACTCGGTGGGAAGTAGTAAGGAGATTCCCCAAGAAATTAAAAACAGAACTATTTTCAAATAATCCAGCAATCCCACCTCTAGGTATTTACCCAAAAGAATAGCAATCAGGATCCCCAAAATATATTTTTCTTTCCTATGGTCATAGTTGGAATAATTATAATAACCAAGATATTGAAATAACCTAACTATACAGCATCAGATGAATGGATAAAGAAAAGGTGGCATGTATCTAAAACGGAAAATTATTCAGCCTTAAAAAAGGAAGAAATCTCCACAATATGTGAAGATTAAGATAATTATGCTAAAAAAAATAATCTACTCACAGTAAAACAAATACTGCATGAATCTGCTTGTGCAAACTGTCTAAAATAGTGAAATTCATAGAAGCAGAAACAGAATAGTATTTGCTGGGAGGAGTGGGGCAATGGGGAGTTGCTATTCAATGGGTACAAAGTTTCCATTATGCAAGATGAATAAATTCTGGGGATCTTCTGGAGAACACTGTGTTCACAGTTAACAATACTCAACTGCACACTTAAAAATCTGTTTAGAGGGTAGATCTCATTTAAGTGTTCTTAATACCACAAAATAAAATAAAAGAAAGCAAATCTTAACTCGAGTTATTTCTTACATATCTCCCTTGGGCAGGTCTATTGGCCATAAATTCTATCTCTGTTCATGACAGCTTGATAAGATTTAAGTATTCAGGTGAAGCCATAGTAGACTAGAATTTCCAGATGGCTTGACACTACAGAAAAAGAACCATTTGTTTAGTAACCCCTTGAAAAGTAGTTTTAGAGTAGAAAAAGTTAAGACACAAAGATTACTGACAAAGGCCTTGAGGGAGGAAAAAACAGAAGAATCCTGAAAGGAAAGTAAAAAATAGCATGCACCATCAGTTGCAGCAGAAGTTCAAAGATAAAAAGTCATGGAGTAAGTTAATGGCCAAGTCAAGACTAGAATTAATTCCTCAAATCTCTTCCTCCTCTTGCTTTAATGCTCAGTGATCTTTTATTTATTTTTAAAGACTTGAATCAAATTCTGCTAATCCCACCTGTACCACAGGCAGAAATAATCACTCCTCCCCTGTTCTCATACCATCATTATTGATTCACTCACTTACTGATCTGTTCTTTCATTCAACAAATATTTTTGAGCAACAATTATGTACTCAACACAGAGTGCTATGAAAAAAACCATCGCTAGGTGCCGAATACATGGTGCTATGGAAAATATCTCTGTTCTTATAGAGTTGGTAGAAACAGAGAGGACAACAGATTAAAAAAAAAAAACAACTTTTTAAATCATAAAATGTTTGTCAGACATAGGATATTACATGATGACAGGTTAAAAATATTAGCAGGGAAGAGAAAAAGTGTGCTTTTGAAAAGTGTGTATTTGTGATTCTAGGATAGTGTGGAAAAGATTTTAGTAGGAAAAATATCATTTGATTAAAGATCTGAATGCAGTGAAGGTATATTCTCATAATTAGGCAAGCCCCCCACCCCAGAGGCTTAGAACATCATGGTTAATGACACACCTTAATTATTTTCATATGTCAACATGGAATAAGCTACCACACAGAAGGTACTTAGTAATTATATAGTGAATGAAAATAAATCTCAGGTTTCTTACCATAAATTCATTTGTCTTTCAATTCTACTGAGCTTTTTACTTCAGGAAATTCTTGAGTTTGTATATGACACTGTCATAACTCAGCAGCACACCTATAATTTCCTATAGTCTCATTGCCTGATCATTGAATTTAATAGGGGTATAAATTTCCAAATGCTGTAGCCTACCACATTACAAATATAGACAAAGAAATCTGAGTCCAAAGTATATTGATGGACAAGCCCAAGACCACACAAGAATTTATTTGATCAATTTGTCTTTTTCCTAATTCTAATTTTGTTCCAGGTCTTAAGCTTATTTTTTGCACAGTATGGCCAGTTTTATTTTTAACACCACCACCATCACTAGTAGGTCTTAGCAGTTATACACATGGCTCCCTTGTTATTTGTAATGATGGACGAGGTTTAAGACATTTTTACCTTCAAATACCTGCCTGCTCTAATGCCTTATGTCCTAATACATCAATATACAAAGAAGAACTCCCTAAAAGTCTAAAGGAAACTACAAAAATAGGTTCACTTTGGACTGAAAATATGACCACAGATCTGGAACAAGCATGACCACTCAGTGTGGGAAGATGAAATGGCCAATTTCTTGGTAAAAGGGGAATAGCATATATGGCTGAAAGCCATATTAGAGACAAAATTACTTCTACTTATGTGCTGTTACAAATTGCAGATAAAAGATGATTACACATATTATAGTTATCTGGTTTTCATTATTAGGACTAAATGATTTAAGATTATAGAAAAGCCAGCCAGAATGAAGAGTACAGGACAGGTGCATTAATGAAACATTTACTTTTGTTGCTCACTATTAAAAACCTTTCAGACATTCACAGTAGACAGGGAACTCACTCTGGTTGTCATTTTGGATAATGTATTTGCGAGTACATTGATGATTGGTCCCCAAAATACCAATACTTGCATTATCAGTCCTTTGGTGATTCTCCACTACCACCAAGAAAGAACACAAGCTCCCTAGGATGAGTCACAGAGCTTTGTGACTCTTTATGGCTCTCCTCAGCCTCTCCACACCGCCCTTCCCCCCATTTTAGCTCTCCACAGTTTTCTGAGCATGCCTTGCTTTCAACACCTGCTCCAGTCTCTTTTCAGATGCTCTCATCTCACTGCACAGGACTCTCCTTCACTTCCCAACAGGGCAAATTTCCTTAAAGTAGTTTGTATTATCTTCATTTGGAAGCCTTCCCTGAACTCCACTGCCCATCCTCCTGGAGCTGGGCACCTCTTTGCCTTCTAGACATGTATTACTGCTGAGCTTATCACATAGCAGTAAAAGTCTCCTTCACTAGGCTGAAATTCCTTAGGAAAGTGTTTTATTCTTGCTTGAGTTAAGAAATTAATATTGAATATCTGAACATAAAACTGAAATACTAACATTTATCAAGTGCTTACCAATTGTCAGATTTTAATTCATTTAATATTAATAACAAACCAATGAATTATATGACTTTAATGTTCCTGTTTTACAGATGACTAAACTGAGGCATGGTAAGATTAAGTAGCTTGGTTAAAATTACTAAGCTAGTTAAGTGAGGAATCCAAGTACTCTTGACATCAAATTACATGCTCTTCACCACTGTACCATAGTTACTGCTTGTAAACGTATACATATCTACATGGTTTAAGTAAGTTAATAGACAAAAATGCAATTTAAGTAGATGTATATTTACTATGGATGTACATGGAAAATATTGGCTATTAAGAATAAACTCTAAAGAGCAATACAAAGGTACTTCTGTGAATTCAAAGTTTTGAAAAAAGACTATCAGACATACTAGAAATTTTCTTCTTTTCCACCAATATATCAAAGTACTAAGTTTATAAAACACAATATCAAAGTACATAGATTGTTTTTATATAAAGTAGATATGATTTGTATTGAGACTATATACTAACTCTTATGCCTCATGTTAAATCTACTAGCTTAGTAAAAATTCAAAAATTTAGGGACAAGGTAATCATTAAAAGAGTAGGTCTGTAAAATACTTTTGCATGTATATACAATTATCTGCATAATTACTTTGTATAGAAGCACAACAATATATATTTATAAATGTTTCTCAGTTACACTATTTTTCAATATAATTTTTAACACACTATTTTCTGTAACAAGTGATTTCCAAAATTTCACACACTGGAAATGCCCAAGACCTTTTATAAATCCTGATGATTACAACACCATCACCCTCCCATCTCCCTAACCAGATATCTGATCTAAATGGTATGGACTGAGTCATGGGCGTTAGGGTTTTCTAAAGGATCTTCAGAGAATTCTAATACATAGAAAAATTCGGCAATCAGGATCATAATAAACTTTCCCTAAATTTTCTCTAAAGTTTTACTGAAATTTCTTTTATATCTTATTTAAAAACATATCTGACAAATAAAATTATTCCAAGTGATTATCAAGGCAACAACGCAAGAACACAACATGAAGTTTCTGGTATCAAATATATTGCCTACGTACTGTGTTAAATGTAATTTCAATTTAGCTAATTTTCATTGTAGATAATAAAATTCATTTCTTTACTAAATCATCTTTTCAAGGATGCAGCTAAATTCACTATCTAGTCACCAAACTTAATTATGCAGAATTACACTTCACTTTCATTCAGTATCAATTTTCATATACTAAAAATGAAAAGTTGAATAGCTTGGACAGAAAGGAGATTATTTAGAGGGAGAGAGGTTAGAATGTTGGTAAAAATACAAGAGCTATGGGTAGAAATACAAGAGATACAATATAGGATCACACCACTCACTCCTTTCCCTACAGATCTATCCTTTCTAATCCCTGTTCCTTTCCCTACAGATCTATCCTTTCTAATCCCTGTTTATAATGTTATGAATTGCTTCCATTTAAAAGCAATAAATTAATAATACTAATGTTTGTGTTGATATGGCGATAGGTAGCATCCTACAGAAGCCAACTATTTTTAGATACACTACAGCTATGTCTATGCCTGTTTTCTATATTTAGTTTCCACTAGGATTATGCACATTTTTTTTCTTCTTTCTTTTAGATCTATGGTAGACCTACACTTCCCTTACTAATGAACTTGGACATTTCTATTTGATTCAGTTTGATGAATGAAATGTAAATGTAAGTACTATGAGGAGAAGCTTCAAGAGTTGGTAGAACTTTAACATGTTCTCTCTCCAAGTCAGTAGAACTTTAATATCCTCCCTTTCCCTCTGACACAACAGCTGACAAAGAGAGACAGTGGCTGCTCCATCAACATAGGTAGAGAAGTTAGGGTAACAGTGATGTGAAGCAACGCACCCAGCCAGCAATCTGTCAATGGGCCTTTAACATGAGTGAGAAATAATCTTTGATATTTTAAAGTCCTTGAGATTTGTGAGTTATTTTTACTGAAGGTATAAACTAGCCAATCCTTAATGAAATTCTTTATGTACATAAAATTACACATGTAAATATATATGTGCATTTCATAAGAGAAATATATCTCATGTATAAATGAGTCTCTTAAGAACTGGCAGTGTCCTTCTACACGCAAGTTCAATGCTTATAAAAATATATTCAAGTTAAAACAATGATGTCTAGTTTATAACACATGATGATCAAAGAGTTTTGCTCATCAGATACTCATGCTGAGAATGCATTAAGCATTTTCATCATTAAATTTGTAGAATGGGTTGTTGGCTCCACTTTGCTGACACCATGAGTCACATTCATCAGTCTCCAACATGATGATAAATCACAGAATAATACAATGAAAATGTTGATCAGCAAACTTCAGAAACAAATATAGAACTAAATCCATGCTCTCAGGTAACATCACGCCAGACACAAATTTCAGGGTGAAATGATTCTTCAGACAAAAATTGTGCAGCACTCTGAAGTCTAAATTCAAATAATCTACTTATTGACATAAACACTGAAGTAAACCAAGGCCTCAGCTGCAGAAAACAACACATCTAAAATAAAAAACTCATGGGCTAATACTTTTCAAAGAAGCCTCTTGGACTTTTTAGTTATAAAATTTGAAAGAAATAAAACTTTTTCTCTTTAATCTTCTGGATTTTCTAGTATTTTATAGGTATAAAAGAGATAACTAGAAAAGAAACTTTTATATGCCTATACAATGACTTTTTCATCAAGTGAAAAGTTATTGGTATTACATGATAAACACAATATGATAAACATCAAGTCTTTAATAAGGAAAATTGCATAACATGTTTGATATGTCAGCATTGAATTGTGGGTTAGCTAGGGAGTAAAGAATAATAGGAAACACATTCTAGTATATAACATAATATGTGAAATTTCATAATATTTGTGAATCTTGATAAATGGGAAAAAGGTTGTTTTATGTATTGAAGAAAATATTATAAAGAAGGTATATTTAAACTAAACCAATATGAAACTTATACAAACATGAATCATTCAAATGAAATATATGTGTATATGGTGTGTGTGTGTATATATATATGTATACATACACACATACATATATATAGCATATATGGATGGATATATTTCTTTGGAGGAAATGTGTGTTTTTAAATGTTTTAATTAATGAATTTTAATAGGTATATAAAGACATAAAATCATACATATTAATGGAGTACCATGTGACATAGATGTACATATATATATACTATGTAATATTTAAGTCAGATTAAACATAATCACATCTCCACATTTATCTTTTCTTTATGATGAAAACTTTCAAAACACTTTTCTCTAGCTTTTTGAAATATGCCACACATTTTTGTCATCTATAATACACTACTATACTATGGCACAGCATGACTTCTTGCTCCTATCTAACTGTAACATAATCCCCATTTACCACCCTTTCCCTACCCATCCCTCCCACCTACCCTCTTCAGTCTCTGGTAATCACATTCTACTATCAAATTCTATGAGATCACCTTCTTTAGATTCCTTATGTGAGTGAGATCATGTTGCACTTGTCTTTTTGTGTCTCTCTGTTGCACTTCATTTATGGTAATGATCTCCAGTTCTTTCCATATATGGAAAGGATGGGGTTTCATTCTTTTTAGTGGCAGATTAGCATTAGTATATGTCCCACTTTTTTTTTTAATCCATTCACCAATGGATAGACAGGTTGCTTCCATTTCTTGGTTATTGTGAACCAAGCTGCAGTGAATACGGGAGTGCAGATGACTCTTCAACACAATGATTTCATCTCCTTTGGATATATAATCGGGAATGGGATTGCTGGATTATATGGCAGTTCTATTTTTAATTTTTTGAGGAACTTCCATACTCTTTTCCATAATAGCTGTTCTAATTTACACTCCTACCGACAGTGAGCAAGGGTTTCCTTTTCCCCACATTCTTGCCAGCACATGTTAGCATTAGTCTTTTTGAAATCAGCCATTCTTACTGAAGTGAGCTGAAGTTTCTTCATGGTTTTGATTTGCTTTTCCCTGAAGATGGTTAATCTTGAACATTTTTCTCCATACACTTATTGGACATTTTTGTATCTTCTTTTGAAACAAGTACATTAACATCTGTTCTACATTTTAAATTGCATTATATGTTTTATTGTTATTCAGTTTTTGGAGTTCAAAATATTCTGGATATCAACCACTTGTCAGCTTGCTAATCTTTTCTTTCATATACTGTCTCTTAGCTTTGTTGATTATTTCCTTTGCTGTGAAGAAGGTTTTTTTTTTTTATTATATTTATTTTTTAGTTTAAAGTGGACACAATATCATTATTTTATTTTTATGTGGCGTGAGGATCGAATCTAGTGCCTCATGCATGCTAGTAGAGCACTCTACCACTGAGCCACAACCCCAGCCCTGCTGGGAAGAAATTTTTTAGTTTGACATAATCCTGGAAGTTCTATTTTTTAATCTCTCATTTGAGTGTTCTATTTTAGCTTAGAAAATCCTGAAAGTCATTTAATATTTGTTTTAAATTATGCATAAAGCCTATCTACAGCATAAAATGCATATGTGATCTCACTGAATAATATTCTCCTTTCATTTTTTTCACCTAAGCCTAAGAATAACTTAAGGCAACAATTCTGCATATTTTCTGAAATAATAAAACTGTGGTATATAATAGTTTAAAGATAAAAACATGAAATAACTATAAATGTTACTAGTAATATATTACTTCATATTTCAAATTTATTTAATTTAGCACCATAATGTTATTGAATTAAATTGCTTTTATATTGACTGCTCACCATATAAGTTTCTTACAGATATACAAATATGCACATCTATCCTTATAAACAGATATTCATATAGTTCCTTAAATATTAGTTGCTACTGAATAATTTGAAGCCTCAAAATAATGAAGTACTGCTACACTCTGTATCAACTGCTTTTTTAAAAAAAAATTTTTTTAGTTGTAGATGGGCACTATATCTTAATTTTATTTAGTTAGTTTTATGTGGTGCTGAGGATTGAACTCAGTGCCTCATGCATGTTAGGCAAGCACTACCACTGTGCTACAACCCCAACCCCAACGACTGATCATTTAAATGTTAGATTTGGTGAAAAATTTTATGATCTCTTCACTAAACTTATATCTACATAAAATAGTCTTAAAAGTTTTAACATAAAAATGAATTTTAAGTAAATTGCTCTAAATTATTTTAATATAAAAATCCCCTTATTTTTATGATTAGCATGTATAACTAAAATTAGTTTAACAATATAATGCTATCTGTGTAACTAGAATGCAGACAGAACTACGCCATTATTTATATTATAAAATTAACAGATCATATGTTTTGCATTTGTATCTACTTTGTCAGTTTCAAAGTTGATTTTTTCAGTGACATAACAAATAAACATAGAGAGGTTAAAAGTAGTCTTTAAATAGTGCTTATTACCAATTCAACTATATCATCTTTATTATTTTTTTCTGCCCAGAGACTTCCTTAAATTTTGTAAATTACTCCAGTGAATATTTGTAAAACCTAAAGTTAGAAATATATATCAACATGAAAGAAAGGAAATTATATCAAATTAGTCAATGTGTGGGACTCAATACTTTGATAGCTCTTCTGATATTCAAGCTCTACTATTAGAATGGGAAAAAATTAGCTTCTCTCTTTCCTTGACTTCTGTTTCTGCCCCTTCTACCTCAGCTTATTATTGCCAATTTCTTAAGTCCTTCAACTTTGGGTCCAAGAGAGAAGGATAGAAAAGTTTCTACCTGTATGGTAAAGAACTAGCATGGAAGTCTTGGAACATATCAATCGTGTAAAGTGATTATTCTCTCTTAGATACTTTCACGAATTCTATGGAAATGTAATGCTCCTTTTCTCCCTGGTGCCTTGACTTGGAATTTTCTCCCCTAAAATTCCACTGACCAGGATGTATACAACAATCTTTCTTAGTCTCTGATTATCTTGTAGTAGATGCAGTTTCTAAGCAGCAAAGGTCATCTTGACCCTCCAGACCATCATCTTGGATAGATCTCAGAGATAACACCATGCCAGCTCGTCCCTCTTCCCCTGGTTCAAGGGAAAATTTATCTATTCGTTTATTTTTTCTTGGATCAACCCTGAACATCCAACACCATCTTTTCTAGGTCACTCCAACATCAAGACAAATACATAGTTTGTCTTTAACACCCAAAGACCCCAAGCTAATAAGACCTCTCTTCAATTTTCTTAAAGATACATTTATAAAGATAATATGTCCATACTTATCCCACTTTTGGAGGACACTAGATTGAGAACAAGAGTCTACCAGAACCTCTCTTCATAAATCTTGAATCTCCCCTTCAATTTTGATGAAGCATTTATGAGTCTCAAATTCTAAATTCCCCCTTGCTTTCTTCTTTGAAGTTAAGCATGGTGGTCAGACTTCATTTTTTTACCCACTTTTTACTTAGTATGTCTTCAGGTATTAGCTGAAACTATCATTCTAAATATACTCAATTACATATATAATGTGAGATGAGATACCTTTTGTTTTACAAAGTACCTTAAGTGCATTTCTATACAAGGTTAGTGCATTTTAAAACAGATCATATAATGTTCAGCCTCTAGTTGCCAAGTTTTGTTAATCTACCACAATCTGATGAACAGGATACTTCCCTTAGCAGTGATTTCTGATAGGCAGACACACACTTAAGTAAATACTACTTTTATAGTGCTTTACAGCAACACCTATTCTCTTATTTACTTGTGATTTCAAGTAAGTAGGAAAACTGAAAACCAATATGCCTGGCTATATCACTAAAATAACTCAAAATATAAACTGTCTCTATTATTATGTTCCATTTACTTAACTGGAAAAGCCATTTTTTAACCATGTTTAATCTAATTATGGTGTTCATAGTTAACAGTGGTTGGAAGGAATACAACTGTAAAGCAGTTTTATAGTTTGTCTGGTGTTTATTAATGGAAAACATCTATTTAATTTTAAAAGCCAATAACACAAACAATGTGCAGACATCATCAGTATAGGAAAAAAGGCTCTGGCCTTGAAACTATTATGTGGTTCAGGTCTGTATTCGTATTTCTCTTATTATTTTGACTATTTAATAAGCATTATCAAATTGTTTTAAAAAGCAGTTACTTTTACATGAACATGTCCATCTGTTTATAGAAATCACACAATTAACCACATCAGCACTTATCTTCTGCTGATGATACATCATCTCCAAACATTTTGTTCCATAAAGAAAATATTCAAAATGATTTTTAATAAAAGGAGGGATTGTGCACTCTGACAATAACTATAACCATCAGGAAAATTCATTTAATCTCCTAATTCTCAGTTTACTTTCATATGTAAAAGAATGATAAAATGCTAGTTTGCTACTTTATAGCATTATTTGAATCTAATGATTTAAAGTAGGTAGAAATCCTCTATGAAATGTCACATGTAGAAAAGATGGTTGTACCATATCCCTAAGCATACACATATGCACACAAATACAAATATCCAAAAACAATTTAATGTGTCTCATGGAAATTTATCTCTGAAATTTCCTGACTGCTATTAGAAAACCTTTAAACTTCAATAGTTACATGACTTATGACTAACTAGTACTACTTAGAATACTTTACATAGAGGAGTATTTTGTAAAACTTCTCAATTGGCAGATTCATTGCCCTATTAGCAGAAGGCTATAAAATTTATATGTTCATTTTATATTCTTTTAACTAAGAACTTTAAAAAATCAAAATGATTTAATATTTGCAATTTAGCAGGTAAAGGTATCTTACGTATCAGAAGTTCATCTATAATTTGGAAGGTGATCTTTTTCCAAGAATTCTGAACTGCTGTAATAACTTTATATGGCTCAGAATTGCTTCATTCCAAAAACTCAGGGCTTGTTTAATAAGATGAATTCAAAGAAATTCCAAGACTCCAATCTTAGTATTTTAAGTCTAATTGATAAATTGCATCTTTCACTTTAAAATTTCTGATCCTAATAAAAATATGAAGTTTAATAATCCCTTACTAGTCTTGCAATATGCAGAAATTAAAAGTGAGCCCAGCATTTCTTCTTGGCTTTGTTTTTATTTCATGTGCCTCTCAACTAGAAAGCATATTGAATTGATTTAAACTGGAACCCACAGAAGAAATCTGGCTAAAGTTGTGGAGGCTAACTCATAGTCTGTGACCAGACTGGTTTGTCTAATGATGTAGTTGTTGTCACAATAAAGGGCTACATGCACAGATTTCTGTCTGGTTAGACATTTGGCTTGAAATAAACATTCAGGGAACCAAATCCAAACATCAACTAGGCCAAAACTTGCTTTCAACTCTGCCAACCTGATGCTAATTCAACTACAAGTAACATGCTTTTTTGTTTCATAACAAATGATTCTTTGAATCAATTAAAATGAAACCTATGATGATTTCAGGAACATGTCTGATGAGATCATCATCCGACTGCAGTAGGACTGAAACCTAACTTTCCCATCAAACATCTCTTACCTACTTTGTCATCCTAGAAGTAGAAGGAATGATCCAAGAACTAAGAGAGGAAATACTTGAATAATTAGACTCATGTCTAACCAGTTATTTTATTTTGTGTGTGGCTATTTTACAGGTAAACTTAGAGATTATTCCTTATCAGAAATTATCCCTTGCCTACCTTTTTAAGTTAGTGTCAAGAAAAGCAGGACAAATGACAAACCAGGAAAAGTAGCAAAACTGGAAAAAAAAAAAAAAAAACCTTTCATGAGGCTCTGTGTTTATTTTTGTCACTTACAATGCTGTACACTGATATTTTCAGATTTTTCATCCTATATAACTGAAGGGAATAGCATCTAGAAATTGTGAGGAAATATCTGTAAATAATGGACATAATACACAGAATTATTTGTATGGAAAAACATGCTGAACTGGAGATATTTCCAAATTACTTGACGACTAAAAGGATATACAGATCTAACAAACATCAACTGTATTTATTTTTTTAAATGATAAATTATAATATTATGTGACAAAATGAAGAGGAAATACCTAATGAGATATAAATGTGTCTAATTAAATAATACCATACCAATATTTTCTAAACTGAACTCCTAATGCTATTTATCTCCCTCTTTGAAATAATAAACAAAGCATTAGTTTCCAGTATTTTACAAATGTACACTGATGGTTTATTTGGAAACACACAACAATTGGAGAGTTTCCCTTTTCTATTGAAATTATGACATCATTCATGAAAGCAAGGAAAGCCACAAAATTCATGGAGCCTAGTGCAAAATGAAAACATGAGGCCCCTTATTCAAAATTTAAGACTTCACGATGAAAACAACAAAGCAAAGCACAGGGCCCCTCTAAGCACAGAGCCCTGTGTAACTACACAGATTACAGATTCCTGAAGCCAGCCACGCATGGGATCATCCCCAGAACTTTCTACTGACTCACATTTATGTTGCTAATAGGATTGCAAAAGACATGGGGGGTAGTTACTTAGAGCATCTTTCCTTGCCAATTCAATCAATGGGAAGTTACCCTCCCACTGGGTCCACCCATACCTATTTATCTGCCACATCAAAATGAACAGGCTGTTGAAAACACGGCAGCAGGACAAGAAATAGGGGAATTAAGACACACATCAAGCTCTCCAGCTTCCTGCCTTTGATAGAAACGCACAATGGTGTACTGTTTGGAACATCCTTTCATTCCTTTTCAAGAGATCTGGCTCACACCCACTAGAGTCTTGTGAAAACATACATCCCTTGCTTAGGAAGGGTTCAGAAACATTTGCTCATTTTTAAGATCTTGTCCTCCTGTATTCAAATGACAATGAAGATCTATAATATCTGATAAAACTCGGGAGCCTCAAACTGCCTAGTCCTTAAATCATTGAAACACACATAATACACTCACATAAAATATGAATACAGCCTTTAAAACCATGACAAGATTAATTTAACACAAACGTGCGCACAGACGCACGTGCGTGCGCGCACACACGCACGCACTTCTTCGTGAGATATCCAAGCTCAACTCTTACATCATAATTAGCACTGCAGTATATTACTGAAATATATATGTAGCCTAGGGTCAACACAGAAACTGGGCCAGGACAGGATCCTCACCTACTCCGCAGGCAAACCTCAGCAGCAATGACTAATTTACCTTTCACTTATTGGCAGGTTTTTCTTTCCTGGTGTTTCAAAGCTTAAATAATGGACAAGATAACATCAGCATATTTAAACCTTTAAATTCATTAAATTCCACTTTATTTGGTGAATAAGGATACTTTCTACTTTCTTTGATCCAAAGCCTGATGATAAGATAGTATCATAAAGCATTTTCTACAGAGAATATATACCTCAGGGTGGGGGCAGGGGGAAGACATTAAAAAAGGAAGAAGCATCTGTATGTTAAAAGAAATTCTCAAACTTTAGCATTCGAAATAGATCCAGAAATGGATTTTATTCTCTTCATTCTTAATTACATATTATTGGTCTAATTTGAAAATTCATTTGAGGTTTATCTTTCCAATGAAAACAAATGCTAAATAAATATATTTAACTCATCACAAACATTGTTAGTCATAAGGGCATGTGGCAGATACAACAATATCTACCGGTTTTCTAAAAAGAACAAAATCAAGATTGTCTATTTCTTTACTGACTCTTATAATGCCTTAAATTAACAAAGTAAGAACTTAACAAATAGAGATCAGTAAGAGAAAAAGAAGTAATGGCAATCTTCGGCACATCGATTGGGTAGTCATAGTTAAAACATACACAAATTTTAAGAGCTCTCAGTGAAAACTATTATCTACCCACAACTTTGAAATCTGCTATACTACGTCATCATCCACTTACAGTAATGGATATTTCCTGAGGAACTCTCTATTCAAATACTATGGAAATGAGATATACTTTAATTTAAATTAGTAATTATTATAAATTCATAATGTTGAAACTTTAACCCCTAGAGTGACAGTATCAGGAGGTAGAATCTTTGGGAAGTAATTAGGTTTAGATGAGGTCATGAAGGTAGAGCTCTCATAACTAAATGAGTGCCCTTATGAAAAAGAGACACCAGAGCTGCTTCTCTGCCACATGAGGACACAGATAAATGGCAGCCTCATGCAATCCAGAAAGGGAACCCACACAAATAGTAACCAGCCAACACCTCTATCTTGTACTTCCAGCCTTCAGAACAGCAACACATAAATATCTTTCAGTTCAGCCAGCCAATCTGCAGTATTTTGCAATAGAAGCCCAACAGACTGTAACAGTTCTTCTCTGAAAAGAGTAGAGAAAGTATGCTGGTCAATTCCCACCATCTTAGTGTTAAATATTAATATCCATAGTATATGAAGAAACAATTATTAATATTGCAAAGTCAAGTTCCTGGTAATTTCCATTTTAATCCACTCAATTAATATTTTTTAGTGCTCTCTGTATTTTACAATTACAATACAATGCCTACATATATCATGTAGAATAGTTCAGAAAGTATTAGAGACATCCAAGCCAAAGTATTTATATAAGCTGAGTTTAAATTTTCATATTAGTTTCATACTAATTTTCTATTGAAAGGTCTGACTTTACTAAAAGAAAATCAATATCTATATGCACTTGAAGTTCTTACAATAAAAAGCTTCAGTTCCCTTCAATTGTTAAAGAAAACCCCCCCCAAAAAAACAATAATATTATGGAGAGAAGAGAAATTAAATATTCTTTCTGAAAACACCAAACTAAGAACTTGAGAAGTGTATCTTAACAAAATTAATTGTGCCTCCCTTAGAGTTCTAATTAAATAATAACTATAATTAGAAATATTTTCTTCTTTTAGAAACATAAATGACTCACCACAAAACTTATATAACAACAAATTAATTAAATTGTAGACTTTAATGCAAGGCAAGAATTAACTGGACAATGGTTGTTTCTGAAGTGCATTAACCTTTAATTAGCTCCATAACATAGTCTTATGGAATTCATTTTACTTTAATTGTTTATTAAATTCTAAATTTCAGTTCAATAGGAAAGCATCAAAGAAGCTGCAATTATACTTTCCATGAAATACATTTTCATACTTGCAAAAAGACAAATGATATATACTACATGCCATTGAAAGAATATCTATTAATCTGTGTACAGTGCTGTAAGTTCATTTCTTTTTTAACAATCTGGATAAGGATGTATTCAAAATCCCCTCTGCATCTATCCCCAGATTACTATAGAAAGACTGTCGAATAGAATTTTCAAAATTATAGTGTCATTCAGAGAAGACAGAAAATGTGTGTTTTTTTTTCCATTTGTAAGTGATGTTATATGCCATGATTTGAACTCACTGCACTCAACATCAAGGGGAGCAAAGTATTGGATATGAGATTTGGCCTGCATTTAAAAGCAGTGGACATAAACATACTGAATGGAAAAATTGACAGATACCCACTGAAGAATGTGAACTATATGAACTCACCCTAGAGACTCAATTTTTTCAGAGACATTCTACTCATGGAAAGAGCCAGAAACAAAACATGGATTTGGTTCTTCATTCTATATTAAGACATACAACCTGTGTCAAGATACCATGTTTGTCTATTTATGCACATACACATACTAATGTGTATGTGTGTCTTCACATTGTATTATAATCTATCCTGTTTTCAAAAGTCCAGGTTCACTAATGCAATAATTTAATTAATTCACTTATTTTCTAATATTTCATTTAAAATTTTTTGAGGACTTACAATGTATTAGGAGTAAAATACATATTATTGACTCTTTCATATTTTATTTTTATGATACCTGAATATATTACACAATCAAGCCATATCCAGAACTGAATAGATGTCTAATTCTATAATTAATATGTTCTAAGATATTTTTTGTATCTGAGATTTTCTAAAACTTCTTACACTGAGAAACTATTATTAGCTCTGATAGAAAATTTTTGTACTATTCCTACTTTGAAATACAATTTGATTTCTTTTTTATTTGTCAATTTCTACTTCTTTACATTGTTTTCTTCAAAGCATTTCTTAAATATTTTGTGCTACACTAAAAAGGAATTCATTTCAAGTGAAAAGTCATAAAGATTGTATTATTGAGTACATTATGAAACTCAAAACATCTGCCAACCTTTCAGAAAAGGTGCTGAGAATATCAGACTTTCATGTCTCTCTTTGATACACAAATAGATCATTGTGACACACAGTTCCATTTTATAACATTCATAGCTAGATCCAAATTTCATAAAGAAATTCACCCAAAATATGAATAATTATATCTTTTATACATTAATGTCTTTTTGAAAACTTTTCCAAGAAATAAATTCAAATTGCATAGTTTAATTTTCTTTCACTTAGAAATCCCATATTTGCTCCACCCAGCTCACAGTGACATTCAAGAATGGCCTCTCAATGTAAACTCAAATGAAATCTCAGGGCTAAACCTTATTTTTTTTTCTATAGGTCAAATACATTATTTAAGTTCTTTTTTAAAATGATAATGTCTGGCTTACTTGGGTAGTTCTTAAACTTGCCAATTCCTACGTATGCATGATGTGTTTAAATTCTGGGGGAATGAGATCTGTTCAGGCTTTCCAAATCAATAAATCAAAAGTTTGAATAGTAGCGACAGAGGCCTTTGTCTTTTCAGACAGGGTTCTTGCTTATTCAATTTAGGCATGTCCTCTTATAGAAGCTCCTTTCTGCATCCTACTGGGGAACATTCCCATTATTTCTGAGGTCCTCCTTACTCTTCCTAATAAATCACCCTTCAGGAGTTACAGAGCACATGGTGTGGTAATACTCAGACCTTCATGGCATGCCCCAAACTTATCATTACCTGCTCAACGGCTCTCTCTCCAGTCAGATGATAAGCAATATCAGGACAAGGATGTTTTATTCTTAGCACATGGCACAATGTCTGTGTAAATAAATGTCTGTTGAAAGGATAGATAACTAGATGAATGCAATAATTGTATTTTTAATATTTTCTTCTTAAGGATTTTTTTTTTTGTTTCCTGCAGGTTAGAGATTTCAGTCTAGGTTCAGACTCCTAGACACACATTTTTAAAACAGTATAAAGATGATTCACACATTGGTCACATTTATCTCTATTTCATGCTGATTGTTTTATATTCTGTAGTCAGAAAGGCAAACATTTTAAAAACCAAAGTGGAATTCACCAACCAAATGATCTCAATAGAGAAATTAATTTATTTCAAAGAATTTCATTAGAAATTGTGAGTCAACATAACAAAATGATCCTTACAAAAACAATATTAAGGGCTGGGGTTATGGCTCGGTGGGAGGGTACTTGTCTAGCATGCATGAGGCACTGGGTTCAATTCTCAGCACTATATATAAATAAAAGAATTAATTAAATACAGGTTGACCGAAAACTAAAAAATTAAAAAAAAAAAAATGTTGCCTTCCCTAAGGCAGGTTACCTTTGTTTAACTGGATATTCTATACTTTTTAGAAATTTTATTTTATAAGTAATAAAATTTTTAAAAAATTACTAGTCTTTATTCCACAGTGTCTCTTCTGAAAAACCTCTTTAGGATGACATTGACAGCTGTAAGTTATCAAAATAAAGGGATTCATACTAATACATTGCCTAGATACATTTAGCCAACAGTTACACAATTTCAATTACATCAACACTTATTTCTTATGTAATCTAGTCTTCTTGCTTTCTGAATCTAGTTTGTCAAGTAGTAAAGAAATATTGTATTATAGATGAGAAACCACATTCCTTGGGAGTTGTCATTTTGAGATAGTGTTATAAAATAAGAATGGAAAGTTCTTCATCATGTTTAGTTTCTTACACTGCAAGGTGAAAATCAATGCTTTTCAAGAATTTGGTTAAGAACCACAAAGAGGAAGAAGACATCACATCGTCTCACTATGAGAATATGAAGACATAATAAGTATGTGGTTTTCTTTAGGGCTTTCTTTGAAAGCATAGACTTTTGACCAATTACAAAGCTTTGGGTAATAATAAACCAGAGCCATCAGTGTAAACACAAGGGATTACAAGATGAACATGTAAGAAAATACATGTATTTAGAAATGCTCTCAGAAAAGTCTGAGGCATTTTAAATTAAAAGTGTATTACCTGGGGTCGGGGTTGTGGCTCAGAGGTGGAGTGCTTGCCTGGCACGTGTGGGGCACTGGGTTCCATCCTCAGCACCACATAAAAATAAAATAAAGGTATTATGTCCAACTACAACTAAAAACATAAATTAAAAAGTATATTACCTGTACAATTCTGATTCAAAGTTCATACTCAGAAGACATATAGAGTGCACATATGCAAGAAAGAATAACAAATTTAGAGAAGGTGTGGTGCTGTAACTGGAAATACACACTTTTAAAGATATCCCCAGTGATGTTACACTGATGAAATTTATCCCAGATTAAGAAACTTCCAATATGACTAATTCTCAGGGGGATAAGACATCTTCTGTGCTTAGTAATTGCTGTATGCTGGTGAAATATCACAAAAGTATTTATTCATTAAGAAACAGGAAAATATCTACTGCTTTACAAAGTCCACTGCACAGAAATACAAATTAAGAGCTTGTCTTAAACCACTTAGAAAATAACAACAGAGTCTCACCATGTGTATTCTATGCACAATCAAAAACTTTTACTCTGAAAGTTTTCTGAGTTTCACCTCTTCAGTGGTCTACTGAAGGCTAGTAGACTATTCAGAAAATGATTGGCCTTTGTCATTAATTTTGGCAGGAGATAAGTCATAATAGTATACTTTCAGAATAAAAATATTATAAAGAATCCCCTAATGCAGATGTAAATAATTTAGAGAGGTCAAGACCAATGCCTTCAGACTTTGCAGCATTTTCAATGAAAATATCTACTAGTCATTGTTAATAGCATGTTACTTTAAAAGCCACCGATACAGCAGCTTTAAGAAATTTGGTACTTTAAATGCAGAAAACTGCAAAAGATATTTTAGAAACTACCCAAATAATTACTTGAGGTCAGTAATAACATTAAAAAAAATAAAAGATTTTAAATAATATGTGTCAACAAGTTCTGTGAGTAGACCTAGCAACATAATTATATTCGTGAAATATAACTTCACAGGTTTCAGGCATATGAAGAAAGAAAATAAAAACACAACTACAAAGCAAATGCAGAATGATAATGGTTGCAATGAGAAACAATTAGTCAAATGAACTGAAAACATGTCACTCTCACCACAGGCAGCACAAAGTAAAGCTTTATAACTTAGTAGCTAACATTCTAAAAAGCGACAGCAGGAGGTACCCCAAGCTAAGTGAAAATCTGAATCATTGAAGGGAAAGGTGTCACCTTTTATATAAGGTATAGTGAAAAGGTGAGGTATAATGATTTAAATTGTAATGCCAAGAGTTAGTAACCACTGGCAGGACTGCATGCATCATCAGTGGGGAAATGACATGTTAATCCTTCAGTTCATAGTGCAAGCCGTAGCAGCTGAGTTAAAACATGTATATCACCTATTTTTACCTACAGGTAGGATCTTGTTCTATAAAGTTTCTGGATTAAAACACAAGCATCTACATATAAAAATGATTAAATACTAATTGTTACCCACACAGAATAAGCAAACTAACAAAATTGTAATATTTCATGCACAGTAATTTTTAAAATTCTTTTTAAAGTCTTTGCATCTCAGATTATCTGTTAGCTTTGATCTGTGCAGTTAAGATTAAGGAAAGTAAGACACCATGCAAAGAAAACCTTTAATTGAGGCACACTTTCACTAGATGGGGTTAGATATTGACTACCATGTCATCTGAAATATTGAACCAATACTGTAGGAAATTTTGCCTATGATAAAGATTTGGTACAGGAGATTATTCATTTTTATTAACAAAATGTATTATTAAAGCTTAAATAATATTTAATATTTTGGGATTAATAATGTAAGATTAATCTTTTACAAATAAATTTTACAATATAATTAATAATTTTTAATAAATCATAAGCATTGTTAACCATGACCTAATGAAAATTATTTTCTTCTCATGTTTACTAGAAATTGTTTAGCAACTCACACTGAAATTCATTTTATTGTTGGAGTATTTTTGAGGCTAATGCAGATATTCTACACATCAGTTCATCTTGTAATCAAGGGACTCCTTGGCTACTAGAACCAAAGGGATATCTCCCTTTTACTATCAAGCCTGTGAACTGGTCAGTCATTTTTAAGTGAATATTTTCTGAATGAGTATTGAGTGAGAATTTCCCCGCTACGAGGGAGCCCTCAGACTATGTGTTCCATGCCATTCCTGTGGACTATTCCTCAATCAATTCCCCCATATAGGTATGCCACATTCATCTAAAAGAAATGAATATAGTTAATATATGTATGCAAATCTCACCCACTGAATTTCTTTTTTCTGATCAGGAACAGCTTTTCAAAGCTGTTTAAATTAGAAGGTCATGACATTTCCCAACATGTTATTTCCACTGACAAGCAGTGTGTAATGTGTATCCTCAAACTGAGCTACATAAATCAAGTTGGTCTGTTATGCTCATCTGTGGTTATCATATAAAAACAGGTTGTTCTAAATTTGCATTTGAACTTTTTTGTTGAGGATACAAGTCTGTTGTGAAAAGAAAGAGTTGGGAAACTCAAAATATACTTCTGTAAATCCACAAATACTCAGTTATGTCCAAAATCAAAGAAATAAGTCATTTACTTGTATTCTGTGTAAAAAGTATAAGCAAAAGGACAACTTATCAAAGTGCAAATTACTTTATTCTATTAGAGACCATGACCCATGTTCATTTTATTTATAACATACACAAAAATAATGTTATAAGCCATAACTGATGTATTGTACAGAAATATAAATACAGCAATAATTGCCAGATAGATCTTTTATATATGACACTCGAAAGATGCCAGCAGAACTTCTCAGCTTTCTTTAAAATGTCATTATAAAATAATTAGTTATAATAAGTTCAAGAATATAATTTAGTATTATAGATCTAGCTCATTAAGTCTTTTCAGGTCAAAGAAAATCTATTTTTAATAAACTTTTGTTTGACACCAACATTTATCTGCATTAAAAAATCTATTTAGTGCTATAAAGGAGATATGTATCCTTAAACATATATGCATTCAATAATTAGTATGTTAATATTATAAGGTAATGGTACTTATCCCATAATAATAAGACAGTTGTTGGAAATCCATATGCAGCAAAATGGAACTAAATCCCTATCTCTTACCCTGCACAAAACTCAACTTAAAATTGATCAAGGCCCTAGGAATGAGACCAGAAACCCTTTGTCTACTAGAAGAAAAAGTAAGCCCAAATCTTCATCATGTCAGCTTCCGACCTGACTTCTTGACAAGATTCCTAAGGCACAAGAAATAAAATCAAGAATCAATAAATGGAATGGATTCAAACTAAAAAGCTTCTTCTCAGCAAAAGAAACAATCAATAATGTGAAAAGAGAGCCTACAGAATGGGAGAAAATCTTTAGCACATGCACATCAGATACAGCACTAATCTCCAGAATATACAAAAGAACTCAAAAAACTTAACACCAAAAAAACTAATAATAATAACCCAATCAATAAATCGGCTAAGGAACTGAACAGACACTTCACATAAAAAGATATATAATCAATCAACAAATATATGAAAAAATGTTCAAAATCTCTAGCAATTAGAGAGATGCAAATCAAAACTAAGATTTCATCTCAAGCCAGTCAGAATGGCAGCTATTAAGAATACAGATAACAATAACTGCTGGTGAGGATATAGAGGAAAAAGTACACTTATTCATTGCTAGTAGAACTGCAAATTGGTGCAACCATTCTGGAAAGCAGTATGGAGATTCCTTAGAAAATTTGTAATGGAACCACCATTTGACCCAGCTATCCCATTCCTTGGTCTATACCCAAAGGACTCAAAATCAGCGTACTACAGTGACATAGCCACACTAATGTTTATAACAGCTCAATACACAATAGCTGAACTATGGAACCAACCTAGATGCCCTTTAGTAGATGAATGGATAAAGAAACTGTCGTATATGTACCTAATGGAATATTACTCAGCCTTAAAGAAGAATGAAATTATGGCCTTTCCAGGTAAATGGATGGAACTGGAGAAAATCATGCTAAGTGAAGTAAGCCAATTCCAAAAAACCAAAGGCCAAATGTTTTCTCTAACACATATATGCTGATCCAAATAATGGGGGTGGGCAAGGAAAGAATGTATTGGGCAGAGGGGAGTGAGAGGAGGGAAGGAAGGGTATGAGAGGGAAAGATGGTAGAATGAGACAGACATTGTTACCCTATATCCGTGTATGCTTGCACAAATGTTTTGACTCTGCATCATGTACAACCAGTGAAATAAAAATTGTGCTCCATTTGTGCACAATGAGTTTAAATACATTCTGCTGTCATGTATAACTAATCAGAACAAATTAAAAAAAAAAGAAAACATACTAAACATTTCCCCCCAGGGGAAAAAAATAATAAGGCATAATAATAAGGCAATTGTTATTTAAAACAATAACATCAAAAATCTGCCTCAAAAAGCACAGTCACATATCAATACATTCATAATTGTACTTTAGTCATGTTTATTACAATATAAAATAAACAATTATTTGGCAAGAAATATTCTTCAGATCTCGGGAAAATTACATTTAGTAGAAATTCATCAGGCTTCTACCTCTCTCATTTCCTCATTAAACCATAGGAACTTTTATCATTTCACTGTGTATAAATTCATCTACCAATGAGTAAGATTTTTAAAATCACTGACTCTGATTTATTCTATTCTTTCCTAGCATTTTTTTGTGGGTTGGTGTCCATCACTTTAAACCAGAATTTGAGCAAAGAGAAAAGTGTTTGTATTTCTTATTTCTTTGTCCCTGTCCATAAATGCTTTAGCAATCAGATTCTTGACATGCAGGATAAGTCACCTAATCATGTGAATTATTAGCTTTTCAGTTCAATTATAATCATAACGTTTTCTTCTGAATCAATTTTCACATATTGAACCATTTATCTTTGGAAATGTCTTCTGATATCAAAAATTACCGAGACTTTTTATCTCTTTTCTCATTTATAAAATATCTGAACTTCTTTACAAACTATTTTAGACTTTAACAACTATGGAAATATACTATTTATCATTGTTCTCTACTTTTAAGTTTGAACATAATATGACTCTTCAGAAAGAGCCTGAAACTAACCTCAAAACACAATTTCATATTATTTTAGTTACTTTTAAAATGCATTGTATTTCCAAATGTACATTAAAATAATTATTAGAAAAACTAGGGCTATTACTTGGTACAAATTAGCCCCTTTCCATAGTGCATTTTCTTCTAAAGAAGTGTTTTAATATGTCAGTAATTTTGTATGGTTGAAATACAAAAGCTGCTATTTTAATTAAAAGGTCTTTCAGAAAAATCCCAGTCTCTCTCTCTTTCTGTCCTCTATATTGTTTCTGTAGGTTTGCAAACACACACACACACACACACACACACACACACACACACACACACATATATATATATATATATATATATATATCATGAATATAAAAGTTCCTCAAAGTTTCTGTGGTGTGTGTATGTGTGTGTAATACCACTAAACTCCAAGGCATATGCTGAATTTGAATATTTCTCCTGCAGTAATGAGTTGTTACTACCTATCTACTCCTTCATACCATCAGCACTTTTGAAATAAAACCTATGTTTTAAAAATAAATCTTGCATTTTTGTGAATATACTTTAGAAGCACAAAATAGAGCTAAAAGCTAACTGTCCCACCCACAAAGTAAACATGAGACAGAGGGCTACCACTGCCCTACTCCAGCCAACTACACAACAACCACAACAACATACATGAACAAAAGTTACACATTTGGGCTTTCTCAAATGATAAATATTTTTCTACTATATTCTTCTTTCTTTTTTTGTGGGGAACTACTGCGGGTTAAATCCAGGGATACTCTTCCATGGAGCTACATCCCTAGCCCCCGCTTTTTTTTTTAAAGAGAAGTTCTCATTAAACTGCCAAGGCTGATCTAGAACATGTGATCCCCCTGACTCCATCTTTAGGCACAACCACTGCACCCAGCTAAATCTGTCCTTTGATGATGCAACCTAAAGGATAAAGTGTAAAAATGTCTTTTACACTTATCTACATTACTTAATAGTATCCTTTTGTAATAAATACCTGTTTTACACCATTTTAGGGGGGAATCAATTTGTCATTCCATTCCATTTTCTAATGCAGTAATCCAACACAACCCAGAATGCATTATTGATATGGAAATGAGGGTAATTAGCAGCGTAAATGATCTGTTATTTATGATACAAGTCAGAGCAGTAAATCACCATTGGTTCACTATCATTACTATGCAAATAGAAGAAGGCAGTTAATGGTCCATGTGTTAAAAACAGGCCACTTGCTTGCTCATTTGCAAATGAAAGGCAAGGGTGAGAGTTTAAGGTAGAAATGACAGTTTATCATATTGTCAGTCCTGGTACTTGGACTTAATAAAACCAAGACATATAAATACTAGCACCACTTTTAAAAGTTACTCCTTTCTCTACTATATATTCTGCCTTGAGTCTATTCTTTCAGTACTTTCAAACTTATCTTGAGTTTCCTCTGATTTGTACAAGAGGAGTTGAAAATAATTGTGAGAGTGCTTTTAAGTGTTTTGCAGTGTCACCTGGGAAAATGCCATAACAATTCCCTATTGAAAAGTAAAATATCATAATTGGTCATATAATTCACTTCCTGTTTCTACAAATATACATCATCTTCTTCCCTGGAGGGAAGCAAGCAATGATTTCAGTACCGAAGGAATAAAAGAAATATTAGAGTGCCTTGTTAGAAACTATTCAGAGTACCTAAAAGAAATTGTTCTGCCTTTACTGCTTGGTCCATTTTTAATTTTCCAGGGACTGTGAGCTTTCGGTGGCACTTGAGTGCATTAGCTACAGGCCAATGAATGCCTACTGAAATGGGAACAAAAGCAGGAGCGAAAAGCCATAGGAGAAAGAAGGGTGGAGGGCAACCACAAGTTCTGAAAGCTTCACTTTTACAGATGTAGTAATTTTTAAAACTTTTTGGAAGACCTACAGAAATACAGAACTTAAAAAGAACAATTAGTTCATCAGGTTGGAAATGTATATAGATAGGATTTCAATCACACTGAGTTAAAATAACAAAGCTACTGTATAAATAAAACTGACAAGCAACATATAAAATATTATTTTGTTTTTTACTTGCTATTATAAACTATGGATTCAAGGTGGTGCTAATATGGGCAAGAATTTTATCTGAAGAAAATTATAATGATAAATTTTAATGTAATAATGTGGGTAAAAGACATATTTACTTATAACAAGATGTTATTAAACATTTTAAATACAACCAGGTGTGGTGGCACACACCTGTAATTCCAGAATCTCAGGAGGTGGAGGCAGAAGATCACAAGTTCTATGCCAACCATGTCAACTTAGTGAAACCCTGTCAGACAATAAAAAAAAGTGAAAAAGGCCTGGAGGTGTGGCTCAGGTGTAGTTTAGATTGCCTGTTGTTTCAATCCCTAGTACTTTAAATATATATATATACACACACACACACATATATATATCACATAATATATGTATTATATATGTATATATGTGTATGTATATAACAAACACATATATATATATAAATAATATACATACTTAAATCTTAGTTTACTAGATTATAAAGTTATACTTTTTAAATACTATATTTTTCTTTAATTCCAAGGATATAGCCAGAAAATTGGATCCTTTGCTTCACTGGATTTTCCAAAAGCAAACTTCTTAGATTTTGTTATAAAATCTTAAACCAGGAAGGAAGTTTGTATAAAGAGCCTAATATAATCAAATTCATTGAAACAAGGAAAGGAGTGGTGGTTGCCAGGGTCTGGGTGAAAGGGAAATGGTCTAATTCATAAAGTTTTCTTAAGCAAGATTAATAAGATCTAGAGAACTGCTATATAACATTTAATAATATTGTACTATACACTAGAAAAATAGATGGTTAAGAGGATAGATCTCATGTTGTGTACTACAATTAAATAAAATTTAAATAAATAAAATAAAATCTTAAGCCCCATGATGCTTTTAAACTAAAGGGAGGGTGAATGGTTTGGGCATAAGCCCATGCTTTAGAATCCAGAAGAGAGAAGAAAGGTGCATTTTCACTAAATCTGAGAAGGGAAGAGAAATGTGTTGTCATCATAGAGAGAGGGGTGAAAAGTGTCAGTCCCTAGTAGCTACTCTTAGGAAATGTGTCACTTTAGGAAGGGTGTTGCTCATCCGCAATATAGCCCTCAGAATCCCAGCAACTAGTTGATGAAACATTCAAATTAGGATAATTTAAGTCCAGATTATAAAAAGTTATTAATTTAAAAAGTCTGAACACTGTATGGGAATCTCAAGAGACCGAACCAACTCATCAGAGACTGGAACCAGCTCATCAGACCCCATGAACCACAGGACCCCCAAGACTAAAGCAAAGAAGACAGAGGGTATAGAACACAGGGAATCTTTTAGAGTTGGCTTTCTATAGAGCAAGAGCAACCTTCTACTGATGGATACAGACCAAGAAGATCTCACAGAAAGGGAATCAGGGGAACATGTGCCCAGCCTCAGGTCCCTTTTTCCTATTTCCCACTGGGGCTTCCCAAATGGAGCACCAGATGAGCCTGAACCAAACCCAGAAAGTACAAGAGTCAGCAGATCACCATCACAAATGTCAGCCTTCACCAAAGGGAACAGAAACTTCAGGATTCCAGAGGATATAATGGAGCTTTCTGTCTTCAAGAGATCATAACAAGTGTTTAGGTGAGCATAAAATGGTGACTGTCTTGGCTCAAAATACTAAGAGTCCTCCCCGAAAATTTCATAGGACGTTTGCCAACCTTGACTAAGGTCTTCATATTTACCATGGAATACGCTAAGCACTTTACATAAATTATCTTTCTGCCCCTTTTAACAGTATTTTAAGTAGGTCCTATTTTTATTCTCATTTTACAGAATAGGAAACTGAGGCACAGAAAGGTCATTATCTTGATAAGTAACATAAGATGATATTATGGCAGTAAGTTAGATTCAAACCTGTTGAGGGTCTGTTTCCAATCTGTTCCCTTATATACCACATCTATGTCTTTCCAAAATTCAACTTAAATATGCTGACAAATTTGTCAATAGTAGAAAATAATTAAAATAAAATGCTACTTAGAATTATTAAATATAACTTGAATTAAAAAGTTCTTATAATTAATAACATTTCATGTAGTTTGCCTTCTACTATGTAACATGAAGTAGGAGAGGAAGTGGAAGTAATGAGGCTCAAAAATACAGTTACACCATTGCTTTCAAATGAATGAAGTTGGGGGAACCTCTTGGATCCTTAGTATGCTAATTGGTCAGATTAAGTTATTCACTTTTGTACAATGTAACTGAAAATAAAGAAAGAGAGGGAGGAAGGGAGGGAAAAAAGAAAAGGAGGGAGAGGAAGAGAGAGAGCTCCTGCTATTACACCCATGAAAGAAACTAGTTTCAGGTACAGTGTTTATTATTCAGCTTGACTTTAAATATTATTTTTTCTTATATTAATAGATGTTTTATATACAGATGTAGAATGTGATTAACCTAAATAGGGAACACATATTCCAAAAATGTGTAAGTAAAATGTCCATATCTTGCTGAGGCCAGAACTTTTTTCTTTTTTAAACATCAAATCTATTAACAAAGAAAAGTTATTTAAAATGAACAACTGGTTTCTAAAGTCAATTATGTCTTCTTGTATCCTATCTTTACTTTACATTATCTTTCCATAGTTAAAAAACTTGTGCCATCAAAAGAAAATCAAAACATTTCTCTTTTCTTACAAATAAAAATCATGCCTGCTAGAATTATGATTTTTGATTAACAGATTCATGAGCATTATAAAAATGCTGGTACTTAGCAGTTGAAATTAATCATCACCTCATAAATATTCTGTTATATACATTTTGAGATACCATTCCAAAACTTGCTTAGCATGAGGCAGCTAATGGTTGACTACATAGTTATTCTCCAAAGAGGTTAAACCTAATCTTAAGAAAGCAAGCAAGAAAGGAAATACAGGGTAAGAGAGGAGAGTGAACAGAATAGGCACCAACAGAAACAGTAAGACAAAGAGAAAGGGAGACTAAGATCTAGTTGCTGGGTTTACCTGAACCTTCTGCTTCTGCCCCCAAATCGGGTCACAACATTGTGAACAATAAATGACGTGACTGCATGCCCATATTGTCCTTGCTTGAAAGGCAACATGGATTTACTCCTTTTATCTCTTCTACTATCCATGATAATGTCACCTGGATTTTATGGTTGTAGATCTATACACTGATGCCTTCCTCCTTGACAAGACTGTCCCTGGCCCTTATGGCTCCTGCAGCCAGCCACTGACTCAGTATCTCTATTCCAATGGCAGGCAGCATAAACAGTGCAAAGTGTCAAGAGTTTCTCTTTTTCCTGGTCCACCCTCACATGCAACACATATCCTATCTCCTGGGTCTTCTTCACCTTATCTCAGCCAATGACGGCTGAGATAATATTGGAAAACTTTAATTATTTTTTCCTTCTCTTCTTCTTTGAAATTCCACTCCTGATGGGTCTCTCAGCCTTAGAAATGTATGCAGAACACATTGCTTATCACATATCCACAGCTTCTCTGGCGTATAAGGTCAACACAATCTCCAACCTATATTACTGCACCTGTCCTTGAACCTCTTCCATATATTCTCAACCAAAGAGCCAAAATCGTGTGTGTTAGAACACATCATGAGAAATGGATTGGTCTGATCTATGTCTGAGACTAAACCCCAAAGTCTAATACATGCCTTTTCTTTCTCCCCTGTTATTTCTATGACTGTGTCTCTTATGACATTTTCTTATCCTGTCAAACACAGAGCCTTTCTTGTTAAATCTTTAAACAGTGATACCACCAACTAGTTGATGAATCCCAGCAACTAGTTGATGAAACATTCTTGCCCTGGCTGTTCCATCCACACACTCTACTCTTCCACAAGCTTCTTCACTTCCCTCAAGCATTTACCGCAAGGCCGTTTTTTCATCTTCCCTGAGTAGCCTATGTGAAACTGTATTTCCCAATGCTCCTTGCCCTCTTTCTGTTTATTCGTCTCCACAATACTCATCATCTAGTATTCCATTATTAAATTCATTTATTTTGTTCCTTTTAAGACAACATAAACTCTATCAGGTCAAGTGTCATTAACTGCTTTGTCCATGGCTAATTTACAATGACTAAAACTTGTGCTGAAATGAATAAAAAGTAGAGCACAGGAGGGCTTCATTGTCTTTTTGTAACTCAGGTAGTCTGTTCCTTAGATCTGGATCTCGATATCTGTCTCTCTCCCTCTCTGTCTTCCTCTCCTTCTCCCTCTCAATATCACCTTGAAGCATGGCCTTTCCTGGAAGGAGGTAGAATCAAACATTCCAACAGCAATAATAAAACAATAATGTTTATAGTTTTTAAGAAAGATAAATAGAATTTTATAATTAGTAAAAACCATTATAGACCATCCTTTTAAATGCCTTTGCCCCCACAATGTCTTTTAAAAAAAATTGGAATTTTATTTTTGTGCAATGCACTCTGGTTACAATTTGCTTTAATTACTTTTAATATGATTAAATAAAAATTAAACAAAATTTCTGCTGAACAACTTATACATCCAGATGTGAAATAATGGTCTATCTCTAAAATTTTAAGGGTGCTCTCTCCACATTCAATGCTATTGGACATATACTCTGTTTAATAATGTTAGTGTTAAATAATTCAACTTCTGTAAATATAGCCTTATTTTTTAAATTTTGAGGCAAAATTAGACTTCAATATATCTAAATGTCACCAATAGTGATAATTAGCAGTTATATTAGCTCATTGAGAATTAGTTGATAAGGATCAAATGAGATTTTTAAATCATCATTGCAAATTACTGAGGTCTATTATCAAGACATACATTTTACATTGTTAATCACTAATAGAAGTTGTGGAGGGAAGCAATTTTTTTTTTTTTTTTTTTTTTAGGAATGACCTCTAAGAGACCTACATTTAGTTTGGATGTTCACTGAAGAATCCTCAGGTAATTAACTTTCCTCATCTAAGTTTCTCAGATGGGAAGTGGGAGTAGTAGTTGTAGCTAAACACTCCTCAAAGCATCTCTCTGTCTAATGATACAGCATCGTCCTCATATTATGCAGCATTGATTATATTGTAGAACTTATTTACACAAATCCAATATACTATAGTATAAAAAGTATATTATTTTTGTTGTAAATTTTTAAAAATTTTTATTGACTCATGTTTACATAATTATGAGGTACAATGTGATGTTGTGATTCATTTAGACAGACAAATAGTGATCAACTCAGGTGAATTAACATATCTATTACCTTAAACTTTCATCATTTCTTTATAATGAATACATTCCAATTTTTCTAACCATTTTGATATATAAAATGATCAATTATTAATTATATTCAGGCTGCTTTGCCACAGAACACCAAAACTTACTCCATATATCAAAAATATCATTGTACCTGTTCCTCAATCTCTCCCCTCCCTATTCTGCCCAGTCTCTGGTCACTACTATCCTGCTATGAGATCAACTTTTTCAGATCCTACTCATGAGTAAAATCAAATGGTTTGTCTCGCTGTACCTGATTTAGTTCACTGAGATAAATTTATTTCACTGTTGTGAAAAAAGACAGGATTTTTTGTGATTTTGGGTTTTTTTTTGTGGCTGAATCATTTTCCATTTTGGGATATCACTACAGTTTCTTTATCCATTTGTCTATTGATGGACAATTAGATTGATTCCGTTTTCTGATTATTCAGAATAGTGCTGAAATAAACATGGGAATAAAGGTGTATTTTTAATAAGTTCATTTCATTTCCTTTGGGTATATCCTCAAAGTGGATTGCTGGACATATGGTAGTTCTGTTTTTAGTATCCTGAGGAACCTCATACTGTTATCCATAATGGCTGTACTGCATTATATCCCCACCAACAGTGTGCAAGGGTTCATCCTCCTCCACATTCTCCCAGCATTTGCTATTTTTGTTTTTTGTTAATAGCCTCTTTCATTGGGGTGAGGTGTTATCTCATTGTAGTTTTGATTGGAATTTCACCAATGAGTAATGATATTATTGAACTTTTTTTTAATACTTCTGTTCACCATCTGTATGTTTTCTTTTGAGAAATGTCTATTCAGATCTTTAGCCCATTTTTAATTGGGTTATTTGTGTTTGTTAAAGCATACTATTTTAGAAAATTTATGCTGCATTTAGTTAAACACTCCATTTGTAGATAGAGTAGCTTTTATAGGAAAATTAGTATTATTTAAAACCTTGCATTAACTGGAATTTTTATGATAGATTATTATTCAAATTTCACTTTACAGCAATTATAAGTATCAGAATTCATGTAGAAGCTATACAAAGTAAAGTCTTCATTTTGTCTTCCTAATAGATATAGAACATTTTTTTTTACTAAGTAGATTTTTAAAAATTTGAGAAGTCACTGAGGTGAATTTAAAACTTCTCATTTCTGCTAGATATTATATATGATTTCTAAAAAGACTTATATGTTCAATCTCCTGTATTTCCATAGATAGAAAAAAGCTTCACATTTAAAATTTGGCAAATTACAAAAAGTTTCAAAAGGTAGTTCCTCAATACATCTTTAGACTTTGTTCCTTACCCACACACCAGTTCTCAATATGAAGGACTGATCTAAGAAAAAAAGGGGGGGTCCTTTATAGAAGTTCTTTCTGAGAAGAATTTTGTCCTATATACAGATCTTTAGCAGGAAAAAACATACATATATCTTGAAACATAAGAAATAATATCTATTGGGGCCAGGGTTGTGGCTCAGTGGTGGAGCACTGGCCTAGTATGTGTGAGGCACTGGGTTTGATTCTCAAAACCACATAAAAAAATAAATAAAGATATTGTGTCTATCTACAGCTAAAAATATTTTTTTTTTAAAAAAAAAAGAAGAACGTCAATTAATCTTGATTCTATAGTAAGTCAATATGAAGACACAAACAGTAAAAAAAAAACAAACACATTGAACTCTCCATGCTTTGGAGTGATAAATAAATTTGAGGGGAGCCAGTGAACATTCTAAGCCCCAAGTCTATGCTTATGGATGATTTTGTCATGTTCTGTAGCAATCATTACATGGAAAAGGGATGCCCAAGAGATTCTTCAAATTCAAGAACTATTTTCCTCTGTTCAGTCATTAAGCTACCTCTCAGGAAACCAATAATTCACAAAGTGAAATTAAGCAAGGTGACTCAATTATGTGGCTTTATGTTCCAATTCCTGTACATGCTTTTAAAAAGCATGTTTAAAATCATTCTATCCCTTAGGAATCAGCAAAAGAATAACCAATCTACAATAAACTTCAGAATGTGAATTCATGCTCTTGTAATCAGAACTGTGCCCACTGGAGTTCCTGGGAGCACTGACAGTTAAAGCTCGGTGATTACAGTGAATTCTTAAATCTCATGAGTGCATGACGAATCACAGAAATGTGATTTTGTATGACTGGCTACTCCTTAAATCAGAAAGGTGCTGAAAGGCTAGAATTGGTAATCAAATGAAAACATTTTGTCCCTAAGGTAAATTAGACAATGCTTATGAGAACTACAAATCTTCTACACCTCAGAACACTGGGAATTGAATCAAAGTGGTAAAATTTACATTATTTCCTATTTACTCAAAACGATGTTCAGAAGGGGTAGAGGAAAGAAAAATTTTCCTGACTCAGAATCTTAGTTTCCTTCTTAAATCTTGAGATTTAAGAAGGAGACTTTGGGAAAAAAATAAATAACTATACTGCTTTCCCCCACAACATGGAATCGATGGGTCAAGAAGTCTCAGCCATATACATAAACATAGATGCAGTTCCCTCAGTAAACTTCAAATTCTCAAAGAGAATCTTGACTGTCTGGTTCCAATGGGGTAACTAGTTTTAAGACTCAAAACATATTCCATCTTCCTTGGATATGCCAGCAGAAACTCCTTTTGTAATCTTATGATATGGAACCAAAACACCACATTCTTCTACCACCTAGATCATTCTCATTACAACTGAGAGAAACAATGTAAAGTATGTGCAGCTATTTTAACCTGCCTACTGGATCAAAAAATAAAACAAAAAATTTAAAATAGCAACAATTTTACTGCTCAAGATTTTACATCTTTTATCCATTTTCAGAATAAAATTTTCAAGAAAAAGAAGCCCACATTTCTTTAATATAAAACAGAACTGAAACGTTTTCATGTTTAAAGGATGTTTATCAAAGAACTAGAATAGCTTGCTATTCATTCATCCGTATCTTTTTTAAGAAACAATGTCACTTCCAAGACTCACAGACATTAAAAATAATAATAAAATACAAGCTCAGAAGAGAAAATTTGAAACCAACACCGGAGAAGAGGGAATGGTAAAAAACTTGATGTTGATGTTCTTCCTGGTGTCCTCTTGTTTCCCATGCCTATCTATCATACCACCTAAGTCCCAGGTGAAACCTCTAGGCCAATTGCCATAGAACCTGATCTCCAAAGACTGGTTTTTAGCTAACGAATATTAGGAAAGTTGCTGTCCCTTCTGAGTAGCCTCCAAGACTTAAACACTATAGACTTAAAGTCAAATTTTAGACACCACCAATCTAAAAAACAAACATAAATTCTTATTACTATTTTCATCAGAAGAAAATGAAATACACAAATAAAGAACATAATTATAGGAAATCTATAATTGCAGGAAAAAAACATATAGAAAGCTACTGATTAAAACCTAACATTTATTGAGGACATATACATTCCAGGCTCCAAATGAATTATTTTTTCATATATTTCCTAATTTGCTCATGTTGATTCTTGAGATAAGTGTTAATATTATTTAGGTCAGAAAACAGTCTTAAAATCATATATGACCCAAGCTCCACATCTAGGACTGATCCCATAACTCTCTGACCCTAAAGTTTCAGCTCTTAATAATTATACTTTAATACTAGCTACATTGCTTTAGCATTTATAAATTTCTATTTAAATATTTTTGGTGAGAGGAGTAAAAGAAATTATGATCCTGTGGTGTATTTCAGAAAGTTATTAGATATGTAAATTTTACTCAATGAATAGGAAATTCAATATATGACTCAAGACAACAGAGTAATTATATCCATAAAAGGAGGGAGATGTACCATAAAATTTTGTCAATCATTGTATATAATATAGAGAGACCAGAAATTGATGAATAAATTAGTACATGTAATTTCTAGAATAGGTTTCTACTCAACATTGCCAGAAATATAAACAGGCCATGGCAAATAAAAATCCCAGAAAAAGCAATCAGTAAGACCTTAAAAACAAACGGAATCAATTCATTTAGAAACTAAAAAAGCTTATATCAGTTATAAATCACACATTGAAAGAAATAAATATGACATCATTCCACAAATGAAAGACACAAAATTTAGAAAACCACATTATCTCCAAGGAGCCATAGCTGACACCTACCAATATATAATAAGAAAATATATTACAGTAATTAAAAAAATCAGCCAGCTTACAATGATAGGAGATTCTATCTACAGGAGAAATACATAACATCCCTTCATGAGAAGAAAGAATGAAAAAAAAAAAAAAAGAAATATCCATTAAGTAGCTAGATAACTTTCAGTCAATGAAGAGATTTTTTTTTTATTTCTGAGCTTCAGTTTCTCAATATCCTATTCAAGTATTGAAGACTATGATTTCACAGAATATTCTTTGCCATTTTCAAAATTAGAACTAAAGTCAAGTTTACACAGTAAAACTGAAATTGCAGTTTTCCATAAACCTTAAAACAGGAATGCCATAAACCTAACTGGAATAGCCAAGCCTTTCTCAAACAAAAGTGGTTTTACATATGAAGTCCTAAAATGCCCAAGCTGAATATGCATCTTGACTGACAGTAGGCAAAGAATGAAAATAGGCACAGTGTATCAGAGACTGGGCAGATCAACACAAGGTTACATATTCAAGCAGCAAAGTGAATCTTGAATGAACCAGAGGTTACAAGTACAAGCACCAGAGCTTGGCTAGAGGTCCCAGGCCCATGTAATAAGCAGACTGATTGTTCAACAAACCATATCATCTCAGGGTAAGATAAATTTACAACAGTAAGGGGAGCCACAATAACTGAGCAAAGACTAAAAGAAAGGTAAAAGATAATTTGTTTATGCTTTAAATCTTACCTAAAATATCAACTCCTTCAGGAAGGTGATTATTTCATCATCTTTGGTACCCAGTTTTCTTAAACACTTCTGTATTCACTAGTTTATCCTAGGCATAAATTTATAGTATATGCCATGTTATTCCATAAGTATCTGCTTGCCTTTGTTTATAGGTCTACTTCTATGAGGCTAACCCTACAGTCACTGTGTACATTCTGTCTTAAAGAACAGATGTGATAACCACATTGTGTAATGGACAGAAAAAAAATAAATAAATAAATAGGCTGGCTTTGGAACCAGACTTAAAATTTGCTCCTAACTCTAATGCTGTATAAACCTTAGTAAGTTTGTAAACCATATTCAGCTGTTTGTACATCTATCAATATAGGATAAAAATACCAATAACACTTGGTTGTTAAAAGTTATGATATAAAAAGCATAACTGGCAAGATGTCTAGTGAAAAAAAAATTGATCATTTCCTTAAAACTGTAAACTCATTAAACTAGAAGGTCCTTGAAAGTAAAGAATGGTGTCTTGTGGCATTTTTTTTCTTTCTCTTCGATATTCTCATTGATTATCAAGCTCATGCATAGTCAAAGTATTTATGTTTTTTGAGTGAGGAAATAATTATGAATAAATATACACATAAAACATACAACTTCAAGATAAAAATACTACTTTGTTAAAATTGATTAGAAAAAAATTATTAAACACTTCTGAGAAAAATTCAATAGGACATGATTAAAAGAAAGCCCCTAAACTTGAAAAAAAAAATTGCATAACTTCTTATTTATATGTGATTTCCCAAGATATCATCACATGCATCTCCATTCCCCAGTCTATGTTAATTCTTCTGGCAAAAGATACTTATTATTACATCCAGCCCAAACTAGAGGTCTATAGATTTCTGATCCTGTTCATTAAAAACCATATGAAAGAATCTTGTAAACATCACCTATAGTTTCAAAACCTTAATAAACACTCCCTCTCCCACTCTTCATCCATAAATGTATACAGTTTTACCATAATGTAGAAATCATTTGTTTTCCTTTTTTGTATTACATTTCACATGCATTTCCTACATATGTTTCTCATTAAGTTCTAAGTCAAGAGCTACAATATCCATTTGAAGAAACCTACCAAATTTATTTCAACACTTCCCTATTATTATACACTTCAAAACTAATTATGTCATTAGTATAAGTTGTACACACCGAACCATCTTTGTCAGAGTGCCATGGACACACCTGCCTAGTGTTCCGTGGAATTTCTTTGAGGAGAGAGAATGGCAATGCATGGGTAGCCCTCTCCTGTGCACATTCCTACATTCTTGTGTTGTTTTGAAAACCAGAGTTGGCATACATAAGTGTAAAATTAGTTAAGATTATTAATTAGCCATCCTAGAAATGTTTCAATCACTTCTGTCATGTTGTAAAGAACAGTTAAACAACAACAGACATTATGTGGGAAGCATGCAATAATTTCCTTGTAGGATGCAATTGTGAAATTCTTCTGAAAATAGCACAGACTTGAATGTAAACTATTCAGATTATTTTAGACTTTAATATTCTTTGTAAATTTATAAGTACCATAAATAGATCATACTGGAAGTACTAAATACTTACATTTATTGAATTTCTATTACATGTTAGTTATTTTCTATTGACTATAACCAAAGTTTTCCACAGTACTGCAAAATGCACAACACTTCTATTTACATACATAACACAAGAAATTCAATTCCTTTCCAAAATAAATATAAATAAATAAACACTGGACATGGAAAAATTATTTTCAGATGGTATAATTATCAACATATGAAATCCTAGAGATTCAATTGAGAAATTAGAATTAAAATGATTGCTTATTTTATTTGAAAGAAATGAAATAAATATAAAAACTAATGTTTTCACTTCCAAAGGAATAAAAAAAAAATCCTATCCACAAGAGCATGAAAAGCCATAAACTTCCAAGCAATAAACTTATTGAAAAATAGGAAAGACTCTTAACAACTAAATCTACAAGTTTTATTGAGTTAAAAGAAATGAATAAAAAAATCAAAATGTTAAAGACAATGCTTTAAACACTCCAGTCAGTCTGATGTTAATCTGTACTTTTAATTATTGAAATTAAAACAAAAAATCCCAGTTTGGGAGCACAGTAGTTTGCAGAAGGAATAAAATTTTAGGTATTGAGATTATTATTATAGCAGAACAATTCTATAAGAAGAGCCACTAAAGTGATACCACCCCATTTATTGATTCTTGATTTTATTTCTTGTGCTTTAGGAGTCTTTTTGAGGAGTTCAGTTCCTAAAATGACATGATGGAGAGAGAGTTGGGCCTACTTTTTCTTCTAGTAGGCGCAGGGTCTCTAATCTAATCCCTAGGTCTTTGATCCACTTTGAGTTGAGTTTTGTGCAGGGTCTGATTTTATTTTGTTACATATGGATTTCCAGTTTTCCCAGCACCATTTGTTTAAGACAGGCTCTTCTCTCCATTGTATGTTTACAGTGCCTTTGTCTAGTATGAGATAACTGTATTAATGTGGGTTTTTCTCTGTGTCTTTTATTCTGTGCCATTGGTCTTCATGTCTGTTTTGGTGCCAGTACCATTTGGTTTTTGTTACTGTAGCTCTGTAGTATAATTTAAGGTCTGGTGTTGTGATGCCTCTTGCTTCACTTTTCTCACTATGGATTGCCTTGGCAATTGTGGGCCACTTGTTTTTCCAAATGGATTTCATGAGAACATCTCCCATTTCTATGAAGAACATCAGTGGAGCTTTAAGGGAAATTGCATTAAATCTGTATAGCACTTTTTGACCATTTTGACAGTATTAATTCTGCCTATCCAAGAATATGGGAGACATTCTATCTTCTAAGACCTTCAATTTCTTTCTTTAGCATTCTGTAGTTTTCACTGTAGAGGTCCTTCACCTCTTTTGTTAGATTGACTCCAAAAAAAAAAAAAATTTTGTTTTTTGAGGCTACTGTGAATGGGATGGTTTTCCTAGTTTCTCTTTCAGTTGATTCATCACTGAGGTATAGGAATGCAATCAATATATGGGTCTTAATTTTATACCTGCTACTTTGCTGAATTCATTTATGAGTTCTCAAAGTTTCTTGTTGGATATTTCTGGGTCTTTTAAATATAGACTCATGTTGCCAGCAAATAAGGATAGTTGTTTGAGTTCTTTTCCCCTATTTATGTCCCTTTAATTTCTTTCTTCTAATTGCTCTGGCTAGCATTTCTAGGAGTATGTTGAATAGAGTAGTGAAAGAGGGAAATCCTGTCTTGTTTCAGTTTTTAGAGGAAATGCTTTCAATTTTTCTCCATTTAAACTGATATTTGTCTTGGGTTTAGCATATATAGCTTTTACAATGTTGAGGTATGTTCCTACTATCCCTAGTTTTTCTAGTGTTTTGAACACGTATGGATGCTGCATTTTCTCAAATGTTTTTTTTTTCTGCATCTATTGAAATAATCATGTGATTCTTGTCTTTAAAACGCTATTTATGTGATGAATTACATATATTGATTTCCAGGTGATGAATCACAATTTACTGATCCCTGGGATGATCTCCACTTGATCATGGGCACTATCTTTTTAACATGTTCTTGTATGTGATTTGCCTGTATTTTATTAAGAATTTTTGCACCTATGTTCATCAGGGATATTGGTTTCAAATTTTCTTTCCTTATGTCTTTGTCAGGTTTTGATATCATGGTGATATTAGCTTCATAGAATGGAAGGGTTCCCTCCTTTTCTATTTCATGGGATAATTTGAGAAGGACTGAAGTTAGTTCTTCTTTCAAGGTCTGAAAGAACTCAGCTGAGCATCCATCTGATCCTAGGCTTTTTTTTCTTGGTAAGCTTTTGATGCTGTCTTCAATTTCATGGCTTGAAATTGATGTGTTTAAATTTTCAATATCCTCCTGATTCAATTTGGGTAGGTCATATGTCCCTGAAAATTTGTTGATGTCTTCAAGATTTTCTATTTTATTAAAGCATAAATTTTCAAAATCAGCTGCACACAGTGGCACATGCCTACAATCCCAGCAGCTCTGGAGGCTGAGGCAGGAGGATCATGAATTCAAAGCCATCCCTCAGCTAAAGCAAAATGCTAAGCAACTCAGTGAGATACAGTCTCTAAGCAAAAAATATAAAATAGGACTGAGGATGTTGCTCAGTGGTCAAGTGCCCCTGAGTTCAATCCCCAGTACACCCCAAAAAATTTCAAAATAGTTTCTGATTATCATCAGTATTTCAGTAGTGACCATTGTGATACTTCCTTTTTCATCATGAATTTTACTAAGTTGAGTTTTCTTTCTCTTTCCCTTAGTTTGGCTAAGGGTTTATCAATTTTATTTATTTGTTCAAAGAACCAATGTTTGTAAATTTTGGGGGTTGTTTATTCTGTTTCAATTTCATTGATTTCAGTTCTGATTTTAATTATTTCCTGTCTTCTATTGCTTTTGGTGTTGATCTATTCTTTTTTATGGCTTTGAGATATAATTTTATGTTATTTATTTGTTGGCTTTCTATTCTTTTAATGAATGAGTTAAATGCAACAAATTTTCCTTTTAGCACTGCCTTCAAAAAGTTTCTTCACAGCAAAGGAAATAACCAGAATGTGAAGAGAGAACCTATGGAATGGGAGAAAATCTTTGCCACCTGCATCTCAGATACAGCATTAATCTCCAGGATGTATAAAGAACTCACAAAACTTCAGACCAAAAAAAAAAAAAAAAACCCATCAATAAATAGGCTAAGGAACTGAACACATACTTCATATAAGAAGAAATATGATTTCAGTGGTAAAACACCTGCCTCACATGTGTGAGGCACTGGGTTCGATCCTCAGAACCACATAAAAATAAAGATATTGAGTCCATCTACAACTAAAAACAATGTTTAAAAAAACAAATATATGAAAAAGTTGTTCAATATCACTAGCAATTAGAGAAATGCTAATTAAAACTACACTGAAATTTCATCTCACTATAGTCAGAATGGCAATTATCAAGAATACAACTAATAATAAGTGTTGGTGAGGATGTGGGGGAAAAGGTACACTCATTCATTGCTAGTGGAATTGCAAATTGGTGCAGCCATTCTGGAAAGGTGTATAGAGATTCCTCAGAAAACTTGTAATGGAACCACCATTTGACTCAGTTATCCCACTTCTAGGAATATACCCAGAGGACTTAAAGTCAGCATACTATAGTGACATGGCTACATCAAGGTTTATAGCAGCTCAATTCACAACAGCCAAAGTATGGCACCAACCTAGGAACCCTTCAACGGATGGATATATAAAGAAAATGTGGTACATATACACAATAGAATATTACTTAGCCATAAAGAAGAATGAAATTATGGCTTTTTCTGGTAAATGTTTGGAACTGGGGACTATCATGCTAAGTAAAATAAGCCAGTCTCAAAAAAGCAAACACTGAATGCTCTCTCTGATATTCAGATGCTGACTCACAATAGACTGGTGGGAGGAAGAGGGGAGGTTCACCAGATTGGAGAGGGTGGAGTGTGGGGGAAGCAAGGTCACTGGGAATGGGGAAGACAGTAGAATGAATTGAACATAACTTTCCTATATTCATATATGAATATCTCACCTGTATAACCACAAAAATTGGAAGTCATACTCCATGTATGTATGATATGTCGAAATACATTATACTGTCATATGCAAATGTATTTATACTATAGTACACTTTCCAGCAATGAGCCAAAACAAGGGAAAAGCTTGCATGGTACCTTAAAATCTAACTCTTCATTATAGATAGATAAATAGATAGATAGATAGATACACACACACCTACACACATATAACATCTGTACGTACCTTTTACAATGCATTAGGCTAGAAACAACTAGAAAACAGTGTTGGTCAAAACATATTTTAAATAGTTTATTAAACATGGTTCCATATTTACTTTTCTTCAAAAATTCAATTTTATAGTAAGTTATATGTATGTAAATTAGCTTAATTTGTGAAGCTTGCGTGAACTTTGGCATATTTTTTTCTTAGTTTAATTTTTATTGGTGTAATAATTATACAGAATAGAAAGTTTCATTGTGGCAAATTCACATATGCACATAACATACTTGAATCAATTTCATTTTTCTCTCTAGCTGACACATATGAGAGAAAACATACAAACCCTTGACTTCCTGAGTCTGGTTTACTTTGATTAACAGGATGTTCTCCAGTTTTATCCATTTTCCTACAAACAGCATAATTTTGTTCTTTTTTATGAATGAATCAAACTGCACTGTGTATATATACCATATTTTCTTTATTCACTCATCTGTTAAGGGACACCTAGACTTTTCCATAGCTTGGATATTGTACATCATGCTGCTATAAATGTGAGTATGCCTATTTCTATATAGTATTCTCATTTTAATTTTTTTTGATAAATATCAAAGAGGAGTATACAGGGATCATATGGTAGTTTCATTTCTAAACTGACAAAATCTTACAACATGTCTTCATTATTTCATATGCTTTTCTGAGATTTTTCACAGAAATGTTAAGCTCTTCAGAAATAATTATTGAACTGAATCGCACTATCGCTTGTCAAGAAACAGAGTTCGGTGTCATATAGAATCTTATCTTAAGCTATCTTGCTTCAGACTTTAATCTAATGGCACAGAGATATTGGTAACTTAATATTCTAAAAATTCCATTTTGAGAAGCTATAATTAAAATGTGACCTCTACCGTGATCTCTAGGATAATATTATCATGATGTCCCAATTTGCAGGCATACTTTTAAAGAATATTTGCATGCAAAAAAATACTAATGTTTTTAATGCATGTTTCAAATCTTTGTACCTACTATTTTGTGTGCCCAACAGAATTGACTTCCACAGGAGAAGACTGGAAGAATATGTATGTGAATTGGGTATCAGAATACATTCCAAGGAAATGTCAATATAATTAAGAAAATCAAACTATTAAAACAACAGTTAAAAGATTCACTTTCACCTCGCATTTGTTAATCACTCGAGATGTTACAGAATACTACCATTTGCTATCTGTAAAGCAAAGGAACAAATGAACAAATTGTGCTCAGCCATGTGTGTAATCCTCCCTCAGTTGTTTCTCCCTGCATTGAACCATGGTGGGAGTGTGGCTTTTTTCTGCCTCTATCTGTTACATATAAAAGGTATTAAGTTTCCCTTAAAAGGGGAATAATGAAAGAAAGAAAAAAGCAGCTTCTGTTTGTACATAAACACCAGGAGTGAAGATTCTATGCTGCATCCTAGGAGAAACCAAGGAACCAAAATAATCAGCTTAAAACCTCAGAAATATGTGTGTGTGTGTGTGTGTGTGTGTGTGTGTGTGTGTATGTGTGTGTGATTCAATTATTTGAAAGTAGTTATTAAAAATCCCTTACATGACACTAGCATATTTTCCTTTGTAACATGTGATATTTTGTTTATTTACACCAGAAATTTGTCTTTATTCTAATTGTCCTTAAGCTCTTTGCTTGAGGTTTTATACTTTCATCCTCTGATACTCCCAGATTCTCTTTCTATTTAAATTTTGGAACTTGTGGTCACTGAGGTTACATTAGCTTTTCCTCTTTCATGTTTAGCTACATTGCCTCAAACTTTTCTTCCCACTGCATGAATATGAGGTCATTTATCTGTTCATATTTCTACAAAAGAGAAGTGCAGACTGTGTGTGCGTTTGTGTGTGTATGTGTGTTTATTTGATTTTCTTTCCTTTTTAAAGAGAGTACAGCTTCTCTACTTTCCACCTAACTCATTACAATGTCCAGATTACTTTTTTACATCCTTATTTCTTCTTCATTATTAAACAGTCCAGAACATCATCACTATATACCATCTTGAAAGAAATTTATCCACCAATTGAGTCTTAGAACTATACTTCCAAATTGTTCTGAGATCCAATGCATTAAAATGCCGTTAGCAGAATTATTTTATTGTCATTTATAAATATTGACTACTTACAAAATTTTGATGACAGAAAAAGGTACTAATTTCATCCAATGCTAGCAATGTTTAAGTAATTTTTGATGAAAAAAATTATAACAATTTCTATAACAAGTAAAATTTATTGACAGAAAAGGACAATTAAGTCAAACATACAATTTTATTAAGAGCAGGCAGTACTTAATTATAGAGCTTTCACCAGTGAAATGATAATGATAAATATAACCCTAAATTACAATTACTACCATAATTTTTCTAATCTGATTTCAATAGTTATTATATATTTTTTATTATTGCTTTTGTTGTCACTATCAATCTTAGTATTTACTTAAGCCTCTTTGCAGAGTATATTAGTCATTCATGGTGTATTAAGGTTTGATCCACAAAGGAAAGAAGTATCCGATTCTGTACACTGCTCCATGACCCACATGAAAAATGACTTTCACAGGTGTGAAATACTTTCATACAAGTACCAGTCATGGATGAATACCTCCACTATCACAAATTTTGTAATCATAACAAGCTATGATTGAAGCCATTCATTCATTCATAATACTTCTATATTAGACACATACTGTAGATTTAGGATATGCATTTTTCTAAGTGTATTAGAACATCTCTATCATTTCTCCCTTTAAATCATTAAGGGGCTGGGCTTAAAACTCCATGGTAGAGTACTTGCCTAGCATGCCCAAGGCCCTGAATTTAATCCCCACACCGAAAAAAAGAAAGAAAGAAAGAAAGAAAGAAAGAAAGAAAGAAAGAAAGAAAGAAAGAAAGAAAGAAAGGAGAGTTATGGGAATAAACTTGTGTATCCTATAATTTATTTAAAAAGAAATAAGTCATTAAAAACACAACTAGTAACAAATTACTTACAGCACACCTCAGAGGTAATCATGAGAATGTATCTCATGAACCTGGGAACTACTAAAATCAGTTTGCATTTCAAATCCAACAGAAATCAGGGAAGCAATAACTTCAATGGTGAAGAGATATAGCAAGAAAGAATTTATGTCTAACTATATCAAAGTCCATGTTGCAGGCAGAATGCTGGCCCTCCAAAGTGGTCACATCCTAATTCCTGGAATGTGTGACTATATTATCCTAAGTGATGAACGGTATTTTACAGATGATAAAGTAAAGACCTGGAGATAGAAGATGATCCTGGATTATCTATGTGAGCCCACTGTAATCACACAAGTCCCCTTATGGGAGGAAAAGGGTGGTGGGTGGGGGCAGGAAGATGAGAGTAAAAGGAGCTATCAGGACAGGAGCAGATGCTGAGGTGATGAGGTGATGATATTCCTGGCTGGGTGGCATAAGCCGCGGAAGAATGCAGCCAGCCACTGGCAGTTGGAAAAAAAAAAAAAGATTCTTCACTAGAGCCTACAGAAGAAATGCACTTCTCTTAATACCTTGATTTTAGTCTAGAAAATCCCACTTTTGGACTTCTGACTTTTCATGTCTAATAAATTTGTAATGTTTTAAATCACTAAATTCTTAGTAATTTGTTACAGGAATGATGATAAACTCATATAGTATTTAAACCAGGAAAGATATGTCTAGATACATGGAATATGTCCCTTGAACTGTCTCACTGCCTAAATGAACTCAGTTGACCAAGACTCAATTTTAGTACTAAAGCAGAAAGATATCAGCCAAGAAACAGGCATAGGTAAGAAAAAAAAATGGTCAAAGTAATATATTTGCCTTACAGAGATGGAAACGTAATTGTCTACTTCTTCATAAAACAGAACTTTTAGTTTTCTTCCTGTTTTCCTCTAACTGCAACATAAAATGCAACTCCTATACATAAGCATATATGAAAATTTAGGCAATTTATTAAAGAAAAGAATAAAGGATATAAATAAAAAATGTTTTACGTTTTAATAATAAAATTAACTATAGTCTTAATTACATTAACTTTATGTATTTACTAATTTTAAATTAATCTTATCTATTTGAATTGTGATTATCATTTCAACAAAAACCTATATCTATTTCATGAATATGGTCACTCCCAACTTTCAGACACATATAAATCTTAGTTATATTCTTCTATTTTAAAAATTATAAATTCTCCTGTTTTAGCTCTAAATTCCAAATTGTTTTAAAATCCTTTAGCTGAAATGTAAAACAATAGCCCCAAAGAACATCCTAAACAGTGACAAACATACTTTTTAAAAATATGATTATACTTGCACTCTTAAAAATATCACATTAACTTCCTGTTCTACTTTTCTTCAGGAATTAATAAATCGAGACATTTTAAATAGAGAAAATGTTGTAATACATGTTATCACATACTGGCTACACATCACTCATGTAACACAATATATATGTTCATATGTAGAACTTCTCTTTTTAGATTAAGGAAAAAATCTGAAGGGAAACTATAGGTTATTGTCTGGCTTTCATACATGTAAGGCTAACCAGTAGCAGGCAGTGATTCATCTTATATGATGTTGCACAAATATTCAGACTTTTATACGATGCTTCCTAATATTGAAGAAATGTTGCTAGGTTGAGGCCTGTTTTCCTACATATTAGCAAAATCTAGATGTAATTGAGTAATATTATATAGTTTACATTTAATGTCCACATCTAAAATATAAATAATAAATATCAATATTTGGTAGTGTGTACATATTCTATATAGAAGTTGCACTGAATAAAAAGAAGTTTCATTTGTTTTGATAAAACTATTCTTGGGGCTGGGATTGTGCCTCAGCAATAGAGCCTCGCCTAAGCACATGAAAGGCCCTGGATTCAATTCTCAGCACTATATAAAAATGAATAAATAAAATAAAGGTATTGTGTCCATCTACAACTAAAAAATAAATATTTTTTAAAAAACTATTCTTAGAACATTATCAGTCAACAAATTTTAAATCTAGTGGTTACCATATCCTCAACATTCAAATAGAGAGTAGAAAGTAAAAAATGCAGGGTATTTTAAATAAAGAAGAATAAGAGAAGTCAGCCTCTTTAGCTTATAGTCTAGCTGGGAAGAAAGCCATGAAAATATATGTATCCACACAATTGTTGAGAACCATGACAAAGACTGGGTATATGAATAAATCATAGATTTTCAGTAGTATAAATGGAAAGTATTTTAAACAATTGACATTAAGATGTGTTTATAAAAGAAAATAGAAGACTTCTAACCATGTTGCATAATGTTGAAAAATCATTAATTGCATGTTTAGACTATTGGATACTAAGAAGTCAGTGATTTAACATATCCTCCAAAGGAACTGAATATTGAATTGATATGAATGTGGTTTAGTCATATGCAAGAGCCTTATTATGCTTAGCTACTATAATTACATTTTTGATGGAATAAAAATCAAATTACGTAGTGATCAGTAAGTTGGGGGTTAAAATAAAACTGCTCCTAATTTTCCATCTTCATAAGTTAATGTTTTAACTTAGTATTAAAATTAACATATACCTAGTTTATCTCCATTAGTGTTTTTTAATAACCCAACTGTGCTATCTAAAGAAGCTAATGCAAAACCAGAGAACACTTGTGTTAGAAACTTCACCAATTTAAAAAAATCATTAACTCCAAAGTCTAAAGCAAAGTCCCAATATTTTCCAACATTTAACTACTGCTAAACTTCAACCACATAGTCACATACTATACTTCAGACTTGGGCGCACATTCCTTTCATTTCTGTCTAGTTGCTACAGGGCACAGCTATTCATATCCACAAAGCCTGTTGGATTTACATGTGAGGGGAGACTGGGTTGAGATGAAGGTTGCATCACAAGAGAAAGCAGAGAGCACAATAGAACAGAACAAGAGAAGGATTGTCTGCAGCACCTCTTCCCTACATTGCATGGACTGTGAGCATCCACTTCTTTTTCAGATATTTATCAGGGGGCAGTTACTATCATTCTTTTTGTTGTGAGAAATAAATGGATAGGGGAGGGGAAAGATGTCATGAGTAAGGCAGAAAGTTATGTGTGGAATGAAGGGGGAGGATGATGGGAGGGAATGACTTACCAAGGCTCTTTAATCATCAAGGCTTAATGACCTTGCACATTTTATTCACACATATGCTTTCCACCTCCAGAGAGACTTAGGCTTGTGACAATGTCAGAGTCTTCTGAAAAGATTAAACTATAATGTCTCTGAAACTCAAAAACTTTAAAAAATTAGAAAATCAAATTTAACAGTCTTTTGATACCTTTGTATAGGAAAGGGAGAAACATCTGTAATTTGGATTGGTTTCAAAGTTACAAATGTTTTACAAACCACCGATTATGTCCAAATGTGTAACTGAACATGACCTAGAAACCAAGAACAAATGTAGCTTTCCTGGCCAATATTTGCCAGTGAAATTTAACAATAGTTCAGGATGTCTTTGTAGGAATGCATAGGATATTAGAAGGCAAATGAGTATTTAATTAGGGAAAACAGAATCTGTTATAATATTAATACACTCAAACTTCCTTGTTTGAAAATAATTCTTGGACTGGGGATGTGGCTCAAGCGGTAGCGGGCTTGCCTGGCATGCGTGCGGCCCGGGTTTGATCCTCAGCACCACATACAAAAACAAAGATGTTGTGTCCGCCAAGAACTAAAAAATAAATATTAAAATTTTCTCTCTCTCTCTCTCTCTCTCTCTCTCTCTCTCTCTCTCTTTAAAAAAAAGAAAATGATTCTTAGCATATGTACATATATCAATATGTAAGAGAATAGAGTTTAGGACCAAAATGTTAAAATATAAACTTATTCCAAGTTTACAGTTATTTGATCAATTAATTCTCTTTTGCAGGACATATCTATATACTAGAGATCATAAAACAATGGAGATTTTTTTTTTCATTAAAAAACTAAAATTCTCCAGAAGAAACTAAAACTCTTTATATTCAAGAAATTATAAAGGGTAGCATTACTAACATATTTCTCAAAACTAGTACATTCAATAAAACATTTAATTCTATGCTATATTTGTTAAGTTATTTTATTGCAACAAACTCAAGACTCTAAAATGAGATAAAATCATGTTCAAATTCTTGCTATGATGTTTACTAATTATGTTATTTGGGATAAATCATTCTACTAGTCAAACAGGAATTAGACCTACTTGCCTACAGGATTATTGGGAGGACCACGGATATGTTATATGATGATTTAGAACATCAAGAATAGCTGGGAATGGTGGTGCATTCCAGTAATCCCATCTACCTGGGAGTTTGAAGTAGGAGGATGTTAATTTCCAGACCAGCCTGGGAAACACAATAAGAGCCCATCAGGGAAAACAAAAACAAAAACTTAAAATACCAATTATACAACTTTACAGCTTTTAGTTTCTAAACTTTTCCCTCACTCTTACCTACATATAAACTAACTCTGGAAGCCTATTTTGAAGAAAGACCTATATATTGATTCCCCATATAAGGCTCATGAGACAAAATGATGTACAAAGGACCTCATACAAAATGATACAAAATTCTTCTGCTTCGATAACTAAGATATTTAAAAGTAGGCACAGGGCTGTGTCTTGCAGTGCTACTCACTGATAGAACAAGTAAGAGAATTTCCAAAAACAAATAATATACGATTAACATTGTATGTGTGAGGCTCAATATTTTGAAAAATAGGATTTTAAAAATATATTTATTACATTGATAATCTATCAAAATTTGATATTAGGCTAGTTTCTCTTGATTTTGTGAGATCTGTGACAAGTGATTTGTCACTCCTTTGTATATGATTATTGTATCAGGGCTTTTTGCTATTGTTTTGTTATTTAAGGTTTAAATTGTTTTTAACCTTATTATTATGGAAGTGTGTTTAAACATTGCTGAAAGTAATCAAGTAATGAGAATGGAGGACTTTGGACTTCATTCATGTTTGGGATTTTTAAATCTAATAGTACTGAACTTTCAGACATCTCTGATATGAAAGAAGAGTACTCAGGAATGTGTTTTCAATCTTCTTTTCAGAATCCCTGGATGTATGAATTGCAAAGCTTCTCTATGTCAACAGATACAACACTATATTCCTTAACTCCTAGAACTCACTGTAGTGAGGCACTAGGAAGTTGACAATTTATCTTCTTTTCCACTGAGAAGACAGACTAATTTAAGATGATTTCTCTTTCACACAACCCCAAACATGCTGTCAGATTGAAAGACTCAATGAATACTTAGCATGAAAACGTCAATTTGAAAAGCTAGCTATTATCTAAGGGTTTCTCCCCCTCTGCACTGATATATTTCAGAAAATATTTATGCATAAACCACAGACATTGTTAGAATCTGTACAAGCATATGAAAACTTTTGATTTGCAAGCTCCCGTAGGAAGGTGAAAACTGTTTCCACAATAAATAATATTTTATCTGCTTTTAAAATAGCTTAATAATTCCCATGAGACTTTTATGAGAACTCTTCATTAATCAGAATTTTCACTTCTACTAGATATAACCACAGTCTGTTAACATTATATTTCTTTCTGTAATAAGAGCCATATAATCAGAAGAGCATACAAACTAACTGTGAAAACAGCAAGGCACTTTCACTCTCCTGGTCTGTTTCTGTATTTACAAAATGAAGAGGTAGGGCTTATAGTATTTGTTAAGACTTGTTTTGCTTTACAATTCTCTGAGTTTTTCTTTTTCTTCTGTTTTTATGTTATAAAACTGCAGGAAAAAATGATCAGTGTCTCATAATTCATTTTAGGGAGGAAATATATGATACATATCCTAAAACACATCCTAAAGCCACATGCAAAGGACCAATGGGAAGTGTAATATTCTCATGCATAGTGAGTTTATTCTAAGTCAAATAAGTTATGAAAGATTCTTGATCCTTCCTTATTTGGGAGTAAAACTGTAATATAATGGTCCATGCTGACATATTTAACATGGAGGACCTCACTACCTTTTTCCAGGCAAGAAAAAGTGAGGACTTTTGTGTACATGATGTATATTCTCATTCTCCTCTTACCTCTCCAATAATTCTATCCCCTTCACGGGGTTATTCTTCATTGACAACCTGTATCCCAGGTTGTGTTGCTTTAATCATTCATCCATTCTCCCACAAGGCAATATTACCCATTCTCTTTCTTTTATTTATAACCCATGTACTGATAATTCACAAATTACAGCCTCAGATAATTTCCAAATTATCTCAGGTTCTGACCTTTCTCCTAAATTGCAGATTTATATCCTTAGCTGCTTATCTATATGGATAACCCCAGACATCTCAAACTCAGCATGATAAATTTTACTACCCTCTTCATCCTACTCTCACTCCTTTTTCTAGGGTTCAATGGAAGGCAACAGGCTCTGGCTCCCAGCCATCCGTAGAACTTTCAGCAATGGTGAAAATATTCTTTCTCTGCATTGTTCAATATTAGTCCCTAGCAATATATATCTAGTAAGCATGTAAAATTTGTCAAGCAAGAAACTGAAAAAAGAGCTGAAAATTTAATTCTGGTATTCTAAATTCCTTCACTTAAGAGAATGTTTTCTTATAGACTAAGTTGCTGCTGTTTGCCATCATCAAAAATGAAAAAGAAGAAAAGATTATGAATAAAACCTAAACCATAGCAAAGAGAAAATTCTACAATTCCAGTGCAACCTCATTTTTTTTAAAAAAACATTACATTAGAGGGAAAAATGGATAAATACAGTGGCAATCATTAATATTTTAGTTATAAGGCAATAAGGAATATCAGTTTATGATTTATCCTATCAGAATAAAACCAGTATGAAATAATACATTGTACAAATACAACTATTGTTTGTTTATTTAACCAATACTTATTGAGCGCTGACTATGCCCAAGGTTCCATACTAGGTGCTGGGCATCCTGCAGGAAAATAAACAGACTTCATTCCTGGTCTCAACTTTATTTAATACATAATACATAATAATACATAATAATATAATATTTCCCCAAACCTCCTTTCTTTTTGGTTTAAGATTTCAGGTTTATTTTACCCTTATAGAAGAAGTAGGCGAAAAAAAAGAATCAGGGAAAAACAAGCACAAATATTTTTCTCCTAAGGAAATAATGGCTTATCAAGTCAACTGCAGTACTCACTTTCTCTAGAGCATTATTTTTTTTAAATTAAATCTGATGTTTTTATATAGCAACCTTTTGCAATGAAAGAAAATGTAATTTCAAGAATAAGCTTCAAAAGATTTCTTCTAACTACCTAACATAAGATGAAATTGGTGTGAAGAATGACAATGAAATATACATTAAGAACAACCTGTATAGATATATATTAGTTTCAAAATCACTACAACAAAATCATATTACAGTTGTCAGAAAATATAGCATGCTGTAAATAAGTGCAACATACTTTTGAAGCACTGAAACTGATGGGATAAATACAGTACACAATTAAGTGACAAGAAGAAGAAATAGAAATCTGTAAGAGCTGATTAATTATTACAGAATTACACTCTCAACTGATTGTTCTCCTTAAGTATAAAAAGACTGAGTCTGCTGTTTATAAATACCATGATGCTTCTTTCATTAGTTATCTCCTCTTAAGAAAAAAAAAAAAAAGAATACTGGGTTGATTAATTGTGAAGGTTAAGAAACAAATATTCTGCTACAAGTTTTAAATGCAGAACTAACTCATCATTTAAATAACAAAAAATAAAGTGTGGTTTATACTTGAGAAATACAATTTTTTACAGAGCTTTTAAGGACAAGAGATGTATTTATTCATTTTACGTCAAAACATGAAAACAGATCTATCCATCCAAAAAATTTAAAGACAATCATCACAAGTGTGTTCCCAATATATTGTGAAAAAATAATTGTAGACTTCATTTTTCCTATTTAGTAGGAAAATTGATTATAAAGCCTTTTTTTTCCTCCAAAAGCTAAATGTTCAATGTTTTGCACATTTAAAACACATAAATTATTACCATGCCCCAAAGTCTGCACAGTTCATCTACCAGTTTTCACCTCTCATAGACACTTCAACAGATTTTCCACAGAAATGTGTACTAAACTTTTTTATGTCCACTTTGGATGGCATAATGGTAAGTGTACTTAAAAAATATTCTAGTCGGGGCTGCTCAGCAGTAGCGCACTTGCCAGGCATGTGTGAGGCACTGGGTTCGATTTTCAGCACTGCATACAAATAAAGGTCTATCAACAACTAAAAAAATAAATAAATAAAATAAAAAATTAAATATTCTAGTGACATTAATGATTCATCACAGAATAACATTTTTAAATGTCTGTATATAAATCATCCCTAAATCTATTAACCATTGTAGGTTACCGGAGATACACAGTATAATTCTCCTTTTCTCTTTTGCTCTAAATGTATTAAAATTTATTAAAACCCACAAAACAGAAATAATCCAGAAAAAAAATTCTTTAGGGTTTTGGAGTCTTCCAATCATGGCATTTTTGTCTTCTTTCCAACATGAATATTTGGTTAACTAATCTAGAGACAATATCTACCTGCATTGTGTTTCAGATAATTTCAATCCCTCCTTTGGTGACCATTGCAAGTTTTGCTAGATATTCCTTGATAAGCTATTAGACATAGTTGCCTGTCAGAAATGGACAACAAAAACATTATAAGAAGGTGATGATGATTTTATTTCATTTGAGTAGCTTTCTTGCTGAGTGTCCTATGACATCTCCATGCTCAATACCATTAACTCGTTACCAATTGGTTTATTGGCATAGTTTGGTTTAATTATCTCTAAATATTTTTTAATACCCACATTAAAATTCAATAAACAGTTTTTTAGTCAACTCAACTTGCTCCTTGAATTCCTCTTTCTTTGGCCTTAAGTTCTTGAAATGATGATTGAGATAGATTCTTCGTAAAGGGTGCATGTTAGAATTAGACCTACACGTGAAATCCAAACACAGCATTCTTTTAAATTTGTACTAATAACCTAGAATCAAAATAAAGCCTTGATTTTTAAGATGATTTTTAAGAAAAGGATACTAGAAATATTCATCTTTCCATGGAGGACTATAGCAATATTATTGTATATTTTTACCATTAACATTTAATAATATTATTAAATATGATATACAAAATAATCACAACATAATGTTCTTCTCTTTTATATAATAATTGCAGTGGGATCTAATGAGCAATTGTTCTTCCTCTTTTGACTCCCAAAGTAATTTTTTTACAATCCCATTCACAAATATTATTGGTTATCCGCTATTTGTCATGCACAGTGCCATGTGTTAAGCATGTAAAGCAGAAACATTCAGAAAGCAAATGAAATGTGAGCAGGAGGGCAAAATCACAATAAAGAACTGTAGTAGCTTTTGAAAGTACTAAACAAAGGCAGATAAGGGAATAATTCATTTTCTTAAGGGAGTGGGGAATACTGAAAACTAATGGTAAGAATTTTCTTTTTAGTTGGGCTTTGTGAGTTATGTAGGAATCTAAAGGATACATCTGGTGCATAGTGATGAAGTATGACATTTAAACAGAAAGGGTTTATAAATGAGTTAGTGTGTCCTTTGTTAAAAAGAACTGAATAACCCAGTGTGGTAATAATAAAAAAGGAACTTTCATACACTTCAGTGTGAATGTGAATCAATGTAACAATTATGGAAAACAGTATGGAGGTTTCTCAACAAACTAAAAGTTGATATAATATGATCCACTTCTCCCACTTCTGTACATATAGCCAGAGGAGATGAAATAAACACATCCAAGAAATACATGCATGCCCACGTTTCTTGTAGCAATATTCACAGTAGCTAAAATATGAATCCAACCTAGGTGCCCATCAACAAAAAAATGGATGGAGATAATAAGAAATATCTACACAATGGACTATCATTCAGTCATAAAGAAGAATGAAATCTTGCCATTTGCAGCAAAAGTGATGGAACTAAACATTATGGTAAGTGAAATAAGCCAGATACAGAAGGGCAACTACAACATGTCCTCTCTTGAATGTGGAAGTTAAAAAGTTGATCTGAATGTAGAATGGTAAGTACTAGATATAGGCAATGGAGGTAGTAAGGGTGGGTAAGAGGAGACTAGATATAGATAGCACATACTAAATGCTGTATTGAAATATCACACTCACCCCGTAAACCTAATATGTTTAGCTAATAAATGTAAATAAAAAACAAAACAACTTTAAAAAGGGATTCAAATACAGATATAGAGAAAAAGAAATCTTGAAAGGCAGAATGCAGGAAGGCTGTGAAGGAGCTTCTAAGTTGTGTTGACAAATTTAGACTCGATTCCCTAGAAATGAAGTTTTGGGAGCAGGTATCACACAGTTAGATTTATAATACTGGAAAAGATTCCCCAAGAATAATGTAAGGCAGACTTAAGGGTGAGAGATGGAAGAACCAATTTGGAGACTGGTGTATTCTAACAGTTCCAGATAGAAAGTGATAAGGGCAAAAGTAAGGCAGAAGTTGAAAAACAGCAGCTAAATGGAGAAGGAGTTTGGAAACAAAAGTCTGAAAGACCTGGAGACACATTTGAAGATAATATGAAAAAATCAGATAAGACTCAGAAGGTCCCAGTAAAAGTGACAGGTACTGGAATGGGAGAAGAGCATGATTATCCAGAATATCTCAAAGAGGAAAAACACATTTTGCTCATTTTCAGCCCTTTTGTATAGCACAGGCAAATGATGGACACTTAATGGTTCTGAATGAATGATTGATATTCATTCTTGCATTCATTTATTACAAACTTCATATTTTCACTCACAAATTGGCTTCTTTATATAATCAAAGGAGAAAAGTATTTTAAGCACAAATGCTTAACAGATAAATTGGAACAAGGTGGATTGCAGAATTACATATCAGAATTCTCTGATCTTCATATACAGGGCATGATTGGCTTATGTTTTTGAATTACTTTTCCTTGAATGGCACTAGGTCTGCACAGAATATTTCCATAGTCATATTTTCAGCTGGATTTTTTCCTCATACCCAACTGCACAGTCATTGAGAGAAGTCAGGGAGATAAACTTTGGTAATTAAAATATGTTTATATGTATTGCATCTATAGCTATCCCTCAGCATATGTGGGGATGGGTTCCAGAATCCCCTGTAGACAGCAGGAATGTGCATATCCCTTGTATTTGCATAAAGCCTATGAACATTATCCCATTTACTTTAAATCACCTCAAGATTATCTATAATAACTCATACGAGTGCTATGTAAATAGTTGTTATATCATATGGTTTAGGAGTACTGACAAGCAAAGAATGTCTATATGTGTTCAGTACAGATGCCATTTCATTTTCTTTTTCAAATATTTTTGTTCTGCAGTTGATAGAATCTGCAGATGCAGAACTCATGGATGTGAAGATGTGGAAGGCTGACTGAATATCTGTGTGTGTGTGTGTGTGTGTGTGTGTGTGTGTGTGCGCGCGTGCGCATGTGTTTATTTGTATACAATCTCACTGGCTCATATACTAATCTCATAATTGACATGCTTTTCTGATTATTAACAGTGAATTTATTTCATCTGCCATAGAAATTCTGAATTATTTTTAGGTGTTAAATCTTACACACAAATAGTCTTATTTAATAGGGAAAGGAAGATTGGAAATATTATTTGGCATTAGTGTCCTCATATGTGGTAAGATGACATAGTATAATATTCCACTATTGACAATCTAAGAGACACAAACTAATTATTTTTTGTGTGTCCCCAGACAGTTTCATTCAATTAACTGCACAACTCAGTTCAAAAGGTGATTAATTGGCCCCTGTTTCATAAAGTAAAATCACCATCCCATTTATGATACATGCAAAAACATTGAAAAGCTTAAAAATTAAGCTTAATCACCATGTCTAAATATTAAACACAGAAAAATATGGGAAGGATAATTGACATTCAAACCCTTCCTGAGACAGAACAATTTCCTACTGGCTCTAACCCAATGATACACCCTGTGCACAATACTTGTCTATCAGCAGTTGACACCTCTGGAGGTGGAATACAAAGCTGCCTCCTCTGCTTAACTAGGTGAAGTGATTGGACAGGATTAGTTATGCATGAGAGGGTATCAGTAACCCCAGGAAGTCTCAAAATAATGACTCTCCTTCTTATCCTGAAATCCAATCATCTTAGCTAGGAGTGATTGAAATGTTTAATTATTACATTGAAATCAAGTAGGTTATTGTATTCCACTTTTTGTCACCATTGCATTACATTTTTAAGTGGAATTTTTACAACCATCACAAAATATATTGGTATATTTCTACATATAAATAGATTTATTTATTAAATGTATTTCTCCCTCTGTTTTCATGGGAAGGGAATATTAGTAGGAAAATGTCCAGTCCAATCCAAATATTTTGCAGCTATTTGTTTTGTTTAGGTTTTTACTGTTATTCTATTTCATACACTCATAAACAGCTAACAACAGATTTTTTTTCCATAGCAATTCTGAGATTGATATTTTCACATTTTAACATGGGAGTAAAGAATTAAGCTGCCTGAGAATCAATGAGTGAATTTAATTTCCTACATTCATTTTCACATTTTAAATCTCACAGTTTTAAAGGAGTTCTAATTATAAAAGCACCAAGTTCTGTCAAGCAGTAATTCAATCTGACAGAGATAGAAGCACATTATATATTTTAAGCAACTATACTAGTTTGCAAGAAGGAAATTTTGAACATAGGTGTCCCCCATTTTTTTTTTTTTACCTACAGAGTTTTAAATGTTTCTTTCTATATAAAACAAGTAGTAACCAATTAACAATAACTTACAAACAGCAACAATGTTTTGTATAGTTTAGGCAGTCAAAAATACAGGTTTATATAATTCAGTAAAAGTTAACCACGATATTGCTCTCTATTTAGAATGGAAAATGTCACTATGGGAAGAAAAAACTTGGTTACCTTTAAACTACTGCAAACTGAGAATCAGTAGACTATTAGGATAAATATCAAAATGATAGTCAAACCCCATCATCTAGCTCTGTGATATTTTGAAAGACACACACTAAAAATAATTGTGAAAATTAAGCAAACATAATCACAATGTTGAAGGAAGAACATAGGGAGCCTGGGAAATAGGATACCTTGGTCAGCAATCCAGGATTTATCAAAATTTCTCTGTGCTTGTTTCCTCATTTTAAAATGAGAGAATAGAACTAAATTACCTTTAAGTTCTTTTTCATCTCTAGAATATTCTATTTTTGTGAAGGAGACCAAAAGTAAAGGCATGATCAAAATTGTTAAGGTTACCCCCTTTCTAAATTTGGTTTTATTTGAAATTTGTTGGGAAAGGCAAATATGAATAAGCTACAGAGAAAGCAAAGAAATCCAGCCATAGCACACCTGCTTTTTGAATGAATGAGGAAGCAGAAATCTACATTTTTATATTTAAAATTTACAGTGTTTTCCCACTAATTACTTATGCACCCATTTCATGCAAAGAACATTCCCCTTAAAAAACTTAGTAAATAAATTTGCCCAGGATCACTAAACCTTTCAAATGGTGAGGCTAACTCAAAGTCAGGCCCAGTTTTTTTTTTGTTGTTGTTTTGTTTTTTTTTTTTTGTTTTTTGTTTTGGTGGTGGTGGTGCAAGTAATCATGCCTAGGGCCTCACAGGAGGTGTGTGCTCTACCACTCTACCAGGAGGTCACGTACCCAGCCCTGCAGACCTTGCTCTTAACCAAAACTATGTGATCCTATTAGTATATTTTTCCCCCCGTTTCTATTCTTGCTCCTCTAGGCTTCATCACCTTCTGTATTACTCAACTTTCCATCACTCTACCCAGTCTCTTTGGGCCTGTGAAGGGGCAGATTATCATGGTAGGAGTGCATAGTAGGGCAAAGCTGCTATGTCATGGTGTCCAGGAAGTAGAGAGAGAGAAAGGAGCTGGGGTCCCAGTACTCAGCATACCCCCAATGTCCTAACTTCCCCTCACAAGGTCCAACCACCTCTTAACAACACCATCAGCTCAGGACCAAGCCTTCAACATATGAGACTTTGGGGCCCAATTTAAAAACCATAAAACTAACCTACTCAATATTCTTTTTTGTGTTCTCATAAATATAAAAAGTAATCATAAAATTTAAGTGAAATTTGATATAAACAGGAACCACCAATGTCCATATCCCTCAATAGCATTAAAGCCCCCTAAAATTTCCATCTGTAATTGAAAGAAATCATTTTATATAAATATGCAAGAAATCATTATAGAATTTTATGTTTGGAAACATTACACTTTCGGTGGTAGTTATTTCTTTTGTTGTCATTTGAAATATGTACTATTTTATCTGCATTAGATACTAATTTACTTCATTTGTTGGTAATTCTGAAACTCTCATTTTAAAGGGGAGTTACAAACATGCAAGATAATTTAAAATTCAACATGACCATTTGAATAGGATAGATTTCCTTAGTCATCCACCACATAAATTTTTTTAGAAGTTCAATGTTTATGACTTGTTTCTTATTAAGAACAATTTTTTTCTATCTATCAGTAAGTCAATGCTAACTTGTATATTACTATAGAAATCATTTAAATCTTATTTTTTCAAAAGAAAGGGCAAGTCAAAAGAAACTAAACACCCAGACAACACATTCCTTTCTTAACTAAGGAAGTGCTTTTCAAATATATGAAAAAAAAAAATATATATATATATATATATATGGACTTTTCAATTAATAAACAGCTAAGTGTTCTGATTACTAACCCCAGCATAATCTTATTATTTATATATGTAGCATAAAATGATGTTTTGAATGTTTAGAGTAAAAAATATTTCAAAGTTTTCTTCCAAGGTCAAAACCATTATGAGATTTGTACATTCAGTATCTCTTTAACATGTGGTTTAGAGAGTCAGGCACTTAGAAACAGAGTGGACAAAATGAAATGAAGTTATACTTCCACACGAAACTACCTTGCCAGCACATTTGTTCTGATAACATGCTATCTACCATATGTATATTGTTGCCATTCTATAAATCCTATGCAACCTCATGATTGTTACTCCTTCCTTGGAGTTCTATACAGATTTTAATGTGCCTTGCATTCAAATAGTAAGCAGAGGAACTTAACCTTTTCAGATTTTCTCATTGTCATTTTCACTGTTTTCCAAAGAAAATCACCGCACAGTTAAATTTCTGTCACCCTATTGGTGACATTTTAATGTTTATTTTTTTTTTTTTTGGAAAGTACTACATCAACTTTGAAAACAATTTTTTATATTTGTGTTTTTAATAATACACACATATTTAGATTCTCAATGTCTTCCACAATTTCAGCCTCCTCATACATATTTAATCTGTTATTTCCTCAACCCTTATCAACCCATTCTGTTTGCTCTTGGCATATCCAAACCTATTCCTATTTCTATTCCCTTTGCTATTCTTTTTGGATTGAACATCTGTTTTCATTTTCTTCAGCTCTGCTGATTAATATTGTTTGCTTATAAATTAAACCAATTGAACTTCTCAAAATCATCAGAAGACTGCAGCACATAGTGATCTTAATAGTCTCTAAAATTCAGTGCACCTACAGTCTATAACAGTGTATAAGTGCAGAAGTACTTGGGGTTTATGTTGGTGGTGGTTTTTTAGGTCTTTTTGTTTTATCTCCATAGGTAGATTGATATACAATTTAATAGTAATTAAAAAGAAATTTACAATTATATTAATCGTATATCAATTTTAATCTACTATTTCATTATTCATTGTTACCTATGCATACCAGACCAAGATATAATCAGTTTTATGTTTTTTCATTGCTAAAAAAAAAAAAATGGAAATTGTTTTCTCATGACACACCTGGCTTTGAAAAAGTATGTGTCTTTTGTGTGTCACCCATACAGAGGCCCATCAGCAGCAGCTCCAGCAGCAGCTGTGGGGTGAAATAACTTTTGCCTTATGGGGGGATCTTATTTTATACTATTCCAAGTGTTTCATTCAAATAAGGGTTGCCTAACATGGTACCAAGTTCTTCAAGTCACACTGTTTTATAAGTAAGGAGACTTGAGCCAATCAGCAGCATTCCCTGAGGTTACGCAGATCAGAATTAAGGGAGGGAGAGGACCTTATTTTCTGATTGGCAAAGTTTAGAGGATATGTGACTTGGAAGGTGTTTGAAGTTACACTTCCACTTCATAGAAATAAAAAGGTTATCTATCAGAAGACATTGGCACACTGACACAGTACAAAGCATAGATAGATGACAAACAAAGATAGTGGCCCCTTTTTAAAAATTTTTTCCAGTTCCAAATTCAGTTCTCACTGAGATTCAGAAATGTCCTTGTTCTTCAGCAGTGGGGCAACTGCCAACTTTGGCAGATATACAAAGTTTAACAATGTAGAAGAATAAATTATGGATTATATTATTATATTTGTAATTTCTTAAATTATAGATTTATTCTAAATTTAATTCAAGGAACTGATATAATTTGTGTAAAAAAAAGGAGGGGGGTGCAGATTCAAACAAAGCCATCCATTTAAAATGTAAGTTATGTTACTCTTTATAAGTAAAATGGTGTACTAGATCAGATTAACACGCTTAGTCTTTCCTACTCATAACTTGTAGGCTTTGTAAATTATGGAAGAAAAAAGTCCTAAATAGAGCCTTAACCAGGACTAACTTCACATTCATATGAATCTCAGATAATAAATCAAACATAAGAAAGAATGACTTTGGCTACTCTACATTCATCCTAATGTAATAACTAGACACATATTTCACACATACTCAAAAAAGTGAGATGGGGCTTTAACTACAACATTAATATCCCTCCTAAGTCAAAATAAATACTTTGCAATTACTTTGTAAATTTGATAAATTTTTGAACAAGTTTTAAGAAATATATTCTTATTAAAGAAATACTACCATACTATATCCATACTAAAGTTTTAATTATTGTACAATAATTTTTAAAAGAAATAATACCATGCTCATTGTCTATGTTCACTCCCATAAAATTCTAACAAAGATCCTCTTCACGGTGTCTTTAGGCTTAAATCTTTAACTTTTAGTTCCTATCAATTTAACATATAGCAATCCATGATTAGTACAGAAATGCAGTATTCTACTATAATTAAGAATCTGGGGCTGAGGTTGTGGCTCAATGGCAGAGTACTTGCCTCACACATGTGAGGCACTGGGTTTGATCCTCAGCACCACATAAAAATAACAAAAAAAGATATTGTGTCCATGAATGATTAAAAATATATTTTAAAAAAGAATCTGTTTGAAATACTCTTGTTATTACCATTACTAATACTATAACCAGTAATCACGATTTCTGACTGAAAATTAAGTGTGATCTAGTCCTATGCCACAATTTCAATTCACAGAGCAAACCTTTATTACCCCTATCTATAAAGAAACAACCTAGCTTGTTAAGAAAGAGCAGATGGTTTTAAAACTTTGTTACTGAAATAGAAATGAAACAATTTTCTACAATGATCTATTTCTTTTGCACCTATCACTGTTGCAGTTGCTGTCATTTTGTCTAAGGCAGAAATTATTCAAAGTTTCATTTTGTACACAGATTCCTTTAGTAGTAATTCCTTAGTGTTACTAGCACTGCTTGAGTATATTAACAACAATCATTTGTCTTTTTTCATAATAGCCAAAACCAAATCGAGACAACATTTGCCCAATTATCCAGTTAACAAGGATAAATAACAGGTTTAAACATTCATTGTCTGTGACCTGCCCTACTACAAGTTCCAGGAAAAGTTACAGGCACTTGAAAGTCTCTATTTTACTTTTTTAATTTTTCAAAATATGTATACATTTTAATAACTTTATTTATTTTTTTAACGTGGTGCTGAGGATCAAACCCAGGGCCTCACCTGTGCAAGGCAAGCATTCATATCACTGAGCCACAGTCCCAGCCCCACTTGAAAGTTTCTATTTTAAATGAGTAAAGTCAATTTCCATTATAAAAAGCAGGAAATCCATTGGTATGTAAAATAACTGTCATTTAATAACTATAGTTGTTATCTGTTAAACATTTAATCATGTAAAATTCAACATATACCAATCAAATATATTCAAAAGAAATTACTAGTGTTGGAGCTTATCAATCATAAATTTGTCTTATAAACAAGTATAGTACACTATAAAAGATACATTCAAACTTTTTTATTCAATTTGTCTACTGAAGGTAGAGGACAAGAAAAAATTCACTGAAACATAAAATATACTGGCACAATTGCCGTTTGATATACAGCTGGCTCTCTCTCTGTCTTTTACAGTTAGGGAAATAGGCTCAGCAAATGTAAATAAACTGCCCAGACTACACAGATAGAGAGGGGTATAGCTCATTTGAATCCAGATCTATGTAGCTCTAAAGTTTTTCCTTTTTTCCCCTATTACTTCCCCACTTTCCATACTCCTTTAAAAAAGTATATAGCCCATAAGAAGAAAAGTTCCTAAGTATTTAATCTGAGAATTCTTGACCTCCGTGGCAGGGGGTGGGGCATACCTTAAGTAATTTTTAATGAAGCCCACAGCTGAGACTTATAAATTTTACAAACAGAAAAAGCAGTACTGAAACTACATATGCTAAAGGAATAGACTGTGGTAGTTTCAAACTGCTACTCTACAATACTTATTTTTAAGTACATAATAAAGATAAATTTCTAGAAATTTTTTCACCTGCTTGGATATCACAACAATGGCAAATTGTCATATGAATTCCTAAATGCTAATCCTCAAGTTCTATTCCTATATCACAGAAAACCAGAAACAGTTTGTGGCTTCACTTGGTATAACACTGACAAAAGGATAAATGAGAATAAGGCAATAAGTTAATCACAAATTAGCTTATATATTAGAAAACATACTTATGCATCTAGATTTTAATTTTATAAAGATTCCTATCCCTGAATAATCTGGTGCAAAATCTTGTTACCTTATTAAATATCACTTTAAAAAATTTTCACATTTAGTTTAGGATGAAAGTAAATAAAATTCCACTGAAAAGTAAAAAAATTGAATGTAGAATCAAATATACGTTGTCTTGCTGAATCAGGTAGAGAGAAAAAACAGAGGCCTGATGACTCCGATAGCATTCATTTTTGTCCTGGCTTTATGTATGTTATTGCTATTAAGCATCAACATGGCCAATTAATTTTGAATATGGTAATTATTATTCTGTAGTTAAAATTATTTTATCTTTTCTGACAGCCTCAGGGATATGAATTACTCCTACTGACTATATTGGTAATCACTGCAGTGGGGAAAGAAGATGACTAATGTTATGTCTAGCCTTTCTGTCAAAGTTGGCACATAAAAACAGGTTTCCACACTTGCCATTTTCTAAAACATGGCAGTAGTTCATAATAGATCCCTAAATGCATTTTGACAAAGTGAAAATTTGTTTTACATCATGAGATCTGGGCAATAATTCTAGGAAAATGTGCTAATTAAATTCAGAAAACAAACAAATAGAAAACCTCCCATGAAATAATAGATTTTTTCCCAAAGCATAGTAAGCAAACTTGTGTAATATGCTACATATAGATTGGTATTTAATTTTTAATTTTTTTCAAATATCACTAATAATGACTATACTGAACAATAAGAGCATAGTCAGATCAGTATTAACTGAATACTCAAAATAATTATCAACTTTTTTATAGTTTGGAAATAAAACTAACATTAATTTGACCAACTTAATGAAACTAGCTTACTATGAAATTCTGGTGTGCCATTCCACAGTAAAGTAACTACAGATAACCAAAATATATTGTGTACTTTAAAAAAAAAAACTAGACAAATAATTTTGAATTTTTTCACTGTGAAGAAATGATATTTGAGGAGACAGATATTTTTGCCTTGACTTGAAAATTTCACAATATATATTTGTATTAAAACATCATGTGGTTCCCCATAGACAGATATAGTCTATATTTTTATGTGTCAGAAAAATGAATTTAAGTTTTTATTTAAAAAAAAAGAAATTTAAATTAAAAATAGAATAATAATATCTTGTTCATTTGGATATATGAATGAAACTATAGTTTACTAACACTGGAATTTATTTACTGAGCATTTGCTTTCCTCAAAGTATGCAAGAACATTTAATAAGATTTTATAGCAAAGTCTTGAATTAGCCACATAATATCTATTAAAATCTATGCAGAGTCTTAACTATTGTGAAAAAGCACATACTTCATGACATATTGATATTTAACCATTTTGTGTTTTAATATTCACATTAACCATGAATAAAAGGGGTAGCTTTAATAAGTACTTTGTAATAGCTTCTAAAAGCCAATCAATGATAAAATATCCTTACATTTATGCATTAATGAAATACAATGTAAAAGTTTGAAAATTATAACATATAAATATTTTTAAAAATTATTCTATCAAAATTATAATGGATAAATATTTTAAAAATTATTCTATATTATTCCCATTTAATTGCCATAAACAGAAGATAGCAGCTTGGAAATAGATGACAGAGAAACCAATTAATGACCCAATATGCCTCAGAAAATACAGGCAAAATTGGGACTGAGTATTTTCTCATGATGTTACAAATATGTTATTTGCAAATAGATGCTGAGTAAATGATTATATAAGTAAAACGTAAGAGGCAAGAGAGAATAACAAGGTGCGAAGTAACTGATTTCCTAGTTACTAAACAAGTGTTCCTGTATCATGCTGGTATTACCTTTATATTGTATTCATAGGAAAAAATAATTGATCTTAGAATTGCTGGAAAAGTCACCACAATATGGTATTAGTATCCTACAAACATCAAAGAAATAACCATTGGCATAGCAAGAATTTATACCAAGCCTCATCAGGGGTATGGGCTTTGGGACCCATACTCTGTTTTTTTGTTTTGTTTTGTTTTGTTTTTTATAATTTTTATTGTTGGTTGTTCAAAACATTACATAGTTCTTGATATATCATATTTCACATTTTGATTCAAATGGGTTATGAACTCCCATTTTTACCCCGTATACAGATTGCAGAATCACATCAGTTACACATCCACTGATTTACATATTGCCATACTAGTGTCTGTTGTATTCTGCTGCCTTTCCTATCCTCTACTATCCCCCCTCCCCTCCCTCTCCTCCCCTCCCCTCTTCTCTCTCTACCCCATCTACTGTAATTCATTTCTCCCCCTTGTTTTTTTTTTCTCTTTCCTCTCACTTCCTTTTGTATGTAATTTTGTATAACCCTGAGGGTCTCCTTCCATTTACTCTGTATTAAAGATTTCTAAGAATAAACTTTCTGAGAACCTTGGACAGTTCCCCAGAATTCTGTCCTGTTCCTCTTCTCAGTCTTCTAGATCAATTTATCTACTCCCATAATTACAGTCTTTGTAAAACTTTCTCTACCCTACTGTCTCTCAAGGAAGCCAAGTTCTTATGCTCAGTTTGCCTGCTGAACAGACATTTCCAATACAAAACTCCACAGATATAATAAATGAAACTTGCCAAAATATAAACTAATGAGCATTCCCTGACTTGAGGTCATCTTCCTGATAGCATTCATTTCTGATAGCAGAATCAAAATCTCCTAAGCTCACAAACTAGGAGGCTTAATCCTTGCTTCTCCTTCACCACCCACATTCCCAAGTTTCCTCTAACTCCTCCCATCATTCTGGTCTTATGGACATCCAACCGGTACACTCATAAAAGTCCCTTTGCTCAGAAATCTTAGGCTTTTCTACTGCTGTGTTCTCATCATGCTGAAATTATAAGCACAATTTGAACAAGAAATCTCCATTCTCTTTCATGAAGTCCTATAAATTAGCATCCAGTCTTGCCCCCCTAAACCCTTTATCCTCTAACTGTACTATAGCCTCTAAACATTCCATGAAATTTCTCACTTCACTGTGTTCTAATTTTCCTACTGCTAGCAGTGTCCCATTTGGTGATCAAATCTTCAAAATATTCACTTTTTGTGCCATTTCCCCAGCAAGCCTTACCTGCATAAATGTATCTAGGTTAAATACCCCCATAATAATACAGTTTAAATAACTGTTATTTCATTTACAAGACCATATTATTATTTCCTGATTATGTGTCTCTTATATTCTATGGAAATGATGGGAATGGGGATGATTTCATAACTAATAGAGTGACATAGCAAAAACACACCATAAAGTGTTATTGTATGAATGAATAGCCTAGTAAATAGCACTCTGCTATTTAGATTCAGGATTTAGTATGTTTTCAGGATAAAAATAATTTTTTTAGTCAAATGAAAATAAGATTAGTATTTTCAACTTTATATCCTAAATAGATTTTTATGGATTCACATACACACACACCTTCAATGTCTCTCATGCTTTCCTCTTTTAACACATGGCTTAGTTTGTAATTTAATTTTTGGTGACATAAATTATTAGTGCTTTTCTACCTCACTAGATAAAAAGCTTTGAGTTTGATCTCCAGCTGATCACCTATATACCTGAATATAGTAGGTGCCCCAAAAGAATATGTCAAATATTGAATAGCAGTATTTTGTAAATATATTGCACAGGAACTTCTAGGAGCTCAAAAATGTACAGACACATTTAAGTAGTCTTGTTTTTTTCCTACCCTTTTTAACATAATGATTTTACTGTTATGCTGATTCACAATGCTTTACACTTTATTTTATGAAAATTCAGCTATGACATATCTCTAAAGGTTCCTAAGAAGCATTTTACAGTGCATTTGTTTAGTTTGTGAGTCTTTGTTCTTACCTAAAGAGCCTACTGAACATCCAATAACTGGAGGGAAATGACACAGAAGGCCCACAACTGTCAGAAGAATAAACACCACTTTATTTATATAAATTAACACAAATTAGCAAGTTTTATAACCATGTAACTGCTATGGTTTGAATATGCGGTATCCACTAAAAGCTCTTGTGTGCAACAATGCAAGAATGTTCTGAAGTGAAATAGATTATGAAACTATAACCTAATCAGTGGATTCATCCTCTTTAATGGATTAACTGAGTGGTAACTGTAGGGCAGTAGGGTGTGGATAGAGAAAGTCAGTCTCAGGGTGTGCCTTTGGGGTTTATATTTTTTCCCTCCTGGCAGTATAAGCTGAGAAGCTTTTCTTCACCATACCCTTTGCTATGATGCTCTGCCTCATCTTGAGCCCAGAGCGATTGAATCAGAAGAACATGGACTGAACCTCTGAAACTGTCAGCCAAAAATAAAATTTACCTCCTCTAAGTTGTTCTTGTGGAGTCTTTTGGTCACAGTGACAAAGCTTTCACTAGCGTTTTTGGAACATGGATTTTTACTTTTTCTAACTTACTAAAGCTCAACTTCCGCATCTACAAGTGGTATAATAATGGCAATTCCATCCCAATGTGACTGCAAAAATTAAATGATCTATGAGAAACACTTAGTTTCATTTTTGATGACAAGTAAATATCCAATAAATCTTGGCTAACAATAATAACTACTCAAAACTTTGTTAGGGTCTAAAATCACAGAGACATAAATAAAAATGACAAAGCACTAAAAAGATTGCAAGGCAGAAACCAAAGCTAAAAGATTGTCTGTGTGTATCTGTCAGACAGTTTGATTGGTTCTCATTAGCTCCTCTCTGGCATTTGTTTTGCTCCCTGCACTTCTGCCACTTTGATAGCTATGCAAAATTACACCTCCAATGTAATCAGATAAAGAATGCAAAAGGAACCGTTACAATTAATTTGACTGAGAAGTAGGCATGGAAGGTAAATGTGCAGTACACCCTCAGGACCACAAACACTTTACATTTATCTCTATTTATCCACATGTCAATTAATGAACCAACTGGATCTCAGTCTTATAATACCAAGCAATCATTTCCAACTAAAGTTGCCAAATTCCTATAATTCAAATCTATATTCTGCGATGACTTTTAAATGAAAAGAAAACATGTTTTTAAAAGCAGTGTTTCCTTCTTGAATATTTCCACTTTATTGCTTTTGAATGGCCCAAGTTCAAATGAGACAATTAAATGCTGTGTCTTTTTTTGTTCAGAGGCAAGATGAAGGTAATTTGCTGCTTCATGCATCTGTTTCCTCATCAGCACAGTGAGGACTAGGCTAATTAGGGGATGAAAACAATATGGTCATATGGATAGGCCAGATTGCTTGTCACTCAGTTATTCAATATGTGGGGTCTGTTTTGAGGACAGGAAACAGATAATGATTCTCTGGCATCTCTCTTGCAATGCATGAAAAGGAAGAATTGGGAAGGGTTCAGATGTTTACCTGCTTATTTTTAGCATGCTTCCTAGAAATAATCCTACTGTGCTATGTCATTCATTTTGTCTTTACAAGAGGATTCTTTATGAGAAAGCTTCAACCAAGGCTAGTAATTTCCGCAGAGAATACAAAAACTCAACAAACTCATTTCAGTTCTGGTTAATTCATGCCAATTCATTATTCTAAAATATTTTATGGATTAGAAAGTTTAGTCCAAATATGGGTAAATGTCTTCCATGTTCAGAAAGTCCAGCGTTCCTAAATAGGTTCATTAGAGGAAAATTAACACCTAAAAATACATGATTTACTGTAGAACTCACACCATGCATGTTTTCTTACAGCAATCTATCTTCCTTCACTTAGGTAGAATTCAGACACAAGGATGGCCATTCATAGGCCTGCTTGGAAAGCTGAACTAGTACAAGTAGATTTGCTCTCTTGAGCATTTGAACTCAGGAAATAGCAAAGGGAAAAGTGGAAAAAGGAAGCTGAAAACATGCATTGAGAGTTTTATCAGTAAGCACAAGCAAAAGTTATAAATAAATATAGAATATAAGTGAGCAAGTGTAGCCTGATGGTAGTAATGAATGTCTAAACTGATACATAGACAAAGTAGAAATGGAGAACAAAAAGGGGAGGAAGAGGAGGGAATAGCTCCTACTGCTGATAACCCCAGGCTCCTCTTTTTGTGAATGTTCTCAGAGGTCCCTAATGCCATGAAGCCAGTAGATAACAGTTCCCATGGAGCCTGATTATTTTGCATGTCCTGTGGTCGGATTTTTTGAGACCACTTTTTCTGTTATTAATAATGTCATAGCTGGGCATTGTGGCACATGCCTATAATTTTAGTGACTAAGCTATGGCAAGAGAATCACAAGTTCAAGACCAGCCTCAGTAACTAAGTGAGACACTGTTTCAAAATAATAGAAAAAGGACTGGGGATATAGATCAGTGGTAAAGTGGGCTCTGGGTTCAATCTCCTATACTATTGCTACTACTACTATTACTACTACTAGTTGTAATAGTAATAATACATATAATACTTCCAATTGCATCAGGTCACTAGTTTTCAAGATAAAAGTAAACACTGGCTGGCACACTTTCATCAGAAACACTGTAGCTCCCCCCAAATCTCCAAAAAGCAACTTGGGAATAGTGATGATGACTTGGCTTCTCCTCTTCAGCACTGATTTCGAATCTGCCATATTCTTTATTCCCACCCTAAATTTCTCCATCAGTTTAACTGTGCTTTTGTTGTGCTGCATCCTGACTGACCCACCAAGCACAATATCAATGTCTTCATTCCTCAAACTGCCATAAATTTAAGAATGTTTGCCTGGCTGACTTAATTAAAATTTAAGACCAGGAGGACTGTGACATTACAGCTAATAACTTAAATACCAGGCATCCTTATTAATAAAATCCCTTGACCATTCTTTTCATAAAAAAAAAAAAAACTTTTCTTCATTATCTTTCCTACTCAAGCCCACCCTCCTGTCATGTTGCTAGACTCTTTTTATACTCTGAGTCTTTCCACCAAGTTCCCAAATCATTGTTAATTTCTTAGCACTTCCACTGTGTCTTAACTACTCAAACTATGACCAAAGAATCATACCCCCATAATCCACAAAGCATGCCAATTAAACCATTTTCTGAAAGATAGCCCCTTCTTTCCCCAAAAGGAATTCTGAGGTTAAGTGTAATTTTTTAAAAGCAGCTTTTTAAAACATTTTTTTTTAGTTGTAGATGGATATAATATCTTTATTTATTTATTTTATGTGGTGCTGAGGATCGAACCCTGTGCCACACACATGTGAGGAAGCACTCTACCACTGAGCTACAACCCCAGCCCAAGAAAAGTAGCTTTTTATAAAAAACAAAACACCCAACATTGAGTACTTAGAGTGCCAAGAATTATACTTAAACATTATTAATTCATTAAATTCTTATATCTCCCTTGAGAGTTCTATTAATATTTCTATTTTAGTGATGAAGAAATTTATCTGAGGCTCACACTATTAGCAAGGGCAAGGGTGAACGAGACCAGAATGTCCGCTCATAAATGCTATAATTCTCTGGTTGCCTTATATTGAAACCTTATAATAAAATTGCTGAAGGTATATGAAATACTAGAAAATGCTTTTTTCATTTTCTCTAGAATATTTTTTATCTGAAACACAAGAGCTCTAGACTAGAGTTTGCACCCGCAGAGTCTCTGATAAAAGTGAACATCATTTTACAGAGAACTGTACTGTAATTGGCATGTCCTGGACTCGTGAAGAAAATCTCCAATGCATATTTATGTGTTCTAAGAAAGACTTCCCTGCATTCATCATGGTTATGTTTTTACTGTCATGTTTACAAAGAAAACTTCTAAAGATATTTCTGTATATTTGGATGGAGTTCTCAATTACATAAAAGATCTATTAAATTTTCACTTTTTACTCTTGTGGGGATTAATTATTACCTAGGCAAAGAATTACTTTTCAACTCTGCCTCTAGGCTAGCAGACAACCTCAAAGGAAGATAACACATCTAAAGTACCTTCTAACAGTTTAGGAAAACTAATGTGTTTCATCTACTCAATAAAATATGACATTCCACTGAAAATTTATGTAAAGCCAAGATTCCTATTACTAGTGAAATTAAGTCTTAATATCTGCATACTGCCAAGTGTAGTTTAATGGGAAGAAACTCTGTGTAAAAAGCTTAGCACATTGAAGGCACCAAAACAAGGCCAGAGAGCACAGGGAAGAAGAGCAAGAGAAAGGAATAGTAAGAAGGCACTGTGTCATGCAGGGCTTTGTCAGCCAAGGTGAAATATTTGGATTTTTTTTAAAAAAGAAATGAGAAACCTTTAAAGATAAGTGGGTAATATTCTCAATGAGTTTTGAAATGAGAACTGAAGAGCTACTCTTTGGTTATGCCATCCATTTAAAGATAATGCCTCACCACAGAATACATGTGTGTTTTGAAATGTGCATGTATTACCAAGTCTGTGAATATAACTGCTGTATGCTGTTGCTTGTGCCAAAGGCAAAAAGACAGCAGGAGAGGCAAAGTAGCAGGCCACGTGTGCTTCTAGTATTACGGGCATGCTGTACAGTTATGTAGACACCTTGAATAGCTTGAAATCATGTTGGTGGTACTTTTATTGCTATATTTGATTATATATTTAAGTTTATTGGAGTCTTTTTAAAATAAACGACTTAACACTACTATTTTATGATTATTTAGTGAGCAACTAATAATAATGTGCTATTTGCTAGAAGGAATATACATACATTTGCAGGCAAGCCTCTTGAAGTAGCTTTTGAACGAGCATAACCATAACTGCCCTCTAAATTTTTAAGACTTTAAAATTTTGTATTTTGGGGGAAAATGTAGCATGCTGATCCGGTCACTTGAAACACCTATTTGAAGACCATGATTAATTTTAGATATAGTGTGTATGCTTGTGTATATGACATGTATATACATACACATGCTATTGTGATTTAAATATGAGGTTTCTCCCAAAAGCTTCTATGTGAGACAATGGAAGAAGGCTCAGAGGTGAAATGATTGGGTTCTGAAAGCCTTCACCTCATAAGTGAATTAATCCCCTAATAGGGATCAATTGGGTGGTACCTGAAGGCAGGTAGGGTGTGGCTTTAAGAGGTGGGTTATTGGGGGTGTGCCTTTTTCCCTGGTGAGTGTCCCTCTTACAGTTTCCTGGTGCCATATACTGAGCTGCTTTCCTCCACTTCACCCTTCTCCCATAATGCTCTGCCTTACCTCAAGCCCCAAGGAATGGACTGAGGAATGGTCTCAACCTCTGACACTATGAGCTCCATTAACTGTTCCTCCTCTTATTGTTCTTATCGCATCTCTTGGTCACAGCAAGGAAAAGGCTGGCTAAAGCACATTCATACAAGTAAGTCAAAGGTGTTGTAGTATATATCATTCAAATTAATGATATCATATAGGTTAGATCTATACATTATATGTAAGGTAAAGTTACATCACATAAGTAACATGTTAGTGACACATATATATCTTTTAAGTTATAGATATATGTTATATATAAGATATATACAGTTTTATAAAACATATACACAGTTAATAAAACATACATGTACAGTTAATAAAACATCTTCCACAGATACAAATTTCTTTGATAATAAAAATAATTGTATGCAATATTTGATAATACAAATAATAATATGCAAATTTCATAATATACAAGTTGCAAACTATAATACAGAAAATACAAAGAAAGGGGAATAATTTTTCAATCATAGCTTAGAACACTCTGTATAGAAACTTTCTTTCTGTATCTGCCAAAGAGAAAAAAGAAACTCTAATAAAACAAATCCCTGTCTTTGAATTAAATTTCAGTTACTCTACTATTGAACATAGGAGTAATAGTAAATTCGACCCTCTGCCTTTTTTTTCAATTGGCCATACCAAATCCAAGCATGTGGAGCACATGGAACTCTCACCCATTCCACAACTACTTAAAACAACTTTTATCATAATAGCCTCAAAGCTTTGGACAAGGTAGCGCACACCTGTAATCCCAGTGACTGGGGAGGCTGAGGCAAAAGGATCGCAAGTTCAAAACCAGTGAGGCACTAAACAACTCAGTGAGACCCTGTCTCTAAATAAAATACAAAATAGGGCTTGGGATATGACTCAGTGGTTATACTTTGAGTTCAATCCCTAGTACCCCTAATAATAATAGCAGCCCCATAGCAAAAATAATCAAATGTCCTTCAACAAGTGAAAGAAACCATGGCACATACACACAGTGGAATGCCATTCAGCTATGATAAGGAGCAAACTACTGCTCCAGAATGAATCACAATACACTCTGCTAAGTGAAAGAAACCATATCAAAAGTTTACATATTGTATGGATCCATTCATAGATCATTCTGGAAAAGACCTGGAGAACAGATCAGTATTTGCTAGGGTTGAATATAAAGGGTAACCTAGGAAATTTGGGGGACAAGAGAGGTGATGAAACTGCAGATTCTATGTGTTTGTCAAAACCCTCGGATCTGTAGACTCCAAAGAGTGATTTTTACTGTATTAACTTTTTAATTAAACTAAAACAAATCATGATAATCAGACAATAAAAGCTGCAACAAAAACAAAGGAAAGAAATAGCAATAAAAAGAGGTAGCACCTGACACCTCAATGAAGCTCAATAAATACCCATTCCATTCTTATCTCTTTGGAATAATTACTTCAGTAGCTTTCCATGAAAGAAAGTATTCACAGCATACTTTCCTCTAAAAAACAAAATTTATAGACTATGAAGTATTTAAGAAAAGATGAGAAAAACAACATTTTAATTCAAAATTTTCCAGACTGAAATATTATGTTTAAAATAGTTAAGCACTAACAAATTATACCTAGATATTTATATTATTTAGATAGTTATTGCTTTGCAAATCACATCTATAAAATAAGCCTGGTCATGACAAGCCACAATTGAGCCTTGGGAACCTAAAATGCAAACCTAAGTTAATATGATAACGGCACACATCATGCTTCTCAATGTATTCAGGAGATTTACTTTTAGGTTTAGGAAAAGTTCTTTGAATATTTAGTGTTAATTTCAAACCACATCGACACTGACTACTATAGGCTTTCAATGTAGAAAAACAAGGTGGTAAATAAGATGAATTTCACTTGGAAATGGCTGAACACCAGCTGAACTAAACCCAAATCAAACAAAAAAAATTCCAACAAGACTCTGACTACATGTATTAAGGTCCACAGAAATAAATCTACAACTGAGTTTTCTTAGGAAATGGAATACTTCTCCTGTGGCTAATGGGAAATTATGAATAATAAGTAAGAGAAATGTGGTATAGCACTAAGCCATAACAGCTATAATTTGGACGGCACTTCAGAATTAAGTTATTTTAAGAACCTTAACCTTATCTGATTCTTATCAACATGCTGAAATAAATTCTATCATTTTTAAAAATGAAAAAAATTGAAACTCAAAAAAAATGTAATGACATTTTTGGAAAAAGAAAAACTTCAAAGAAATTCAACAAGATGCTTATAGTTGGGGGAAAATAAGACATTTCACTCAACTCAATTCCCTTAATTTTATTTTTTAGAATTTATAAAAGACTAGATTAAGATCATATAGCTGCCAGGCATGGTGGCAATGTCTGTAATCCTAACAGTTTGGGAGGCTGAGGCAGAAGGATCACAAGTGCAAAGCCAGCCTCAGCAACTTAGTGAGGCCCTAAGCAACTCAGGGAGACCCTGTCTTAAAATAAAAAAGGGCTGGGGATGTGGCTTAGTGGTAAAGTATCCTTGGGTTCAATCCCTGGCGAAGAAGAAGAAGAAGGAGAAGGAGAAGGAAAAGGAAAAGGAGAAGGAGAAGAAGAAATCATACAAAGATCATATAGCTAAAATAGGACAGGTACTAGAATGAAATGAATATCCCATTTCCTGGTGTAGTATTCTTGCCACCATACATTCTGCCTTACAAGTAGGTACACAGAACAGGGTTACTGGCCACAGACCAATCACTCCACTGCTCTCAGTGAGCTTAAAACAAGAAGACAGGCACCCGTGGAGTGATGACTTAACCCACAGTGCTCCAGGAACAAAGGTCACACCATCTGCTGAGCTTCCATCCCCATCTTCCTGTGAAATTAACTGGAACAGATGACTGACATGATGTTCTCAGTGTTCATAATTTTTGCAGGAAGAAAATTGAAAAGATAAGTAAAAAATATTAAGGATTCATAAGGATTGTTGATTTCATTTCAGAGGTGAATTTTCCCTGTTACAGCATTTCTTTTTTGTCTAGAAACAGATTCTTCTGTTTTTCCTAATGTTAGACATATTTTAGCATAATTTTAATTCATGAGTGCTAAGGATACTTTACAAGTTTCTTATGTACTTTTATCTAGTAAATCAAATACTTAATTAAAATATTTTCAGGCTTGGAAGCTAATTCTCCACAGAAAATTACCTAAGGTTCAGATACTGGATATTATCCCTTGGTCTAAAGATACTATCTTGATTCAGACCCTTGTCCCCTCTTTGAAAAACCTCATCTCTATATCTTTATTCTATGTTCATATCTGCTATTAATTTCAAAATTTAGAATCCAACCCTCTCTTCATGCTTTGTAAATACTTCAATTGTTTCCAGGGAAGCATTATGTTCTGTTTCTTGACCTAGGTACTAATTACACAGGTATGCTCCATTTGTGAAAATTTATCAGGCTGTATACTAATGGTTTGTGAGTTTTGTTTCAATATGTGCACTATGCTTCAACTAAAATAAAATAAAAATATTCCATGACCTAAATCCCAGTTTTGACTTCCAGATTGTCACTTGAAATCTTTCATAAAATACATGTTTCACTTACCCAAGGAAAGATGTTAAGAGTAGAATGGAATTGAAAGTTGAATGTGTCCTAAACCAAAAGCAAGATTTGCTTATGGAGAGTAGAGTTATTTCCTTTCTTTGCATGATCCAGTTCCCAGCATGCTCTCTCCTGGGTGCTCTCTCTTTCATATGCTTCCCTTACCACCTGGAATGGCAAGGGCTTCTTCCACTCACAACTATTAGAACATGACTAGGTTGGATCAAATAATCATAGTGTCCTCTTTGTGTAGCCACAGTGACTACATCAAAGATGAGGATAATTAGCAAAGGGCAGCCATTTAAGATCCTTCTCCAATAGTTTTCTCATGGAATGAACAAGGAAGATGTAAGACTATGATTTTATTAACAGAAAAAGCTAGAGATAAAAATAATAAGCTAGAAAAAAAGCTGCAGAAAGAAAATTTAGAGAGCATTTTAGTAGCATCAAGATTCTGGTTATAGTCACAGAAGTTCTAGAAAAAAACCTTACATTCTGTAGTTCTTTCTTTAGTTCTATCAGCTCCAACACTACCTACCCTCCAGTTGTTTGCAGAGGAAACATTAGCCTCTCCCTGTTCTGTACCACCTACCTTTATAATATATCACACTAAACCACAATTGTTTGTATTACTTGTCTGCATTCCCACCTAGAAATACAAACTCTTGGAAGGCATGAATTTATACCAGGTCTAATGCATCCTATTGCTTATTAACACACAAGATTGAACACTGACTAAATTATTATAACAATGAAACAAACTGAGAAAGGAAATAGAAACTAGATGAACATTGCAGTATGTGAAGACAGTAAGGGAGGGGACACACTGAAACTTTAGCACACGTGCTGTGTGAGTGCAGACTCCTAGTCACAGGACTACTCAGGCAAGAAAGGACACTAAGATTGCATAATGGTTTGGTAGTTAGGAAACATTATGGGGATGGTGGGCAAACAGAAGAGAAAATAAAAATGAACAAACAAAATAGAGGAGGAATAATAAGAAACAACCAGAGGATAAAAATAGATCAGAAGAACATTAACATAACTGAGGGTGCATAACTCAGAAAGAGGAAAGAGGTTACTGATGTATAATAAGAGACATACAACACAAAAAGCTAAAATTTCTACAGCACAAGGCGGGTGGTATAAGATTTTAATAGAATAAAGTACAATCATAAACCCACCAAGAATATTTGTCCAAATGATTCAATATATTATAAAATGAAACAAAGAAGGGCTCTATGAGTTTCCAGTTAGACTAATTTTGTAGTTGTTTTCATTTTCAAATTAATCTGAATGATTGGTAAGATCATCCTCACAACAACTTTGAATCAAGTTCTGCCCCACACATCAGGGACTGAATTAGCAGCCACACTGCCACTGTATAGAACTTTATTCACTGTAGTAAGTAAATAAACTTTTCTATTGTGAACAGAAAAGAGGAGGATCTGTGGCACAGATGAATTAGAACCAAGTGAAAGCTAAATGAAACTCACGGTGTATGTTATAAAATAGGTGTAGTGTTTTGTTTGAAAAAATAGATGGAAGAATTTTATAGCAGACAGAAGCACATCATGGTGAACTGCAAAGCCTGGATCTGTGGCGCTTAGGGCCATAATCACATTGTGAGCAGTGTATTTCCTTTCAGAAAAATAACACTACTGCTTCAAAGTAACGATTTTCTTTCATTTTTATTGTTTTATTATTTTGTTTGTATTAATTTACTTTTTATTTTTACAATTGTATGAGCTATATTATAATAAGTTTGCAATCAACTTTTTAAATTGTCCTATATTTACAATAATTTTAAAACACCAGAAATTAAAACAACTACAGAGAGATGGAATAGCCACTTTTCATATTATTTTCCTTTTAAAGTCTTCACTACTATTCATGTTTGCAAAAACATTGCTCTTAAGCATTCTTAAAAATAGCATAGGGATGAAGGCAACTACTAAGTTAGATGATCTCTTGATATGTCTTATAATTCTCTGATTCCTCAGTGGTAAGGACAGTAGTGTGTCAGTAATACTTGCCTTGCTTTGATTGGGGAGAGGGAAGCAAGGGATTATAACTGCATTAAACATTCTGTTTAAAGCTGTAATTCATAATATAAAACATGTCCTAATTATATATTGTAATATTTCTACATACCAAATATCTTTTTCCATTCCTATTTCCCTGAAGGTTAGAATAAATGAAAAATAACTTTTATGTTTTATCTCATGAAAAACACTTTTAAATCCTTATCAGAATGCATAATTGACTTTGGCAAACTTTCCTTCTACAGGAAGGCAACATAAAATGGAGATGTGAGACAAATTAAAACTAATGTTTCAAATGGAGTCTGTGAAAAGCTGAAATACTAAAGATTAATATTTACTACTTTCCCACCAGGGTATACATTCATGTATTAATTTTTAAAATTTCAACAAATCCAACCTATATGTGGATCTGATATTCCAAGAGCTAGGCATGCAATTGTGAATATGATACATATTACATGCCATCAAAGAAATTAGAATTTAAGGAGGAACCAGAGAAACAGCAAACGTCAACTGCTATGATAGCACGCAAGAGGGACAGTAAGAAAGTGCAGTCTTGACGTAAAGACCAAGTTTAGCCACCTTACCCTCTACTCTCAAGCACCCTGTAATATGTATGGTTACTGCAATTCCAGTTTTATGGATGAGAAAACAATGATTCACAAATGTCCTGGTCTCAAATCATGACTTTGCTCCACTTATTTTCTAGCTTTCTTGAATTTTCTAAACTTTGTGTCTCTAAAGAAGTGTTTTATTTTCCACATTGTCCAAATCCATGTTCTCCTAGCTTACCCTCTCAGCCAAGCTTCTCAGAAGAGAAACCCTCCATTCCTTCTATCAAGTTTGTCACCTCTGAGAGGTGACTTTTAACCCTACCATTTCACCCGCAGTCCTCTCAGTTCACCCATAACCTCCAAACTGTCAAACCCTGTGGTTGGTTTCTAATTTAAATTCTTTTTGACTTCTGTTGACAATGAGTCACTCCCTTTCACAATGCTCTGTCCTCTCCTGGTTTCTAGAATACCACCACTGCCAGGCTTTAACTTCTACCCATTTCCATGTTTTGTGCTTTGTGCTCCCTGGGATCTCTTCTTTTACTTATATACTTAAGTCAGCCAAGGATGACTCCTGGGAGTATCCTTGAACTCTTTCACCTCCTCACTCCACTCTTTACTTCTGAAATAATCCCTAAAGGCTGTTTCCTTAATTCTCCTCTTACCTGAGTAACAGGAGATGACTCACTACCACAAGTGAGTTCAGTTCTGCATTCTCTCCCCTCTGAACAATCACTTCAGCCTTTTAATTACAGTCATCCCTGTCTTTAACCACTATGGTCCACCATCCATACTGTTGAAGAGATCTAAATCACAAATCTAATCTAATCACTTCTTCATTCATGCTTAGAAATAATTTATGGTCTAATTGAAATGATTTATGGATGGTATATTTTAAATCATCCTAGCAAACTGCACAATCAGAATTTGGGTTACAAAGGATGGAAACTGACCCTGATCAACTTGAGCAGAAGAGAATTTATTGTAATGATACTGGATCAAAAGTAAGTTTGAAGAGTCAATGAAGTAACTGAAAAAGGTGAGTCCCAGATTCCCACCAGAGTTCTCTGCTTATTTTCCTCATTGTTGCAGTAGTCCCAGGACACAACTATCTTGTGAACACATATTTACTACTTCATCTCTACAGTCTTGAATTCATTGCAAATACCTTGAAAAATCGCTATTGATCATCCCCATTTTTTTTTTTTTTTTTTGTTACTGCCTCAAACGATAAGTTCACAGGTAAAAGCCTCTGACTATTCATATACAGGTCAAGCCACAGAGGAGGATAACTTTGGCTCTCATACTGGATGGCCAGGTCTTGCCACCTCCTTTTCTTAAGATGCTTCCCAAAGAATCATAGTATTCATATGCTAGGCAACTAGTAAAAAAAAACTCCACCCACCCTGACACAGATCATCCAAGTTACCTAAAACTAAAGAAAAATGAATGGAACTGAAGAGTTTAAAAGAATAACTATTGAATGTAAAGAGCAAAATAAGAGAATTGGTTTGAAGGATCCTTCCCCTTTATGTCCCACAAATGGAAGGGCCTCTTTACAAGTATTTTTCTCAATGTGGGTGGGGCTAGTGATAGATGTATTAACTGTCCCACATGACTTGCCTTCCCCAGAAGAAATTTTCTGTTGTTTTCTTATCTGCATAGGTGACAAGGTTGAGGTTGAATTACGATCCAATACATCACTACCTAAGCAAGATTCTTAATTAAAAAAAAAAAAAAAAAAAACCCTACCAACCAAGTCTCCACACCCATACAGTAGTCCAATCTTGCCTTCTCCCCAAAACTGTACCAGAAAAGTAAACAACACTCTTCTGCATACTCATGACTACTAATCTAGAAATTAGAGTTTATCATTATTTGACTGGTCAACTTAATCCCACTTACGGAAGATTTACCAATTAAAGGAATCAAAATATTTATCTTGCCAGATCATGACAACCTAAAAAATAACTCTAGCTTATTCATTTAAATGGAAACAATTACTGTCAAAACCTCAGAAATCAGCAGAGCCAAGACTGCTCTCTTAAGATGGAAGAAAAAAAACACATTACTCTATACAGAAGGACTTCTGCATAATTTCACTTGCCATACAATTTTTTAAAATTTATATTCTCAAATTTAGCCAAACGTAAACAGAATTTTAGAAAATCCTTTACAGGGGCTGAGGTGGTGACTCAGTGGTAGAGCACTTGCCTAGTACATGTGAGGCACTGGATTCAATTCTCAGCACCACATAAAAATAAATAAAATAAAAATATTATATATATATTTTTTAAAAGTTCTCTACAACCTACAACTTCTTCTGCAACTTACAATCAAATATGCTCCTGTGTATGGTCACAAAGGCCTTTTAGCCTACCTTCTAAATATTCTTTTTATTACCTCTCTCATTTTTCTTCAAGTATGTTCCTAAGAATATTATGATCTGAGAATATTGAACTAATATTTTCCCAAATTCATATTTTCTAGTTTATTCTATTATGACTACTTGGAATAATCTGGACTAATGAGTCTTTCTGAAAAACTCTTAATATCTTATCAAAAAAATCCAACTTTTCCTACCTGTCCCCCAGCTGAAAAACATAACCAGCTTCTTTGTTCTCTCTTCACATGCACATTCATTTTAGCCCATGTACTATATTTTGTCATAAAAATTGAAATACATACCTGATTTATTGTTAGACCCCAGCTCCCTGGACAGTGACTTACACATAGTGAATTATCAAATACATAACTAGGAACAGATAGAACAGGTATTTAACTACAACACTACTATTTCTCCTTCCCTCTACTTCTCATTCCTCTTACTAGTTTCACTTCTATGCTCTCGTAGCCATACAGTCTAGTTCTACTTTTTATGCTTTTATTAATGCATTACTGTGGTATCTAATTATGTGGTTCATTGTGACCTAATCATAAATGCATATAACATAGTTTACTCATCCCTTTTACCTCTCCTCTTCCCTTCCCCTGATCCTTTCCCCTATCTGTTCTTTTTATTTATTATTTTTTAGTTGTTACATTATAGTTATACATAAAAAGTGAAATTCATTGTGATGTATTCATATATGCTACAGCATTGTTTGCTCAATTTCATTTATCAGTTGCTTCACTACCTCACCCCTTCTCCTTTGATCCCTCTTACCTTCCACAAATGACAGAAATTATACAATGCTTCACCTTCTAAGTCTGGTTTTTAGTATGATGTTCTCAAGTTCCATCCATTTACCAGCAAATGACATAATTTCATTCTTTATGGCTGAGTAAAACTTCACTGTGTAGACATACCACTTTTTCATTATCATTCATCTGCTGATGTGCATCCAGGGTGATTCCATAACTTGGCTATTGTGAATTGAACTGCTATAAACACTGCTATGCACATATCACTAGAGTAGGCTTTTAGATAAATGCCAAAGAGTGGGATATCTGGGTCATATAGTGTTTCTATTATACCTAGTCTTTTGAGGAATCTTCATAGTGCTTCCCAAAGTGGTTATACTAATTTGTAGTCCCACCAACAATGTGTAAATGTACCTTTTTCCCTACATCCTCACCAAAAATTACTGTTATTGGTATTTGTGATGATTGCAATTCTAACTGCAATGAAATCTCAATGTAATTTTGATTTGCATTTTTCTTGGCCATTAGTACTTCTCTTCAGGAATGGCTGACAGATCATTGGTCCATTTATTGATTAGGTTGCAGGGGTTTTTTTGTGGGGTGAGAAGTTTTTTTTTAAGTTTTTTATATATTCTGGACATTAATCCCCAATCAGAAGAACAATTGGCAAAGATTTTTCTCCCATTCTGTAGGTGTTGTCTTCACACCCTTGTTTCTTTTGCAGTGCAGAAGCTTTTTTTTTTTTTTTTTTTTTTTTTTTTTTTTTTTTAAGAGAGAGAGAGAGAGAGAACTTTAATATTTATTTTTTAGTTTTCGGCAGACACAACATCTTTGTATGTGGTGCTGAGGATCGAACCCAGGCCGCACACATGCCAGGCGAGCGCGCTACCGCTTGAGCCACATCCCCAGCCCAGCAGAAGCTTTTTATATAATGTGATCCCTCTTATTGAATCTTGGTTTTATTTCTAGCATTCTACGAATCTTATTAAAGAGGAAGTCAGTGTCTGAGCCAATATGTTAGAGTGTTGACCCTGTGTTCTCTTCTAAGAGTTATAGTTTTTCTGGTCTAATTGCTAGGTCTTTGGTCCACTTTGAATTGATCTTTGTGTAGCAAGAGAGACAGGTATCTAGTTTCATTCTTCTACTTAGTTCTTTCCACCTTCTATCCAGAGAATTACATCTGAAATTTCACATATCTGTCTTTTGTTAGTATAAATATTACTTTGTAAATAGACAGAGTGCTCACTATTTACTGACAGTTTTGAACCAAATTCAAAATCAATTTTTCAATAAATTATACGCTTTTACAATCTGAATATTGTACAAAAGACATTTTCTACAAGTAAATTTGATTTGTACATCAGCTAGCACTGTAAAATATTTAAAAAGTACCCCAAATATCCTGAAAATATAGTGAAGTTCAATAGTAACCAGGATCACTATATAAAACTTTTTTGTGTGTAATTTAGACTTCAAATATTTTATGAGAAGGAACTAGTCAAAAGCAACTTCTGCAGTCATCAGTGATCAATTTTAAGGCCTTCATTAAACTAAATGACCCTCTCTTGTACTTTTAAAAGAAAATCTGGAATCCTTAGTAATCTTAAAGTGAATATTATTTTTGTTTTGAAATGGGTCTAATTTCTTATTGTCTTTGGATCAGTTAAAAGCTGTTTTCTTCCTCTCCTTTTTTTTTTCCTTCACAGCTACTGTTGTATTGTGCTTTCCTTTTTAGAAGTAAGAGAATCAACTTTTAAAAGGCAGTGTTGCAAGGTATTCTAGTGTCTGATTGAGCTTGTCTCCTCAATAATTAAATCAGATAGACTGAGAGATCCTGAACCAACAAAAGGATGCAGATGCCATTATTTTTTTTAGCCCTAGAACACGTGAGGTTTGCACATCAGTTTGCTTCCAAGTATTTCTAGAATTTAATTTACATGAACAATGTATTGTGCATAAGATTTTTAAAGAAATAATAAAGATTCATTCTGATTCTTAAATTTATTTTATTTTATCCACATTTAACTTACAGAATCAAAGTTATGGATAACACAAAAACCCTTATAACTCAAGAATGCCCGCCATCTTAAAGGCAAGAGGACTTATTTTGCAGGTTTAACATGTTGTCTAATTTGTATTTTTCTCTTTTCCACCAAAGAAAGAAGGGAACTCATTTCAAAGAGGTTAATGAAGCAGGTGAACTTTGAACAACATTGTGCTTGGGATAAGGACTATCTTGGTGGCTAATAATTTTCATGAAGCGTCTAAATTTCTCTAAAAAGACTTACATAAAGAAGCAGATTTGCGTTTTATTGATTCACCATCTGGAAGTTTCTGCTTTTGAATATATAGTCTAGAAAGTTAGGTTTTCTTCCTACTATTTAGAATCTGATCATTTTTAGCAAACTTGTCCCTCAGTTTCTATGATTTTTCTTGAGTACAAATTTAGATGCTGCTTTCTTTCTTTTGTCACCCTAGCAATATGAACATTCAAAACTATTAACATTCCAAAGAAGACATAAAACTTGGATTATATAAATTTCCTGACCCTGGTCTACATTTCACAATGTTTCTGATTATACTTTGTGTCAAAGAACAAATATTCTTTGTTGTATGCAAATGTCGAATACAAAGACATTTTCAAGCAGATTCTTACAGTGCTACTTAAAAAAAAATAACCAATTTTAGGGAGCTCTTATAAGCAGAGACAAAATAGACATATATTAGACATTCAGTAGCAGAGAGAAAAGATAATGTACATCATGTGCAATCTAAAAATAGGTCTCATGAAAACAAATATGAGACTCTGAAATATAATACAATTTATTAAGATAAAATAAGAAACTAGGTAGTAGATTGATGCAGTGTATCCAAACAAGATTATCTATATCTTCACTGAAATGTGGATGTCTAAACAAAAGCAATGCATTTTATTTTAAAATTATGGATTTTCAAAGAAACAGGCCAAACTACCACATACAGGATTAGATAACCAAAAAAAGAAGTTTAATTTTATTGGAATTTTTGAAATTTATAATAGTACTAACTAGAATATGGTTATTAAATTAATTTTCAATTAAATTAATTTTAAAACTCCATAGCATGTAATTTCATATATATTGCTCTGTAATAAAGAAACTTAACTGCCTATGTTTAATATTAGAAATGATTTTATAAGTAGATGTTGCTTTTTAATGCTGATAAAACAGTATGGTTTATGTTTTTACATGGAAAAATTATATACCATGATCAATGAAAAAAAGGTATCCTAATTTAACTCACATACCTTTACAGTGACCAAATCTACTGTGTTCCAACTATGAAACTCAGGTACTGGGGTAAAGTTATCAGATTTGGAAAAAAAAAAACCTATGCTTCCATCTTGCCTCTAAGACCTACAGTTTTAGAATTCTGAATAAGTAATTTCTCAGCTTTGTGTTGTCTATATACAAACAAGTTAAAAACTCGTTATAGATTATTCATAACAGAGAAAATATAAGGAAACAAGCTACTATTATAGTATAGAGATAACTGATAATTTATTCCATACAGCCGTCATTTATTATGAAAGATACTGAAAAAGGGCTAGTTCCAATCACAATTATGAACTTTTTTGGTGCTGATAACTTCTGATGTTACATGCTTTAATGAATGTATAAATACATTCCGATTATTTGGTTCAATGAATATAACTATATTCATAAAAAAGAAAGAAAGTTGTTATCTAATTAACTCAATAATATAGACAATATTTCAGGCATATAACTATTGCTTTCATTCTTCATTGGAAGCTGTTTTTATAAAAGGTTATCTGTGTATGCACACACATTGTTTTCCATACTGCCCTTCACTAATGAAAACATCTGATGATACATATTCAAATCCTTTTTTACCAATATATAATGCAAAGGTATAAAAGTACTGCATTATTTGTAGATAATGGTCACACTATCAAGAATTGTTTTTAGTAAAAACATAAATACATCCAGGATTTTGAAATATAGTTATTATGACATGGTAAATTTCATTAACATTATGCACATATCCTCAAAACTATAAATATGTCGGTTATTTTAACCCATAATGGGATCAGTATCAGTCATATTTAGGATGCTTGGGGCTTTGTTTTCAGATATATGTTCAAGTTTCACATTAGCATTTTTTAATTTTTAACTTGTGTTCTTTGAAACCAGTCAAGCATTAGCATTAGAATTCAGTAAAACCTAATCAAAACAATTCTCTGTCTTGGCACTAGCAAATTATGTGTTGACATTCATTAAATTAAACCTATTTTTTATAACTCTATGCCTTTTAGTTTCTTTGTGTAATATCCTCATTATGAAATAGGATTTTAAGTGGTAATCTTATAATTTTCATTAATAATTGTCTTCTTCACTTTGAATAATCCCATTTAATTTTTGACTTTTTAACCACAGCAAAAATTAGTAACACATTAATAAAAACAGAGGATTGGCACTATTAGTAGGACATAATAAACTACCAAGAGAAACACAAGGAAAAATTTTATTAAGAATATATCTTCATCATAAAGACTAATGGCCAATAAAACTATTTTACATAGAATGCATAGAAATACACACAATCCACAAGAGGACAAAGGTAATCTTTTTCCAGATTGAACTAAAATAAAAAGATAAGAATCAACAAAAAACACAACATAATGTATGAAATGTATGGAGTGACAAGTCTAGGAAAACAAAGCCTTTCATACATTCATATTTTCATTACAACATGCAGTTCTCATCAAATAAGCTTAAGCGTCATAGTTATGTTCTTCACTTATTGCATGTTTACATTCAAAATGAAGAAACTTTTAAATGGACTTACAGAAAGACTCCATAGATCTTTCCCATTATTGGATATGTATCAAGAAAACAAGAATGCTCTCTAGAATTAATATTAAAATAATTGAATACATTTTTCTTCTCACACAAAAATGACCTTAGTTAAATTCCTGGAGATTAGTGACCAACTGAGGTTAATGGCCTGAGACTATACTTGAGGCAATTAACTCCACCCAGCCATTCATTAATCCCCAGGAAATGCCTGGGTCTACAATTGTTATTGCTTAATTATAACTCAAATGGAACCAGGAGAGATGAGACCCACAATGTGATTGGCTAATGTACAAGAATTAAGTTCTCCATGAATGCCTTGTACATATCAATTAAAATTGCATTGCCCTTAAAAAAATCCATATGCCTATATTTCTTTTCCATTTTCAGTTCATAATAGCAATAATGACTTCAATGTTGGGCATTTTCTGGGAATTAATGACCAGTGGATGTTAATGGCCCTTAGCTGTACCTTGAGCCATCCACTCCTCCCTGTTAGTCATTAATCCCCATGAAATTCCCAACTATTGCTTAATTAACTTTACAATGTAGTTAATGCATATATGACAAAATTGAAAGATTTTTATTTCTAAGCTTCAAAAAAAAAAAAAAAAAAAAAAAAAACAAGCCTTCAACTAAACCAAACAACTTGCCAAAATCCAGTTTCAGATTTAGATTGAAAAGTAAGAACAGAAAAGATCACGGGAGGTAATATATTTCATTGACTTAATTTTATGCTTATTTAACACCATCATATTTGTCAAGACTAATTTTTTCCTCTTTAAAACCTTCCTAAAACAAAAAAGAAATATCACTGTTTATATGTAAACACTACGGAGAAAATTCCCTTCCTCTTACCCATATGCTTTTTCTCTGTGTTGAGTGTTTCAGAGTTCGCAAACAACTCCATGAATGGGAATCACTTCCTTGTGTCAGAGTAGTTTAAACTTGATAAGTTTTAGCACCCATTCTTCCCCAAGGGGAAAAGAAAGAAATTGCTTTAAATGGTAAACCTACTATTTTATTAGCCTATTAAAAGGGCATTTTCAACCATACTAGCAACTAATTAAAGGAACACAGTATATCTCAAACCATCTAGTTCATTAGATGCTATTGACAAATGTATCTGTTCTCATGCTACATAGAGCTAAACTTTTTCAGTTAATAAATACTTAGTCATGGCAGAAATCTACCTGACTGAGCATGTGCTATACCTCACCTGACAGCAGCATTTGTGAGAGCCCCATTGATACCTAAAATTAGCCCTGCCACATAATTAAAGCCTTCAGGAAAGATCAGCTCCAGAATATATTATCTTTCCTACAAAATCAAAGTCCCTTAAATTACGTAGATGGATGTCATACAGAAATATAATTAGAAATTTAGGATTCTGTTTTTGACTACTAAGCATATGGATTAAAGATAATGGTGCAATATGTATTACTATTTGTGGCACTTAATAATTTATACAGGTGTCTATGATCTCTAATTTTGCTAATCCCTCTCATAAAAATAACCAGAGATTTTATGAGTTTTGCAATTATATAGTTATATCCCTATATTTTGTATTGTTAGATGGTAGATCAAACAATAGTAATCAAATGTCCAAAAACTGTCTGACATAATTCTTATTATTTTGATTAAATATCAAATTGCAGTAATGATCAAATAGTATAAACTAAATTTTCAAAGACTTAGAAAAATCTTCATAACCTGACTAAAACTTACATGCAAAATAAATGAATATATTAAAAAGTTAATGTTTCTATGCACACAGGTGCCTGGGAAACATGAGATTCTGATATCCTTCATAGGGTTATGGAGAATTAAACACTTATGGATGAAATTAAAGGACTTGTAATTTTACTGTAAATATGATAGAAGAAAAATTTTCAAGCAGAATAAAAAATAAAGGATCAATCTGGAAATATAAAAAAGACAAAATATACTTTGTTTTTGTTCACCTGGTTAAAAAACATGTGCTTTGTGGAGGTCACATTCTACATTCTCTCACATACATGTATAATACACATAATCAATTTAAATCATTCATAGATCTTGAATGAATCACACTACTACTTACAAATATCATCTTAACTCATTGGTCTAAATATAAGAAAAATAGAACATGATTAAAAAAACTTACTGGCATATGTATTGTACAAAAACACCTGGCAGCCCAAAATGTTGATGAACTACAGGTCACAGTAGTTCCCAACACACATAATCAGTGAAAATTTTGTCCTCATGTGTCCTTAATGACACATTCTTTAAAAATGTTGGTGAACAAGTATTTAATATATAGGTTTCATTTTCATAATCTTTTGACAATTTACAAATTACTATAAGTTCTAAAAAAAAAAAACCTCTCTATGCTGACTACATAAAAGAGTTAAAAAGTTACATGGGCTGGAGGTATAGCTCAGTGGCAGAGAACTTGCCTTCATGTGCCGAGCACTAGGTTTGATACCTAGCATGACAAAAATATGTATATAATTTAAACAATCTTTTATATGGTTTTTCCTATTCTGTATTAAGTTCTATACCTTATGCTTTCTCCTTACTTTCAATTTGTTTTATGTGTAATAATGGGGGATCAAACTTTCTTTATATTCTTTTGAATCATAGATAATGTGTTTTTTTTAAATAACTATATTTAGAGATATCTTTGAACATATATTTTAAATACTGGTTTTCATCTGATTTTATTTATCAAGATGAGACTCAGTCTAAATTGAGAATTCTTATTTTTGAACCCAAATAGTTCTATTCATTCATTAACTTAAGACATGAACTGCTTATGATATGTCAGGTAAAAATGTTAAGCAAACCAGGATAAGTATGTCAATGTTATTGATAGAGGCAACAAGTATAAACTTTTGGCCAAATGCCACTGGTTATAATATACACATCTGGATGAGATTTCAGAAAGTTGAACATTCTAGGTTCAATGGTATATGCAAGTCCTATATCCTAGCTCCATCTCAAGAAGAAAATACTCCACCATTCACAATTTAAGTATCAGTCTACAAGATCTGTGAAAAACTGCAAAAAGATATTTTGGACATTTAAACAATTCTAAGAATGTAGAAAAATGCAATGTAGCAGCTTAAAAATTGTAGTCCAGTGACCAAATTCAGTCAGAAAACATGCTGCTTTTTCTGCACGGGAATAAAAATTGAGAAGTTGCAAAGGTTTTAAAGTTGAGTATATTTACACAAAATTACATATTCCAAATGTATTTTTTAAAAATTAATAAATCTGAAACAGTTAACTGGAACTATATGTTCCTCCTCTTTATATAGGACCCGCACTATCTGGTCCCTCCTTTCTCTATTGTTGCCCTGATAGTAACACCAGGCTAATCACTATTTACATTTCTTCTCTACTGGGGAAATAAAGCTTTGTGACTTAGTATGTGTGTCTGTGGGTGAGGTGATGCACCCATGGGCACTTTAGGACTTTTGATGAGTGTAAAGATGTCATAATATCCCCTTTATAACTTCTTACACCCTTTTAAAAAGACAGACTTTTAAATGAAAATATCCAAGATCAAAAGAGCTACAGCTTTTCTAAGCAAAGACAGGAGATTAATTTTTTTTCTTTTGCTTCTTTACCATTAGAGAATGAGTTAACATTTCCCAACTTGACTGATTTGCCATTATTTTTAAGCTATTTAAATCCTAAAATCTATTAGAATACACGATAACCAATGTAGAATAAAGAAAAAGAAATTCCTCTCAATCTCTAAATGTCTCTCCAAAGGATTCAGATATATTCCTCCTGCAAAAATAGTTCAAGTATTTTCAATTGACTTCAAATATTTTCACTTACATATATATTCTGCCTTGGGCCAGAGTTTTCATCATGATTAATAACTGTAGTCTAAGCAATTATACTTAATCATATTTTTTCATTCCTGGAGACACCCAAAATATAATGAGATAATACTTTTATGATAATGCATTAATATTTAGATGTTTCTAGCAATCCATCAGGATATTTACAAAATCTACAAGAAATATGTTTCATGATCTTTAGAGCCCTATTCCGTCTACAAGAAAAGCATTTGTCTTTAGTTGGAAAGACTTTTATTAGTAGTAATTAATTGTGTTATAAGAAAAGGTGTATAGTTTAGCAAGTCTCTAAACTGGCTACTCAGTTGGAATGGCTTGTACCCTTACAAAAATACATCATACACCCTATGGAAATTCTCATCAAATGTTTTTTGAAGGAATTGATATATCAGAAACTTCCAAATCAGGGCCCTGAAAGCAGTAGTTTATTTAAAGTTCTCCATATAATTTCAATTTTCAGTAGAACCAATACCCTAGAAAAAGTCATAACACTAAAAATATCATTTTATCTAGTTGAATTCATCTGAATTACTTGAATTATGTCAATAAAACAAAATGCTTAGAGTTCAGTGTTATTAGCTGTTAGCTAGCTATATTGAAACTGTGTTAAGTGCTGCACTGGAGTCCTAAGAAGTATTTCTCATCTTTAAGGAGTCTACAGTCTAATTGGGGAATGGAAGGACTTAATTGTGCATGAAATGGTATCAAATTTGGACGTATTTAAATCTGTACTGTTCAGTATTCTGAAAAGATCATAATAGATACTTCATTGTTTCCTATCAGTAACAAATTACTGAATTTCTAAAATATACCTTATGCTTGATGTAATAGTCAATGGAATAGTTTTTAAGTAGTATAAACATGTATGAACTCAGTGCTTGCTAACCAAAGGGTCATATAGAGAAATGAGAATATTTGGTCAGCAAAGCCTGTTGCAGTAAGTTAGCCATGAGCCTGTGAGAGTCTGGAGGGGAATGACAGCCCAAATGGAGATAAAGAACCTGGTTTAAGAAATGTTTTTAAAAAACTGACTGTCATAAAAGGAGTTAAAATCAGTAACCATAATCGTTCATGTCTAAAGGAATATTAAAATGCTGCTCCTGGGCAGAGACGTTTGGAAAGGAACCCAGTTGTAGGTGAGGGGAATGGGATTGGTTTAGATCTCTCAGTGATGGGAAACAACTAGAAATACTCAGAGGGTAACAGAGATGTAGAAAAGGAACTTGATAAAACACTGAGGATACACACTAGAAGAAAAATGTCAGGAATTTATTCATGCTGCCCAGCTGCCTGGAGTATCAACCATGTTTCATATAACAAAGGTCAACTGGTAAGTGACTTCTCATCATGAGATGATACTGTATCAAAATATGCTAAATACAAAACATGTTGAACACTGATTACTGACATATAATTCTTTTACTTTCAGTGTATTTTTTTTTCTAACAGAAATAATAAGGTTTAGTTCCAAATGTCCCGTTTACTGTTTTAAACTCACTTCTCATTGATCAAATGAGTGAAAGAATATAGACTGCCCCAGGTAAATTATCTGCCATTTTCTTGACACAGTTCATTGCATGGCCTTTATTTTATAGGTCTGCATAATAAGGATACACACACACACACACCACACACACACACACACACACACACACACACACACACACCACACACACACACACATACACACACAGTTGAGTTCTTCTTCCTCCAGGCTGGTTACCTATCTGTCCTAATCACCCAGTAATTAAAATAAAACCGCTCTATATAATTGGCCATCTTCTTTAATTGAAAACTGGGTAGATAATCATTTGGCCCAAGGAAATGCCCTACTCTCATACTGTAATATGAACTGCCATCTGCCTATTAAATTAGTCATTGTAAAATATTAACATATAAATGACTACTATAGAGCTACTATAAAAATGGTCTTAGCATTTAATTAATTTTTTTTTCATTTTGTTGACTCACCCATTTCTTTCCAGGGAACACTAAGAAAATGTATTCTAGTTTGGATGAGAAGGGGCAATAAATTCTGCTATGCAACACAGACAGGTTTAGAATGTTTATAATGTCTAACCTTGCTATACAAAGTATTTGCATGCTAATGAATATCATCAACTTTGAACCTAGAAGCTAGAAAAATTACACAAAAATATTTAATTCATCCATTTCACTGAGAGATCCTAAATTCTTTAGATGTTTTACATTTACCCTCAACAGAAATAACAGATAAAATAATAGAGAAAAAGGAAAAGGTAAAAATCAACCTGCCAATCTTAGAAACTGTCAACATCGAGAAAATCCTCATAATATACCTGACATATATTGAGAATATACCCTAACTTTATTCTTCCTGAAAAGGTAATTTATTTGACTGAGAAAAGGGAAGAAATTTGTAAATATCAAAAGCTCCTGGAAAAAAAAAAAAAGATATTATCAAGGGGCAACCTGGTCTTAACATTGAATATAAATTGACTAGTAAGCTTCTTCACTGTCCTCAGACACATTTGAACATAGCAAATAACACAGTCACAGCAAGGAGGGACAAGGGTATATGGCCAAAATCTAATGGCACAAAGTAGAAAGAGCAACATGAACACACCCACTGTTCCCAGTCTCAGTGGATCCTAGCATGAACAGAATGTTTCACTCAAATTCCTCTATGTTGATTTTGTGCTGATGTCTGGGGACATGTGACTTGACTGCTTGCTGGCCTGAGGTAGACCTGAAATGTATAACTGGATTTGAATGTGGATTCATAATGCTCCAGGCAAGGTCAAAACACTGATCCATGTAAACACTCATTAATTGAGTAGGCAGAATTCACTTAAGAAACTGGGTAAGTCAAACAATAGCTCAGTAGCTATCTACCTTACCCAGTGAAAACAATTTCAGTGGAAATGAGGACACCTCCTTATTAGAGAGACTTCCTCAGCAGTCACAATAACAAGATTTCTTAGAATTTTGGATTTAAAATACAAGAATTTGTGAAGAAGGCAAGTATTTACTCTGAAAACTATACCTTTTGAAATATCTGTTCTAGCATAAACATAAGAATGTCTCTCCTTAACTGCTACCATCCACTGTCCAGTGCCATGAAAACACTGACCTCAGTCTTGTTTTTTTTTTTTCTTCACAAAATCTGGCATGAATTGTGAAGTACTTTAGAGTCTTAGTGATGAGACGACGTTGTTTAAACACAAAGAAAAACACATTAACAAATCACTTTTTGAATCAAGATGGAGAAAACTTTTTAAATCCAAACTAGAAATTAATAATCAATAATCTGAATTTACATGTGACCAAGGCTCAGGGGTCTCTAAAAGTTATCAGAAAATTCAACTTTGTTCAGTTAATAAAGGAATAAGTTTTAAATATTTATGTTTAGCTTTGTTTTTTTTTTTTTGGGGGGGGGGTGGTTTTTCAGTGTTTTTTTGTTTTGTTTTGTTGGTACTGGTAATTAAATCCAGGGATGTTTAATCACTGAGCCACATCGCCAGCCCTTTCTTTATATTTTCATTTAGAGACAAGGTCTCACTGAGTTGCTTAGGGCCTTGCTAAATTGCTGAGGCTGGTTGTTTTTTTTAAATTAATTTATTTATTTTAATTAGGTATATATAATGGCAGAATGCATTTTGATTCTTTGTATACAACTGCAGCACAACTTTTCATTTCTCTGGTTGTACATGATGTAGCATCGCACATATGTGCAGTCATAGATGTACCTAGGGTAATAATGTCCATCTCATTCCACCATCTTTCCTGCCCCCATATCCCCTTCTCTCCCTCTCCTTTGCACAAAGTTCCTCCATTTTTCCCATGCTCCCCCACCTTTTATGGATCAGCATCTGATCAGTGGAGGCTGGCTTTGCACTTGCGATCCTCCTGCCTCAGCCTCCTGAGCTACTGTATGTTTAGTTTAATATGGCTTTGGTTCCTCCATATTATGTACAAAGATAAGCAGCATATAAATCACATTGCTTCTGTTAATTAATGAAAAGCAGTATTTTTTTAAAAAAGTAGATTCTCATTGATTATTTACAACATTAAGTCTCATGACATTAAACTATGCAGTACATTTTTCTTCTTTATGAATGTTTAACTGCAATTATATTAAAGTGATTTGAATAACCAAAATACAGAATTACTAAAATTATAAGAGATACATTACCATAGGTAATAGACTTTAAAGAAATTATAGGAAGTCACTTTTTCCTGTATGTATGTGTGTAGATATATCTACATACTTGTGTGCATATGTATATGCAGAAGTGTACATATATATGCATACTTACATATATATATATATATATATATATATATATATATATTACTTTTTTCACTACTCTGAAAGTTTATGATTTCTTTCCTCCACAAATTTAACCGTGATGCAAATATATTCAATTACAATCTTCAAACTTATCATCTGCCTCTTAAAAACAAAAACGTATGTATTTTGACATCATGTCCTAATTACCCCAAAATGTATGTCTTCTGAATATATATTGCTTCATTTTGTTGGACAATAGCTAAAACTTACAATTTTCTAAGTAACTATCTTTTATGTGACTCCTCTTTTTAAACCCTGCTTTGGTGTTGAACTATGCTGTCATATTAAATCATATTTTTTATGGATCATCATAAAGTAGCACATTACTTAACAAAAAAATTAAAACTACCATATTCAGTGTTTAAAACTTTTCCTGCAATGTGCTATTGTATAATTTAACCTTTATGTTACTCTTTGAGATAAATATTGTTTTTTTATTCTATAATTTAGTATACTATGGCAAACAGATGATAAATAATTTGCTCAGTAACATAATTGGTTCATAAAATTCTGAACTGTATTTTTATCTCAGACTGACTTAACTCATATCAAAATTTCACAACATTATAGCAGAATCCCCCCATTAAGTTTTCTTTGGCAGAAACTTCTGTTTACCAAACATACTTCTAAGCACTCAGCTTGACCATATTTATACTATAATTGAGCATATCCATAAACTAAATTCTACCCAAGAAAATATGGAGCAAAATAATGTGTGACAGTACCAGGATTATCTGTTAGAAATTTCCTACTTGCAAACCTTCATTCTCTTTTGTCCCATATGGCTGCATACTTCCATCAGATGATACTGAGAAGCTATGGCCAGGGGTAGCAGTTCAACCAGAAACATCTGCATTGAACTGTTATACAATGAGAATAATGGGAAGTCTTCCTGGATTGAGGCCCTGTAATATAGTTTTTCTGCTCCATCAGCTAGTATCACCCTAATAAATACACGTTATGTAATCTTATAGATATGAAATCAATATATGAGCATGACTCAAGGATTTTAATTAAAATTTCTCCATTAAAAGTTAAATTCACTTCTCAGTCTAAACTTTGTCCTCTACAACATCCACTAATTACATAGCTCATGGAAAACCTACTAGCAGAGACAGGTGTTAAGCAAAAATGGTAAAATGAAGACAGAAAATCCAAATGAACTGCTTGTTTACAACTTCAAAAGAAAACAGCACCCAAATGCAGTTTTGAAGTGATGTCTAGATAGGTTTGTTTGGTGTTTTTTTTTTTTAAACAAAATTCAGGTATCTGGGATAATAAATGAATCATTTATTGGAGGCATATTATACTTTGAAAGGATCTGTGTAAGCCCCCAAAGGAAAAAAGTGAAGCAAAATCAGAAGCATTTCAACATGTGAGGTTGATGTAATAATGCTGTAAGTACAAAAGATAACTACTTTGTTCTGTCATGCTGTGTCTTGTTATAGAAAACACAAAGCATTATGTGACCTTTAGAAAACAGGCAAAATTAGCTTGCTTTGTGGTGCTCAATGTGGATGTTTCTGAATTGTTGGAAGGTACTATCTTTTGCCAATTGTGACCAAAGATCTCTCTTGAGGAATCTCAAGCAAGAAAAGTATGGTAATGTATTAAATAAGTATAAGAGTAAAGGGACATAGGAGGGGGACAATGCACTGGTGGTAGAAAATAAAATTAGTTGTGAAGAATTTACATGTAGATAGACTCTTATAAATTTCTATCTATTAAATATCCAATTCCAAAATTGGCCTAGATGGGTGTACACTGGCTATGATTGAACTTAGACCACTTATACTCTAAGACTCCTTTTCTACTTGGAAAAACTGATTTCATCCTCTTTCCTACCTGACCTCTTTACTACAAGTGCCCTGAATTCTAGTCAGTATAGTATAGGGTCCTCAGAGATTAAAACATTGTAAGAACAAGTGATATGTTACTATTAAGTCTGATTTTTAGATATCTATCACCATTTACAAAAAAAAAAAAAAAAACATACCTACAACTTCTTGGGGACCTCATCTTTTAGGATTAATTCCTTACCTTTAGGGAATACTAATAGAGAAAGATTTTAGCCCCTGGTTAGTAATCTTAAAGTAAATTCATAGATAATCTACATGGGAATTATTTGAAAATATATGTATATTTTAAACTCCACAGTAACCAATAGAAATACCAAAAGATATACTGAAAAATCCAATAGAGAAGATTTAACAGAATATTATAACTTTATTTGTAATCCCAAGGATGGTAGAAAAGGAAGAACACAGGAAGATAGATAGATGGGACAGACAGAAAATAAATAATAAGAAAGGACTAAATCTAATCACATCAAAATACATTAAATGTAAATGCACCAAACTCACAAGTAAAATTGCGGATGCATAGTCTGAACCCAAATGTATGGAATGGAATCTATCAGGTTAGCTCAGGAACCTAAAATTACCATATGAGTTGATATTTTTGCGTGTGATTTTATAAAGTTTGAATATGACTGGTAATGCTTTATTGCTGTCTCATAGCACAACACTCCCCAAGCCATTTGAATAGTAAATACAACGTGGATAAGAATTAACAAAGCTAGTACATATATCCAAGTTAAGTGCATCTAAGTGGTGGGTAGGTATGAAGAAGATATTTGAACCCAAAAATCTGAAATGTATAAGTTAAAGTATGTTTGCAGTAAGTTTAATTACAATTACAAAAAACCAACAGTAATACTAAGAACGGTAATGCTGAGAATTTCTTAGAAAGATAATTTAAAGTATTTCTTGAAGGTTAATTCTACTTAAATTAAAAACTTGTTTCTTATACCTGGAATAGAGCATGATTATTAAACACCAAGTGAAATAAAATGAGGTTTTGCATGTAAGAACTCCTTGAAAGCAGAAAAATGTTATAAAATTGGAAGATACTGTCAGGAGAGACAATCTTCTAAGAGCTCTCTTGTGCACATTGACATCTAACCACTGTGCCAAAAATCGAAGGCCTCTTTACTGAGCTTTTTCTCAGAGTTCTATTTGCAGTTGAGAAACATTAAGGGATGAGGTAATACCTTCAGGAAAAAACACCAGGCTTGTTTACCAATTGCTATAAAAGTGATGTTTTTCTTCTATAACATATCCTGCTACCTATGCAGATATCATCTGGGTCCTCTGCATCATTTTATGGCACCTGGCACAAGAAAAATTAATCAAAGTAAGCTGATGCTTATCCTGCTAGGGCAACAGGAGCAATAAAGTCATTTGTTTTTATCTCAAGAGTTGTCTCACATATTCTAATACCAACTAGGACATAAGAGGCTACATATTAGCAGGAATTAGGGTAAAATCAAATCCCAATCCAAACATAGAGCATTCTTATATAAAAATCAAATTTGATTTGTTTTACCACCATAAATGACCAGATAGTATATTTTAAAATCCTAATAAATATAAATTATTTATGGGCTTATACACTGTGTTACAATTTAGGGCTCACACTTAATGAATAAATTATCCTAGAGATAACTTTTTTAAAAATTTTTGATATCTTGGTTAAATTTCTAAAAGGATGCTAAACACATATTTAAAGACATAAAGTTCTGTATCTGTTTAACAACCTACAAATTATATAGTTAATGTAGACAGCTGGAATGTTATTAGAGAACCCAAGGCCACCATAAATTTAATCTGTCCAGGAGTATATGTAATCTAAGAGCATGCAAAGATATCTGATCAGAATATAAATAGCTATAGTGGGCAATTACCCTTCTTTCAGCATCCTAGAATATTCTTTGGTAGGTTTTCTAAAAGACACTTTAATATTCAAAATAGCAATTATGCAATCCTCCTTCAAGTATTTCTCTTGAGCTTAAAATATGAGTAATGCTTCTGACATTTTTCCAGTATGGCTTTCATTGAATCTCCAAATTTCTTTGTCATAATCTTCTACCAGTTCCAATAATCAACTACTTCTAAACTTTTGAGTCAAACAAAAACCTCTGAAAATTGCAAGATTTTGAATTAATATTATATTTATTTTCTAATATACTTAAGCTTTGCATTAATTTTTTTTACAGTTTTCCATATATGCTGACATTTTGGTTCCTCCTTATAATTTCTCCTTCCAGAATATTCCCCTAAGAGAAGAAGCTGGGAACATCCAACATAAAAATTTACACATAGAATTTACACGAAGAATTTTACTAGTCTCTTTCTAAATGTTAATGTGTAAGTCCTTTAAAAACCATTTATGACTACATGACTGCCATGATTCTACGTCATGTACAACCGGAAGAATGAGAAGTTATACCCATTTATTTATCATGTGTCAAAATGCATTCTACTGTCCTGTGTAACTAATTAGGAGAAATAAAAAGAAAACCCTATTGCCCAAGCATGATATGATATGTCAAAAACAAACATCTGGGAATTTTTAAAGATCATGAAAATGTGAGAAACTATGTGAGAAGTAGTTGAGCATTTAGTTAACTGGTTTCCATGTATTAAGCTTTGATATATGGCTCTCATTTCCATGAAAGCTCATCTGACCCTTATGAAATAGTTAATTAAATTTGATATAATCACAACATTTTTAATATCTAATTAACAAGAAGTTAACAAAAGAAATGTCTCCAAATTTTGTTACAAACTAGCACAGACTTATCAATTAGAAACATTTTAAATTAGAAAAGACATGCCACAACCATTTCAGTTTGCTTTCTTCTCAAATGTATATACTTAGATACAAAGTTACAGAACACTTAACTACTAGACATAGCATAAGAGCATAACCATTTAGCTATAGGGAAGATGATTATGTAATTACTCCCTCCTAATAAATTAATTCAACAATAAGTTTGGATAATTTCCAATATGACTATTATGTAAAACTGAAGTGTACAGAAGTCTATATGTTTACCTAAACTAAAAAAAAAAAAAAGAAAGAAACTAAACAGGTTTGACAAGGTGCAGAAGAAAGGAGATATGTCTTTAGGTAGATCAAGCACTTTAAAGTATTTTGCAGACTAAAATCTTAATGACTGTGTCACCCTGCATCTCACTGTCCTCAAGTGTTAGGATTTGGTTAAAAGATTTTCCATAATCCAAAGCTACTATTTCATAAAAATCTGAGAAAGTTATAAGCAAAATTAAAAATGTTAAATAAAATACTATAGCATGGTAGGAACAAAATGAGTTATCAAACTTTGAAATCCCTTAACTAATAAGAGACCACATAATTGCCACTAGGTAGAATAGTAGGGCATTTCAATTTGTACATTATAGTTATCTGTTTGAAAAGCTTAAAATCATATATCAATCTCCAACATTTTAAGGGGGACATTTGTTAACATGCCAAATGTTTCATTCCTGTTCCACAAATAAAATGTCTATTTGCATAAATAATATCTAGAACAAAGTCATGCTCATTTTATAGTCTGAATGTCCATTAACAAACAAAAAATTGAAGAAAAATTATTTTCCATGTATACTTAGAATCATCAGGAATATCAAATGACATTATTTCATGACAATTTGACAAATTAAATAGTGAAATCATAGTGATAAAATACTAAAGAAAATATTACTCTAAAAATAAAAAACAATAACTCATAAGTAAACTAGTTTACTGTATATGGAAGAGGCTCAACAGATATTTTAGAGAAGAAAGTAAATGATTTTGCCTGTAAACACTTTGAAAAACTTGATGTAATACAGGTATGTAGAGCCAGATGCTTCTTGGGTTTTAACCTCCTTTCTGTCTCTTCTTAAGCTATTTTAGGTCTTCTGTAAATAATATGCCTTTTCACTGAAAGCTGATAGACATTCTATACCAGGCCTCTGAAGGCAAAACTTTGTGGGACATAAAATATATTCCATACTAACCACAGAACTTTCATGAGAATAAAATATACTTATTCATAATTCAGGCATAGTATTCAGGGAATAATGGATACTTCAAGATATCCAAAAGAAGAGCCAATTATTATAAAATGTGGGACAAATTTAATGCATAATGAAATTATGTTATTATCTGTACAATAGAGATTAGGAATTCATACCTATGTTCCTTATAACCCTAAGCAATCTACTATTCAGTCTTTGGTCTCCACGGTTGCATCTATTTCAGGCCTGGATTCTCTGACACTAACAAATGCTATTTTTTTTAATCTGACACTAATAAATGCTCAGTTTTTTTAGACTTACCTATTTCTTCCTAATGACTATGAAAAGAGAGTCAGCTTACAGTAAGGAAGAATATATTTGAATGAATATGCTACTTAGCTGAATAAGTGAGTCAGGATTTTGTAACTGAATATTTAGGGTTTGTATCTGTTAAAACAGTTTGGCCATAAATGTGGATTAAAAGTACCCCCCATCCCTGCCTTTTGGGAGATGCCATTGATGTCCTTTCCCAGGAAAAAAGATGTGCTGTAACAGTTCTAGGAGTCACATGGAGACAAGATGATGATTAACCAAAAACAGGGAGTGCTTTACCTGGTAGGTATTGCTTTTCATGAGGGAGGAAACCTTTCTCTTGACACCAGACTTCTCTTTCATTAACCAGAATTCTATCTAGTTTTCAAATCTGAACGAGGAGATGAAGTGATAATAACTAGCTTAGAGCAATTACTACATATCCCCAGGGATAGAAACAACTGAAATAATTTTTTTTTCTTGACAGTAATTAAGAGGTAAAGATGGTCCCTGTTGAAATAACCCCAAACACTGTCTACCCTACACCCTGGGATCTAGGGGAAATTTGACCTGAATTCCACTTCATATCTTTAGAACTCTTTTTGCAGTGCTTTAGTTCTCTGAATGTCAACTTTCTTGAGAGACAGGCAGGGATACTGAAGATATATGGATAAATAGGTAGATAGATATAAGGGTAGAAATAAAGATATAACTAGGTATTTTTCAACATACCTTGGTTGTCAGAAATTTGTAGGTAATTCATGCAACAATACCTAGCACAGAGCCTGCTAAATGGTATAATGCAGTATTTTATTGTTTTCTTTAATCACTCATTGCTCATTTCCCTCCTTCCCACATAAATAAAGTCAAATAACTTTCCAAGGAGTTTGGCCAAAGTTTGATTCTCTGGATTTCCAAAGTTCCCAATTCTAAAAAAGGTACTTTAATAATTTTGTTCTACATATATACTACTGCACATAAATAGCAGGGCTTTTCAATAGTAGCCTATTTGAATACAGGATCATGCATTCTGATTTCAACATATATGCACATTCTTTGTCAGAGGACAAATTCTGTAAATAAAATGTCCTGAAAGCATACCATCAATTATTTTAAGGAAGTAAAGGTAAAAAAAAAATAGTAGAACAAAAAGTTCCTTATGATCTATTTCTGCATTTTAGTCTCATTCTTTGCCTTCCCCCAACTTAAGTATGCTTTAAACACACTAAATTGTATTTTCCATGATAATTTCTTTAAACCTATTGTTGTGGGTTCCTCTGTAGGGAACACTCTGTTAACATTCTTCACCTGACTAATTCTTATTTATCTTCATGACTCATTTCAGAAATTATATCCTCTAGAAAATTCTTACTACCTCCAGTTGGAATGTTCTTTTTTTTTTCATTCGAGAACTTTTTTCTTACTGTGTATCATAAAATTCTGAAAGTATCTAATTTTGCATCTGCCTTCTTCACTAGATTTTTTTTTACATATTCCTGATACATTTCCTGGTAAAGAAGTCACTACTTAATAAATGCATTGTCAAATAAAATAAAATAAATTGCTTTTGCTTTGTGTATTAAGTACACGAAAATAGAATACTAAAGACAAAGCTACTTAAATTAATGTAATAAAAAGGAGCATTAAAAACTTAATACCATCATATAAAAATTGAGTAACATTTCACAAGTTTTCACCATTAACCAAATATCATGCTATGTGCCTTATAAATATTTCCCAACATAATCATCAAAACAATCCTGGGAAGTAGAAGTATTTTTCTCCATTTTAAATATGAAGAAACTGAAGTACAAAGAAATTAATTTTTTCAAGATCATATAGCTACTAAGTAGATCATATAGCCACCAAACCTAAAACTTGAACTCAGGAGTGTGGAGCTTGAAACCCATGTTTTAGTTTTTATACTACAGAATAGAGATCATTTCCCACATATGATTGTATTTTTTAATCCATTCTTAATTGGAAGTGGTCTTAACTCAAAGACAAGCAAATTTTATTTTAAAAATAACCATTTTTACACATAAGAAAATACAGTATTTTATTCCAAGAATTTCTTCTTGTGTTATTTATATCCATTGTATTATCAACAGTAACTACATTGATTTACTGCATTTGAAATTGTTAACACTTTTGCAGTGATAAAAACTTCAAAGAAAACTACCAAGAATATAGGTCTTCAAATAAATGCCCAATTTTTAACATTGTAAAATGGTACTGTCCTCTCCTCAATAAAATATCAATTATCATATTTACTATAAAGCAAATAAATAAAGTGCTTAAAAACAATGATATACACATATAAATAGGTTTCACATAATTGTCTAAATACTATCTTGTTTACATAATTTTTCATCATTATTCAAGTGCATTAGTTGCCATACATACCCATGAAATATTAAATACACATACCAATTCAAGTCAAGGACAAAACAATTAAGTTTATTATTACATTGAAAAGTAATCAGTTGTGAAAGGAAAAAACAATAGAACAGGGCAAAAGTAAGAACATGAGTTTAGTTACAAATATATATTGTTACAAACATTTCACTAATTTTAGATTAACAGTATCCAGTAGAGGGGACAAAGTCTATAGAAATACTATTAGATCATATGATATATAATTTCGTGATATATTAATAGATGTTCACTGATTTATGTAATGGAAAATACAAAATGATAAAATAGAAATGCCTGCAATGTCAGGAGTACCAAAATCTGACCCTGCATGATGAGGACAGCTGAAAGTGTTTACAGCATGGGTGCACTGGCTCTGGGATTCGACTCCACACTGAACACACAGATTTCTTTCATAGCAAAAGTAGTGAGTGATGCATAAACATTTCCAGTATCAACTTATTACTCATTTCTGATACATTTTAGGTACTTCATCTTTGGATAAATAAATCATCAAACTTACCATTCCTATATGAGATCAAGCTAAACATTTTTAAAAATATTTAGTTCTCTCCTGTTTATTTATAGTCCACAGATTTTAATTTGACATAAAAATCTAATAAGACATTATTTTATATTTATATAGAATGCTTTATATAAATTTTTATATTTCTTTCCAAATTTTAATTTGAAAAGATATATAAACCTAGGACTTATAGACATACATACATTTAATAGAAATTCAATTCATTATATCATTAACAGCATTAAATTATAAAATAATTTAAAATTCACTGTAACTTAAAAGAAAAAAAATTAAGCTATAGTTAACCTACTCTATACATAATTCTTTAGAATATTCCCAGGAAATAACACTCAGATTTTGTATATTTCTATACAAAGATTTAAATAAAAGTTTTGAAATAGCTTCAAAATATTTATTGAGTGTTTTATTTATTTATTTATTGAGTGGTTGAACAGGAAATAAAAATGTGGCTCTAGGAATTTCAGTTCCTGCCACTGACTGCTACATATTCTGAGGCAAATAACTAATGAATCTTAAATTTGTTTTCTATAAGATAAAGTAACTGGAAAAGATAATCATTTTAAGAATCCTTCCAACAAATAATTGCATCCATATTAGAAACAAACTTTAAAACATACTTAATATAATGATATGAAATAATCTGCAACCTCCTTAGAGTGTGCTAAATTTATATGATTGAAAGAACCATCTAGAGGTTCTCAGTTAAAGTGTTGTTCATGTTCTTTTGTGAACAACCAATATATTAAACCATATAGACTTGACTTTCGATTTAGATTTAAATAATCTATCTTTGGAGGTAGGGCCATATATCCTTGGTCTTTTGTCTTTGTAAATCAGGCTTCCTGACTTCATGGCTGTGTGAGGCCTGTCAGGTGATGGGCAAATGACTGGCTAGGAACAATGTGTAAATAAGTGCAATGAACTGAATTCCACTGACATACATTTGCATGACTTCCATGCATTTCAATGTAAGATGAGTCTGAGCAAACGCTTTAGTTTCAAGCCCAGAATCGCTATGAAAGTTTCCTACATTTTCCATATGACATATGTGGACATCTTGAATAAAATGTTTTTGCATATAGTCAAAATTTAAAACTGCCATATATATTTAAAATTTCATTGAGAAACAATTTAGGGGCTTTAGCCTTAGTGTTTACTCTGTAGTATACATCTGACTTTTCCTTTTCATATTTAATATTTCAGTCTTTACACTTACCATTATTTAGGGAGAGCAGAGGATGATGTGGAGATGATATTGTCTTGTCACAATTAGAAAATTTTAAACATTTATTGCTGTCTTTGTCCCAAATTGTGTCTGTAATCATTGCATTATTATGCTCAACCAGCAATAAAAATTTCAGTATGATATTTTGCCAACTGATGAAAGGTTAACAGAAAAACACACAGAATTCAGGAAAACGTCAAAAGACTGTTTATTGCCGTCACTTCATTATCATCAACGACTATCCCAATGATTAGAGTACAAGAGGTTACTTGCAATGTGTTGAGCAGTAAATGCAACACAGTAAAAATTGTCCATGTAACTCCCCCTTGTTAGCCTGAGAGCAACTACAAACCAAGGTCAGTTTTTTTCTTTCCTTCTGTTCTTTCTTCTTCTCCCACCAGCCATGGAAATAAAGCTCAGTTATTTCTGCATGGATGCAAGGTGAATGAGGCTGTCACTTCTACTTGCAGTGCTATTTATTACAGGTCACTGACATAATATAGCTGGTTTTTTTTTTTAATTAAAAAAAGTTACATAGCATTATCTCACTTACTCAGGTATTTAAAAGGAATGTGCAGTGTTATTTATTTACACAGAAATCTGCTAACTGAGAGGCATCATCTTGCTTTGAGGGGCCTCCTGCTGGCAAACTGAGCAACCCTGTTATTATAAGAATTAAAACACTGCACACTATATGAGAGAAAACACAACACAACCCTACAGAGTGGTGCTGTGTCAGTTTTCAACCTGTAAAAATATGTTATTTGAATATAGACACAATTAGAAAATAAAACTTCAAAGTGTATCATTAGTGCAGATATCTAGGTGGACTTCATTGTTCTCAGCTATGAGATATATACGTAATTCACAGTTTCTGGTGAAAATATGATAGACCTATTTGGCCATCGATCAGTCTTAAAAACTAATGAATTAGCTGATAAAAAACTGAAATTTTATATGAGTACACTTCAGCTTACTGTTCTCAAGGGACAGAGTCCACACACAAATAATCTCAGAAAACATAATTCTAATCATTGTCTCAGACTCCAGTCATAAATAAAAGAACAATTAGTCTTCCCACCATAAAGTCCTCACTGCAAATTACATTCAAGAATGAAAGTTAATTCTAATTACTAATTATATAATTTAATCTCAGAGTTTACAAAGACCCACCTTAAATTCTTTGGAAACAGCTAGACATTTAATAGAAGGCTATTAAATAGAGTTCACCATTTGCATACTGGTAAAAACTACAGAGCATAACCAAATGTGATAAGAGAATAGGAGTGATGCGTGAAATCACTACGAATCAAAACATTTGTATAAAAAAACAATCATCTATGGCACTATAAGCCCCTGCTAGATATAATTTAATATTTGTTGTAAAGGGCAACTTTGGCAATTCACTTATTCATAATTCCCAAGTAGTTTAGAAAACAGCCCAAGTTGTTAATGCGCTTGCTCAGAGTCAAAATATTGGAAGAAGAGGAAGAGCTGACAAAGATGAGTGAGTACTCTGCTGGGGTCTGCAAAGCAGCCTCTCCGTCCATATCTAACTCCTGCAGGTAGAACTGTGGCCACAGGGCAGTGGAGGGGATGGGTTTGTAAGTTCACAGGACAAGAATAGCTGCATGTTGGGGAATAATCACAGAGAAGAGTTCTTTCACAAGTCCTGGGACTGCTCCAAAGAGGGATCACAATCTAAAGGAACAGCTGTTCTATCATCTCTCTGGAAAAATAAAAGTTATTTGGGACTACCACTGCTGTGATTCTGTGTGACCTAATTATCCCATGCCCTGGGGTTCCTAATCTAGACTACTCATGAACAACAAAAAATTTACAAAATCTCTGCTCTTTCTCTCAAAGTGCACATAAATCCAGAGACACTAAGTGATCTGACACTAAGATGAAGATCTTAGACTGCCTGCTTTAACAGACTATTCATTACTAAATTTTTTAAAAAGTTCAACAAATGCTATTTAATAATTTAAAAATCCTATTACAATTAGAAAAGAAACATGGCAAACTACAGACTCAAATTTTATGCAACTACTTTAAGTATACTAAAATTTAAGCAATGCAACTTTTCAACCACTTTTTAGAACAACTGCAAAACTGTCATGGCTATATTGATGTAAAGTGATGTTAAAGCTACTGTGTGGCATGAAATGATAAAGGGTAAATAAAATGGCCATTTAAAGTTGGTCACACTAAAAATCTCATGAAAATAACTCACTTTAGGGATCATTGTTTATTTTGTTTGTTTGTTTGTTTGTTTTAACACTCAAGCACCATTCATTTCAGGCAGATATTTCCAAAAACAACCCAATATTACATACTTGTCAAAACTAGGAACAAAAATCAAATTCTGGAAGAATATTTGTAAAATTTTAGGAATGTTTCAGTTTTTTAACTTTCAGAAGCTAAATATGAGAAAGTCAGAATATGGTGTTTTTCCTTCAATAGTGTCAAAATTTATTAAACATAATAAATTAAAAACTAAATTCATCCAGCAAAAGTACAGACCTTTCTCTTTTGTTTTCTGGTTAGGATGTTAGATACCACCATGGCAACTTTGTTTTCCATGCTGTGAGGGCCATGCCCAAACTACTTTCAGCTGTTAACAGAATCCTGTCCTGATAGGAATTAAAAATTAACAATCCAAAGTGCTTCACACAGAGTGGCATGAATATCAAATCACTACTTGGAAGAAATCAGTGACACAATTAGAATCATGGCAAATTCTCCAACATGTATCGGTAGTAAAGAAGAAAGCAGCTTTGCTAGTTAATGGTAGGGGCTGGGGCAAAGTGTTATTTCATAAATACATGGAACCCTAACACACGCAACAGAACTTGAAAATTGCAATGGTGTGTTTTAAATCAGAAAGACAAAATTAATAACAAAACTGAGAGCAATACTGAGGGTGTGGAAAGACACTCTCTGGATTGGTTATTAAGTAGCAAATTCACCAGGAGAGAAAAACTAAGAATGCTCTGTGGGAGCAGGAGTTGGTTCCTGATTCATAGGTGCACTTAGGACCACTCAAGGGTGGAAGACAACAGAATCTACAACAGAAGCCAGCATGAACTGAGATAAAGGAAAGAAAGGCAGGCTGAATGCTATAGGGTTGCCATTTCACCTAAGCAGTCTAGCTTACCCTGCTCAGTAGCCCTGCTTCTCTCATAAACTCTATTGTCTACTGTCTTTCTTTAAACTCAAACCTTGAATGCATTACTCTCTTACCTTGCTACCCTCATCACAGAACAGGACTAATCTAAATCACACCACAAAGTACCCAGTGAAGGGTTACCATAGTTAACAATTATTGTCACTAATGAAGTGCATTCATAAGAGTTTGGTCAACTTGTAGTAGCTTCATTTTAAATAAATCAGGACATCCTGATTAGATTAATACATTCTTATACATCTTTGTGTTAAACTATGTTGTTAAAAACTTTTCTAAATTAATAGAATACCATAATAACAACAATAACAAAATCAACGGAGGAAGCAGGGAAAATGACATTCTTTGTAGTTCAATATCCCACATCATTCATTTGCATTAAAGTAAGACAGATTGTTGAAGCTACGTGAAATCTTGGTCTCCGTCAAGGTCAATGATTGCAACTTCAAAAATTTAAGAAAGTTTTCCATGTGATGGTAATTTTGTTGGGTTACTATCCTTCCATCTAAAATGTATAGTAATTCAACTGTATGTTAAGGGGTCTTTAAGAGTTCAGCACCTGATTTGCTCAAAAATTCGGATAGGAATCTAATCACACATCCTCATTGTCCATACTGTTCTGGAGCACCACCTGTCAGCTGAATAAGATAATGACAAGTGGTGGAGTACATACACAAAATCTGTACCTACCTCTTGGGCTAAGGATAATATCCTGTTTTTTAAACTCATGTTTACGTTTTGCCAAATGAGCAATTCACAGCATCCTGGAAGGTTTCCACATTGGTAAATAGGAGAAACAACTTTTTAAAAAACCTGATTCACTAGCTGTAGGGATTGTGAGGTTGTTCTGGAAAAGCAAGCAGGCAACATTAGAAGAGCTGTAACTTCTTTCCCATTAGGGATACCTCTAAGCTTGTAAGATTTTCAGTACAAGAATACGAATCAGCAAGTAGGTACTATGGAAGAGCTCTGTGAACTAAAATCATCACAATGTTACACACAGCCTTTACCCAATTCCTTAACTGTCTAAATAAATGTGTAAAAAACATAATACAGGGAAGCATTTAATAATCACAACAATTTACTATCTTCTATGTGGCAAAATCTGTTCACCGTTTGTACATAGATCTTCAGGTTTTCTCTAGCATGCAGAAATGTTTCCAGAAATACGTCCAGCTCTGGCATGCAGAATTTTTTCCAAAAATACATTCAACCATACATTATATTAGTTGGTCCTATCTTGAAAAGTTTAAATGCCCATAAAATGAAACATAAAAAGTTATCTCATGAATTTGATTAAAACCATTTTCTCTTGAAGGCACTTTAAAAAACAATAAGGATGAAAGGACAGGATCCGAGTTTGCCAGGTAAACATAAATCTTTGGAACAAAACTGTCTCTCTACAGTTTTTTTTTTAATACTGAAACTATAAAAACAGAATATGAAGGAAAAATGATTTGAGAAAACTGCTCCTCAGAGAGAGTCAAATTCTTCCCTAAAGAGCCCACTTTCACTGCTCACGCCAGTACAGGTATAGAATTATTCTGCAAACCATTACTCCATCTCCTGTTTATAAACATAGAGGACACAAATTCAAGTTCAAATTATGAGAAAGGTAAAGTCCATGTTCTCATATTTAAGATACTTTTGGGGAGTTTCAGTTTATTTTCATATATACAATATTAATATTTGGACCTTGTGGAATTACTAGGAGCTTAGGCATTGCTGATTGGCCACCTGAACAGGTATGTGCCATTAATTTGGGGTTTACAGAAGTGAATACCAATTAAGATAAGAAAAGGACATTAAATTGTGAAAGCCAAGAGCAAAATGTTGGATAGTTTGAGTTGAAGACACCATGGCATATCCAAATGGAAGAAACAGGAAGGATGAGAGCTCTACAGTGGGGCAAGAGCTCAAAATAGTCTAACAGAGATGAGACAACTGAAGGGATCTCATAACTCGGATGAGCTTAGGTAGGAGCTCCAAAAGACCTTTCTCTTATTTAGAGGGATGTCTTCATCTTTGCCCTTAAGGACATAGAACCAAAATATAAGTCTGATGTAAAACAAACAACAGTCTAACTGATCATCAGAATATTTCCTATGCTGAGAAGTAGCTGTGTGATTTGGCCAAATATGTACTTCTAAGTCTCAGTTTATCCACAAAAGAGGATTCATACCCCTCTACTCTGCAGATTATAAGGAGCACTGGAGGTAATGCATTGACGTATAGATAAAGTTAAGGAGTTTGAAGGGGCAATGAAATGAATATAGACACAGCTATGAGGAGACGTGGTACATCAGAAAAAACAAAACAGAAGACAATATGTAACAGAAATGCCATGTTTATACAAGGGAAACTTAAAGTATTTTAAAAGAAAAGAGACAAAAGAAAACAGCAAAACATTGTGTTCAGAGTTTATCTGACAGTAGAGACCCAGAAGTGGTAGTAAAAGATTGAAATGTCAAAACTCTTGAAGTATTTCCAAATAATAGACTTCTATTACATTTGTAATTAAGTCAGGCATGCATGTGTACCTTTATCTTTTTATATTTGTTTGATTTTCAATGCATTTAGGAAAGTTCTTCATTTGCTGTGATTTCCCTCCCACTCACAACTGCAGGCTGGATTTTTTAAATTCCCTCCTCTGCCTATGTCCCCACCTTCCTATATGTTTCTGCTTCCTGTTTAGTTAGAGCCAGACTTACAAGTACTTGCTATCATAAACTCAGAAACACAATGAAGTGTGTGTGTGTGTTTGTGTGTTTGTGTGTGTGTGTGTGTGTTGTGTGTAAAGCTCATATACTTTTATTCTAAATTTTTTAATTAAGAATGAATTGGTGATTATGCATTACATCAGACGGGTGTGAATGTTTAAAATTAAACTGTCAAGTAAACAATAAGAACAAAATATTTGACAATTAAAAAAATCTCTGAAAAATACAAATCCTCTAGTGTACAGAGCAGGCAAGATGGTGAAAATCAACTGGTTGGGAAGCCTAGCCATGACAACATGGAATTTGGGTTTCACCTTTATTTTTTTAGTGATTCAGAAAGCATATGTGGCCTTGATGTGCATGTGACAGAGGCTCAGGAAGGAAGGGCTCTCAGAAGTCATGGAGCCCAACCCAACACTGCTGACCAGTTGTTCCTCAGCTGCCTCATTCACTCCTTAGAGTCACAGAAGAGGTTAGATCAGAGCTTACCACCCCACACATGAAGGAACACACTGCCTTCTGGGACAGGCCACTCCAGCTCTGGGACGCTCTAGCTATTGGAAACCCCTTGATGGTGTTCAACTGAAATCGGATGCCTTACAATTTCAAACAGCTGTCAATGTTTCTGTTCTCCAAGGCTACAGAGAACAGTGCTAATCCCTCTTATATGTAACAGCCCTCCAACTATGGAAGACAGTTATGTCTCATCCCAAGACTCTTCTTCTCCAGGCCTGGCACATCTTTACTTCTTCAATCATTCTTCAAAAGAAGTACTGTGACATAATTATTTTGTAAATACATATCCAAACATAAGTTACCATAACTAAGCTGATATTCACAATTTATTCCATGATGTTTTATTTTACTTTTATTTAAAAAAAGTTTTTAAGTTGGATTTTTTCTTCCCCTATTAGCCATAAATGAAAAGAGTAGGTGAGGTGTAGTGCCATCATCAGAATCCCATATCTAATATGCACATCTATGACAGCTAATCTTTCCAGATAACTGTTCATTCTGATTAACAATATGAACACATGATATGGCTACTACTATATACACAGTGCTTATCACAAATTCAAACTGTTGTAATTATTTAGCAATCCAATATATAAACACAAATCACACATCAACACCCTTACTCACTTTCAGCATAATTGATGGTATCTACTTTACTGGGGTCCTTTGGTTTCTCTCACTCATCTGATTTTCAGCCTATGGACCTGTAATATTATTTAAATCATGTCCTTTGAAACTTCAATAAGTATCTACGCTGTGTATGCTTAACATAGATACATGCATTCTTTAAACTGTTTAAAGTGTTACAAAGTTAGTATGACATTATTCATATTTCTACTATTTTAAAACACAACAAATCTTTTGTTAATGTGTAAGGGTAATATTCATAATGTTTAGTAGCTATAAAATGTCCAAGGTACATCAGAATGGATCACAGCATATGCCAAAGGAGAGATCTGGTGCTGCTGGGTGTTAACTCTTCAGTTGTTTGATCAAGATAAGTCTGAGGTAAGGATTCCATGACAGTGGCCTCGGAAATCCAATTAGGTAAGGTATAAAATATTTCAATATTTAAACAATCAGTAAAATCTAAGAAACATATTCCTGGTAATGGAATATACTTTTTCATCATAACCTATAAAAGTGTTTAGAGGATTGTGAAAATGTCAAACACAAGTCTCCACATTCCTAGTAGAAATAAAAAATTAACAATAAAATTACTTTTTGTGTATTTAAGCAGGAGGCATTGATAAGCATTTGATCTTGAATTGATATGAAATCAAATATATCTTCAAGTTTAAAACCTTCATATGCTATATCAGCACATATACAATTACTACAGACCTTAATCAAGAGAGACACTGTCTGAAAAAAATTAACCTTGAAATAACCACTGGCAACATGATGAGATGAACAACTCATGAATATGAGAATTATTCTCTACAGTGAGCTTGATTATGGAGAATGTAGTCTTGCACCATGACAAAGGTCTAGCAGATATATAAATAACACTACATCTCTTTGGATACCATATAATTCACTGTGTAAAAAAGTTCATTAGAAACCTATCTTGAGATATTCCCAAATATGAACATTAACTTAAAAATTCCTGGCTTTTTCTAGAATCACATTTCCATCAAGTGTCACATGTCTTGTGATCATTTTCTCACCCAAGTAGCCCCATTTAGAAATTTCACTGAAATTTATTCTATAGAATGATAATATTTTTCCACACAGACTAAGGTTTGTGGGTTTGTGGACTATGTTCTAAGTAACTTCTTAATAATTACAGAGGATTGCATCCTATAGGCTCAAATGTCAGATGAATGACTAGTTAGAGATATCATAAAATAATGGGATTTCTGACTCACTCACAAGTAATAAAAATCATTGAATATTATCATCCCAATATATATGTCCTTGAAACAAAGATATTTTGGATACCTTGACATATTTTATTTTCTGCAGTCCTGAAACAAGAGAAATGTTTTTGGTTTTTTTCTTTTTTTATTTTCTCACTAATAAATCTACCTTCACAGTACTCATCCTGTCAGTGAGAAATATAGTACTTAGAGAAATTTATTTTTATGTAGTCTATAAATATTGAGTGAAAGCTGTTAAGATGTGGGAGACAAACTTCATCTGTACCTTTCAAAGAAAGGCCGAGTCAGTTTGTAGGAGTGAAATAGCATGCAACAGATCTAAATTTGCTAAACAAAATTAGCTGCATGCCATTCTGTTTGTCTTATCTCTTTCTCTGGCTTATGTGTGCTAATTCTGTCCACAAGCAATAGAGTACGCTTAGCAAAAATAATGAATGCCCCTTTCACCAACAGTTGCATAAAATGTTTTGTCTATTTCCATTTATCTCAAAGCCTTTCATACTTTCAATTTTCATCTTGTACTTAAAAGAAAGAAAGAAAAAAGTCCACTAAGGCATTATATCTGAATACCAATCACCTCAGTTTCCATTAATTCCAAGTACATTCTTAGAGGTTTCAATATATCACCAGGGACAATGGGATGCTAATTTTGAGTTAACAACTGGGAAATATTAACTATTTAGCTGATATTTTTACATAGTAAAAGTATAACTTGAAATGCTAATCCTTTTATTGTTTCTCAAATGTGTTAATATATTACTTAAAAATATCACCAAAGATCTGTGCTCAGTACTGATTTTAATTTAGATGCATTGTTTCATTCACTGCTAGTAATAATGTCAATTGTAGCTAAAATGGTCACATTTAACTTAGCCAGAGGGTAAAAGTCAAAGATAGACTTTTAGTCATACTAAAGAACAAATGATCAAAAATCTAATGAGCTACATTTTGGGGAATAGGATCTTAACAACATAGCTGTTACATTCCAGAACCAGCACAACTCCTTTAAATCACATCCCAATATTAAAATCACAGGGCTGAGGTTGTGGTTCAGCGATAGAGTGCTCACCTAGCACGTGCGAGACCCTGGGTTTGATCCTAAGCACCACATTAAAAAAATAAAATAAAGATATTGTGTCCATCTACAACTAAAAAATAAAATATTAAAAAAACCACAAACTTGTGTAAGAGACAGTATCACATGACCCATTTTGAAGTTTAATGTCAAAAACCAGATGTTTGTACTTACAAAATATTCTGAAAATTATCTCTATGCGGTACATTATTTCACACAAAGACATACTGAAGTCCTTCATGGTTTGCTTTCATGGCATATAATAAGTTTCTTCTTGAAGAAATGCATTCTTTTTACATTAATAAGAGACAGTAACTCTATACATTTAAGGAGAAAATTATGTAATGACACCCAAACTTCATAGTTAAAAGGGCAATATTACTTCCTAAAAAGTAAGATTTTCAAACATAGGAATATTTACCATAATATTTTTTAAAAGGCTTCAGCTTCAGACACCCTCTGCTGCAACTACAATTTCCAAGGCCCTTTACCTAACTTGTATTTCCATCTCAAGAAAAAATTTTAAATAGTTTCCCCAAACTATATAAAGGCAGGTCCGAAAAATCTTGCAAAAAGACCCTGCTTTGAAGTTTTCTGGAAAAGAGAAAAAAAAACCAAACAAACAAACAAACAAACAAACAAACAAAAAAACGACTGTGTGATGGTTTCCTTATCAAACACAAAGAGAGAGAAAGATGTAGAGAATACAAGGGAGGGGGGAAAATAAAGACTGAACTTAAGCAGGACTCCTTACTGATAGATTTATTAGACAAACAGGAAAGCAAAAAGAGCCGCTGACCTGAAGGCAGAAGAGTCTGGTATTCTTACCATGGCTTTTCTGCTCACTGGGCAAGTAGAGTAGAGAAGTCATGCCTTTGGGAAGCATCACTAGCTTTTGCAGCTGTGAGGATGGCACACAAGAGGCTGACAAGCAGAAGGCCAAGCCAGCTGTCTCTCAGGACAGGTCACACATGCATAAATACACTAGACTGATACAACTGTCATACTTACTCCTTTACATTTCTATTTCCTCATCTACAAAGTAGAACAACAATCCCTGACCCAAACATCCTGCTCATGGATTCTTCAAGCAAAACAACAACAAAATCAAGAAAAATTTAAAAGAACCTTAGAAGAGAGATGTCAACATCTCCATGCCTAGTTCTTTCATTACTAGATTGCTTTGCAGACAGTTGAAAAGTTACATTAACTCTTTCAGGCAATTATAAAATAAGATACAATGAGTGCACCCTAGTGGCCCAGATAGATTGACAGTTGCTTAGAATCTGATAACCTGAGAAAAAATAGCTAGATGAACATTTTCCTGGTACAGTCTGACTCTATAAATACTACAACCATTTCACCAATTTTTAGAATGCAGAGAGAATCATCTAAAAGAGCAGTTAAGAGAATCCCCATCACCTCTCTGTTCAGTTACACTGCAAATGCTTCCTTTATAAGGTTTTATAAAGTGGTAAGGATATGTTTAGTTGTCTATTTTAAGATGCTGAGAAATCTTAGTTATAAAAAGTTGTATTATCACATTTATCCAGGAATAGAAAATACTAGATTCTGTCTGGAATCCTTTTTGTCATGAAATACTAGCATTTCTCTAAAGGCAAATATTTCTCCCAAGAGTTTGCAAAATCACTTAATAAAATTTTTATATTGTATCTTATTGGTCTTGTCGATGCCTTTTTAAAACAAAAAAAAAATATTGGAATCTTGATATTTTTTTATCCCTTCCTTAGTTCCTAACATGGTCCTGAGCGGCCAAAAAATGCTTATTATTTAAACCAATTAAAATTTTCAAATGGGAGATAAGATAAAGTAATACAATGGCCATATTATAAAAATAGTAGTCTATAACACAGTTACATTTAAGAATGGTATTCACATTTATTTGCCTTGCCAAAAATAAAACCAACAGAAATACTTTGTACCATATTATAAGCACACTAAAAATGGGCATGGGGACAAATGCTATAGTCTTGGAAACACTCCATTTGAAGAAATACCCTAGGAAGCTCAAGAAAGCAACTAAAGAAATTCCCAGGGTAAACATGCCTAATATCTATTATTAAGAATTCTATAATTATGTTTTAGAGGAGCTTACTTTGTACACTATATGGTTTAATTACAAATAATAACTATTCATGAATGAGCTTAAAATTGTTCTGGCAAATGTATGTTATTCTTTCATTTAAAAAATATTTTTAAAGTGCTTACTATGTATGTGGGTACCACATTAGTCTCCAACAGAGGACAAAATCTCACTTGAAGAGTGTAAATAATAGGACAGTTTAGATTAAGTAAATGGTAGTGATATTGATAAGGATTATAGGCTACAATAGTCAGTGAAGGCAGATGTAATGAAGAGGCATAATCCAAAGGAAAACTTAACAGATTCAACAGTCTGGTCAGGCAGAGATACCAAGCAAGCTATGAATCCAGAAAAAGGAATCAGTACAAGTAAAGACACTGAGCATTGTATAGTCATGGAACATTCAGTAATCAACCTAGTGCTTACACAGAAGACATCTTAGACTCTAAGGCCACACCAAAAAATTTGACGATGACTTTAGCAGGTTCTGACTTCACAGTGGGGTCCACTGAATATTTTAGAATAAACTCTAAGACAATAAATGCGGTATAGTAGAAAGGATCATCTGGCAGTGACAGGAATGGAGGTCTTAGAAGTAGAGGACAGGGAACACAGAAGGTAGTGAAGAGGAGCTTGCAATACACCTGCACTGAAGAATCTAAGGGATTATAAGACTTTGTAAACAATCTTAGGGAGAAGATTTTAATAACCCAGGCCGTCAGTTTTCTTTAAAATGAAATAACTTGTTTATCTGCTGTAGTTGTCGACAAAACAATCAAAGGAATTCCTAAAAAAAACAAGTGTATGTCTAAAAAAAAAAAAAAAAAATCATTGTTTTATTTTTATTTGGTTTTCGTAGGTCCCTATAGAAAGAAAACTCATAATCTTAGAGCCGACAGGGATGAAGAGCAAATGATGACAAAGAAAGATTTTTGCAAAAGAAAAGTTTGCAGAGAGCAAAATAGTCAGTGCCATTCATGACCTCTATTGTGCACTCCCTGCTAGTGATGGGGGACCCATCCTGAAAGAGAGGACTGCACAAGCTATTGTCCAAGCCCTACTAGATGCAGTCACAGACCCTGCAGCCTCAGTTTCTATTGTTTCTTCAGTCCTAAGCAGCCATGAGATAGACTCAGCTAAAGCTAGAAAACCATCAGATGTGTTTTTTGAAGGCAGGTATATGATCCCTATTGTATTCTAAAGGATTAACACTTGGATATCCACTTATACCAGATGCACATGAGAACAGATATAAGTAAAGGTCAGAAGAGTAATAAAGATTTAGCAAGTGAAACTGGTGGTTTACAAGTCTGATCTTTCTGGAAAATAAATGAGTGGTTATTGCATCATTCATTTTCTCCTCTTTAAACACCTTTAAACTGTGTTTCAAAAGGGGGAAGCTGTGTAGACTTAGCACACTCTCACACACACTCTCTTATGGCCTTGATTTCTATTTCTTTAACTCCCTGGATTCAGAAACTGGATCTTACATGTTCTTATTGGTATTTAGTATGCTTCAGTGACCTCTACGATATTGGAAATAATATGATTTAGAGTAATGACGGTGAACTGCTTCTCCAGGGAGAGGTTTAATGATGTGGCCCAAAGTTTGATGGTATCTACGTTAATCTTTTATGGGGGGAGCCATTTTCATCTCCATTTCCTAACAGGGAGTGATTCTCCCTGCCAAAACGAGTTTCCAATCTCCCTCTGTCACTAGGGTGCATGAGAATACTATCATGCCCAAGAAAGCACAGACACTTGAGGGAACTCAGCCATGACTAGACAGCGTTAAGGCTGGATCAACTACATTGCCAAATCACAAAGGACACTGGAAGCATCTTGCAGACTCCAACTAGAGGAAGGCAAAAGTGACATAAAAATAAATTCATAAAGTCTTGGTGCTTAAAGCTTTGATTGTATATTTGTTCAAAGAATGCAACCATGTTTAATGGGGACCTGAAGAAATAACAGGGATCAACAAAGAGAATAGAAATGATAAAGAATCTTAGATTCAAGGATGGGCCTAGACAAGTATTCCCTTGGTTTTGCTGATAAATAGTCTGCACCAGCTAATTAATAATGAGGAATTAACCAGTTACCCTTTATAATCCATTTTAAGTACATATATAACTTATTCTGGATTAGGGAAATAATCATTCTCTACTATGTAGTCATTTTCATAAAGTCTCAGGTTAAAAAAAATCTAGTCCTATTATATCACACACTAATATGGGATGCTTATATATATATTTTTTTTGGGGGGGGGCAGTACCAGGGATTGAACTCAGGGCACTTGGACACTAAGCTACATCCCCAGCGCTATTTTGTATTTTATTTAGAGACAGGGTCTCACTGAGTTATTTAGTGCCTCCTTTTTGCTGAGGCTGGCTTTGAACTCGAGATCCTCCTGGCTCAGCCTCCTGAGTCACTGGTATTATAGGTGTGCACCATAGTGCCTGGCTTTGTATGTTATTTTTAAGGTCAAAATTCTATGTCCAAAATAGGCTTAACCAGGTAAAGACATTGCAGTTAGCAAAAAGTGCTTCATTTCTTACTTCTTCAATATGTCATAATTTTAAAATGCAATTAATGATTATGTCCTAAAAATAAATTAAATATGATAATGATGATTCACAGTCTTCCCTTTGAAATGAACTATATGGTACACTAATTAGGCCTGTGAATCCAATCTATCTCAATTTTTACAATTGTCTTTTAAAACAACCTATTATTTATCCTTTAAAAGGCTATGACTTTTCAAGTACTTCCATGCATTTTGTAGAAAACAACATTTGGGTCAGGAGCTGCCAGTAAATTATTTCACTTAACTGCCCAGCGGGCTTCTAGTCACATCACTTAGAAATGAAGAGGACTAGACTGGATCAGTACCTTCTAAATGGTGCTAGACTTTACATGGTTTAGTAAAGCCAGGGCAAGTGTGTAGAGGGGGCAGTGGAACAAAGTGGGAAAATGCCAAAGGCCCCAAAGCAGGGGCCACAAAGCTGGCCTCTCTCTGCAGCTTTAACAAGAGCAGATTTCCTTTCACCCAAAAGGAGGTAAAAGCCTGTTTTCCATACTCGACTACATGTATGAATTCACTTGAAAAAAAGAGGTCCACTTACAAAAATAATTCAAAACCAAAGCATTTTTCCCCTAAAATGTCTAAGCACCATTTTTCTCTCTAACTGAATCATTAGAATATTCAGGATGGTAATAATTCAGATACAATCTTTAGCTAAATTAATAGAGATGAGTAAATTGAGACAGAGGCAAGGAGTCGATCCCAAGATCATACTGCAAGTGATTGTGCCAGAATCCAGATCTCCTAATGTTTACTTTGGTGCTTTATTCACTAGCACACACCAGCAGGTCTGCTGCCACACTACTCACAGTACAGGCATGCCCCATTTCTATTAAACTATATGTGGCTACTGCCCCCTGGAGTTGTGCAAAATGATGGGCTTGAAGAGCAGTCACTTTTACAAAATAAAAATAACTATGAACTTATTACATTGTCAAAAAAAAAGGACCTCTTTAGGTCCCAAAACATCTTCATTTTCAACTATCATCAAATGAGATAGTTCTCTGTCAAACTACAAAGCACTAGTTTAAGTACCATATATGCAGAAAGGGTCTTTAAAGCTTTTTATTAAAGCATGGAAAAATAGGTCAATCTATTTAATAAAACATGTCAGAATTACCAACAACTCAGAGGGGAAAAAGTGTACAATGAAATCTAAAGAGACCATAGAACAATTCTGAAAAGTAATATTTTTAGGAAATAGTCTTTAAATACAAATGGTGTACAGTCAATGATCTCTTTATTTCTTTAGCCATACATTTCTGATAGAGATGGCCTGCTAGAAAGTTTATGTTATGTTTATTAACATATGTACATGTTTCAAATTATAGAACAATTTGAATTACATGTATGAAAACAATTAACCTGTTACTGGAATGTATCTTATTATCACAGATTTTAAACTTTTTTTTTTTCCTGAAAACTGTTATACAGTGGAAAAACAGTGAATTACTTACATTCTCCCTCACTGCTGCCCCCCACCAGGAAGACCAGGACAGTCACAAAGAGATGGAGTGAGTTGCTTAAGATATTAAGAAGCATTTGGAAGAACTGTCCCTAGAATCTAGAAATCCTAATATAAACCACATGGCTGTGTCCTGTGATGCACATAACCACAAAACAGTCTGCTAAGGTCTCCTTCAAGTTATGTAGAAGAGCTATAGTTTCAAGAAACATTGGTCTAAGATCTTTTTACTCAAAATAAATAGGAAATCAAGTGTCTTTCATTATAAACTGTAAACTTCAGTTGATAGCAGTCTTAGAAATCATGTAAAGTAAGGATTTACTCTGCCCAATGTTATAATACTTCAGAATATTAGTATTAGATAAATAATGTGATTTGATTCTAAATGGTGATATGTTAACATCTCTAAAATGATAATATAATTTGTAGAAAAGTTGGTAATAGTATTAACTTCTATCCTCCATAGCATATTCAGTGGATCATTGTAAAGATAATAGCAAAATATTCTTGTCAATTTTTGTAGACTTGAACAAATATGGGCTATTTTCAATGTAAACATTAACATCTCTATAAAAGCAGTATCTCTCAAAAGGATGAAGTTAAACAAAGCAAACATGAACAAGTTTGGAAGTAACAGAACTTCCTCTTTGTTGATTTGCTTCATTTATGCTTTAGGTATTTTACAAATCACACATGGACATCCAACAGCCACAGGACACTATAAAGACAAACCTTACTGCTATTTTTAAAATATATGCTAAATCTTCTTAATAACTCATTTGACATAATACAAAAATGACATCACTTTGTAGCACTGCAATAATTCAAGTCATCCTAATTCAACTTACTGCAGAAAATGTTCACCTTACATAGCCATTAATCTCAAGGTGGTTTTAATCAGTATGTTTCAGAAAATACATAGAAAGAGCACAATTCCATGCATCACTAGCGTTTTTCAAATGGCAGCTGTCCACCTTCTTTCCTTGGTCAAGAGGAGGGAAGAAAGAGAGAGAACTGGTACAGAGGAACTTCTCTCTGGAAAGATTTGGCCTTGGAGTAAGGGCTTTTGAGATGTGCTAGTGATCTTGGATCGATGCCGTTTTATTTTCTTTCAGGAATAAATCTGAGCAATGGAATGGCTTGCAATTGTTCAGCCAACCAGCCATATCAGATTTATCAGAAAGAGAGAATGAAAACTGGCTCAGAGGACTCCTCCTGCAGTGGCTGAGTGGCAGGTTGCTGGGAAAGACACACAAAAAATGAATGCACTTAGTGGTAGAAAGGAAAATATATATTCACATGTGTAAACTCAATAAATAATAAGATGTAAAGAATCTATAGTAATGGAAAGGGTGAATGCAAAAGACAGAAGATAAATAGTACTTCTATTTAAAAACCAAAGGGATGAAAGCTTATGAATACTAAATAATTGAATCCACTTTAAGGAGGAATATGATTTTCCATCAAATAAATGCAAACTCTAAAAATCAGCCAATGCTAACTTACTGTGTTCAAGTTAGAATAAAAAACACATAAATCTTCCATGAAGTACATGCCTTGGTAAATATTCTAATGTAATTTCTTAATTAAGACACATTTCCAGTGACTAAATGAAAATATATATATATATATATATATATATATATATATATATATATATAACTCCATAAGTGCCTTGATTTTCAAAAAAAAATGACTTTCTATGCATGCATGATTGAAATAAGGGCACTTGAATTTAAGGGGGAAAAAATAGGAACCATGACACAACCAGTTATTCCATTTCATCATAACAATACAAAGTAACAGCATTTTCAACTAATTTGCAGTTATAATAGGTATTAATTTATTTAGCAGTATCCTGAAGAGAAAAATACCTTCTTGTACAAAAGCTCTTTTACATATATAAGAATTTCGAATTAAAAGAAGATAGGGAATAGTGTATTCATGCCTGTGCTTGTAGTAAACACGTAAGAAAAAAAAAGGACTGATGCTATTTGAAAATACATTTAACATCTTTTTGTGCCATTTAAGTTTTAGGACACTTTCTTTGCATATGTAAAAATCAACCCTAAATTTGGAGGTATAATAATATAGTTTTAATATATATAGGAAAGATGATGTTCTTTTATAAAAATGAAAGCTGGACTGGGTTCCCTGCAAATAAGAAATGGGAACTCTATTTGTTCATCACATATTTATTAATGTCTGTAAGAGTGCAACTTCAATACCACTATATATTTTATTTCAATACAAAGGTAATATTGATATTTTCCCATCAAAAGAAGACGACAAATTTTAGAATCATTTCTTGGAGTGGTAAAGGCCTTATAATTCCCATATAAATGGCCTTTGGCTATAATGTTTCAGATAAAATGAATCACTAGAAATGAGACAAAGTCCTTCAGAATTAAAAAAAAAAATCCTCTAAAGCTGATTTTTTTCCCAAGTCCAAAAATTTTATTAAGAAAAGCTCTTGTTACATTTTTCTAAGAAATATCTTAAATATCGAGATAACAGAATCCCCCACCCTACAATTTTATTCTGTTCACATAGAGCAGTAAATAAGGTGCATTCCTTCTGCTTAAAAAATTAGCATTTCAAAAATATGCCACTTTCCCCTGAACTCCAAGCGTGTCTAATAATGCGAGAAGCAGATTGTCTTCCCTCGTTTCCTTAATTTGTTTCATCTAAAAGCAATTCACTCAACATCTTGTCGCCCTCTGGCAGCTTAGTTTACTTATCCGCACTTAATTTCTCATTTGGACCAAAACAAACTCCTCCAAACTGCTACTGACTGCTAACCGCGAGAGGGGAGACGCGCGGTACGTATTTACTTGGGAAAACACAGCCACACACATACGCAGGCACAAACATACAGCGCCACACACCCCAGACAGCAACTTGTTTTTATAATAGCACTACGTTAAAGCCGGCTGAACTTTCCCTGCCAGGTGGAGGAGAATGGAAAAAAAAAAAAAAAAAAAAAAGTCCCTGGGGGTATTTACAGTTTCCAAAGGATCACCTTAGTATGCGTGTTGCAATTATGCCAGGGATGCACCCGAGAGCTTTCCTTTGTGCGGCCCTTTCATCTAGATCACTTTGTGTTTTGAACAAGTGAGGCTCGCTTTTGTGCCCCCAGAATTTCAAGTACAGAGTCACTCACACACGGAACAACAATAGCACGCTAATCCTCGCGCTCTAAATGGGCTCACTTGTGGGTCTGACGATTCGCCCAGGGAAAGGAGAAGAGACTAGCAAGGGCGCGAGCTGGTGTCGCCTGAGACGAGGAAGAGGACAGCTGCAGAACTAATTTGGATTACATTCCTTGCAGAAATTCTGAAAAGGGCTTTTAGGCATAGCTTGACCGGGAGCCGCACAGTTAATACCAAATTGCTGCGGACTCGGAGCTGGGTCCCCCAGCGGCAGGGCTGAACCAGACAGCCCCCAGTAGGTCGCCTCGTAGAAATTCCTCTCGGCTAAGCCTGCGAGTCAGTCGCAACTGCTTTTGAATGGGTCAATGTGCATAATCAACCCATTGAGGGAAACTATGAAGGGACTCGGGGTGCGGAGGGAGATAAAAAGGGCTATATCTAAGAGGCCTCCTGCAATCTCAAGTCCGAGTTGGTGTGATTCTTGAGGTGGTGGAGCGCGGGACCTGGTATGCATGAAGAATTTCGAAGTAATTGGGAGGGTGCGAACGGCCTGCACAAATGTCGCACAAGTGCCTTTCGAAGGTCATTTTGAAAGGCTCAATGACTGTAACTTGTTATTTACTAGGCGGGGGGGGGGGGGAGGTTATGGCGGGGGCGGAGCGGGAAAACTACCGCGCACTGTTTTCTTGGTGAGGTCAGAAGGACACCCTCACCGGGGCCTAAAGCTCTCCCTATCGCCACTCCCGGAGGCTTTTATCTCCTCGAACTGCCTCCCACGATCCCACCACCAGCCCTGGATGGTTCCGGAAATCTTCCTGCCACTCCAAAAGCCTCCCCTTGGCCGGGGCAGACACCGATTCTCCTCAGTCCTGTCCGGTCCCACTTTTATCCCCAGGAAACTCAAAGTGCCAGAAACTTTGAGCTCCCTCTCACTGCAGGTGCTGTCATTAGCCCTGCCCGCCGCGTCACGCCAGCCCCACTGTTTGGCGTCTCTGGGTCAATTAGCCCTTGGCCTGTCCAAATACCTGGGGCTCAAGATCTCCAGCAAACAGTGACCGTGCACCCAGCGCTGCCGCCGCGCTTGCCTCGGGTTAAATCAATTCGCGCGACCGGCAGGCTCCGCAACCCGACCGGGCAGTAAACAGAAGTTGGAGGGACTCTGGCCAATAGCAAGTTGAACTACAGGAAGAACTCTTCCTCGAGCCAAACACAGCAACCGACGGGAAGGCCTGGCTCTTAGTTCCACTGTGCCACCCCCCCGCACACACACACACACACACACACACACACACCCCTTTTTTTTTTCTTTTTTCCTTAAAGAGGTCAGTCAGGCCAGCAAGCGTCCCTCAAGTCAGTCGGGCGAGAGCTCTGGGACGCTGACCAAGGAAGCCCAGAGCTCCCGGCCTCAGGCCGAGGCGCGCCCGCCCGCTGAGATCCAGCTGCCCAGGCTGGGTTCTTGTCACATCTGACCCCGCAAAGCTCCGGCGATTGGGGGCGCAGCGACCGTCCATACAGGTGCAAAGCCCGGCTCTAGTCGCTCCACTCTCACAGCCTCCTCTCAAGAGGGGCCCAGCAAGATCAGCCCCGTGACCCCAGCCTTTCAGCAGCCTCGGAGGTGCGCTCTTCTCGGAGGTTGCCTCCCTCCAGGGCCCAGAGAGGGAGAGTGCAGTCTCCTCTGAGGGGTCTGGGTTTCCCAGGTCCCGAACAACAGGCACGACTAGAAGGGATCCCGCTTAGGCGCACAGAAAAACGCGCGAGAGAGAAACAAGAAGGTTAAGAACAGAGTGGGGGAAAGGAACAGAGGCACAGAGTAATTTTTCACGATAAATAAAATACATACACACAAATACAAGGTAAGTTTGGGATGGAGAGAGGAGCGACCGAAAGCCCAAGCGAGAGGCCCTGGTGGAGCGGTCCCTCACACGCCTAGGAGCGAGTGGGTATCGGGATGGGCAAAGAGAACGAGGGAGCCACATCACACGAGACAGCCAAGCAGGCGGCAAGCAGGTTCAACAGCTGGAGCGCGAGAAAGAACCGCGACCCACCTGACTGAGAAGCGCTGGGCTGGAAGGTCCCTGCCGCCAAGAGAAGGCTCACCCAGACCCACAGTCCTGCCGCCAGCTTCATTTTTTGGAAGTCTCAGATCCCGTGCTGACAATTACATGTCCAAATGGCATATCCCCTTTCGGGCACGCGGAGGAGATCCTCCAGCCAGGCGCGCGTGGGGGCGCGAAGGGGGCAGGCGCGGCGCGCTCTGTGCACCGGCTCTCTGGGTTGGCGACCCAGTCCGCGCTCGCGGGTCCAGGGCTGGGGTCCGGAGGAGGGGTTGAAGTATGCGCGTGAGTGTGCGTGCGAGTGGGAGTGTGCTCGAATGTATGCGCCTGGTGCTCCGGGGCCGGACTGTGCAGCTATTTCCCCGGGTGCGCCTTTGCTCTCTCGCTCCCTCCTCACTTTCTCTCTCTCTCTCTCTCACTGGTTGGTCAACAATAAAAAGGAAGGGGGAAAAAGGTTTCCAAAAAAAGTTGATTGCAAAGAGGCGGTAGGTTTCCGGCCTCTCCCCGCAGCAGGGCTATGTTCGGCTCCTTTTTTCAGTTTCCTTGCACCTCCAGTCCAAATCGGGAGGGAAGGGGGGCGGGGGAAGCTTCTTGCTTCTCCCCCGATCCTGTCCTTCTTTTTCTTGTCAGCTTTCCTCACACTTGTCCAGCGGCTGCGGTAATTAAAGCTCCGAGCGTCATTTCCAGCGCTCCGCGGTCTCCAGCTGCAGCCCCACAGAGAAATTAATAAGACTCGGGAAAATAATGGGGGGTGGTAGGGGTGGGAATAAAACAACCCTCCACGCAACCAGGCAGGCTCTCCTCAGCCGCGCAAACCCCGCCCCTGCTCTGACCCAACTAGCCACGCCCTTCCCCCCCAAAGGGAAATCTTATTGGCTCAGCCACTCCCCAAAATCCTCGGCCTCCAGAGTTGGGAAAACACCTGTCAGGGAGCGGGAACGGAGTGGTGGGGGCGGCGGAGGCTGGATTTAAAGGGCTCACTACATACCGAAACACTCCCCTTCCCGTCCTGTCAGAGGCCCGGGACAGCTGGCCCGCAAGCAGACAGACCACCGGAGGGATGCTTGGGAAAGAATTTTTTGACACAAAAGAAATCATCATTTACTCCATTGCCCCACGGTGCTCATTCCCAAACAGGACTTTCCCTAGAAATAGAAGAAAAGTCGATGTTGCTTTGGGTAAATTGCCTCTGCTTCCCCACCCCCTCGTGGTGGTCCACACTTAGGAAGTAATTTAAGTGGAAACAGTAAGGAACTGGTAGTTTCTGCAGATGCGGTAATCTCTGCAGATGAGATAATGGTAGGAGAGATGGCATAATTGATTCCCACCCTCGAAAACTGACAGATACTAAGCAAAAATTTAAAAATCCATATTTGTAGAGCCACATCATTTGACATTTAGATTTTATGGAAAATGTCATCAAGCCTAAACTATTCAGTCTGAAAGAATTTAAGGTCGTATCAGAACGTAAAGGACTTCAACTGATTAGGCTTATTCTGTAGTAGTCAGCTTTAGGCCTCTTCCTTGTTCTTATTCTGCAGGCTTATGCTCCCCATTGCCATCATTGTCTGGTGTGGGAGTCTCTGAGCTTTTCTGAATCTAAAATATCCTGGGACCAGGTCATTCCAGTCTACATATCCACTATAGTTTTACAGTCCTGAAACTGTACTCTGAGCAGGAACCCGAATCTTCTGGGTGTAGTAGGTTATTGGTTTGCTATTTGCACAGGCATTCTGTGTATAAATTCTTTTCTTTACATGGCTCCTCTAAAAGCAGCAAATATATAAATAAAATTATCAGGGGAGCTTAAAAATCAAGCCACCAGTGTGCCACCTCAATCATCATTTGAGACCTTATCCTTTGCCTCTATGCTCCTGAGAATTTCCATGGAGCTGAGAACAGGAGAAAGAGCAGAAAGCTGGAGTCTGAAGCTTTGCCTTTCTAGGGCCCATAGCAAGTAAGAGGCCCAGTGAAGAGGCCAAACAAGCTGAGCCTGCAGTTTTAGCAGAAGCAGCCAAGGGCAGAGAGAAACTAAACTTAGAGCAGCTGATGGTGACTTGACCAGAATGGTACTGACTGCAGTAGAGCCCTGTGAACAGCTCTTTGGAATTATCTTCATTTCTATCTTTACCACCCGCCCCCTCTAATTTTCTTTGCTTTCATTTAATGTCATCTCAATCACCATTCTTTGTGTTCTTTTACTTCTTGTGACCTCTCCTCCATAAAAACTACTTCTTTTAAAAATATACATTCTACCCCTATAATAACAATTTAAGTAACAAACTGTTTTCTTGAAAAATTTTAAATTTAAAAGTCCAGTGTCTCATGGCAATTATCTTGCGAGAGATGAAGAAATTAGTTGTGTATTTTAGCATCAATTGTGAGGAAAAAAAGTAAATGGTGTGAATATTTAAAATTTTTTTCTAGTGTCCATTGTTATAGTTATTCTCACACCGATTTTATGGTTTTTCTATGTCAGGAACTCTATATGTACCATAATCTTACTCGGAATTTCTAAAATAACTCTTGGCTAAAGAGGATTTTCAATTAACAATCATCGGTTTAGAAAACACTTGGTCTATATTTTTGTGTACAGCAAATAGTCCATATGTGGTTTCCACCAATTAAGTTGGTTGGAAACCAGTTTAAACCCAATGTACTATAATTTGCCTTAGCCCTTATTTTCCTATCTCTAACTTATTGAAACAATGATTAGAGCCTGGCCAGAGGTAATCAGGAGCCTATGAAATGAATCTACATTAAAGCTCTAATAAAGCATCCTGCATTTGATGGTGACTGGTCTACCTAGTCATAGTCTGTCTCAGATGACTTGATTATGAGAATGAGAAATCTGGGGCAGTGTGAACCCCTGTAATTTCAGTTACTCAGGAAGCTGAGACAGGAGGATCATGAGATCAAGGCCTGGGAAATACAGAAAGACGAAAGAAAGAAAGAAAGAAAGGAAGGAAGGAAGGAAGGAAGGAAGGAAGGAAGGAAGGAAGGAAGGAAGGAACGAATGAATGTCACCTAGAAATGTAGACAGAAAGGTGATTCCCTCTGTGATTACCCAGAATAATGAGAAAATAGAAGTCATATGCTAGAATCAATAATTAGGTCTTCCTGTGTCCTCTATCATCTGATTCCCATCTCAACTGAGTCATCATGAGAAAAGAACTCCATAGTAGGGGACATTTTCTCCCTTACATAGGAAGGACATGCTAACTGGGTTGCAACATGCCAAGATGGATCTCTGCATTTCTTCATTTTCCCATGTGTCTATAATAAAACCTTATCTATTATCTAAAATGTGCTGCTATTACTTGCAACCTGAAAGAAAATCTGAGTAATGCAACATATTACTTAGCAAACCACAAACACCTGAAACTATCTGCTGAATATCCCTTTCTAGGAACTCTCCCTTCCCTTAGTTCTACATTTTTAATCTGGCTATACTTCCATAAAAAGACCACATTTAGTCCCTGGTTGTAAGTTGGATCACTCAAAACCAAGTTAGAAAAATCAAAATACCTTAGCTGCTATTGACTGGAGGAGAGATGGATTTTGGGGCCTGGGAATGAAAAGGTTCATATTAAACTTTCACTGGTAGTTTTGAGATCTTAAATTCCAGACTGGCCTGTCCATGTTTCCTTCTGTGTAGGAATGACCAACATACAGAAAGAAATAATAATGTTGACATTTGAAAGAAGAAAAAGCCCACATGGTTCTTGACAGTATTCAAGTTCTTCCTGTGGCTTAATTGTTAACATCCCTATTTCCTTAAGTTAGCTCAATTTCCCTTTTTATTACCTGAAATTAGAACAATGTGATGTGAGAAAATAACTTTTCAATATGAGTGAAGTTGAATAGGCCATCAAGCTCTTTGAGGAAGATATTTTGACATGGCCCATATTCTTCAGTGTCCTTTCCTCATCTCTCATGATTTCCCTTGATTGAAGCCATAATCACAACAGTGATGTCCTTGTCCTATGCTGCTTTCCCATATCTCCTTCCTCATCATTTATTCCATTAATAATAGAGTTCAAGGAGTGTCTTGACATAATGAGTGACAGAATGTTTCCAGTGGTGGAAAGGAATACATAGAACTCAGAGTTCAATGTTAAATAATATCCTTTCATTGTCCCATAGTATCATTGTTCTTGCTAATCATCAGGTTGTTTTCAAGACTTCCCTAAAGATCAGCTTAGAGAATGCTGCTTTATATATTTTGTTATTGGCCAAAGATATAAACTTGAATCAAGTATTGAATAAGAAAATGAGACCCTATTATAAGTCAATTATCTTTTCCTGATCCTAATTTTACTTCCTGGCCATGATCATCTATCTCATTATCTTTCTAAGTTATCTTGTGATCAGAAACAGCTCACTTCAAATCCCTGTGCCCATTTCCTCATCTTTAAAGGAAGGGGTTGTTATGTCCAAATCTGACTTTGTGAGTCTATGATTTACCATCCAACCTACTAAGAGGTTACAATATCCATATACTTGAGCTATTTCTTACATTCCTCCCAATTTTCCCAGCTCCCCATGCATATCTCTTCATTTGTGGCTACCAATACAGATATGTCTTACAGTATCAGTGCTGGCTTGAGCTGTTATAATGAACAGCACGGACTGGGTGACTGATACAACATTTATTTCTCCAAGTTATGGAAGTGGGGAAGTCTAAGATAAAGTTGCTGAGTTGGTTTCTGCTGAGGGAGCCTCTTCAGGGTCAACTGATGGACTCCTTGTTGCTGAATCCTCACAAGCAGAGAAAGAGATTGTATCTTCTTTGTTTCCTCTTTTAAAGGCACAAATCCCATTAATGAGGACTGTATTCTAATGACATAATTAACTCTCAAAGGCCTCACTTTCAAATGCCAAAACATTGAAGATTGACTTCAACATATGAATTTCGGGGGATGCAACGATTCAGTCCATAGCAAAGCCTTTGAAAAATATCCAGATAATAAGTTCACTATTATTTTGCTATGAGGTAATCAAGATTTGCATCTTTACTCTTCCTTCAATCTAAGGGAACCTATATTATGATAAATCTAAATTATTTTCAGTATTATGATGGTCAAGCAGATGACAGACACATGTTGATGTGTTTAACTAAACATGTGAAATAACACATTTTCTATTAACTCCATGAGTCCTAGGATTCTCTGATATTTTAATGACTTTCAAAGTTTCAAGATCAAAATAAAAACTTTTAAAAGTCAAACATTTTAGTTGCATAAATGGACACTAGTAAAGAAATGGCTTTCATTACCTCAGTTAATTTAATATCCAGAAGGATCTCCCCAAGAATATTTTGCTTTTGGTTAGTGTTATTTTTTTTCCATGTACATGATTAAGTTTTAATTGTTTTAGTGCTAAAAAGGAGTGACTGAACATAAATATATCAAATCTGTGTTGCTTTTACATTTATTAATCCGTGTCTGCTCAACTTTTTAATGGACATTTTTGGTTTATAGTAGAAACTTTAAAAACAATATCAGCTCTGTGGACATAGTAGTCTTTTCCAAAAAAAATAAATAAATAAGCAAAAGTGATTTTTGTAGTAAAACCTGTTTCTGTTGTGTATCTGCTCTGTAATGTTTTCTTAAACCAACTTTTGTGTCCCATCTAGCTTTTTCTACAGCTTTGCTTATCCAAAAAGAAAGCAAATTTTCACTAAAAAGGAAAAAGACAGTTCTCTTTTTGCATATCTATACATTTATAAATAAGTTAGTGAGGTTATTTTTGGCTATGTTTATACCTGGCCTGAAGTCTAAATCAAGAAAATGCTTGCCAATTTATTTTTCAAATAACCTCTCAGGTTTCTTTCCCTAGTTCTACATTGTTAACTTTGCAAAGTGTTTAATCATGTTATAGTTAATACACAAATTAACCATAATTAAAGAAAAATAATATTTGACAAACACCCAAAAATGGATGCTATTCTGTATATGATCACAAAGAGTTCTTAGAATTTTTCTTGAACTCCTGCCAAATAGTCAATGAAAGTAATTATTTAGAAACCATGTATTTTCTTCTCAGGTTTGTAGAGGGATGGATGAATATTCAGCAAGAAGTTTCTAGGAGTTGAGAGAGTTATCTTGAACATGTTGAGTCGTCATCTTTCAACATTTTAATAGTCTGTCTCTTTCTTGCCTGATCAGTTTCTTCTCAGTACAACCCTGTTCCCTCTCCTTTGCTTCACCTAAACCCTGTTCTCTCTCTTTTGCTGCACCTAAATTTTCTTGGCACCCAAACTTACCGAGCCCCTCCTCACCTCTAAAAAATATGTCCTGAGGCCCAAGACATCTGGCAGTTTCTCCACTTGGTCCTGCCCTTGACTGTATCACAATTTTCCACATTCCCAGTTTATGGGTCTCAAAGAATGTTCTAAGACATTTAATACTATGATTCATCAATGGAGAGGGCCCATAAATGGAGCTTCTGTAATAATTGAATCTCACAAAATGCTATTTATAAAAAATGAAGATAGTGCAAAATTTAAACTAATCATATTTGATGATGAGCAAGAACGAACTAATAAAAAGATGTGTGGTGGTATTTATGTGTTTTCTTCAGAAGGAAGATTATTAATGTATATGGATAGACTGACATTTTCCCTTTTGACATCCATAAAGGAAACAAACACTAGATGGCATATCTTTGCTTCTGATGTCTTAGAGTATCATTTAAGACAAACATCCTTGAATATAATTTTATTCACATCCATCATTTGAATATTTAAATTGCTTATATAGGCTCCAAGAATATACAATAGAGACATACCCATCTTTAATAAATGAATAATAAGTGACAAACTGGATATCCATATGTAGAAGAATGAACTAAACCCCTATGTTTTACCACAAACAAAAATCAATTCGAAATTTATCAAAAAATGTAATTTTAAATCTTAATATAAGACCCAAAACTATAAAACTACTAAAAGAAAACAAAAGAGGAGCACTTCAGGACATTAGGATGGGCAAAGATTTCTTTAAAAATAAGACCTCAGAAACACAGGGAGTGAAATCAAAAATAGACAAATGGGATTATATCAAACTAAAAAAGCTTCCTTCACAGTAAATGAAACAGTCAACAGAGTACAGAGAACAGAATGGGAGAAAATATTTGTAAACTATTCATGTAACAAAGAATTAATATCCAGAATATATAAGGAATTCAAACAACTCAAGAGCAAGTAATAACAATAACAATAATCTGATTTCAAAATGGACAAATGATCTTAATGGACATTTCTCAAGATAAGACATTAACCAAGTATATGAGAAAATGCTCAATATCACTAATCATTAGGGAAATACAAATAAAAACCACAATGAAATATCATCATACCTCATTTAGAATGACATCAAAAGAATAAAAAAATATATTGGCAAAGTCTAAAGAAAAGGAAAGTTATACATATTGTTGGTGGGAATGTAAATTAGTAAGCTATAATGGAAAATAATATGTAGTTTCTTCAGGGAACTAAAATATAGAACTACCAAATTATCCAGCAATTCTACTACTGAGTACATGTCCACTGGAAAGGAAATAGGGATGGCAAAGAGATATCTCCATTCACATGTTTGTTGTAACACTATTTGCAACAGCCAAGACATGGAACCAACTTAGATGTCTATTACAAATGAAAACATAATGAAAATATGGTATATAAATATTCAATATAATATTAGTTGGCAGTAAAAAAGAATAAAATTCTGTCATTCCTGGAAACATGGATGAATCTGGAGGACATTATATTAAGTGAAATAAGCCAGACACAGAAATACAAATACCACATGTTCGCACTCATATGTGGAAGCTAAATAAGTTGATCCATAGAAGTAGAGACTAGAATACTGGTTACCATAGGCTGGAAATGGTAGGGAAGAGGGAGTTAGGAAAAGCTGCTTATTGGGTATTAAAAAATTGTCAGAGAGGAGGAATAAGGTCTACTAGTCTAGAACCCTATAGCATAATAGGGTTCTAGTTAAAAATAACTTATAATATATTATAAAATAGTAAAAAGAAAGGACTTGAACTATTTCCAAAACAAATAATAAATGTTTGTGGTGATAGATAATGCTAAATTACCCTAATTTAATCAGTATATATTGTATGCATGTATCAAAATATCACAAAGTACTCCCAAAACATGTACAACTAGTATGTGTTAATTTTAAATATTACAGATGCAATGAATATGTTGATAATATGCTACTTACCAAAGGAATATGGCAAAAATGAGATATCATATCCTAGCAACTGATAATGTAGAACTCAGTGAAAAACTGGCAGCAACAATTTAAATGTTTTAGTAAGGAAAAAAATCAAAAGCTTTATAAAATTAGAGAAATATTTTTGGTTCAATGAAGTGAACTATTAAGTATTATTTTCTCAAATATACAGTGTGTTTAAGAACACATTGTTAACATGTTTGTTTTAAATACATGTTTGTATTATAATGTTTGTTTTATCATAACTGTTATCCATATTATATTGCATATTGATCATTTTTGGATTTCCATGATGAGCCTAACTTACTTTTAAAATAAAACCAATTTATAAACAATTGATAGTACAATATGCAATTTGTGGAATGATGAAATTTTTCACTACATACTTTTTTAAATATTTGCTTACTTTGTTGAAAGTACTGCCATTAACAAACTTTTGTGTTTGATGCATATTTTCCAAAAAATTGTATTAACAGGTATTATCACAATGCAAGGTATTGATATTTATTTTAGCTGATACATACATTCTGACTACATATTCCTTCTATGCAGTCTTTTTGGGTAAACATTGATAAAGAAAAATGTTCTTTGTCTAGTCAAATACTGAAAGAAAATAAAACAATTGTGATAATTTATTGTTGTCTATTAGATAGAATGAGAAAGTATGAGAGGTTGCTTCATACAGCTTAATGTGACTTTGCTAAATGAATACTTTAGACAAATGAAATTACTACTTGTCTTACTGCATTTACTTATCACTCCATTTAGTAACTTCTCAGCACACTGGAGAAGATGTTATGCATTACGCTGAAAATATGATGATAATGGTAAATGTTTTCTGTCTCTATTACTTCTTTTCAGAATATTTTTTCTAAATATTGTCATCATGTCTTTTGCATTATAACTCTTACAGAATTACTACTTGAAAGCATGAATCAGCAATAGTATTTAGTACTGACTCCAAAAGTAATTTTAATTGTGACTTAATATAATCACATTTAAACATAACCTTGTCTTCTACTATTTGCTGTGAAATGTTAGCCACTGCCATATATATTTATATAAACATACATATTTATATACAATGTTACCAAAATTTTGCTTACTTTTATTTTATTGTACTACCAAACATAATTAGTATTCTACTGTCTTTTTTCAGGTTAGTATGATGCTGACATTTAAAAAAATCCCAAAGTAAATATTTCTAGAGGAAATATGACCTCTTCCATTTATACTTTCATGTACCTTCCCCTGAAGTGTTTATGTTTTTTTTGAAAGAAAATAATTGTGCTCCATTTTAAATGGAAAGAGAAAGTAAAAATAAAATTTTTAAAGAAGTATTTAACATGTTTTTAAAATACATACTTAGCACAGCATTTCACTGAAGTGAAAAAATAACAATGACAGGAAACTATTAATTACAGTCAAAAAGACAGACTATAAAGGTATTATATTCCAAAATAATGAGCAACAAAGAGATTTTTAGGTAGTTGACATATTTCATGCATGTGTGCAAAGTATTATGCATCCTGATAAACTCACCTGCCTGTTTTCTAAATAGGGTTAAAATGAAGAATGGAAACCTACTACTAATGTGAAATTGGCACTTTGATTTTTTTAATCACATAAATAAAATGAACATAGCTGGTGAGTAAAAATAATTTCAAATATTTAAATAGGGACTGTGGCTCTTTCTGTCTCTCAGTACACAATGACTAATTGTGCTGGCAAGAACAACACCTCCAATATTGGAAGGCACAAATTCTGCAAAGATACTGAAGCTGGTTCCCTCTCCCATGGCCTTCACTGTACATTAATCAGAAGTGTTTGCTATGCAAATCTTGTCATACAAAGCAATTATGGCTGTTCCTAAACTGACCTCATGTTTATTTATTACCTCAGTGTTTTACTCCCAAACCTTATCTGATCTTTCCCAACACACACGATTTTTATATTGCTTCTTAAAGCCATACAATGTTTTTTTGTAATTTATTTATGCCTAGTAAAAATGAAGGAATGGTGGGACTCAATCCACAGTGCAGTGTTTAGAGTCTGGATAATATTCTAGTGACTGTTCATACAAAGTATTTTCACCCCGGGGTCTTTGTTAGGATGAAGAGGCCCTTCTAATAGCTGGAGGCCATGATACCTTGTTGGGTCTTATTCTGCAACATTAGCTGATAACTAATAGAGACTGTTAGCTATAGGACAGAAGGTGGAGGTGGAGGTGGAGGAGGCATAGTTTGATGTCAGGGCAGTTGAAATTAAAATGTACCAAAAAATTAATTGCTAAGCATTTACATATTTTCTCAACTTTACCTGCCTTCGGCACATGCAACTCACATAGAGGAATTGCATTTATAAAAAGAAACACTTTGAGAGCATAAATCCACAGGCAGTAATAGCATTAGTGCTCTTTAACTGGGCAATATTGTATGGCCACAGGAATTCTTATTTTGTGACTTCTGGTTGAGCAACAGTGGCATCCAGTGGCCAGATGATTGTTTCCATGATGAAAGTATAACCCGCAGTTCACACTATGAGAACAAAATACTCCAGATGTATTTAGCCTAAGCAAAGAAATTTGCTAGGAATAGCAAATCAAATGCCTCTGTTTCCAAAGCAACCCTGGATCAAATCTAGGTCATGAGATCTGGCTCCGATGATTACTGAATACTCTCAATCTCTCCTATACTCCTTAATAATATCAATATAATTGACTTTAACTGTCTACCTATTAGCTGTCTACTGTGTATATTCATGTTGAATTCATTAGCTATAGCCTTGTTATGCTAGAAAAAGTTCCTTCAGCAAACTTGACATTGATCCTATGAAAAATATCCCACAAAACAAAAAAAGTTATAAAACAGCAGCTGATAGCAAGTGCTTAATACTCACTTTGTACAAAAGTGTTCCGATGGCCCCATGTGTTTAATATGACTCCTAATCGTTATACATAATCCATAGGAAGTACATTTGCAAACAATCCTGGACCTAAAACATTTTCGACCCAGCCCTTTGTGCTTACTTGCAAGCACAATAAATCCTCTGAACTTGATGCTATCTACCTCTCAAGCATTTACAAGGCTTGGGTGTGACTAATAATAAGCTTTCAGCACAATTTTTGGTTCAGAGTATGACTCTATAACTAAGTGACAAGAAACACGAGTTTTGCATGTAGACTTACTGAGTTCAGGTCCCGGCTCTGGCACTTTTCAGCTGTGTGAATTAGGTTAAGTGAGTTTCATACTCTGAGCTTCAGTTTCCTCATATGTAAACAGTTTAAAACAGAGCCTGGCTCCTAGGATTATAATACATTTTAGATGAAACAGCACATTCAAAACTTTAAAACTGCCTGGTATATAGAAAACGTTCAATAAATATTAGCCTCTGTTCAAAGTAACAGTCTGTATACAAAGGAGAGTTTACTAACTGCATCAGTAACATAATTTTTTCCTGGCTCTGATTATACTTTCCCTGAACTAGTCCCTGTCTATGTCATCTAAATGATTAATGACATATATTTTTCAAGTGAGAAAAACATGATGAGAAATACAGGGTATGGAGATGGAATTTAATCAAAGCAAAATAGTAGCATCTAAGCAGAACCAAAAGAGGTGGGGAGAACTCTGATTCAGGAAAGAGAAAGTGAGGGGGAAGGAAAAGCAACAGCCTAGGAGAAAAAGTGGAAAAGTGCAAAATACATCAGAGAAAGAGAGAGGGAGGGAGGGAGTAAGGGAAGGGAAAGAGAGGGAGAGAGAGAGAAAAAATTAAAATATTGAAGAGGGAAATAGGCTGATATTTATTTTCTCAAAAGGAATTTCCTACTCAATTTTGTTAAGTAAGAAAAATCTGATCACCACCTACACTTGTGCTCAGGCCTGTTTCATCAGGTGTAGCATCAGTAATTTAGAACAGACAGGAACTTATATGTAACATCATTGACACCACTCCTGTTTCCTCCCTGCTGCCTGAAGATTGCCTTTCAGAGAATGTGGAGGGCCTCACAGTGGGTGAAGGTTTCCACATTCCGCTATGCTGGGTAAGGTGCTCTGGGTGTTAGCTGCTGATCTCCACCTGATGAGGCTTTGAGCGCCCACTCTTTCTCGTTCTCCTCATTCTTCCTCTGCTTCCATCTTCAGATTGGATTAATCCCATTTTCCTCCAGGATACTGCAATGAAACAAATGTTAAAAAGGACTAACTTTTAGAATGATTATTAAAAGCATTCCCAGTGCTGGGTAGTTTTTAGCCTTGGTTCCAATCCAAGCCATAGCTAGAAGCATGTTTGGCTGTAATAAAAGCCAGTGACACTGGAGACCAGCAGAACTGAGGGAAGTCTCATTTCTAGAATTGAGCACAAGAATAAACAAACTGGAGTATGGTCCAGGGACAGGTGAACATGGACCAGTGGACCAAGGTGCAGGGTCCAAAAAGCTGAGACATTTCAGTGAGAGTCATTGGCATTGAGAGACTCAGTCCAGAAAGCAAATGGGAAAAGAATCCTCTAGGCCAAAAATCAAGGGGACATTCCTGGTCATGTTCAATAACTTGTCAAGTAAAAACTCAGTATGGCTTGGCAGAAACTAGACTAAGGGAAGCCTAGTGTCCCAGCAGGACTAAGAAGTCCTCTTCCCCTCAACTTTACAACTCTGTATTGTTCCATTGCTGGAAACCCACCATTATTAAGACATCCTTCATGTTACCCAAATCTGTATACCTTTTTCTATTAAATATAAATATCTTCAAGAATTGAAAACATTAAATCAATAATTCCTGAATATGAATTTATTATATCACATGCTATTCAATATATCTATAAAGAGGAGGGATTATTAAAATAGGTGGGAGTTGCTGAACAAAGGAAAAACAGTGGCACATGCCTGTAATCCCAGTGGCTCAAGAGGCTGAGGCAGGAGGATTGCAAGTTTAAAGTCAGATTCAGCAATTTAGTGAGGCCCTATCTCAAAATTTAATACAATAATAATATCATTAAAAAGGAAAAAGGGCTGAGGATGTGGTTCAATGGTTAAGTGTCCCTGGGTTCAATTTCTGGTACCACAAAAAAAAAAAAAAAAGAAAGAAAAGAAAAACAAGGAATTATGATCATTTCACGAAAACACCATTTTCTCTTTCAAAGCATGTTTTCAAAGCTACACAGCACATAATCAGGCAACTGCCTAAGAACATGTTCAACTTGGCCAGTGTTTTTTACTTGAATATAGACTCAATTTTTCTTAGAAAAGCTCTCATAGATGTGCATTAAGTACTGATTCTACACTGCTAAGGCTGTCAATATAGAGCAGAGTGAGAAATTGAGATGATAAAATGATCCCTGGCTGGCATCACACAGTTTACAACTGAAGAAATCTCTTTGTCTAGATTACCTGTGAAGAAGACAGTCACCAATAGTGGCTACTCTTTTACCCAACAGAGATAGCAGTATAAAAACTTTCTAAAATGCATAATGTTATTGTCTTTATTTTTCATTTTATCTTCAGTTGTAGGAAATAATGCAAGCTTAAGACAATGCCACAAATAATTTAATGTAAAAATTTGTTCTATGGCCACTAAGCTTTAAAAAAAAAAAAAAAAAAAAAAAAAAAACAATGCACAAATCACTCAGGATGGGGGTGCTGCTTCTGGGCCTTTCTGTACAATGAAACCTTATGCCAGGCAACAAAGAAGTAAGCGATTGTCTAAATAAACAGGCACTTCCCTTTGTAGTCCTTCTTGAAAGAAAAGTGGTTGTTATTAAGTATGCACTGTATTGAGTAGGGCAATTCAATTGGAGAGAGCTTGATGGTAAGGGAATTTTTTAAAAACACAGATTCTTGACTACTTAGAAATAGAACATATTTTCAAGAGCATCTTGATAACAGGTTGCATGTGGGCTGTCAGCTTGCTTTATTCTATTAAAGCAGTCGTGATTCAGCATTCTTGGAAGAAAAATGGGATGCAAAAATCCTCAATAAATATTTTCAAAACACAAGAAGCTTATTTGTTACACAGGAACAAATTCTGCTGTCTTTTTGTGAAAAGAACAGGCAAGAGAGAGACTATACTTAAAATTATGAGTCTGCATCTTCCTTTTTCTCCTCTATTCCCAAACAGCACAGTCAGAAGCCTTGACGTGTGATTTGTTTCCCTGAACACTCTCATTACTAGAGAAGATCTACAATGGATACAGTGTTGATATCAGATTTATTTTCAGGATTTAAGAGATGATGTCAGAACAAGTGGCAGGGCCACATGGGGCAACAAGTGGGCTATGAAGTCAGCTTGTCCTCATAGCACCTATTGTCACTTCATGTATAAAACAATGGCCTGCCTATTTCAGAACAAGTGTGTGCATATGTGTGTTTGTGTGTTTGCTATTTTATTAGTGTATGAAATACTACCAACATAGTGATACCTTTTTGGACTAAAATTAAAAAAATATATAGATAAATATGAATATATACACATATCTATAGATAATACATATATCATATTTGCATATATGTAGACATCTACATATCTTATGCAAATAGGACTATGTAAGCTACATGTGGCTGAAACAATATTGTTTAGGACTCTTTATGCTGTGATATTATCATTCATTTAAAAAAAAACCTTATACATAATAGGGGAAATGGACCCTTACATTAAAGTAGATACCTCAAAAGATTCGTATCATAAATGGATATTCTTTGACAGTGTTCCTTTGAGAGATTATTTCTTAGGATAGGTATAAAGATCCTGATTATTAAGAGAAATAAAAGGAATAGTGATTTAATGTTGGTACTTGGTATTTGCTACTGAGGAAGCTGTCTTTAGTCCCTGATAATAAATTATATTTCAAAAATGACAGGTCCTAATTGGAGGAGTCTTGGATTGAAGACAACATCCTGATGCAACTGGAAACCATATTGTCAAAAAATAATTTATTTCTTAACTTGACATTCAGTATCAACCTTTAGATAAGTACACTATTATATGTCACACACATATAGATGGACAGATATAGAGATAGCTACAAAGATAGATAAATAGATACAGAGAAAATTTCTTAGTCCTTTCAAACTGCTAAAACAAAACACAAAAACCAGGTATTTTAGAAATAACAGAAATTTATTTCTCACAGTTTAGCAGGCTGAGAATTTCAAGTTCAAGGTGCTGGATGATTAATGTCTGGTGAGGAGCCATTTCTGGTTCATAGATGGCCCCTTCTTGTTGCAACCTCACCTGGTGGAAGGGACAAGGCAGTTCTCTGGCACCTTTTTTATAAGGGCATTGATCCTATTCATGAGAGCCTCATGACCTAATCATTCCCTAAAGGACCTACCTTTTAATGCAATCACATTGAGTATTAAGTTATAGCATATAAATTTTAGGGTGAACACAAACATTCAGGCCACAACTCACCTGTGACAACATAATCTCTGTGCTTGTTTTTTAAACCATTTATCACATGGATTTTATTGAGACTCTACCATCATAATTTTGAGACTATGATATTTATAATTTATTGCCACTGATGATCATTTATCCTAGGCATCTGCTATGCTAGGTGCTTTATTAAACTGGCACACAGGACACACATAATAGGGCTAACATCTGGAGCATTGCACAATTATGCACAACTATGATTTCCAATGGATAACTATTTATGACATGTAAATGCTATGTAATGCCTGATTAACTTGGTTGGTTAATATAAGGATCATAAAACTAATCTATGATTCTGCCAAAAAAAAATTATTGGAGGCTTATATGTAACAAGTACCACAATCATCAAGATCAGCCCATTTAGTTTCCCATAAAGGACACTTTTCCCATGGCCAGACATCTGCCGAATGAAAGAGGCTATCCCTTAGAAAAAATATTCTAGAACTGGTTCAAAATATTGCTAAGCGGGGTTGAAGGAGGAGATATAGGGGAGCCTCTCTTTGGGTGTCAGCTACACCAAAATTACTTACTTTCATAACATGTAAATATGTTCATTGCTTGATTTCTTGGTTGACAACATAGTAAGCTAAATTCATAATGTTGGCAAAGTTTCTGTATATAAACAGCTTAAGACTGAAATGACTTTGCATAAATGAACACTTTATATAACAGCTCTTCTCAGTTGCCTAACTGAAAGAGAAACGGCCATATGAACTGTCTTGTGGTTCCAGGTGTTGCTGTCTTCCTAAATAGCAGCAACAGATGTAGCCAATGGCCCTTTTGGCTCTTAAGAGCTGGTGTGTAATGAGTCTGGAGAAGTAGAACAGGGAAGAAGTTTGCACACTCAGCAAGCACACACCCAGAAAACAGGTGCCTGACCTTAAACTTTCCACAATGTGAATTATAAATGCTGTCTTGAATTTGGCTATTTCACCACTTAAAGTCATCAAAAATGCCCAAAGAGGGCAATTTCTTTGATGTCTGTAACTACTCAATTCAGTAGAAAATTTTTATTCAAATTTTTGAAATATTTTTGATTATGTAGTCTGAGTTTTTTTACACTTTGCTTTCCAAATCCAAGTGGATTATTTTCATTTAGAGCTACAGATTCTTCAGTTAATTACTACGAAGAGAAAGTGTTAAGGTCTTAACTGAAGTTAGAACAGTAACACAATTTTCCCTTATTTAGTGAAAAATAGTCTTTCAAATCTTCTGCTCCAAAGTCAGCCCGATCCAAATTAAATGCCCCCCAAACTAATCAACCAACAAACTGACCAACAAACAATCCACCCAATGTTGTTCCACACACACAAAGCTACCACCACACACATCAAATGTCCCCAACCAATCAACCAACCAACCAACCAAATAACTTCATACCCTGTCCCCCACCGCCAAAGAAACTTTTAAAAGTTCCTGGAATTAATAAAATAAAAAGGAACCAGATGACCTTCCAAAGGTAGAAGTGAATCGATATGCAAGCATGACCAACACAACTAGCTATTTTAATTTAACATTAGACAACCAACAGAAAAAAAAAAAAAAATGAAAGGTTACTATATAAAAATGTATGCTACTAGGAATTGTTATTTCCTTTATTTAGTTTGATTCTCATACATAGTAATTAATATGAAATTTAACTTTATTTCATATTAATTATCTGGTAAGGAACCTGAAATCTTCATTATGACTGATTTATTATTGATCCCCATAAGGCACTAGAAAGCTTCAAGATATTCTTGTACATCAGTTTTCATAATCTATAAAATCCAGATAGACCCAGAATGAATAAATTAACATTTATAATTTTTGCTTTCTGGTTGAGTAAAAAGGATAAGATATAAAATGCAGAGATTATTAAATAAAAACATTATAAAAGTTATACTCGTAATTTAATAAGCTTAGTTTCTAACATGTCTCTCAATATTATTATCAATAAATATCTGAAATAGACTCAAAAAATAAAACAGCAATTGGTAGTGACTACTCCAATCTGTATTCTTTCTCTTTAACAGTCATACAACAATCCTATGGCTCCTCATCCAAACCATATAAATAGATTATCCTGAAGAATCCCAAATCTAACAAATTTGTGATTCAAAACAACAGTCACGTACACTACTCAAAGAGGATAATTTATTAGTTGTTACCCTCACTAAAATATGAAAAACAAGTGAAATTCATTGGAATTCATTTTCACATGAAGCACATTTAAAATAATAATACACACACAATTACATGTGTGCATATTTCACACAAGGTCAACACTGCCAGAAGCTTGTACTCTATCTCCTTAAAGTAGAACATTTCTGGGGAAGGGGTTGGGAGTGGGGGTGGTGACCAACCTCTGGGAATTAACACTGACATGTTTTCTATTTGCCACACAAAAGCCAACATACATCTTTTAAAACTCATCAATAGGTGTTTACTTTGCTAACCATCAACCTGATACATTTTATTCCTTTGCCTTTCCCCTTTTCTTTCTTTCTTCTTTAATAAAAAAAAAAAACTTACCTGTGTCATTGTACAACCAAATATTTAAACATTTTTATACTCCCATGTTGCTTTTAAAAAGAATGCCGTGGAATGATAATAGGAATACCAGCAGCAATAACAAGACCCTGGTCATTTTCTTTTTTCTTTGAAACTGTTACCTTGGATGTTGAATCCCTCCATAATTTCTTTTAGTTTCAGAGGTGGGAATGGTGGCATATCAAGGAGAAATTAAATTTCATCATTTTGGCTTTAACACGCACACTATAAAAGTGACAGCTTGGTGCACTGTAGCTGACAGTTCCCATTAACTAGAAGCTAATGTTGCAGAGTCAGTCCAAACACAGAGTCACGGCCTCTGGCTACAGGAAGGTCCCCTTCATACTAGGATTCTCCCACTCCCCTGGGGAGGGGGAAGCTATAAATATTTTCTGCTCCTTCCCCTTTCAAAGCTACATAGTGAATATTTACACATTGGGATCCTTTTCCTTCTCAGAATCTTTGTGTAAAAGCACCAAGAAAACACTGGCACCTTTTATTGGTCTGAACAGGTGACTCAAGCCAGCCCTCCTTTCCCCAGGGCAAAAAATAAACAGGTAACAGGCCTTAAGCTTAGATCTTGAGTCAATATTAAAACAATGAATAAAAGACTAAGAAACTTGTTTTGAACATTTTGTAAGGCTATTTATTTTGGTAAATTCGTGGTAGAATAAACAAGTTCCAGGAAAAATCAGCTATGTCACGAATAAACAACATGTTAGGAGACAGATGTAGCACAAGGAATATTTTGAATGAGGCTTCAAAAATAAAATAAATGCTAAATTGACTTGCTGGAAGTTTTAGGTACAGAATATGATCCAAAACAACAACAAAAGAAAAAAGAAAAAAAACCCACACATCCATTTTTGGAATATGTTTATGTTCAATTAACAAGATTATCTGAGTACTAGTTGTTGACCATTGGTGCCATGAATTAGGTCTGTTATGTGTATGTGGTGGGGTAGGCAATTGGTACAAAGAACTTGTCATTACAAAGTGCTTAGTCTGGTTGTTTTTCTGTTCTTAGGTATAATGGTTGAGGAAATGCTGAATTCGCAAATCCTCCTGAAGAGGTCACAAAACACAGAAATTAAACAGAGAAACAAGGAGCCCCAACTGCTAAAAGCCAGTCCTAGCAATGCCAATAATCCAGTGTGCACGCTTGAATGAGTTATTAACTCTGTGTACCTCAGTTTACTTCTTTACAAAATGGGAAAAACAATAGAACCCAGTTGTGTCTGAGAACTAAAGGAATTAATATTTGTTATGTGCTTAAAACAGCTTAAATGGTGAAATTATGACATATTTAATAATGTTATTTACAAAAGGTACAGGGATATGATAAACAAAAGATAGCTCTCAATCTCATGGAGTCCATTGGCCATGCAGGAGAAAATAAATCAGTAATTTAAAATTTTCCAAAAATATGGACAATTACAAAGTCTGAACTATGCTAAAGTGACCCTCAGAACATAAAGAATGGATTTACCCTGCTAAAATAAGCTGAGAAGGGTGAGTTGTGGTGCATTAAAAGGCTTCATAGAGAAGGTTAAAACTTAAGAAGACATTTGAAGGATGAAGATGAATTCCTAGACAACAACAGAGGACTGGTTTGACAACATAAAGAAGAAGAGCCAGCATTTGCCATGATTATGTGTGAAATACTTTTGAATTTGAGTCTTGGAAGATGGTTGATATGGGGGGAGAGTCAAGTACCCTGTCTGGCGTGAGGATGGAAATGCAGATTGGCAGCACATCATGACTGACCCTGGGTGAAGAAGGCTGGGCTTGACCTGCAGGATACAGGTGAATGTAAAGGTTTTTAAACTAATCTTCACATTTTATAAAGATTATAGAAATGCAGAATTGAGAATGGATTAGAAGGCAGTGAAAACAGAGATCTAGCCAATAGTCGTTTGTTATCATAGCCAAGGGTAATGGCGTAATCAAGGAAAAGACACCAAAGAGATTAAATAGAATCTATAAAACCAATCTGATAGAGTGGGAGAAGAGTACAGGAGGTGAAAATTTAAAATTGAAACGCCAGGTTCTGGCTTTGAGACACCCACTGATGAAACATTCTAAGAGAGAATATAAGGGAAAGCAACAGTTCTATAGAAATATGATAAGTTTGACTTTCATTTGAAGTCAGTGTCCCGATTAAATGCTTACAGTTAGAAAAGAATTCTTCTCTGGAATTAGTGTTCAGAACCCAGTCCATGAGGAACAAAATCTACCAAATTATGCTATGTTCTTTATGAATATAATACAAAGAATCCCACTTACATATATGATTATAATGGACTAATTAAAGTCATCATAATGACTATAGTAGAAGGGAAATCAGTAGAGCAAGTGGATCAGTGGGAGGGAAAAGAGGAGGGAAGGTGAAGGAACTGGGGGACAAAACTGTTGGAGTTATGTACAAATGTGGCATAGTGAAACCCACTATAATTTATAATTATATTGTACCACTACAAAAAAGATATATAGAATAAAAAAATAAGACCTAGTGCAGGCATCATCCACTTCAGGAATCTTCCTGGAAATCACAGATTGGTTTAAATCTATCCAAATGTTTGACCTAATCAATGAGCTTAAAATCATTTGGATATTAGATAAACATTTCCCCAATCCCTGTCTAGATAACTAGCAAAGGAGTGAATCGAATAAAATGGCCCAAGTGCAGTCTTCAAGGGTCAAGATACAGTTAAAAATCCATTGCATTTACTGTGAGCCTTGCTAAATATCAAAAGGTTTCAAGAGATCTCTTCAAAGTTCCTTCCCACAACTCAATATAAACACAAGATTCAAAGGACACTTGATATTTCACTGTGAAATGGATTTCGTTTTATTTGAATTCCAAGTCTTTCCTTTTTCAAAATCATATTTAAATAAATAAAAATTATACTGGCGATTTTCATGAAAAACACCCAAAATACATAATAAATTTCAATGTGTTTCAAGGTAAAATGTTAACCCTCCAAATTGGAAAAATAGCACTAATTCTGAAACATGTTTTCACCTCTATTTGCAACATATACTTATGTGTACACATATGGGAATTATGTGTGAATATATAGGATTATATATGTGCATATTGATATAATTCTTTGGTTAAAAATATAAAAATCGTGTTCCAGAAAATGCTTCCAATTTGTATTCAGGAGATTTGATAATGCCAGTTTAATAGACACATTTTATTATTACTACATGCATAACTCCCTCTACAAGACAGTTGGATTGATATAAAAATAAATAAAAGACAATGCTTGCTCTCTTCAAGTCTGTATTTTAGATGGAAATTCAAATATATTTTCTTACTATATGAACAAGAATATCAGATGGAATTAATGAAACTAATCAAATCCATTTCATGTTTGTTAAGATGGTCCCCAAAAGAGTATAACTAGTACTTCTAGCTCTTTTCCTTGCAGGGATGGGTTATGTGTTTGTTTCGTGTGATTTAACAACTATTATAAACCCTGATGCTGTGGGTTCGATTGAATCCAATAAATCTGCTATTGGCTAGATATTGGCTTCAACCCTGAAATTTAAAAGATTTCATAAGACAAAGGTTTGTTCCAAAGAAGCTGTTTCTCAAATATGTATTTCACTGCATGCCAGTCTTATAACCCAAGGACTACTTAGGCACTTGCCATTAAATCTTTATATCTTTCCTTTTGTGTTTTCTATTTCCTTTACAACATTTTCTGATAATTACACCCACATGATATATAACTTAGAAGATTTTTGTCACCATATATATCCACTGACTTCATAAAGTGAGCGTTAAAATGAATAATAATATTTAATAATAATATTAAAATTTGAATTCATGTTAGTTTATATTTAAATCTGTACTTACTTCAATAATTTGGAAGTATACAAGATTGCTGATATAATATATTCAGAGATACGGTATTATGATCATAAACATACTTATGGTCTGGAACCTGGCAAATTATTTACACCTACCCAAAGTAGTTTATGAAATGTTTTTCTCATATATGTGTTATTATGTAATTTAATCCAATTTAAAACAATTTGTAAATAATTTCCAAAAAGAAATCACCTAAACTGATATGTAGATGTCATACGACATTTTCATCTGCACATACAGCTTTAGATGAATAATATTTTATTTGTTCCTACACCTTATCATTATGTTTGTAAGCATACTATTTATTTGTGATTATAAAGAATAATGCCAAATTCAAAGAAAATCTTTGACTTAAAAGATTCTTACCTGTGTCATATACTTGATAAACTTGATAATTTAAAATTTTTTAAATAAAAGGCTACCATTTCTTCCTTCTTACACAACATACAAAAATTCCCCAAAAAACGCAACTTAATCTAAAACAGAACAAAAGACAAAAGCTTTTTGGATACTCTGACCTGGTGAATTGCTAAAAATAGTTTCGTGGTCAAACTACTTTGACTTAATAATAGCGCTCTCTCTCTCTCTCTCTCTCTCTCTCTCGGAATGTTGCTGAGAGTTTATGGAAAGTATAAAGTTGTTCATTTTCAACAGATTCTTTTTGCTCTTAAAGGAAAATATCAAAAATAATGTAAATCATACATGTTTCTTGAAACAAAAAATAATTTGGGGAGGCATGTCTTTCTTTGTACTTGTTCTTTTTTATAAGCACTTGCTTCTTTATAAAAAATCCTATATAAAATGAAACATGAATTTTGTAATATCATTGAGAATGACTGCTGTCACTATTTGCAAAACATGTAAGTTTCAAAGCTGTTTTTCCCCTCACTTCATCCATGACATTGAATGCTTTAATTAGTATTTCCACTACACAGGAAAGCACTATAGCCAACACTGTGTTTATAAATGGTCAGCTTGTATTTTTTAGAGCATACACATACAAATCAGAAATAGTCCATTTTAATGAGAAGTCCATAAAAATAAAAAATCTGGTCCTACATTCTTAAAGAATAAAAATACAACCTAGCCAACTCATTAGCATTGTAATCTAATTTGAAATTACTTTATCAGTGCAATAACACATTCAATAGAGCTTTTGTCTTATTGATGAAAAGGGAATCCACTTGGTTAGGGAGTACATAACATTTTTTAATTAAATTTGTGTTATTATTGTCCTTACACTCAAAGGGCCAGGTGATGGCAATATTCCATGGAGGAAAATAATATTGCCATAATAACAGCAATAGCCATGAAAATTTAATAACATTTCACGGAGACCTGATAGTGTAATAATAAATATGTAGACATAATTTAGGCTTTTTAGTTAAAGTAATCCATAAGAACATTTACCAAATAAAATATATTTTAGAATTTGGGGATACAGAGATGCGATGAATATATTTCATTGCTATAATCCAGCTGAAGAGACAAAATTCATAAGACAAGATTCATCACAAGGTACATAACAACAAGGTGGCCAATTATGAGTGGTATATGAATCAAGTTCTTGAGACTTTGAAGAGGCCTTTGAAAAGGAATGGGAATGAGATTCTAGGCAGAAAAGGCTACTGCTACGGAAATGCACACGCATGGTAAGATGGAAACATGCAGACCAAAGAGGTTATAGGCCATTCAAAAGCAGTTCTGCCTGGAAAGTCAGCTGGAGCTGGCAGTGAACGGTCTTGAATGTCTCACCAAGGAAGGAGGAGCATGTTGTCTAGAATTTGGGTGTAACTACATGATCATTTCTGTGAGAATTTTAACAGATTGAAGGAGGCCGAAATCATTTTTCAAAGAAGAATTTATAGGATTGAGTGATGAAAGGAGAAGATTATAGAGTGAAGAATGGCATTAAGGTTTTATGCGTGGGTGCCTGGGAATACAAGGCATCCTTTCTCTGTAAAACAATTTTTCAGAGTATTTCCCCGAAGGTACAGCTGGCAAAAGTTTTTAGAAGGAAACTTACTGAAAATTCATAGTGTAAAAATTTCTCTGGGCACACCTCAGATTATGTGAAGATCACAATTATTTATTTATAAATGTTGATAATGACAGGAATCAGTAGCATAGTAACAGAATATATGAATTATATATATTTCTAAGCATACGTTTAGTTAACCCTCCTGTAATTAAATTAAAATTTCTTCCTGTAATGCCAAACATGTGCATCTATATCGCTTTTTTTATAAAATGCATAAAATCACTACAAGAATTCTATGCTTTCCTAATAGTTTACCTAATAATATAATTTCAAGTACTTTTGAACACTTATTCAAAGTTTTGAAAGTTTTAAAAAGAATAAAGATAGCTGAACCATAATTAAGAATTCTGAGAAACCTACAAGGAATACTTATTAAACATTAAAGGAGAAATTAAATAACTCTAGAACAATGATCAAGAAGAACAGAAAATATTAAAGAAAGGAAAGAACAAATTGAGAGTTAAGGAGTGAATGCCCTAAGATCAAATAGCAATTCCAGATGTGAATGAATGATCAGCAATCTCAAGCGAGTGTGAAAGAGCAGAGATTAGGCAATAAGCATTAAACCCATGAGCACTACAAGATAAGGTACTGGGGACAGGAGTTACACACTAGCATGAAGGCAATAAGATTTAATTAATAAGTATTGATAAGAAAGCCTAGAAAAGCATACTTCACACCAATTGAAACTAGCTAAGCTTTAGTATGCCATCCAATCCTGACTAAAAGAAGAAATGAGCTTTATTCAAGTATAATTTAAAAGATGATATCAGAAAAAAGATCACAAAAGAAATAAGAGTTTGCTTAAGATGTGGCCAGAAAATTTGACTTCACTCTTTTTGTAGTGACACACAATTGTACTATAATTAAAAATGTCTTGTACTGGACTTTCTCTAGCTCCAAGTTTACCTAGGCTTTAGGAACAACATATGTAAGGCATTTTCTACATAATGCATGAAAACAGAAGTAAATACCCTGCACTGTTCTAAAGGTCCCCCAAGTGGATAGCAAACCTCTACAATATCATGAAATAACTTAGGCATTGATTGCTTAATGTAAGTACAATGTATGCAGAATGATTAGGTACCATCCATTTGGGAGATCACGAGTGGTAGTTGAGATAGACGTAAAAGCAACCAAGGCTGGCTTTACTCATTATTTCTGTTCCTGATCACTAAGTATCTGATGAAAAATACATCCAATAGATGTTCATCAAACAATTTAATGTGTATGTAAAACTCAGATTTGCAGAAATGGCAAACTTGGTTATGATTTTAAAAATTATAAAAACCATTTAAGAAATATTTACTGTTGTATTTATTAAAGAGTTTTTTTTTCTTGAAGAGGTTTATAATTTGCTAATCCCTTCTATGCAGGTATATGGAAATTGACTTTGCCACCTTTTTCTTTTCTGAAATATTTCAACTTTGAAAGATATATATATAAGTGAGGTTTATAACTTTATTTAAATTCATACATCCTCAGGATAGCTCATTTTACTTAAGCCAACTGCTCATGGGTTCTTGTTTTAAGTCCCTATAACTAAAAGCTATCTTCCATTTAAATTTTTCCCCCTTAAACCTTAGCCTCTGGAGAGTCAGCTCTTTAACATAAGAAATTGAAAACCCAAACCTAGACATCTTACTTTTTTCCCCCTGAGCTTTTCAAATAGGTTGGACAAATAAATCTTTTATATATTTCATTTTAGCACATATTCATTTAGTCTTGTATTAATAAGTGCCTTCCAAAGGAACATGTTTTAACTTCAGAGAAGAAAAGAGAAAGCTGGATGCCCCTTTGGAGCTCCGTAAAATCATGCATGTATTACAGCAAAGAGCGGAATCACTTTGGTTCACAACATATACTTCTCACTAAAGACGTATTTATGGAAGTAGAAACTTTGCCATGAGGGTGCCATACATTTCAGAGTAAGTTCATGTTTCATAGTAAAATACCTTTCATTGATCAAATCAATGAAAGGTAATTTTAAATTATATGTTTTGATCTCTCACGGCTATAATCAGACAGTCTGTGTGAAAAGGGAAACAGAGCCCTAATGTAAGGGCAGCAATAATCCTCCTGTATTATCATCAGCATATGGTACCTATTCCTGATCCTGCAATCATTTATGCTCTTGTATGCTATTCCTATTTTCAGCAACGTTAATACATAAAGATCTATGCAAATACTTTTACTGGAAGTTTCCCATATGGAACTACTACAGAACTGAACCTATAATAATTACTACCTTCTTCTTAGTTCTAGCCACCATTACAGGAAAAGAAAACCTTACATTCTGAGGGAAGAAACCAAGGGAATCTTTGCTTTTCTGGTTAATGTTGAATTACTGATATTCCCAAAATATTCAATCACGAAATTCTTGGTTAAAACTAACTGTATGTTTTTCAGACATGTGTACCCAGCAATTCCTATGTTCTAACTATCCCATTATAATTTTATCATAAGAAATCTAAAATCAACTATAAAACAATTGTGTGTATCTTTGAAAAATGTTCAAACACTGGTAAAATATAAAAATAATATAGGTAATAGAAGTGCCTCAAATGTCAAATGTTGTGAGAAAAATTGGATCAGAAATATAGGAAGGGTCTGTTTTTCATTCATTTATCAGAATCAATATTTTTGGTACTTTATATATTTAACTGATCATTAAAACACAAATATATGTAGCAGAATACATCAGGAAGATCAAATAAAAGTGTTCATAGAATTTGCCAAATAATGGTTTTGCTTAATTGCATGCACAATTATTAAGAGTAATTAAAATCACTATAAGAATAGCCTACAATTGTATTTATTAATTGTTCCTATGTCAGAATTTAATGCTGTTTCTTGTTTATTATTTATCTAAATAAGCCTCGATTTTCTACAGTATTATTTTAAATTAATAAAAATTAAGTTACTCTATGT